>NC_090933.1:387079946-387681890 GCF_040938575.1 Ambystoma mexicanum
AGTGGAAAATGGTTGCCACACTGAAAAAGCATTTTAGGCTTAAAAGCCAGGAATCTTTTGGGAATTATGGCAAAACATCTCCTTGTTCGGGATCAATTTTTTACGAAAGAGTGGTGCGATTATATATTCCATGCACTAGCTGATGCATCCATAACTCTGGAATTATTGTTGGGGAACCCTGATCGAGTAAAATTATACCAATATGATTGGATAATAAATCATAACTTATGTTTTGGGTTTATTGACTTTAAGTCAAATCCGTTTTTACATAAGCAATTTTGAAGTATGGCAGACTATCTTTCCAAATGCGTAACCTATATCTTAGGTTTAGGATGAACCTGTGGCCAACTTGTGAAATTTTGGTGAGAAGAAGAGTTCTGTTGTCGCTTGTATAAAAGAAAACTTAGAGCATTGTCTAACTGGGTGCCCTAAACTAACAAATCTGAGGAGCATACATTTCAATAATGAATTGGTAGTATTATATAGTACTATGGAACCAGAATTAGTTTGGCAGCATTTATTCAATAATGTCAAGCTAACGGTCCGCATAGCGATCATTCGTTTTTATAGGCCATTTTTCCGGATATGCTTGCTTTTTGATTGATGTATGCTTTGATGTTTTAAAGTTTAGATCTTTTAATTGTGATGGTAAAAATCTGTACATTTTGTTTTCCCTTGTATGATATGGTAAATAATTTGAAAGGATGATGTTATTATCCAATACAAATTAATTAAAAAAAATAAATAAATAAAAAAAAGCTGTGAATAACTGGGCACTGGGTAGAAATGGTTAGAATAGATCGGTTTTTGATGGCAAAAACTGCCAATAGTGTGATCCTGTAAATGCATCTGTGTTGATGGTAATGCTCTGTACCATAACCATGCCTGCCATATGATGTTAGTAATGGAGCAAATTATGGCAATACCCTGAGAATAATACTAGTACCTGTGTTCATCTACTCAGTACTTGGACAAATATGTATGCTTCGGCCCTCACGGTTTGCTTTGTTGATGCTTGTTTAGATTCCTGTCCATTTACAGACCAGTACTTACGGTACCATATTCCATTTTTGCTAGCAAAACAGAAGTAATTACCTTCAATTTATCCCAGCCAATGGCTAGTGACGAGTGCACCTTTTGCACCCTGATGGGTATGTAATCCTAGAAAAGGGATATTCTTCCAAGTCTGACCACTTGGTTGTATTCTGTAACTGAAAGTCTGCATAGTCGTTTGGTCTAATTAGCACTGTTCCTTTGTGTATGGTTCAAACATTGTCTAAAGCATCTCTTGTACCCTTTTTGTAGACCAGTTTCCTCTGCTGACAACCAAGCGAGTGTTTTGGAAAGGTGTGCTCGAGGAGCTGCTGTGGTTCATCAAGGTATGTGGCAACTTTGTGCAGTCTTATTGATCATATATCTTCTGACTTGGACAAATGTACCTCAGGGAGTACTTTCCTACTTTTTGCAAATGATCTAATGACTGGTTCTTGCCCAGTAGTAGTTTATTCCTAATGAGTTGTAAAAGTTAATTCTAAATTCCCCATATATATAAAGAAACCTAGGAGAACAACTCAAAAGAACAAGAAGTGTTCCCTAGGGTAATTACGAACTGACACGTTTCCATGCCTCCAGAAAAGAATTACCAGCCCTGCTACAAACGTAATAAAATAACATTTCCCCTTTGGTTTTATTTCGGTCGTAGAAATGTAGGTGAAAATATACTGCACATTGTAAAATACACTAACGGAGCTTGTGTAAGTCTGCATTCAGGCCATATATACATTTGCAAAGTGTTTGTATGTTCGGGGTTGGCTCCAGACCCATAAGAGTTGGTGGACTGTAATGTTGGCCCAAGGGCGCCATACCAGTCTGGGGTGTACTGGTGAATTTGGACCAACCCCACCCATTCCACCTGCACAGGGGTGGAGCGGGGTCTGGCCCTGTGCTATCAGTATAAGCGATTTCAGGAGATTCCGATTTTGCAATTTTTCAAAAATAGGACGTTATGACACAATAGAACCTACACCAGTTTAAAGCAGACCCCACATGCAGATCTACAGACGCTGGATACTACCACTAGTGCTTTATATCGCACATAAGCCGTTCAATATATTTAAGGCACAAAACGGGTATTGAGAAGCAAGTTGAAAACAGTATAGGTATTGAAAAACTTAGATTTACAAAATAATTTTAATAATTCGTGTTGCAAAGTTGGCCTTCAAAATAATTATACCTAGTCTACTATAGTTTAAGAAACTAGGGGTTCTTGACTTTAGCACCCCACCTTCTTCAGGCTGAGAACCTAGCTTTTGTGCAGATGGCACAATCATTTTTATTTCAAAATCTTTTTACATATCACGGTTTACAACCACAGTTACATAAACTGAAAAGACACATGCTGTATATTTAACATTGCATGAAGGTGCTGACATAACCAGTGAACCTAGGATGTGTGTACACTGTTCATAGTTCTTTTACAGGGACGCTTCCTCTCCCTTTTGATCATCTTTTCATTTTTATCACCTCCATGGGTGTAACCATACAAGCAAAACCGAGGGCACATGCTGCGTTTCACTAAATTAAAATATTGTTGCACTTCTATGCAATTCTCATAACCGCACTGTGGCGTTGCCCCGTGACGGGATGCGCACGCGGCGGCGTGATGTTGCACGCTGCCGCGTGCTGTATAAATAAATGGGGCGTTCCCGGCCGTGTCAGAGCGACCGGGAAGCCCGAACTGTAAGGACGTGTGCTGTGTGGTCCTGTGTGGTCCTTACACGGGCATCGCGTGGGGGCGCTGCACCCACCCCCAACAGTGGCGACGAGTGTAGGCTGATGCCTGGGCCCGGCGGTGAAAATATGCACTTTTTTTTTTTTTTCCTGAAATGGAACGAACGAACACTTCGTTTCATGCCGTGGCCGTGCAACACTCACGCGGCTGGCGGCCATTTTGTCTACGAGGCCGTGGAACTTCACTGAGCTCCGGTTTGGGCGGTGAGTGGCATCCAGGCCTAATTTCTGGATACACTGCTAGCAGGCAGTTATACCTGCATGCCCATGCCCGAATCTTGTATTTTTGCCAACATTTGGGCTTCCTACGTCGAGTGTAAGCCAGGAGAGGGGCTATAATGGCTGGGCCTGCTTAGCCCAACTCTTTTCTTGGCTCAATTTTTGGGACTCCTACACCCACTGGGTGCTACTACAGCGAGGTGGCTGGTGCTTCTTCATCCCCTTCATCATCAGGCTGTTGAGGCCTCATCTTCATCATCTGGGTGGACTGCTGCAGTGGCAGACCCTGTGGAGGTCCACCTTCTCCCCCGGCTGAACTTTTATTTGCCTGGGTGGGGCATCAAGACTGCAGAGGTGGTGGGTGATTGAGTTGCGGCCCCCAAGATCCCAGGAGGGGGTGCCTGTGTGCTCAAGCCCATGAGTGATTCGGAGGATCAGGACGGTGGTCAAGCAGCAGCTCAACAGGGCCCTCAGGCCCCGGTGCCTCCAGTGCAGCCACAGGTGGCTGCTCCACAACAACTCCCTCAAGCCCAAGTCGGTGGTCAAGCTCCGGTGCCGCCTCTGGCACAGCCAATTGTTCAGCAAGGACTTCCCATCATGCCCCAGCCACGTGCCCATGCGGCCCTGCAGTCCATCCCCGAGTTCGACATATCGAGCCCACCGTCCAGCATGGGGCCCAGGTGGAAGAGGTGGGGTGACTGCCTTGATATGTACTTTAGGGCCGCACAGGTGACGGATGATGACAGCAGGGTGGCGACAATGCTGTACTCGGCGGGGCCTTTGGTCCAGGAGATTTTTGAGTCGCTTCCAGCAGGGGATGGCTCCTACGATGCGGCAAAGACTGCCCTCCATGCTCACTTTCTCCCTCTTGCCAACTCGGACTATGAGAGATTTCTACTGCTGTCTGCCAAACAAAAGCAGGATGAAACGCTGGACACTTTCTATGGACGCCTGCACCGCCTCTCCCTGGCATGCGCATGGGGAGACGCGGAGGACATGATACGCACCATGCTGATCCAGGCCTGCTCGTCGGGCAAACTCCGAAGGCAAGTCCTGAGGGAGCCGGGAATCACCCTACCCCACATCCTCGAGCTGGGCCGGTGCCACGAGGTGGCGGAGGCTCGGGCATCCAGGATGGAGGCGGGGTCCCGCTCAGTCAAGTCTGAGGTGTGTGCCATGTGGCGGGGTGGTAGAGGATCGAGAAGGCCTGGGGCAGGACCCCATGACGGAGCAGGAAGAGCAGGTGAATCTTGCCAGAAATGCGGATACGACCTTCTGCACCTGACTGAGTGTCCGGCGGCCCGAAGAACGTGTAGTAGGTGCGGACTGCCTGACCATTTCTCAAGGGTGTGCAAGGCAGCCCTGCCTGTGATGGTACCGAGAGGCCCGGCTCGGACCGGGTTTCAGCGCCAAAGCTGCCCACCAAACATGGACCAGGGCGGGGAAGATGCCCACGTGGAGGAGGCTGACGAGGAAGAGAACATTTTCTTTGTCTCCAGTGTGGGGATCCTGAGGGGCAAGAACAGGAGACAACCGAGGTGCCTGGTGGAAGTCAATCGCCAGTCCCGGTCCTGGTAGACACTGGAGCAAAGGTCAATGTGATGGCCCGGGGGCATTATGATGCTCTGGACTCACCCCCCCCAAGCTACTCACACCGAAAGCTCGCATATTTGCATTTGGGGGGGCGGACTGGAACCAATCCCACTGGACGGCGCATTCGTGGCAAAGGTGGAACATGAGGGCTCGCAGATCAAGGCCCGATTCTACATAACGCCAGTGAGTACCAACACTCTCCTGAGCTGTGCCACCGCTGAAGCTCTCGGAATTGTCCCCTTCGCATATTCAGTGTACCTTGAGGACATCAATCTGCTCGACAAGTATGCCGCCCTCTTCAGTGGAATTGGACTGATGACTGGTGACCCGGTGAGGTTGCATATTGATGACTCCGTGCAGCCCATTGCCCTGAAACACCGCAGGGTGCCGTTCCACCTCCGGGAGCAGGTGGACAAGGAACTGGATAACCTTGTGAGCCTCGACGACATTGAGAAGGGGGAGGGCCCGACCCCGTGGGTGTCCCCGATTGTGGTTGCGAGGAAGCCCAAGCAACCTGACTGTTTGTATCTGTGTAGACATGAGGCTGCCCAACAAGGCCATCAAGAGGGAGCGGCATCTCACCCCCACCATCGATGACATTATTGCAGAGGTACAAGGGGCTTGTTTCTTTTCCAAGTTGGACCTCCGGACGGGCTATCATCAGGTAGTCCTCCACCCGGAATCGAGGTATATCACCACATTCACCACTCGCCGGGGGTTATACCGCTACAAGAGACTGAGTTTCGTGGTTTCATCGGCAGCAGAGGTGTTTCAAAATATCATCCGAGGCGCCCTCGCAGATCTGGAGGGTGTGCTAAACATCAGCGATATCTTGGTGTTTGCAAGGACCGAGGTGGACCATCTGAGAAGGCTGGCGAAGACATTTGAGAGACTGCAAGTGCTATGCCTCACCCTTCATAGTGACAAATGGGAGTTCCTGCGCCCTTTCATCGAATTCTTCGGATTCGTATTCAAGGAGGGAGGGGTATCGCCAGACCCGAAGAAGGTCCAGGACATCAAGAAGGCGCAGCCGCCTGAGTCGGTGTCCGAAGTGCGGAGCTTCCTCGGCATGGTCACCTACTGTGGGCGGTTCTTTCAAAACCTCGCCTCTAGGTCTGAACCCCTTAGGGCTCTAACAAAGAAGGAATCCGCCTGGCACTGGGGCCCACTTGAGCAAGCTGCATTCGAAGACATCAAGGGTTCCCTGGCAGCTGAGGACACGATGGCGTTTTTCGACCCGGCGTTACCATCCGAGATCATTGTCGATGCCAGCCCATTTGGTCTGGGCGCCGTGCTAACCCAGGTAGACCGTGTTGGGGGGTGTTCGGCCAGTGGTGTACGCCAGCAAAGCGCTGTCCGAGACTGAACAGATATTCACAGATTGAGCGGGAGGCTGTGGCGGTCCTTTGGGGCTGCAGGCACTTCCGGCTCTATGTCCTGGGACGCCCGGTGACGGTTGTGACCGACCATAAGCCCCTGCTTCCCATTCTGGCAGGGTCCTCCTCAAAGCTACCGGCCAGGATCGAGCGGTGGATGCTCGCTCTTCTGGAGTATGGGGTCACCTTGGTGTATCGGCCGGGGGCCAACAATGCAGCAGACTATCTCTCCCGGCATCCGGGAGCACCTGGGGGAGTAGAATATTACACCTGTGCTGAGGAGGCTGATGATCATATCCGAATGGTGGTGGAGGCGGCCATGCCCAACGCAATGCCCTTGTCGGAGCTTGAAGCGTCAGCTGCCGAGGACGAGTGTTTCCAAATCCTAAAGCACTCCATGCAGCAGGGCTCCTGGAAGTCGGAGCTGGAGTCCTTGGCAGGACGGACTCAGGAGGCCAAGACTGGGCTAGAGCAGCTATGGAAGATCAAGGAAGAGCTGCCCTTCTCGGCGTCGGGCCTGCTGCTTCGAGGCGACCGGATAGTGGTCCCACAGTCCAAGGTAAAGGATGTGATCACCCTGGCCCACAATGGACACCAGGGTGCCGTAAAGACCAAGGCAAGGCAAGGCAAGGCTGCGGCTGAAGGTTTGGTTCCCCGAACTGGAGCTGAAGGTCGACGACTTCGTGGCGGCATGTGTCTGGTGCCAGGCGGCATCTCCGTTGCAGCGAGAGCCGGCCATCGAAGCAATGCCCCGGGGCATGCGGCCCTGAGAGGTGGTCCATGCAGACTTTGGATCAACGACCGTAGGCACCCACTTCCTGGTGATCGTCTGAGTACGCACGACCTAGTAAACTGGTTTGGAAATATGCCTTAATGTTTTGTCTGTGTTGGTTGTATGCGAGTTCTTTTGTCTTTGTTGTGACCTGTGTGAATTATTAGTTTTGGATAGTCTTTTAAGATCCTGTGTAGTACAGGGGGTACACATTTCAAGTTGCGAGCTGCAACCAGACCTAATGTCACTCGCCACCCAGTTCTGCATATACACGCAGCACGCCATTTATACTTGCAGAGAGTCCACGGACACCAGAAAATGGCTGCTTGCGAGTACACATTTTGAATGCTGGTGTATAAACGATTGAAAGCAGTCTTGCACATGCTGCTTTGATTTATGCTGACAATGTGCAATATATTTTCTTATCGACATTTCTGTAACCAAGATTTTTCTATGAAATGGGATCCCATGAGTGCACTCTAGTGCCTGTCGACGTGCACACAAACTGACACGTTTTGATGGAAGGAAGAGTTTAACTGCTGGGTATGTTACCCGTTCAGTCATACTTGCAGCTACTGTTTGTAATCCAAAAAGAAGCCACCTGTCAAGTGCTTTCTCTTGATTTGTGCTAGGTGTTTGAAATGCTTCCCTCTCCCCGTGCAAATTCAAGGTGACACAATGGGGTTCATATGTTTGCCAGTATCGCGCTGTTGATTCTGGTGGGATACTGGCAAACTGACCAACCGTTTACACTGCCTGATATCCCGGTATTGCTGGGATATTCCAGTTGCCGGAAAGGGCTGTAAATCCCCATTCCAGAGTCCCACAGGACTCCATGGAAGGGATTGCCGGCATTACTGGCAAAGGTCATACCAGCGTTTTTTACCGGAGGCGGCCTGAGGTAAATCAGTGATCCCCACTGGCAAAGCTATACTTTTTTGCGGTGCAGGAAAAGTGGCGGTAATGGAAATTACCAGCACTTTTCCTGCACCACAAAAGCTATGACCACAAATATTTGTTAGTGTCAAAAGAAAAAGGGAGTGCTGCTATTTATTGATGCTCCAGTTACTCATATGAAGTATCAATATTTGGGTCTGGACTCCACCTGATCCCAATAAGTATTCAATGCCAAAGGAAGCCACCACAACACAATTCAAAAGTGATAAATGGTTATTATTCTGCATCAAAGCAACAATGAGCATAAAATATAGGAGCAGAAAACGGTGTAATTCATACATGAAAAGACAAACCAAAGTAATTAAATCCATTTCGGTTTGTAAACAAAATATTTTTATGTTGAAAGGAAAACCAACGTCCCCTATATTTAGCTTTCGAGAGCTAAAACTTCCTAAACCAAGTGAGAAGACAACATCTGAGCAAAAGAGTGTGGGTTAAAGTGTGGAGAGGATGGAAGTGACTCTGAAACTAGTCACGTCGGGTAAAGAAAAAGGTAGAGGACCGAGTACATCTAATTTCCTCTCTGACAAAAGTAATCCAGGTTAAACCATGAAACCGTGATGGGTTAAAAAAAAATGCTATTGACATTTTTCATGAGCAAAGGAAGGGGTTGCACTATCCAAATTCAAAAAGAAATGATCAAATAAGGGTTGAATAGAAAAAGTTGTTCAGCCCTTGCTTTGATAATTATGCTTCGACAAAAGAATTATGCTTCTCATTTTGCAAACCAAACCTAATGGTTTGAATCAAGTCCTCAGTCTCTTATTTCTGAGAAACACAAAACAACTCCTCTGTTTCCATTGTAAAAAGTTAGTGTCAATTTAGTTCGTGAAGGGGGGAAAACCCTCATTGGGTCTGCCAGCATAATTCTTGTGCATTAACAATGTTAGTAGGATAACTATGCAGCAACAAACCTAAACTGTTTTGTTTTAATTGGGTTGGCAGCAATTTGTCGCAGCAAGGGCTGAACAACTTTTTCTGTTTAACCCTTATTTGATCATTTCTTTTTAAGTTTGAATAGTGCAGCCCCTTCCTTTGCTCATGAAAAATGTCAATGGCATTGTAAAGACCAGAGGGAGGGTCTGCACTTCCGCTCTCTATATGGTAGAGGGGAGGCACAGAGACCCCTGCCAAGATTCTCTATTACGGTAGCAATGGACGAGCAATCCAGGCCTAGCTTCTCGGGACGTGATGCAAGCTGGTTCTGAAGTAGTGTAGTCCCCAAGCACCCAAGAAGGAATGTCCACACACTGTATCGGTTAAAACAGTCTTTATATAATTAATATTCAAAGTCATATACACGATCACGATAACTCACTTTGTGCTCCGAATCAACAATGGTAAATATGTACAGTTCTAAAGTGGTACCACTAACGTTACTCGATCTTATTAAAGTGCATACGGTCAGAATGAGACACAGAGCAAAATAAAGAGGAAACCAGCAGTAGAGAGAGGAAGGAAAGCAGGATGGTTGAGCAATAGGCAGAGTACTGGTAACTACCGTTAAACATAGCTCTGTGTGGAGATCCCCCCTATGCCCCCCCCAAACCTGGGCAACCTGTAGAAGAAAGATACAAGCTCAGTCCATATATTGATTCTTTCCCAAAGTACCTTGGTGTTGAAGCGTTCCGCGTCGGGGAAATCGACAACCCTTCTTGAGTGTCCTCCCGTTCAGACAGGAGTCACGGGTCGTCGAACGTCCGACGGAGAACAGGTCGAGCTACGACGGTGAAGTGCGCGTCGTTCCTAGCGGTGCTCATTGACGGGGCAGCATAAACGTCCTGCCAGGAAGAGGCGTGCGGGGCAACTCGGTGTCGATAGTTCTGGACCGCAAAGAGTTGAAGAACTGTGGCCCAGCAAGGGCATTGAGTCGTCTGCGTCTCTGTGGTCTTTGGGTGGCGGGAAACCCACCGGTGGATGCGCCTCGGCGCGTCGACGGTCAGGCCTTCTCCAGCAGGATACAGCGGCGACGATGCGGACGAGAGCGTCCTTGGATAAATTAAGTTCTTAGGCGACGGGAGCACGGCGGCTCCGGTCGGCGACGGTGGCGGACAACAGTCCGGGCGCTTCTCCTTGGAGTTTTGCAGCAGTCCCCGTATGTATCGGGTCGGCAGCCTGTCGAAGGTCTGTCTACCAGGGAGCTTAGGCAAAGATCAGCTGTGCACGATGGTCCCTCGTGGCTCGGGAACAGGGCGCCTTACCAGGTCCTCTCTGGGCCAGTTCTTGAAGCACAGCAGTTTTCAGATTGCAAAGGAGAGGTACAGCAATTCTTCTCGTCCAGCAGGGCTCAAGGTTAAGCTTCACTCCAGTTACTCGTCGTAGTGGACTTAAGCTTCTGAACACGATTCCTAGCAGTGAGAGGTCCCCAGATATACTGTTGATCTCATCCACTGGGTCGCATCCAATCACGACTGCGGGCATTCATGCAGGCAGGCAGCCAATCGGGCACAGGAGGTATTCAGGCCATTCACTTCTCTCCAGACACTCGCAACAAGTTATGTGTATTGGGACAAGTACCGAGCCATTCAACACTCCAAGCTGCATTCATACCCGTTTCGGGCAGGGCTGCCTCAACCATTGTGTCAAACACCAGATACTAGAGTCACAACATAGAATGTATATTCGTCACACACTCCATTCACCCAGGTCCCACCCACAGGCGTACCCACAACATACGGTCGTTGAGAAGGCTCCAGCCAGTCTGGTCAGCACTTCCCCACACTACCATATACGGAACTTCCACCCAACAGCCAGTCAGGGGGGGAAGGGACCGAGGCAGGGCTTCCCAGGACTTCGGGAAGATCAGGGTAACAGGTGATGGAAGGCAAGAGGCCATGGGGGCCCAATTTGTCTCCATCAGGAATCTACCGATTCCAATGACTGGGCCTGGGCATCCCAAAATTGAGGATGCTCAGGGCACCAGTCATTTCAGCACGGAGCTGCCACCAGCCCGTACCCTGCTCTGTGGGTCACACAGGTGCCCAAAAACATACACTAGGGGGCACAGGTTTGTACCCCTACCCATGGGTGCCATAAGGATATCCCACAGGTCCGTTCACCAAACCAAAAGGCGCGAGAGCTGCACTGCCAGGAGTCCCACATGAACTCCTGCGCGGAAAACACGACGGAACACACGATAAAAAGCAGCAAAGGATACGGAGGCCCTGTCCCTCTGATGCATTTCCAGCATCACAAGCATATTTTTGTACCTATGGTTTAACTTTAGATCACACTTCCTCTGACAAAAGTAATCAATCTGTCCTCTACCTTTTTTACTTTACCCTATGTGACCAGTTTCAGAGTCACTCAGATATTCTCCGCACTGGGTTTCTGTCTGCACTTTAACCCACACTCTCTTTTGCTCAGATGTGGTCTTCTCACTTGGTTTAGGAGGTTTTAGCTCTCAAAGGCCAGATATAGGGGACGTTGGGTGTTTTCCTTTCAACAACATAAAAATGTTTTGTTTCCAAACCAAAATGGATTGAATTACTTTGGTTTGTCTTAATGTATGCATTACACAATTACACTGTCTTCTGCGCCTATATTTTATGCTCATTGTTGCTTTGATGCACAATAATAACCATTTATCACTTTTGAATTGTGTTGTGGTGGCTTCCTTTGGCATTGAATACTTGTTAAAATTGGGATCAGGTGGAGTCCAGACCCAAAGGTTTATACTTCATAAATATTGTACCACATGAGTACCTGGAGCATCAATAAATAGCAGCATTCCTTTTTGCTTCTCTGCCCAAATGCTCGTTGCCTGGTGCTCCTTTCACCTGTGCTTCGTTATATCCTCACTGTCCTTCAGCATAGCAAAGGGCATCTTGACAGTTTTTGAGGCCAGGGCACAGACTGCTTGGCCCTCCTGAAACCCATGCCTCCCTCCCAATCTGCAAAATGAAGGGATTACATACATCAAATTCAACGGCTACTCGTCTAGGCTTTGAATGGATTATCTAGTTGTTGATCAAATATAAATACCTCTGTGACCTGCTTTTTAAAGAGCCATGATGTGAAATGTGTGGTGTCTTGTGGCGAAGTGTCTGGCCTCGTGGCCACTCGACCTGTGCATGAATCCTGGCCTTTGAAGTGTCTACTTCAACTGAGGGTGTGCAGCCAAAAAAAGTTTAATTCCACAATGCACCAACGGAACTGCGTCCTCACACCTGCATGTTCCATCAACTTGTACCCTGTGCACGAATTAAAAAAAACATACATCACATTGAGAAAAATATAAGGGCGGTCTAGACTTGTGTGGACACTTTATTAAAAAAAAAGTTTAGTTGTGGCTATTAACTGGTGCGTTGGATCACCCATAAGGCCAGACTTCTGGCCTAGGAGTACAGATAAAAGAGGTGATCAGATGTGAGGAGAGACACGCACCCTTCGGTGTTAGGCTTTTTACCCACCCAATGACTGCCCAGTCGTGCTGTTCCTACCTATCTGCCCAACATGCACCCTCTCCTGGGATGTCTTGGGTAGCTCAACCGTGCACTGGCATCAAGATGTTGGCTTTTATGGGGATGCAATTGTTATTTCCAGGCAGTCTTCAGAAAGGTAATGGATTAAATGCAGATGTAAACCTGGTACTAGAAAATAAGAAAACAGTCTTCATCTGGGTGTGCCTTCAGCCACTTGATTTATAAGCAATAAGTGTCATTCCATATATTCCTTGCACTAAAGTGGCAAAGAAAGCAATTTTGACTCTGGTGTATATGCACTTGAAAGGCAATGGCATTATTTGCCCAGGTACACAACACATTTACCAGCAGTTGCCATCTAATAACCAGTTAACGGCACTATGGTAGAGGCTGGCACTTACCTATCCCATGACTACACAAGTCAACTGCAGGCTTTGCCAAACGTGTTTGATTTTGAATTTGTCTCTGGCATGAGTGGCTTGTAGCCACTATGAGTGGTACACATTTGTCTCGAGAGATTGCCATGCCAGCACCCACACCTAAAATGTGAAAAGGCTAGTGCCTGCCTGCTGCTTTAGGCTCAAAAGTAGAAACGTTCAACAAGAAAGCAACATTTGCACTGATTGGGCTGGAGGTGCTGAGGCAGTCCGATAACAGTTTTACTTGGAAGGCAGGACACTGACATGTAGCAAGAGAAAACTGCATCTTACAGATATAGATTGAAAACTGTTAGGTAAAACGACAATGTGCACAAAAACATCCTGTAAAGTGACTAAACTTTGTTATTTTTGGAAAAGCGATTGTTGGAAAGCGGCTCTCTGCTACCAAGGCCTATGTCACTTTTACTCGCTCATTTGGTTTACACAGAATGTGCCTGTCACATTTTTGCGACTTGAACGCGCTCTTACCTTGTCAGCCCAGTCGCCCTGTGCATTCTGGGTGCACTCGAGTCACTAAATGCATTTCTGAACTCTTTACCTGGTCTTTCAATTCACATTGTGTGGACAGTCGGGTCAAGCGGAAACCTCTTTCTCTACTTTAGGCAATGGACAATCGGGTGGCCAGGAACGTGGGTGGAATCCACTGTTATGGTCAACCGCCAGGGACTCCACCAGAAACCAGCAATAATCAAGTATGCAAAACCAAGTGCAAGAATAAGATAAAACAGTACCTCTTTACTTTAAACCGGATAGGAAGGCAGGCCAGTTGGGAACAGCTAATGCAAACATGGACCTTCCCAATGATGCCCCCTAGTAGCTAAGATTAATACAAAAGCTAGATGAGATTATCGTTTGAAAGGCATGGGATTCGAAGCATCGGAATACACCAGGCTGGACTAAAACACACATCAGAAAACTATGCTACTAAGATGAATGGGAGTTGAGAAGCGGTTCAAACACTGACCTGTTATGTGAAATCCCAAGCTTCACTAGAGGCACAATGGAATTCCCTTTTGGTGGCCCTGAAAAGCAAGAATTGATAATACTAACTGACCCAGGTAAGATGGTACTTTCATCCCCACCCCCTCCCCTGTCCCCTAATCTGGCCCTCTTAACTACCTCAACGATAATGTTAATGCTCCAATAGATAATTGATGATCCACGTAGTCCAGAAGTGGTGAAGGACAAACAATGGGAGAGGGGAAGGTTAGTAGGCAGATAACCCGAATGGCATGAGGGACGCGCTAGGGTCGGGTTGGTGCACTTTAACAGCAAAGCGTCCATGAGTTCTGTGCACTAGTTTGTTTGACGGGATGGACACAAGGAATGTGGGCCAATACGTGATAATAGTACTGGAACTTTGTCACCACTACACCTTTTTGGGTTGGTAGACGGCGAAGTTTCTATGCTTCTGTATTTATTGCAGAGCGTGGGTATTTGACTAGCACGTACACGAGACCTTTGTTGAGCAGACTCAAGGAAGCGCTGAGAGGGAATGGCAAGTTATGAACACACCAGATGACTGATGTATTTGAAGAGCTAAAGAAAGCCATATGCACTGCTCCAGTGTTGGGGATTGCAGACTACTGTGACAAATGTGCCCTGTTCTCACACTCCAATGGAGTAGTGATGCCTGCAGTACTCGCACAGACTACCCTAGGACACAACCCTTTGGCTCATAGTGGACATTTAGACCTAGTGATGAGTGGACATTAATCTTGTGAGCAAGCTCTGGCTGCTGCCGCGTTTGCAGTAGAGAAGTCGGCAAGTATTATGGGGTGCAGTACCACACTTTAAGTGGAACACTCCCTTTTTGCAATCCTCTAAAGGCCCAGACAGCAGAGCTTCCGTATACGAGGAGATCATCTCAAATACAGTAATCAAAATGGTAAGATGCAGGACTGTAAACACAGCGACATTTGTAGCTGAACCGGTGGAGGAAGGAAACCATGTAAACAACTGTACTACATACATGCAACAGTATGACATTCCCAAGGTGCGGGAGAAATGCTTAACATTGATGGGTCATTGACAATAGACCAGAAAACTGGGGGAGGGACGGCAGTGTTAACACTAAAGGCAGATGGTACAGCAGAAACGATAGCTAGCGCAAGATTGCCTTCACATTTTTCATTGCAGGCTCTAGCATTAGTAGCACTTAGAAGCACGCAAGGACCAGGAGATAACAGTATATTCCAATTCGGCGTACGTGATGTCAACAGTACACTCTGGACTGCCTCGAAGCACTCTCTGAAGTGGGCGTGAACAGTGCTATCTGCCATATGGAAGGGCAAACCCAGTGCTGTCTCAAGCAGAACTGACCAACTCACATGCCACATGAAGTTCATTTAGGTATTTGAAGGTCTCTTCCGTCGCTATGGCGGCCCTGTGTGATCTTCATTTGGGAGATCTGTGTTGTCATTTTCCACTTGCCATCAGGGGGTTACTTGCTCAAATCTACAGCTTACTCAGATCAACAAGTTGGCCGCAGCTAGCGTCCAGCTCTCTGGTGGATACCCCCTCTGAGAGGATTAAACCAACTGGTCTCGGGTACATATGCACGGAGCGGCAAAGATCGGGTTAGAGGTAGCATGAAGGCAGCTACTCCGAGGATGATTTTGTAACACTTTTATTCGAAATGTAGAAAAGGGGCCTAACCAATCCTTTCCTGTGAGCCTTTCTCTTGCCTCTGTGGAGGCGGTCTGAGTCACTTGAGGCTTCCCGAGCCAGAGTTCTGCCAAACTTTCCTTTCTGCTTGGCATAACGTTTGTTTACAACTATGCCTTGATCTGATATGTAAGGTGGGGGGGGGGGGGGGGGGGGGAAAGCAGGCCGCACTTGAAGGAAAGCCATACAGTAATGGGGTCAGGGTTCACATTGTGCCATTTGTGTCAATGTTCCTTTTCTGTAGCTCATGATTGTGTCACTGCTTAATTGTGTCTTTGAAAACCTGCATCTTTTTGGTTTTGGTACATACCAGTGCCATGCTGGAATGTCACTATTGTCCAGGTGGAGTGGCTATCATAAGGCTGGAGAAGGGTTGGGTAGACTGTCCTTACCAGTGGTGTGGTTCGATGCATACAATGTGACATTGCGTTGTCTGTGGTGGGTGCTTGTAGTGGTGAGTTATCTGTTTATGGATTGCATTATTATTTTTGGCTATTGGGTAGCATCCTAGTGCCACCTCTATGCCCAAACTATTGCATTGGAGTATAGCTAGGAGGGATCACAGCTTGTGGGCATTGTTTGGTTATTTAGCCACCCATGGCCATGCAAATCCCTATGGCCATTTCCACCTAACTGCCTATTGCGGCCGTAAACCCTCATGGGATCTCTTTAAGGTAATTCTATTGAGCAGTAACCTCAAACTTTGTTCTTTATGGGGCTTGTCAGTATTTGTGATCTGTCCCGTTAGTTAATGGTGTATGTTTCGCTGTAAATGAGTTCCTGATGTAGTAATGTTTTAACAGTTTGCTTTGAGCCACTTGATTTATTGGTATTACCCTGTCAGATCTGTTCCTTGCACTGAAGCCCTGCCAAAAACAAGCATTCGCAAAGCCAACGGTGTTGGCTTTTGTATCGGTAATAGATGGGCATTTGTCAGCCACTACCCTCATTGTACCAAGTATTTTCTTTTTTCCAGCTGTTGCCATCTCCTAGCTAGGTAGTATCAGTAGCGCAGTGACTGGTGCATATGCCAGTCCCATGCTTGCACAAAAGCTAAAAAAGTTGGCTTTGTCAATGATTGTGCATATTCTAGTGTGGGCTTTACATGTTGTTTTTTTTTCCCTCAAGTAGTAAATGTGTTTAAAAAAAATAAAAAAATTGTGAATGGTATATTGTCCCTTTGTAGTTCCACTACTTTTTCTCCAATTTCGTCTAACTTGTTGCTGATGGGTTGTTTATTTTTTTACAATGCATGCCAGGGTTCTACAAATGCCAAAGAGCTTTCTGAAAAGGGCGTGAAGATCTGGGATGCCAATGGCTCGCGAGACTTCCTGGATAAAATGGGTTTTACCTCCAGAGAAGAAGGCGACTTGGGCCCAGTTTATGGCTTCCAGTGGAGGCACTTTGGCGCGGAGTACAAAGATATGCACTCAGGTGAGTGCAAAGCAGTAACTTGCACAAGACCCAGACAATGTCATACAGCTTTTGACACTCATCAACAACTTGTTTTATGTTGAGTTTCCTATATACATAAACTGTTCTGATTGTGTTTTTCATGAAAGCTGGCCTATGTTAGTAGTTGTGCTAAAGAGTTACTGTGTACCATCGGTCTGGAACCGTTGGATTATATAGGTTTTGGACAACTCCTCCCATCAAGACCGTATGTTCAATGGTGAGGTGTAATGGGAGTCATGGTCCAGAACATCTGGATTGCTACAGGCCGCAGACCCCGGTAGCCTCTCGAGTGCTCTTCCAAGGATAGGTGTCCAACGTAACCATTATTACAGCATTTGTTTCACCACTTGGCAAGCCCCACCCACCTGGTGCCTTTCTGTTTGCCGCTCTTTTCCGTATTTAAGGATCCCTCCAGCCTCTTTTCCTTTGCAGCTGGGGAGCAGGTGCAAGTGGATCTTGGTCACCTGGCCTAAGCACCACCCACCTTCTTAGCCCTGCCTCTTCCTTCATGCTCTTAACTCTTACATCAAGGGCGTCTCTCGCCCAGGTATCCAAAGTGAAGGGCAGTCAAAAGGACAATTCCTGTTTGGACCAGGAGGATCCAGGTCCGAACCACTGCTACGACAGCAGGTAAGCATGCACCAACATTTGTTTACACCCTCTGACCCCACTGGTCATCCACACCCTCTCTTGTCCCCCCCTTGTGACCACCCCCCACCCCCTTCCCGCACAGTCTGTCCTGCTACATTCTGGTTTCACCTTCACCGTCTTGTGGCCAATGCTGGATTTTACTTTTATGGACTTCATTGATTCACGGTGCGTTACCCTTTCTCAACTCTCATGCTGGACTTCCTTTGCATTTTGTACTCATGGTGACCCTGAATCATGCTGTTCCATCTTCATCTTGTATCCTGGCTTGCAACATTGTGTTACTACTAACTTCTGCAGTTGTATTCGCTCTCCCCTCTTGCTTCCCCACTTTTTTTGATTACTTACTCTGTTTTTTTCTCCCCTCCTCCCCTTACTTTCTTCTATGCACTTACTCGATCAGAATTTTCCCTGGACCTAGTATGATAGCAACCTTGTCTGTCGCTCCCCCATCCCCTTACTGTTCCCACCCCCCTCCCTCAGCACTATCTGAAAGGTTTTCAGGCCTAGTACGATAGTCACTTGTTTTGTTCCTCCTCTCCCTCACCTTTTTCTCTGGCTCTACCAGAAATGTTGTCAGGCCAATATGGTAGTTGCCTGTCTGTTTCCATTTCCTTCCCACTCTCCCCCGCCCTTCCTTACCTGTCTTAGCTCTTGCACTATCTGAAATGTCGTCAGGCCGAGTACGATAGTTAATTTCACATCCTTACTGTTCATGGCCTGTAAGAATGTCATTGTATTTTACCTTGTTCGCTCCCTTGCCTTGAAGCGTTATGAAACACATTGTGTATAGGCGCTTTATAAATAAACTATTGTATCATATCATTCTATATCCCTACCCTGTTCTACTTAACAAAGGCATCTTCAGTGCAAGACTATTAAGGAAAAATCTTGCACGCTGCTTCAACATAAGCGATGCACATCGCGCACACCAGCTTTAAAAAAATTCCTGGTTACCATTGCAGTATCGTTGCACAAGAATGTCTTTTATGGCAGGACAAGCTGTCCGGCATACCTTTTTTGTCTTGCACAATTTCTGTATTCCCTTTAACGGGAATTTGCGCCTTCATAACCTTTGACCTTATTTACAAATCAGTAAAGGTTTTGTTCTCCTAAACCAATAACCTGTTCAAGGTATGCAGCAATGCCTGGCAAAAGTACACTGTTACAGAGAAATACACCTATGTGCCTAGAAAAAAAGCATTGTATTCTCGGTATGAACAATAGGTTTAGGTATGTATAATTAGTCGATTGGAAAACACTGCTTGGAGTGAATGCACAACATATTTTGTTATTGGGGTGGGTAGTGTTTGTGTCACACAAATATCACTAATCCTGCTTCGAGAGTGTCAAAGAATTCAGACATGTTGTTTTCCAGATGGACCAATGTCAACCAAAAGTAGCATGACCGAAAACATGCCAATGGGAACATGCCTCATGTATGTATCGGGAGAATAATTTCATGAGAATTGCTGCACCACTTAGTATGATCAGGATGTCTGTGCCAGTGCTTAGTCAACAATACATTTCCTTGCAAACAGAACAGTGACGCTTGCTCATAACCAGCTCTGCAGACCAGAGTCATACCATTCACTTACTTCCAACATAAGTGAGTAAAAACAACATAAGTGAGTAAAAACAACATAAGTGAGTAAAAATACCCGAACACATTAACTTCTACTGAGGATCGGTGGTACCGGGAGAGCAGTGCTAGAGAAAGGAACTCTACTAATATTACTGCCTGATCTGAAGAGTAACTTGAAAACGCCTCTATTGGTGAGCATGGATTACTAGGTACAAAAAAATGTGGATTACGAAACATTTTGTTTGGATTGCAGATCGATTTGTACTCCAACACGTTGCCCATTTCCAATGCAAATTGCTTTGTACTACCTGAACAATGATTTGACTTGAAGACTGCCCCAAAAATATAGAATAAGAGCTATAAAAAGTCCTGCTTGTAATATTGTCATATGAAGTGCTATGACCGGGCATAGAATGTAGTCTAAGGTTGTTTTGCTTGGGGCGTGGCTTGGCGGCCATGCATGGGGAGCAAACTTTTGGAGCTCCTGCATGATCTGAAGATCCCTAAAAGCTGTGGAAAAACCGTATGGAAAAACGGCTGAGAAGCATCTGAAGGTTGGCGGGACAGATGATGGTAGTCCCGCGAGAAATTGGACCGGGATCGGACCAGGGAGACGATTGCAACGGTGCTGGAGCCGGCATACAGAATGGCCGGCATAACAGCTTGCAACGAAGAAGCAGCCCTGTGAGCATCATAAGGGAGGCGGGGCAGCGCAACACCGAGGTGCGCACAGCATAAACAACTAGCACATGAAAAGGACAAGCCCTGCAGGCGAATCATCCAGCAGACGTGCAAGGTACCCAACAACGTCCTGGGCCTGTGGGGAGAGACCCGACCCACCACGAGGGGAGAGCAGCCCCAGCACCAAGGTGGACGCAGCGCTTACGAGGCAGAAGCTTAGGCGGCAGCGAGAAACTCCTATGGAGAGGAGCCATAACTGGAGAGACACCAGGGCTTACACAATCTCAGCGGGGGACCACTGCACGCCACCCAGCGACGCTCGGGGGAGGTGAAATCCATACCCTTGAATGACCAACCCGCAAAAGGGCTCGGAGGGAGAAAGGTGCCGATACTCCAGCCTCACCAGCGTGGAAGTGGGGAAAGGTGCCCTGATCAAGAGACACGGACATAGAAGAAGGCAAGACAACGTCCCGCAGAGGCAGCGGGCAATAGCACAGGGCGAGCGTGCTGCTGAGGAACTGGGACGGACAAGGAAGGCATATAATCGTCCTGAACCGGGCCACAAGAGGAAGGTTGCTGGCCTGTGGAGGCACCTGCCCACGCAACAAGGCTGGAAGAGCATAGCAGGAAGAAGCGGAGGGACTATGGTGAAGGGACCCACTCCACTGGGGGACATCGATGCGCAGGGTGCCCCCCTGCCCCCCCACACCCCCATAGTAAGAGGTCGGATAAACACACAAACAAGACACCAGGTATGTGGATGGCACAAACCACTCACCCACAGGGAATAGCGGCCGCGCTGTAAGAGGCCCCAGAGGCCATGCGCACCTGACGGAACAGGATGACTGAACTACGCAAGGCAGGCGGAGGCCTAGGAATGTTCTAGACCATCGCTATCAGAGGTGCCAGTCGGCATGTGGGGAGCGCGCAGAAGGTAAATATTAGAAAAATTGCACCTTCCCGGGGAGACGGACCGGAGGCGAGTGGGTACTATTGCTCCGGAGCAGTAACGCTGCGGGATAGGCTACAGGTCAGCGCCACAACCAGAAGGCTCTTTGTACGGAATAACTGGCAGCTGCCTGCCACCCTTACCCAGACAGCGGGATGGAAGCAACTGGCAGCCGCCTGCCACCCTTACCCAGACAGCGGGATGGAAGCACAAAAGCAAGCACGGGAGAACGGACGGCGCACCAACAAAGGTGGTGCGAGTCAACTCCTCACCAAGGGGGTACTGCATAATACAGGACAATACCGAGGGCAAGCACAGTAGAATTGTGTGCAGGACTGTGGTACGTGGAAGGACACAGTTGATTTCCCACAGGCAGTGTATGTACAGACACCCCAAGGGTATTCCAGTAACCAGCCAACCTAGCTTAAGAGACAGCAGTGAATCGTGGCAAATGAGCACACCTGGGCGCCACAACCATCTCCAGCATCTTTGGCTTCAATTAAGGACATCCACAGATGGCCCACCACTGCTAGCACACCACGTAGCTGGAGGCAACGCAGGCGAAGGAGAGTACTTGAACCGCAACACGAGGCTGACTCATAGGTGGATGGACACGATTTGAGGTGAGGGAATCGGAGGTGGATTGCAACTGTACTATAAGCAAAGCTGCATTACGGGGAGGCCACAGTCCATTGGAACATTCTTACACCCACGGGCCACAAAGGGTGGGCCTGAACTTGCATGGACATAAGAATACAAAGTACCCCAATAAAGACCACATAAGGGGAAGGCCAGCAACCAGCACAGCCAGGCACTTGCCACAGGGGGAGCCGGAACTAAGACGAGCGAGCAAGGCGCAACAGAGCCACAGCACCAACCGCAGCTGTTGCGCCATGAACACTCAGATGGGGCCCTGGCCAGTACGGTGGGACAAGCTCACGGATGAAGCAGAGGGGAACTGAGCAATAAGGGCTGCAGCAGGAGGGGACAGGAGTGTCGCAGGTGCTCCCACGACACAGGAGGCAGCACCAGTGGGCAGGGAACGGGCCAAAGACAACGGTCGGAAACGGAAGTGGTGGCAAGGAGGAAGTGAAACTGGGACCCCGACGCGGACGGAGGAGCACCACCGGCACAGGCATGACGGAGAAGCAGCAAGGTAACCAAACATGGAGGCGTTGTCGGGGTAATTGTCATGATGCCCGCTCCCGGGGAGCCGGTTCAAGCCCTGCGTCCCCGAAAGCGGACATCCAGTCCCCAAGGAAGGACCCAGCAACCCCATATAGGGGCCCTTTGGTCAGTGTCCTGGCGCCATAGGCGCCAGGCTCATTATGGGAGTGCTTGGGTGCACTTACCTGATGCAGACCATGCTGCAGGATCCTGGCCTCCTTGAGGCCTGAAAGGAACTACTTTACCTGTGGGACTAATTTACCATCCGGGCGTGGTCGGGGAAGGATACATACCTGATTGGAGGAAGGATACATACCTGGAACTTCTTCCAAGGCTATTTAAACCCCACCCGAACAGCCACACGTGCTTCGCGTTGTTCTGCATCTAGCAGCTGGGCGCTCACCGTGTCTGCTCCTGCATCCTGACTTCTGCCACGCCTGCCAGCATCCTGGATCACCTGCAAAGGAAGAGAAGAAGAGAACAGAAAAAGGAAAAGTCCTTACCTGCTAAATCCGCATCCCGGAGACATCTCGCCGACAATCCTGAAAAGGAAGACTTTTATTTAAAAGCTCATCGCGTCGATCGCTGCTGCGCCGCATTCCACTCACCTTTACAGGGCGCCTCCATGTTCAGCAGCGATCATCCGGATTCGCAGTCACGCCCCAGCGCCTAGGGAGAAAAAGACCAGAACAAAAGGTAAGAGAAGGGAATAAGGAAAGCTAAATCTCCATGTTAAGACTTACCTGTTGATTCATTCCCTCTTCATTTCGGGTCCGCGCCGCATCCTGGCATTGCCGGACCCCGGCCCCTAAGGGGAAAAAGAGACATCAGCGTTAATGAGCGAATGAAAAGACATTACCAAAAAACGCTCATTAAAGACTTACCTGATTTCTACAAGGATTTCTCCTCTCATCTCGGGTCGGTGCCTGTTCCCCGGCATTCCGTACCCCGGCCCCTATGGGGAAAAAGACACTAGCATTAGTACATTAATGCATGGACACAAGGGGAACCTCTTATCAAAAAACTTACCTGGAAGCCAAGCAAGTTTGGTTCTCACCAATCCGAAAATCCAGTGAGGTAACTGGATACCAACGCGCCCCTGCATCAGAAGCAGGATGGAGAGCTCGTCCTTCCAGACCCTAAGGTGAGACGCTACGAGGAATCACAGAAGGGTTTCGAGGGTGAGAGGGGAAAGTGGGAGGCTGATTGCATTACTCCGCAGACAGTTAATCCCCTATTTTCGCCTACAGAAGGATACTTCTGCGAGCCAGACAAGCCAGATTTGGGGGCCCAGTCCAGTCCGTCTTCTGAACCCTGCGCATCACCTTAAAAGAGGTCACAGCAGCGCGAACCAGGCCAGCGCCTCCGTGGGAGTCAGTAATCTCCCGGGGGTTGGCAGGGCTGTTCGTGGACCTCTGGGGTTGGGGAGGCCCCAACTCCTCCTGCGTCCGAAAGTACGAGGCGCACACACAAGAGCAAAGAGTTACTGCTGTTTATTGCACAAAACAGACAGGGGCAGGTTCTCTGAGCATAGGTACCCAAGGAAAATCTCAGAGGTGATGGGCTTGCAGGCCCTTTTTCTAACCGGATGACGCAACTACGTGTGTCACTGGGGAAAACTAGCCCTTAAACCGAACGCTCTCTCAGGTTGGCTCCCTGAGTGGTAGGGTCAGTATAGACCCATATAGAAGGAAATGTTATTGGTTGAGAAGGGGTCAGGTGGTACGCTTGGGTCGCCCCTAGGTTGCTACATGAAAATAGTTACATGGGGAAAGTTGGTGATTGGTTGAACTATAGTGTCGTCAGTGGTTAGCCCCTCGTATTCTGATTGGTTCATCGGCGAGCCCCCAAGCCTGAGACCATCGCTGTTCCCAGCTCGCGATGTACCTGGTGCTGGCAACAATGTATGACTGTGTGTGGTGGAAAATGGACAGGTCTTACTACTGGCTGTTGAGTGTCTTTCCCATCGCTGCAGGTGTCCAACTTGTAGCTTCGTTGTTGCAGTCTGGGTCCCAGACGTGAGACCCCAGAGCTTCTCTGGTCCTTGGAGCTTGGCATCGTATCAGGTCGGCCTGGTCACATGTTCGGAGACCATGGCTGAAGCAGAATTACGGGTATTTGATTTGTATTTCGGCACTGAGGAGTGTTTGGCAGTGGCAGGTGTAATCTTGGCGTGGGGAGCATGGCGGGTAGATTGCAACTTCGTGGCCTTGGCTGTGGGGCTCTCGTCAGGGTTTGTTCTGCATGATCAGCACCTTGCAGCTCTGTCTGAGCTGCTCCAGGCCTGGGTACTCTGGTTTGCGGCCTACCTTGGCCTAGTGTATGGGTGGCGCCATACAGTCCATAACACGGGGGTCGCGAGGGGCGACATGGGCCCTTATACATTAGTCCATCTGCAGGGTGAGATCTTCAATGGTTTTAGTAGCAAGGAAGCGTCTGCAAGCATATACACGAGCTCTTCTGGCATCTTGCGTTTCTGCGGTGCAGTAGTTCGCCTATGTGAAAAATAACGATGCGTGAGTGGTCCTCTACGTCATAGCACTGACTAGGTTCTTTGTGTGGGTTGGTGTCTGATCAAGGTGCTTGGTGGCACGTGTGTTCTTGTCTGTTGGTTACGTCATGTAATCTCTAACGATGGCGATATTTGTGGGTGATGTCTAATCGAGTTGGGCCATATGGTCGTTCTCGGCTCCACCCGAGGTCCCACCACGTGGTTTGGATGATGCGCAGCTGGCCTGGGTGTGCGGGGCGTGGTCACGGTGGATCTTAACGTCCGGGGCAGCAGTCAGGGGGCTGAACTCATCCCGCGGTGGGTGCTTAGGTCGTGATGTCATAGGCCATGGTCTGGCCAGAAATCAGGGGGGGGGGGGGGAAGGGATCGTCCCATTTTCACTCTTCAGCGTTTGCGCGGAAGAAAGAGGCACCCCAGACGGAGACACCAGAAGCTGGTTCCAGCGCATCCGGCCCCACACGAGCCGAGTGGAGAAATGAAGAGGGCTCCCATACTCTAAGCCATAGTAGCACTGAAAACATCAGATGGACGCAGTGATGGTGGACTTGGGACTTTTGAGGCAAGATGTAAGGAACCTGTCGGAGGGTTAACTCCACGGAAGAGCAGGTGCAGAGCAATACAGCAAATTTAACTACCACCCAAAGCCAAATGACGGAAGGACTAGAATGAATACGCACCCTGGAGCAAAGAGCTGAGTATGCAGAAGGAAGGGCCAGGCGCAACAACGTGCACATAGTGGGATGAGGAAGGCAGACCCTGCAAACTATATAGAGAATCTACTGCGCCAGGAGGTCTGGGCAGAGAACTTATCCCAGGCCTTTGTGGTGGAGAGAGCGCATGTGGCCCTGACCAGGAAACCTCGACTGGGAGCACCCCCAAGACCCATGATTGCGAAGATCATGAATTTTAAGGACCGAGAGAAGATCTTAACATTCTCAACAGAAGGTGGGGTGATGACAAGGAATGCGGCCAGAGTAACAATCTACCCAGATTATACGGCACTGGTGCAAAGACGAAGGGTGCAATTTTGGCCGACGAAAGAATGCCTCAGGATTGCTAGCGTGCGCTTCATGCTGCTGTACCCGGCCAAATTGAATGTGCTACATAATGGCAGACCGTATATCCTTGAGACTCCGGCCGAAGCCCTGGATCATCCAGGGATCCCACAGCTGCGGGACAGGGATGAGGGGAACAGGAACGCCCCTCAGTGAACATGAAGCCCAAACCAGACGGAAGATGTACAGCCAGACTTGAGCCAGAAGTTTAAGCGGGAGCCCGCAATCTCCGAGCAGTCTGACAGGACCCCACGGGAAGATGGAACCCGAGATGCTGGTTTCAAGGCACCATGCCGCAACGAGTGTGCCCACGGCGAGATTGGAGGCACATGGAAAGCGGCAGAGCCCGAGCAGGGGGAGGGAGACTGTGCGTTTAAGTTCTAGTAGTTTGGATGGGTTTGTTAGGTGAAGGCACAAGTGGAGGAAGAGTCCTCAAACAAAGACACGGCAGAGGCAAAAAGAGAGCAATCTGTGCTATGTTCGAATGCAAAGATCCAGAGGAACACCAGGGAGGTGGACCCACACAGAATCAATGCAAATGGAACTCAACGAAATGAAGAGGGTTCACCAGCACCCCAACGGGCGGGGAATAGGGAGGGTAGACCCGGAAGCACCAAACACCAGAAGGAAAACCGCATACGGACCCATGGAAACGAGCAGGCTGCCCGACTCGGCGAATAAATCGAATAAATGGGTCAAGAAGCACTAAATCTAGTCACTTGGAATGGCAGGGGACATAACGCCTATGTCGAGAGACTAAGGGGCTGTGCCTGGTTGAATAGGGTGAAAGTTCACATTGCAGTGCTGCAGGAGACGCACCTGACAGCCGAAAAGCAGACCAAGATTGCCAAGAAATGGGGAGGCCAAATGTGTAGCTCAATGTACTCAAATTACGCCTGGGGAGTGATGTGGATTGCCCCTGGGACCCCGTTCCAGCTTATAAAATAGGAAGGGGATGTGGAAGGCAGAGTGGTGATCATTCGGGGAATGTTGGAGAACCGGGAGGTGTGCCTGGTGAATACATATGCACCCAATCACGACGCGACAGTTTTTCAGGACACTTGAGTCTCGGCTGGCCCCATATAGAGTGGTGTCGATAATCTGGGCTGGCAACTTTAACTGTACATTAGACCCTCGACTGGAGAGATTGGATACCAAGCAAAAGAAGCCAGCACTGCCAGCTAGAGCTCTACGGAAGATACTGGACCAGCTCGAACTGGAGGACGGTACTTGCAGGCATTGGGGGATACACACACTAGCACCCCGCATGGGACATTCACCCACATAGACTACCTGTTCACGGGCAGGGACATTGGGGCAGTTCACCAGGGCACATTCACGCACAAACGCTTTCCGACCATGCCCCTCTAGCATGGGCACATACATACAGGAGGGCCCCCATACCCACGTGGCGATTGAGAGCAGAGGCATGGACAGACAGGGACTTCCAGGAGTATGTCCAAGGCACAATAGCAGATTATTTTGACCACAATGTGGGGAGTGGACAGCACTGGGACGGTCTGGGAAGCCCTCAAGTTGGTGGTCAGGGCAGCGGCAATAGGGAAGACTGGAGGACTAAGTGGAAGTATTCTGGCTGAACTGGGCCAAGTAGAAGGAGATGGAACGTGCGGGCAGAATGGGGGAGGAACCGGGAGATCTCACAACCCTGAGACTGCAGTGTATAACCATCTGGGAGAGGTTGGGGAAGCTGGACTACAGGAAGTATATACAGAGGCTGCACGCAGAGGGAGATGAGCCCAGTAGGCTGCTGGCCTGGTTAACTAAACAGGAACCGATAAATGCGATTAATGATGAGCAGGGTGAGGAGATCAGGACCCAGGAGGGCATAAACAAGGTTTTTAATTTTTTTTTTTTTTTTTTTCCCCTCTCAATTCTACGAAAAGATGCACTCCCAAGTCCAGGAGGCAGAGGCGGGAGCCATAGCCGATGCCCTGGAGATCAACCTCCCCCAACTAACGGAGGAACAAGCCCAAATGCTAGATGCACCCCTCACAGTAGAGGAACTGTCGGCTGTCATAGCAGATCTTCCGACAGGCAAGTCCCCGGGACCCGACGGATTACCCAGCAAATTTTACAAAAAATACAAAGATAGCATGGCTAGAGACACTTGAGGCATATGAGAGCGGACGACTACCAAGGAGTATGTCAGAATCCATAATTGTGTACCCATATTAAAACCAGGGAAACCGCCCCTAGAGTGCGGCTCCTATAGACCGATCTCCCTGATAAACCGAGACTCCAAAATTCTGATGGCAGCTCTGGCCAGCCGACTCAAATGGGTTATACCCACGCAGTACACCCGGGATATGTGCCGGGGAGGAACACCACGTGGAATCTTTGCAGACTCCGCCACGTCATAGACAACACGAATCAGAGGAGGGGAATGCGCAGTATAGTATCCAGTGATGCTAAAGGCTTTTGACTCGAACTGGCTCCTGGGAGCGCTCGCCTGCTTTGGGATAAGGGAGAGGTTTCTATGCTGGATTTAGCTTCTGTACAAGGACCCAAGGGCCAGGGTGAAGACAGGCGGGCACGTTTCAGAAGAGTGGAACACTGCACGGGGTACAAAACGGGGATGTCCACTGTCCCTGATGTTATAAATTGGCCCTGGAACCATTCAATGCCATTCTCGGGGCCGAATACAGGAACACCGGAATAGTGATAGATGGGGTGGTGCATCAAATATCAATATATGCTGATGATATGCTTCTTTGTGTCGAACCCGCGGGCACACTTGCCAGACCTGCTCAAAGCCATGGGAGCATGCGGCAGACTGTCGGGGGATCGCTATCAATCAGGGAAATCTTTGCTGTTCCCTCTGGCGGACCCCAAACCAGCTACCGGACATAGGCCTCACATGGACGCCACTCACATTTAGATATCTAGGAGTAGATATCTATCATGACACTAAAGAGATGCACATGGTCAACACTCGGGTGGCCCTAGACAAAATGGGGAAGGCAATGCAGTTCTGGAGGATGTTGCCGTTTGGGAGGGCGGCTCTGTTGAAGATGATGCTGCCCCGTCTCCTGCATTGTACCACCAATATTCCTTACGACGTCCCAGGGTCATTCTTTAAACTATTACACACAATGGTAAGGGAGTTCCTGGGGGTGGGTGAAGAGACAGGATGGCACTGAGCACACTAGAGGGACTATGAATGGGGTGGCATCAGGTTACGGGACTTCGAACGATATTATTTGGCGGGACAACTTCAATTCGTGGTACAGTGGATGGATGAAGACTCATCCATAGATTCACTACTTTTCAGCCGGCAATGCAACGATGCTATGAGAGGTTCCTTGGATAGATGCAGCCTCAGCCAAAACATTTCGCAACAAGGTTAAGGTGGGCCTGGCTTTGTGGAAGAGAGCGTGGAGAATCCAAGGGACACATGACCCCTGCTAAAGGCAAATCCCTCTTGCGGGATTAGTTGACACCCACATTGTGACTCTGGCAACATATCAAACACAGTGGGAAGAGGAAGGAATAGCCCTTTAACGGATGACACTAGTAAGGTGTTTTTCTATTTTCCTGTTAAGGGACCTTAACACTGTTATTAGGGAACTTAACCTTTTAAGTAGGTTTCAGGTCGGGTTCTGTGCTGAGCTTGGTACTTCCTTGAAGGCATCTTTCTCACCTTAGACATTATGTTCATCATTCCAATGTTGGGGATGTTTATCTGGCCTTGTTGGATATGACTAGTGCCTTCGATGGGGTCAGAAGATCTAGGCTCTGGCATAAAATGCTTTCCTTGGGCATTTCTCGCAAGATGGTCCAGTTGATTGCCTTCACTCTCGTACATCTGTCTGTGTACGATTACCTGAGGATGGTGTTCGTTCTTCTGAAATACCTACCTGTACAGGTGTTAAACAAGGATGTACTCTGGCCCCTACGCTCTTCAACCTCTATGGGCAATGCTGAGCGACTGTGGCAGGGTCTCTCCATCGCACCTGCAAGGTTGGGGAGTGTTAGTTTGGAGTGGCTGGCCTATGCAAACGATTTTATATTGTTCGATAGAACCCCGCGTGGTCTTAGAGCTAAGATGCAGCTCTTCTATGAATATTCAGTGAAAAATGATCTGTTCCCTAATGCTTCGAAATCTAAAGCCCTGGTTCTATCAAAAAGAATCCAGGACATTCAATATTCTTGGAACATGGGAACTGATACGGTGGAGCAGGTCAAGACTGTAATCTATCTGGGATATCATTTGGCCAACAGGGTTAGTATCGATCAATGGAAATTCATCTTGAATGATAAAATTAAGAAACTTACTGCTCATATGAAGTTCTTAAAGCACAAGGTATGTACATTTTCTTTACTTCCCCATAGACGATATTATCTGGCCAAATCTGAGGCAGTTATTACAGACTTGACCTTTGCTCCTAGAATATGGGTGACTTCTTGAATAATTCAGGGAGCTGTATGGGAGAATGTACTTGGTCTCTCCATGGCTATCCCTAATGTCATCATTAGACAAGAGTTGTGTCTGGTGTCATTGAAGGCAAGGTATGTCTGGAGACAGCTTTCTCTTCAGAAGAATAATTGCTCCGCCTAGAAATTCCCTTTATGAAAATCTTAAGGTTGATGTGTACCATCATTGAATGAGCTTAATAAACTGATGTGCTCTGTGTTGGTGTATATTTGTACATCCGAAGAGGATTTGATTCTTAGACCGGGGCATGTTAAAAAGATTCTGTTCAGGTCTGACTGGGCTGAGACCGTTGATTGTATTCATTCATATAAAAGCTTTGTGGAATATTCAAGGTTTATCCATGCTAGGGAATATCTGCCTTTATGTATTCAAATGTTTCCCTGCTCTGTTGTACGCATGAATTTCATGCGTTTTAGGTTTAATCAACTACCTGTTTATGAGAAAGTTAGTTGGCGGAGCATGAAAATGCTGAATGAGTCCAATGGACTAAATGATGAATGTAGATTCTGTGGGGTAAACCACACCTATGAAACCTTGGAACACCTGGTAGTCGAGTGTACGTTCTTTGATAACGATCTGGATTTTTCAAGGGTAACAATGGTATACATGAGTAGTTACAAGAATATTTCCATACCCATACCCTTTGCATATCAAGGAAATTATATTGCAGTGCTGCTTTATTTGGCCATGTTTGCATTGCTGAAGCAAGAGAGGCTGAGTAGAGCGTTTGCCAGTCAGAAAATTGCAGGGAAATACTGGGTTTATAAGGTCCCCTGCTCATAACGTCAATATTGTAAACCGGGTTAGACCACGGTATAGAAGATAGTTGGCATAATTAAGGTTTCTTAACAGAAGGCAAATGGCTGGTTACTGCTGTGGCTTGTGCTTATGAATGATTTTCCAGGTGGTCAGTGTGTTGCTAAAACTCTTCTGAATGGCACCGATAGGGAAGCTGAGCAAGAACGCATGCGCACACCTTGGAGGAACGCAGGTCAAATGTATATATTGACGACACTAAGGCAATGCTTTACCTGCACAAATGGAGGAGAGTAGGGGTCGGTGAGGCCAGAACGCCACAATTACGCCCACTGGCTTTTAGGTTTCACCACAACACATCCCTTGTTGCCGCCCACCTACAATGGGAGTTGAACCTGCAAGTGGACATTCTCAGAAGAAATTGACCCATTCGAACAACAAATGTTCAGTGCGTATCATGAAGGAGCCAGGGTGTTTCGAAAATACAAGCAGATTGTCTTTGGCACACTAGTTAGCATGGTTGATCAGGCAGTCGTTCGATGGGTGGCTGGCCTTTTAGTTTCATCACTCCACTCTCTTCTATCACCAACATTCGGTTGTATATATAGTCAGTGGTTGACTGTGCCTCTCTTGGCTCAGGTGTGGCAGTCACAGACTAATTTGACCTTAGTTACAAACGATCCAGATTACCGGTTCCTGTATTGCTTTTAATATTCCAGCTCCAGGTTCTGCTCAAGTTGAGATGTTAGTTAGGCTGTCGTATAACTGTTTTTTCCTTACTAACGGAGCTTGCTTTGGTTCACTTTTTTTTCTGGAGCTGACCTACCCACTTGCATTTCAGCAGATGGGGTTAGCCCTTCTTACTCTAGTCGTTTTCCTTGGTGGCAAGATTATTTTTGTTTAACCCCTTAGAGCTATGGATAATGTTTTTATCCATTATCTCACCTGTCAGTCTGGTCTCAAACTAGATTTGTGCAGGATTTCTCTTAGCTTCCAGGCCTACTTGCAAGTGGATTTCACATATTTGTATGCTGAGGAGCTTCGTGGTTAAAAGGCACTTTAATGCGCAGAGTTGTAGACTGGGTAGGGCTGGAGCAGGCAAGGCTCACCCAAAATCTGTAAATGCCCACTCAGCAGTGCAGTGTTGGCATTTACAGATGTTGTCACTTTGGTCTGCCCAAGGGTATGCAGTGATTTTGTGGAATCGCAAAAAACGAATCAAACTACAACTAATCCAAAATAATGAATTTAGGGAAAAAACTAAAGATGACGTTGGGAGTGGGAATAGTGCTTTTGGGGATGGGGGGAAACATACTGGGAACAAACAAAGGCGGGTTTTAACCCCCCAAAAGGAATGTTATTTTGGGATTGGTTATTTTGGCATTAGTTGTAATTGGATTAGTTATTTTGTGGTTCCACGTGATCACATGTAACTGGGCCCAACTACATTAGCTTCAGACCCCACTTGTTAGACAATCCTGGCTAAACCTCTGCACAGAAGTGACTGACGGTTCACACGCCTAAATGGTCCTGGGATTTTAATCTTTCAAGGCTGACTACTAAACCATTTTAACCTGTGCCTTCCTTTAACCTTAAACTGGTCACATTGCAATCTGTCTTCTTGATACCAATTACATCCTCTTGCAGGTTAAGTGGCTCTTTTGCCACAAAATCCACCGCTCAGTCTTACTTGCTCATCAGGAAATCGCTTTACCAGTAAGTAAGGCTCTCAAGTACCTTCTGGGGACTGTGAGGAATCTGAGGCATTCTCCCTTTTCCTCAATATATCCTCCCAGTTGGCCAGGGAAAGGCAGTCTCTTTTGTATCCTGACCCTGTGGGTGGATCTGCAAGGGAGGATCACCTGGGTGGACGAGACATTGGGAGTGGGGATGAGGGACCCTTGGATGAGACCTAGTATTCCCCCCATTTACCTTTTTATAAGGAGTCAAAATGTCCCACCAAGCCTTTATAGGGTATTACAATCTCTTCCCTATTATTCCAGAAAACACTCCCATACACACCAGTCGGGGACTGAGATGAGGAAGAGGCAACCCAGAGTCCTACATCCTCTTTATAAATGCAGACATACACAAACCCCACTCTGGTACTGGGATGAGGAAGAGGGATGCTGAGTACCATGACCGTTATGCAGTAAAGGAACCTTGCATGCACCTGAGGTCGGCATAAATGGCCCACCCAGGTGAGGCTAATGAGATCTCCTGTGGAATGCTTGCACCACGGAGGCGCATGCCTGAGGTGCGCAGGAGCGGCAGAGTCATTGCAGCTGAAGCAAATTGTGGCAGGAGAATTCAAACGGTCTCCGCTGGCAGAGCTGGTCTGCAGACCTTCAGTGGTAGTTGGGAGGTGCTCCTTCTCCATACAACCGAGGCGGCGGAGATCCTGGAACAGAGGCATACCAAGCCGGGAGCACCGGGAGCCACCATGTGCCTGCCGACATGGCAAGCAGCACCTGGAGACAGCGGACTAGGGGAGTCAAAGAAGCTTGAAAGACTCTGGGACACTGTGGGATCAAACGTGTGTTTTCTGCAGGTTGGATCGCTCAGGAGGGACCGTTTAGGCAATGTGAATGGCAGTAGCATGATAACCTAGAGGCTGAGAAAATTGAATAAAAGGCATTGAATACTGAACTGTGAACAAGATGGAATTGATAAAGCCAAGAAAGGGCCAGGGAAATTGAAGTCTTTGAAATTGTGAGTAGGGTGCAAGTTCCCTGCAGGAGAATAAACTGGGAATTTGATGGCAATTTATTCATTGTGCTTGAATGGAATTAAACCTTAAAGGAAGGGGATATTAAGAGTCTGTATATTAAGAGATGGATTTAAACCTGTGATTCATTCGTCAGAGGATTCTGTCTGTATTGGACCCCAGTACGACAAATGATGAGGAATCCTGCTGGGGATATGGCCATGGGGGGGTGGGGAGGGCCACTGGATTCCCTGTCCCACATGCTGTGGGAATGCCTGAGAGTGATTGGCTTTGGGGGGGGAGGGTCGAGTTCTGGGCAGGTTGGATTTTGGGAGTGATGTTTCCTAGATCACCTTATCCAGTAATTCTGCTCTCTGATACGGGAGATGTATTGTGGCTCGAGACTTTGGTAGCTGGGCACTGGTGATGGCAACTAAGCAAACTCTGAGGGTTGGGAAAACAAGGAAAAAGCTAGAGGGCTGGCTGTCTGATTTACAGACTGTCCAGCTAAGAGAACCCCTACTTGAATAAACCAAGGAAAAGGGGTTGAAGTTGTTTTGCCTAACAAGTGCTAAAGTGACTAAAGGGAAGAATAAGCCAAGTGAATGCTTAAAGCCTAAAAGGTTACAAAGTGGATTTTGAATTAATATTGCAAACTGAGAACGACTGAACTTGGGGCAGGGAACCCCAAGACTATTTGCAACTGTGTTGAACTTGGGGGAGGAGAAACTAAAAGCAAGCCATGCGCTGGAAGAAGCTGAGAAGTTTATTTTGAACACTGTTTCTTTGGTTTTCGACATCCTTACACACTGGTTTTAGTTTTGAGGTCAAGCATAGGTTTTGGACAAAGAACTTTGAACTTTGACAAACTAGCCTTAGTTTCTTTAGGTAGGAAAACCCCACCTTAACATAGATCACTTTAACTGCATCCTCACATTTGAAGAAATTTCATTTTAGAAAATGTAATCTGTTATCTGTCTTCATGATGCCTTCATAGTATCCTTCTGCCTACTCCGGTTTGCCTTTTACTTCGCGGGCCTTCTGTGCGAGCGCCTCTTCCCCGGACACTGTCCGCTTCTCTGCTCTGCTGGTCTTCATACATGGTCAGACTCCCGACCCATGCCGAGCTGAAACCAAAGACACCATCGTTCTCTTCCCTCTCCGCTTTTGACTGGCAGCTGATCGTCCAAAAGACTAGAGCATGTGCGTTCATTCTTGTCAGTGATCTTTATTACTCGTGGCCTCTTCCCAGTAGTTTGTTCTGGTGATATGCTACAAAACCACATGGGGGCATTGGGTGGTGTGGAACTTGAGGGTTTTGGAGGGAAAGTGGAAGAGTCAAAGAGATGCTGCTTTCTCTCAGAATGGTCCCTACTGTCAATGGGGTCCTCCCTCCCCATGGAATCCTCCTGCTGAGTACCACCCTCCCGCCACCCCGGGGCACAATCTGATAGCGGCCTCACCTCATGAGAAGGACCCCACCATCTATAGCAGTGACAATACCTCTGGAGTCGTCACATGTCCCATATCGCCTTTGTAGTGTCGCAGTGGCTAGGCTTCAGTGGATTGACACAATGTGCTCCTGCCAGGAACCTTTTTCTGTTGGAAGAGAGACAATTAGAGGGGAAGTTTAAGAGGATGGGTAAGCAGGAAGTGGATGCTACAGAGGGATGGATGCCGCATGGGAAGAATACCCTGGAAGATTGGCTCATTTCCCTGCGTGTCTGTTCTTTGTACCGCAGGTCACGCTGCAGAATATTCTTTCATTGGCCAAGCTTGTGCCAAGAGTGGCATAGTCTGGGACGTTTTGCAGTGATTATATCAAATGCAAAACTGATGAAAAAAAAGAGTGAATGAGAAACGACGAATACCAAAATGACTAATTCCGGGAAAAAAACTAAAAATGGGGTTGTGAAATAAGAAATTGGTTATTTTGGAATTAGTTGTGTTTGATTTATTTTTTCATTAGTTATAATTGCATGTAACGTAAGCGACTTGCTGTGCATCGAGGTTAATTTTATTGGTAACAGAATGGAGTGGTCAAATTAAGGTGCCTTACCTTGATTATGCCTTGCTAGACTTTATTTTGGTAATCTCAGGACTGCCTGATCAACCCTTCTAATTAATTGCCAATTTTATTTGTTGGCTTATATTTGGTAATTTTACTCCCCATTTTGAATGTTGCATTTAAGGAATCGTTTCCCCTTTTAATGGCTCCAAGTCAAGGATTTTTTATTTAAGTAGTATAACTGCAATGTTAAACGTTTTATTAAATTTGGAATTATGCTGTTTTGGCTTACAAATTTGAGGCCATTGAATGTTATGTTATTTGTAAAGGTCTTAATTTGTAAAGTGCCCGGTCACCACAAGGGTATCTCGGCGCTAAGACGGAATGGAAGGGTATTGGTGCAGCTGGACTTGGAGGTGAAAGGCCTACAATGTATGCACTGAAATCAATGTTTGAAATTTCATAAAATGTTCTCTCTCCTTCCTCACAATCTTTTGCAATTTTGCTTCAGATTACACGGGTCAAGGAGTCGACCAACTGCAGAATGTTATCGACACGATCAGGACCAATCCGGATGACCGGCGAATCATCCTGTGCGCCTGGAATCCCAAAGGTAGATTGGTGGGTGGGGGGGTTATTTTATTCTCACAGTTGTGCGTCAATTACTTGAACACACTGATTTTCTGCACCCCTTTTGCAGCAGTTATCGGTTCTTTTTATATTTATTCAGGATTGCATTTTATTTGTTAGTGATTATGTTTATAGTAAGTATTGATGTGTAACGTTATGAAAACCGAATCACAATAATAAAAAAATATATTTATTGAACCGCTTGACTGACTGCTTTCACCGACTTTGCTTCCTGGTTGATGTGAAATACCTGGTTTCTGGGTATGTTACAATCTTTATCTGCACTTGCTTTTTGTCCTGTGGAAAGAAATTCACCCTCCCTACATGCTGTCATTGATATTGCCCGATCTGTAGATTGTGGGTGCTCAAGGCTGTGACTTTGCAATGCAGGAGTCCTCATTTGAACGTTGTGCATCTGTGATCTTAGAAGAAGGGGCTTGGTCTCAAGGCCACTTATGTGGAAGCTTCACATTTCTGCCTTGTTTCCCTTCCCATAAGATTTTTGTGGCGCTCTTTGACAGGTACTTCACATCAATGAAATCTGATATTATGAAGGTGGGTCACCTTCATTTGCCACATATATTTTGGAGGTGAGCGGCTGGGTAGGGAAGAGTATTGGGCCAGATTTTGGTGGCACCATTAATCATTTCATGAAATGAGCAAGCTTTGAACATGTCCAGGAATTGATGAAGGCTGGTCTCAACTTGCATCCAAATTGTCATGTGCCACACAAGTGGTGGCAGTTATTCAAAACCTAAAATTCCATTTAGATCGGAGTCTCATTATGCCCATCAACATGTCAAGGCTGTTATGACTACTTCCCAGTCACGAGTATAGAACAAAATCCTGTCAAATTTAGAGTATTCAACCTTTGGAATATTCAAAATCCCGTTTCCTGCATGACCTGAGGAAACACTAAATGTTACTTTCACCCATGGGTGTAATTTTAGGGGGGGTACGGGGGTGTTTGTCCCCTCCAACTTTCATGGCACACCATGTCGTCCCTCATGTCCCCCCCCCCAACATTTTCAGCAAAGTTACTCACCTGCGATTGGACGAAGTCCCACAAAGCAGATAAAGGTTCCTGAGTGAGCAGTTAAGGCAGTACACTGTCCACATCGGGCACACAGGCCACAAAGCAGAAGAATGGAGTAGCCAGAAACCCCTTACTGCTGTGTATTTGGCAATTGGGGCCAGGCTAGTAAAAAAGTGCACACTTAAATTCCCTTCGGTGGGTTTGGTTGGCTGTGGCACCTCTGCGCCTCTTTCCCAGGCGCCGCAGTACTTCATGTCTTCCCTGGCAATGCATTGCAATGTCTCGGAGGTGGTTTGATGCAGAGGGGTATCCCGCAGTGATTCCCTTTTGTCCTCTGCCCTGCTGCAGCTTCTCGCTCTCTCCAACCTAGTGGAATCGCCAGCAGACATTTTGAGGTCTGCTTCTCACTCCTTGTCACCTCGTCCGGGACCTTGTCAGGCAGGGCTTCGTAGTGTAGGTCTGATGCTTGTATGCCTCTGTCTATGCCTCCGTGTTTCTCCCCGGAGTAGCACCTTACGCCAGCATCGGAGGGGCATAAAGAACGTGAGCTCCTGGGTGCAGGCTTCGATTAGCCCTGCTCCCTCGCAGGTAAAGGCATATTTCATTCTGTTGTAGATCAACAGGTGATCACGAGCTGAGAATCCTGGGTCCCCTGCAGGAATGTGCCAAGAACTGAGGCCTGGAATTGCATCACCTGCTTTATCAATGAAATTGGTGTCTCTACCTCGCTTCCAATCCAGAGCAAGGAGAAAGTGAAAACGCTGTACGTACAACGTATCTAAATTTCAATGTAGGGGTTCAGCATTAACTTAGTCCATTTCTTGGGGGAAATGCATGTGGCCCAGGTGTGTACACTTAACCCGTGCCAGTAATGGGCCACACTGCACCCACCCCACCAGCATGGTGATTCGCTAAGCAGCCTGCAATTTAAAAATGTTAATACCGCAGATTGGCCACAATCCTGGGCTTCAGATATTAAATAAGGTGCAGTACCCCAGAGGGGATTTTTTTTTTTTTACCCTTGCATTTCATGTAAAACACATGCCTACAACCAGTTTTCTCTCCTGGGGTGCCCCTTCAATTTCACGTGTGTATGTGTAGGATAAAGATAGCCATCTACAACGAATCCCAGTCCATGTGAGCCTTGAGCAGGTTCCCCGTCCACAACATCCATGGGCCTTCGCATCCCTGTTATACATTTCCTGTTTCCGAACATCTGTCTGTCCTGTGACCAATCTGGACAACTTTTTTCGCTTCTTCCCAGAGGGGAGGCACCCCCTTTGAGGCTAAGTAGGTGAACATGCTAAGCAAGACCCTCCCAGTCCAAAGCGCCTTGTCTGCTTATGTGGATATTGGAAATACCTTGGCTTCTCCTGTAAATGCTATGTTCAACAAAGATCCTTCTTTGTCTCTATTGGATTCAGGTAATGCTGAATATCACCTGAATACCATAGCCGAGGAACACTTGAGACAATTCTTGTTACAATTATAAAGAGTGAATTGTGAATGGAAGAGAACTGCTACACTGAGGTGAGTTTTTATAGCAGTGCCGTCGTGGAGGGGCAAAGCCACTGCAGAGCCAGCGGTGGCGTGTGTGGAGAGTGTTCTAGCTGGAGGCTAGACCGAAGGTGCCTTGATCGAGCAAGAGGCTCTGGTCAGGGTACGATAGACAGGAAGACAACCATCTTGTCTGGTGGTGCAGCCACTGACTTTAACAGTGGCAGGCCTGGGTCCCTGTAACAGACTGCGCGACCAGACTGGCGAGGAGCCGAAATCGCTCAGTTCTGCCCGACCAGCGCATCTTTGCCCTGGAAGCGGCACCGTCTGAAACACTGCTGCTGCTGAAGTGGGGCTGCCAGGAAGTATTGAAACTGTTTCACAGAGTACCCAAACGGATGCAGGAGTGGGAAGACCTTAGGAACGTTGCATGTCGCAGCTGGAAGAACCATAAAGAGTGGGAGAATTTCAGAAAGCTGATTGGGCACACAGGCCCCTGTAAACCGAGTGAAAGAGATTGAACATCGTTTGCCAAGACTAGAATAGCCACACAAGCTAGTGAATATTGCAATTGTAAAATAAAGGCATCTACGAGAGGACCGCAGGAGTGTGGGTAATCCTAATACCCGAAGGTGGGAAACTGAGCTGTCTTGCCCATTGACCCTGAAGGGATGTGTACATGAGCCTGAGGAGAATATCAGAAGAAAATGTTAGAAAAGAAAAAATTTAAAAAGATTTTACTAAGGGGGTGGAACGTGAAACCATTACAAAAGATTATTTAAATTTCTACTAAAATACTCTGAATATTGTGAGAAATATACTGTTGCACACTAAAGAACGTTGAGACTGTTAGCAAATGTAAACGGGGTGGGAGGCCAAGCAGAAGTCCACACCTAGGCTGTTGTCCTTGCCTTCCTTTTTAGTTTTGGCTATTAGGTAGCACTGAAAGCGTTATCTATAAAGCCGCACTATTGTCATTCAAATAGCTTGTAATGGGGGCTTTGAGGTTTGAATGCTTTAAAATGGAGGTTGACCTATGAGGATGACTTATGTAGTTTGGCTATGTGTCCCACCAATTTAACGCCCATTGCAAAGTCAAATCTATAGGCTTTGCCTCCCATTTTTCCTGTAACCACATATCTTTTTGCTCTTTTTGGCTGAATTTCTACTGTGGTGAATTTGTTAGCCATTTTGACTTCCAAAATGGAAGCCGGCATCAGTTAATGTTATCTGACTTGATGCTTTTAAAATATATTTATTGCAACATTCAACCTGTTACATTACACATTTTACAGTATTTTTTTATTAAAATTAAACATAGTGTAATAGAAGTTTTGGTTTAAAATGGGTCTGAAAATGTACATCTAGTGAATTGTGGGAGATGGGTCAAGTAGTTTTAGATGGAAGGAGCACCAGATTGCCTGTGCAGTTAGTGATGTGATTGGATGTGCAACAAAGGTTACTGCGCACGCAGAAGATTGTTTCATTCGGCATTGCGCTATCGCGCTCCCCACCGCCTGCTGTCTCTCCCCTTAAGGGTTTCTGGAGCTCAGATTTAATGAAGAATTGCCCACGTTTTTTCCCTGTGGCACATTAGCGAGGTAATCTTGCCTTCCAAGCTCATCAAGAACGGAGGGAAGATGCCCTTGAAGCTTCAGTGGTGGGGGGGGGTCCCCCATAGTCTTCCTTGACTGTTTGAGAACAAAGCTTCCCATATATGTTCAAGCTGCACTTATGTGGGCCAACTACTTTACTGCTGAGGGCGACAGCCGGAACTCTGTTTCCTCTCCTTCGCGGGGATGTGCGGCTTCTAACAGAAGCATCCAAACCTTTGCGATCAAAGCACCTGAGCATCCGGTGAGCCGCTGTGATTTCTTCAGCGACATTGACCTCTCCACAAGGAGTGGGCTGGAGAAGGCAAACCCAAAAGGAGCGTGGATCATCGTTGGAAGGCATGGACAAAGGTAGTGGAGGAGAGAACGTTACGGCCCGGGAAATGATTCAAAGGTACACACACACCAATTGAGCAAAGGACCTAATGAGGAAAAATCAAGGTCGACAAGGCAGGAGGTTAGAGGGGTCCATCACTGCAATTTAGTGCATATAAAACGGGCATCCATACAGTAATGTTGGTGATGTGTATGGCAAACCTGCTTAGATTTATAAATCCCAAACCCTGAGTTGGCTGTTGGTGACGTCCACCTACCACTGCCCATATGTATATACATATAAATTGTAGCTAATCTGCTGAAGATGAGGAGCAGAGGGATATGTTCTGCTCAGGTTCATGCACTCTGGTAAGGGCTGAAGCTGGGATTTCGAGAACACTTCAAAATGTAGGGACTTCACCACATAATTTATCACATCTAGATATTAGGTGTGAAACTAGCTGTAAGTAAATGCTGAACCTATTGGCATTGCCAGTTGGGTGTTTTCAAAAGTGGTTTGGCCAGTTGGTGATTAGGTTCCGGAGAGAAGTCTTTTAATTTGGACTTGACGTGCACTTAGTTTTTGCTTTTCTAGATGGGGACGTTCTTCATTTTCTTTTCAATTTGAATAAAATTCATTAAACATGTCAACTTGTCTGACTCTTCTGGTTTGCCACACTTCCTTTCAATAACCTGGGCAGCTGCAGTCTGCTTTGTCGTTTCAAGTTGCCCACAATGTAGTCCCAATATATATCCCAGCACAGGTTCTTTTTCTTAATCCTTCCTTTGTTTTTCCCCAGCATGGACATCCCTGCATTGCCGCGGGTTGCTGCTATGGGCTAATGAGCGTACTACTCTTGAGTAAGGCTGGGCTATCGTGTATCTCCCTAGGTTGACTTTCTTCTGCAGAAAGATGGCTCTCTTCCCCAACCCACCCCCCTGACTGTCTTCCCTAGCCCCCACTGCGTCCACGAGTTAACCCGGGTTGCAACATGGACCTGACACACTCACCACATTAACACGGTCTCCAAATCCTGGTGCCTACACCTGCATTCTCAGATGAAGCTTCCCCTATCCGCACAGTCACTGCAATCCTGTCCATCGTCCTCTCCCACCTATGCCAACTCCTTCTACGGAGTGGCCCCTGCTTATCAATTCAGACTGCGCCAAAGGGTCAAGAATTCTGCATCTAGGCTTCTCCTTGCCCTCAGATCCAGAGAACACACAACTGCTGTCCTCCACTGTCTCCCGATGATGGGCCGCTTTCAAACCCATGTGCATCACTCACCGTGCATTCCACAAGACAGCACCAGAATACCTTCAACAAAAAAAAATCATCCCCTACCAGCCCGACAAACCTGCTTTCAGGCACTTCACTCCTCCTGGTGATTTTCTCCACCCCCCCCCACCCCCTCAAAATCCCACAAGAATAGGAGGTTCCACCTTCTGTCCAATCCCCCACTATCTGGTATACAATGCTGCCTAACATCGCATTGAGTATCACTTGGCATTCCGTAGGGCCCTCAAGGCATAGCTATACTCCCCAAGTCCCCCCCCCACTCTAAACCAGCCAATCACTCTAGGCAGAGGCAGCAGTGAACTCTCATGCTCTCACTGAATGACACTAAGAATAATCTAACAATCGCCAGCAGAACACAGAGAGCCCATGTCGCATCCATGAAACCAAGAAACCAGCAACAGCAGACAGGTGCATATCTCACTCCATGCTTAAGATGGCCGATGACAAGGCCACTCACCTGCACACATCTGCAACCATAATCCAGTCTCAACGACACATTGCACAACAACTCTGCCATTAGAATGCAGCTATTCTCGCATGACATAAATTCAGTCTAGCTGGACACAGAATGCGAGAGAGTAGAATGAATTCTTCCAAACGTCAAAGCACCCATCCATTTGCCAGCTAGGTATGGGTAGCTAGTATGGACCTGGCCACCCTTACCCAATTTTCGCTTTGGATAAAATGCACACGCATTCTAAAATCTTTGATAAATTTCCCATGCCTGGACTTCGGTCCCCCGAGGACGTTCAACCTACACTGCGTTGCATTTCTACCAATGGTGAAAGGCACTATACAACTGGGCTACTACTGTTGGGCATTTTTTCCGTAATGTTTTGTGGACAGTTGGGCAACACTAGATTTGTATGAATAATGAAGGCTTCGGCTGCCCACTGCCCTCCTCTTTAAGTGGTACCCTTCCCTGTCCCTTGTAGCAGCTGTCTCCTGACACTCCTGCCTTGCAGGTCTGCCAGAAGGAGAGTTGGGGATAATAGGACTGCCTCCACCAGCCCCGGAACACCATGCCTCCCCTAAACTCCAGAAGAGCCCAACAGCAGAACCTGCATGTTATAACAATCCCAGGAGATGACCAGATGCGTGAGAGTAAGCAAAACAAGGCATTCTTTGGCAGGACTGCTACCCATATGATGCACGCCAATTCTTTTTTTTTTATTAAAATGATTTAGTTTGACCTCAAAATTTACATTTTGCCACATTGAAATTTCAACAATAACTTATTCATATTGATTATAAGGAAGAGCAAAAGAGACGCCAAAAGACAAAATAATTCATTAGTCTCAAGCTTTATTTCCATGATCACTTTGGTATCTACAGAGATTCTATTTCTGTTCTTTCAAGGTCCAGTTGTCTGTACTTCAACATTGTTCAGCATTGAGTCCCAAAATTGAATGACTCTGCTAGTCAGTAATTTATAATTTCCCAGAAATTATGTATTCCCAGCGATCATTAATGCCAATTTTTCTCACTTCTTGAGGGAGCAAATTGGTGTATTTTTTTCCATTTCTCAGTTATTGCCAGACATTCCATAATCAAGTGGCATAGAGATTCTGTTTGGCACAAATGCAAAATCTACAAAAATTGTTTTCCTTCGGGAGTTGGCGAGTATACGCAAGGTATTCACGCGTCGGTAGAACATTCAGTCTTAGTTAAATGTCTCTGCTGTGCTGATCCGGAAATGGATTCAAGTATTGCGTAAATTGATTAAGAGCTCTTGTCTCTAAATTGGGGTACAAGTCCATTTTGTAGACCAGTTTGTCTTTTAGTGTCTTAATTCAATCGTTTCTTTGGAGTTTTTGCTTTACTTTCTGTGGACTTTTTTTTTTTTTTCTTTTTTTTTTTAAGCATTTCTTCAGTCACTTTTGTATCTTCCATCAATTGGTGACAATACGTTTTCCAAACATTTACTAACATTGCATTTATCGAATTTGATTTGTCATGCAGAATATTAATTGGTGGAATAATATCGTCCACCAAAGAGGTCGAGGTACTGCCAGATGACTATGGAATCTAAGGATTGTATCGCAAGTTAGTACCTGATCCTTGGCATAGGATATGACTTACTTTCCTCCAACAGATGGCTTCTATTTTAGTCAAAATTTTGCTTGAAATATTAATTTAAGATTCACTCCCGTGGGTCAGAATAGTTCCACTTTTTGCCTATAAAATGTCCTCACCGGAGTTGGATAGTATTTTCCGTACTTTTTGTGGATGGGCTAAGGCTTGTCGTGCTAAGGACATTGATTTTGTTTTTAAGTGGGCCATCCACCCTGATCTATTGACTGGTTGACCCATATTTCTAAATATTTGACTGCTTGGATTGGAGACGGTCTTTCTCCTCAAATGATTATGCACAGCGACTTCTTTTTTGGATTGTCGATTTTTGTCAAGGCCATGACTTCTGAAATTAACATACAGGTTATTTGTATCTGTGTATTGAACTAGTGCTGTTAACCTTTTTTGTAGGCCCATTTGCGTTTTATCAAATAAGACGATGTTGTCCGCAAACAAATGTACGGAAATTTAGTAGAATTCAGGATTGGTGAATCACCCGTTAGTGACCTCCTTTTTATTGCACTCTTCAGGTGCGTCCACTATTTTCTGTGCTGGTGACATGTAAGAATTCACGTGTGCTTTGAACATCCTATCCAGCCAAAAACCTAACGAACAATAGAATACAAAACCAATATTTAATTTCCAGTAATTTATGTAAATTGTAGTCTCAGTTTTGCTGTCAATCTTGGTCCTGATGGGACTCTTAAAGCCCCCTCCTCCCTCTGCACCCGGACTTATGATCGGTGCTCCTGCTTCCAGTGCTGATTTAGTCTCAAGATATAGGCCTGTCTGACTCAGTGCTGCACATGCGTCTATTGGATCTCCTTCCTCATGAGGTGTTGATTTTGGGAGTGTTGTGTCAAGACAGATTGTCTACTTAACAAAACCACCTTGTATTGCACATGATTGAACGACATCCTTGTTTCACTGTGACCATAGATCTGTCGCTTCCCAAGGTACTGCCTCGTATGGAAGGCTCCAGTTTGTGGGTGGTAAGGTTATGGAAGGAGATCGAAGGTGGCATGATTGTTATGAGACTTATAATGCTAAGAGGATTCCCTACCTCAAAATAATATTCTAAGGAGGATGTGTCCAATTCTTATTTCCAGCCCTCACACTTGGAGTTTAAAATAATGCGAAAGAACTTTGAGACTAAAGAAAATATTCTGTTTCACTTGCAAGTTCCAAAATGCTGCAACAAATAATGCTTAAAGGAAGGACAACTTTACACCAAGGTTGTTGTGCCCTCTGAATGCTCAATGAGGGTCTTGTCTTCAGTCTCTTTGGTTTCACAGCCTAGCTGGTACACTATCCTGCCAAGTACTGTGACTGTGAAGAGTGCTTTGCTCTCTTCATATGTGAGTGAGTCTTCGACTTTTCCGTCTCTGTATTTTTCTCCTTGCTGTATTACTGCTGCATTGCTGGTCACAGCCAACCTGGCATATTCTCCTGCCGCGTACTGTGGGCATGAAGATTGCCTTGGCTTTCTTGATGTGGGTGCAAGTCCCAGACTCTCTTTGCTTTAATTGTCCATCTTCTTTTGCTGCTGCTACTACTACTCTGTGGTTCACAGCCAAACAGGTATACTCTTCTGCCAGGTGCTGCAAGAATGAAGATTGCTATGGCTCTCTGCATATGGAGTGGTCTTCTTGTTTTAATACTACTTTGGTCACAGCCAACCTCGTCTACTCTCCTGTGACTATGAAGATTGGTGTGGAAGCTTTGATTTGATATATGGGTCCCAAACTCTCGTGATTCTGCCTTTTTATCCTTCCCGTGAACTGTCCCAGTCTCCCCTACCTCTCTGGAGAGCTTACCGGTGCTTCTTAGTTGTTTGGCTAGTGCTTCAGGCTTCCACAGCTTCCCTTCGCTGCTTCCACAGGCTCCACACTGCTCCTGGCCTCTGAGCTGCTTGTCTCTGCTTCCCCATGCACTCCAGGCTTCCTGACTGGATGGGATCCATGCCTCTTCCTCGTCTCAGCAGTGAGGTCATCATTTCTCACTATGTTGGTGCTGTTCCCTCTCCAGTATTTCTTGGCAAAGTGGCAGTCTTTGCAGACCTAAATTGTAGTGTCGGGTTATGTCTTGTGCGGGGTAACTGGGAGAGGGAGGTTGGAGTGTAGGGGAATAATACTGCGTATATCCCAAGATGCTGTCCCTCGTCCCATAGGGAAGGGGTTGCCGTCCCTGTAAGATCCACCAGCTGAGCACCACCCCCAGGGAGACTACTGTGTAGCACAGCCCCCCCCGGCCTCCAGCCTTCTCCCCCCCCCCCCCCGCCCATTGAAGCACTGATGACATCCTGGGATTAGTCACAGGGTGGACTTTTTTTTTTTTGGATCTAGGACTTCATCACATAACGTGACACATTTTGTGTCCATATGGCATCTCGCACTTTGTTCTTATCCACTAGTGTTTGGTGCACGTGATTCTAGTCCGACTGGCATTGTTCTTGACGGCTAGTCCGGTATTGTCAACTTTTTATGTCCCCACCATGCATTTGTGTGAACCTTGAGTGTGGCATGGTACGGTATGTCAGGAATTTGCACAATGCTTCTGAAAACTGCCTGTTTTTTTTTCCTAAGCAATCCAGAATGGTTGCAGTAATTTTAAAATCACCTGTAACCTCAAGAATAATCTAGTGTCCTTACCAAACTCTGCTTCCCGATTCGCCCTTGGCCAGTATGGGGTTATATGAACATGTCAGGTTTTGTGTGAATTGTCTGAATTCTGCTCCTTGGAGGAAGGTCATTGTCCGACTCAATGGATTCCGAAAGGCCATGAGCAGCAAATGCGTTCTGCAATCCCGAAATTGCAGCGGTGTGATGTAGTGGCCACAAACTCCACCTCTTTATCTGGAAAAATCCACACTCCTGGGGAGATGCCGATTCCTCGCCTTCTGTTTTTGCCAAAATCAAAATCAGCACTTGTGTTTTTACCAAGGATGTGTGCAGATTGAATGGGTGGTTGTCTGTTTGCTGTGGCCTACACTATTTGCAGCCTTGTGTACATGCTTCCACAACCTTTCCTTTTCCCCAGGAACTGTATATTCTCTTTGAGCAAGGATTTCTTTTTGACTGCACCTTAATGGTTGCACAACCATGTCCACCAAGTGGACTGTCAAACCATACTGCTCTGAATGGGATTCGTTTAACTGTGCATGCTAACCGTGACTGGCTTACCTTGGGTTTCTACAGAATATCCGTTATCACGTTACAAATGGTGCTGCTTTTGGGACTTCCCAAGCATGCACTCGTGTTTTATGCTTGCTGTTCTCCACATTGACTTCCTATTAAATGGAACAAGTGTAAGGCCCTGTTTCGTATTCAAATGCTTGCATAGTATGGCCCCAAATATTTGCACTCAATATCCGTCCCTACAAACCAGGTTGATCCTTGTGCTCTTAAAATCTTTACTTTTATTTTTTAAAAACTTTACAAATCCCGAATTCTAGGTTTAGATTCAGGGGGGGGGAGTAGCTTTTCTGTTGCTGTGCCCCGTTTGGGGAATGAGCTACCTCCTGCTCAATGTAAACTGAACAATTATTTTCTTTTCCATAAATCTTTGAGATTCTGTTAGTCTTAACTTCTATTGTGTCGATCGAGCTGAATGTTCTAGTCACTGTGATGTTCAGTCTACCTCTGCTGCCCTATACATGTATTGAAACATTCAGGGCACACTCAACATTGCATGCATTCTGTGCTTTTCGTGTGTCGAGTCTTACCAGCAAGAAACGTATTAGATATGAACCATTTTATTACTTGAATACAGTTATCATCATGTGATGCCATAGCAATCTGTTCTTTGGACATTTCTTTGGACAGCAATGCTGGAGTATAGTTTTAAAGTAATCTTCGGCTGGTGTCTCTTCCTACTAGCTTCAGGCCTGGAGTTTGTATTGGGTGCCTGGAAAGGTAGTCCATGCGATTGTCGTCCCCAGGTCTGAAATTAACTGATCCTCATATTCTTGTAATTGCAATAACCATCTTTCTGTCCTTGGTATAGGGTGTTGTTCTCAGCCATTCGTTATAGGAAGCAGTGGTGTGTGGCCTGTTACAACCAGTCTTGTGACGTATACATAGAGCTGAACATGTTTGCAATGCCAGAGCCTCCCTTTCATTTTGAGTTGGTGCCCTGCTAGGAAAAGCCACAGGCACTCTTTGCCCAATTGGATGTACCTGCAACAGTAGGGGCTTGCATTGCCAAAATACCGGTCATGGGAGGCCTTGAAAAACGCCATGGTTTACATCTTTTAATGTCGGTTTCATTTGATTAACGCATGCTGTTCCTTTATTGACCACTCCCATGGGCTGGCCATACGTGTGAGCTTGTGCGGCTTCTCGTCTCCACGGCCCTCTTGGCTCGCTCACACCTTCTCTTCCGTTCCGGCGGCCTTCTGTGTTCACGAGTCCCGACCTGGGACTTGCGTCCTCCGCTGCACAGCTCACCTACACGGTGCATTTTTCAAATTTGAATGTCACGCGCACTGAAGGGGTGGCAAATAAACTAGTCTGCAGATTAGTCTTTTGAGTTCCTGTTCCTTATTCCTCTTCCCCGTCCCAGTACCGGAGTGATTATGTGTGTTGGAATGCATGGTTGACTTTGGATGACATTGGATCCTCCGCTCTGATTTGGTTTTCCATTGGTATTTCACATAAAGGCATATTAGAAAAAGGTGTTGCTAACTGGTTTTTCTTAGGGATCTTACACAAAGGTACAGGGGTATACCTGAAACAAAGGGTGCCATATGTGGGTTGAGTTAAAGGTGGGGTGGTGTTCTTTCCACAGACTTTTAGTGAAGTTTTCTTCACTTCCTCTACCGGGGGCCGCTGTTCGATGACACTAGGCCATTAAGGTCTTGTCAGCTGGTTTTCATGAAAAAAGGGGAATGGTAGTCGTCTTCTCCCATGTGATCCTGTCCGCCCCCAGGGTCTGGATCGGCTGCCGTTCCCTGGGCACATGGGAGCGGGCCACTGCCAGGGAATTCTGACTCCACCAGAATCATCACAAGTTGCAGAGCATCTTTTTGGCCAGTCTTGGATGTGGTTGGCTACATGGAAACCCCAGTATTACCCCCCCCCCCTACCCCCCAGATGGTTTTGTAGGATATTTTAATCGGATGATAACTAGTTTGGCAGAATTTGCCACCATCCCAAATCTGGTACGCACAATTTTCATTTATTTAAGGTTTTTTGTGAACCTGGTGCACCCAATTTAACAATATTGATAACTCCCTCCCCTTTTGGAACCAGGAACCCACAGGGTTCCACAGAAGGTCTATTTATTAATAGAAATCAGCCACTTATGCATCTTAACTTCCAATGTTAGATGGGAACTACAAGATCAATACACTGGTCGCATCACTTTTCTAAGTTTACTTGATTGTGGTATGTGGCCGTGGTAAGTCAGGAGGCAGACCAGTATTGTCATTTTACTCTTATTTAAATAATAAAAATGCCTAACCTATGGGGTTCCCTCCCTAACTACGGTGCTAGTCTGTAGTGCAGTCCAAAAGTAAATGGTCAGTCGTCCATCCAAATATAAGCTATTCTGCCCCTACCGCTATGCAAAAACAGCAAAGCCAGGAGATTGACTCCCTTCTCCTGGGAAAGCTTCTTCTGACCAACAAAAGTCTAAGAGAACAATTCCGGTTTTAATATGTAATTCCCATATATTGTTGAGCAATATGTTCAAGGAACTGATGTAGTGTCTGTGCAGGACTTTTCCCAGTCACTTTCCTCTACTTGTTTTCTGGTTCGGCCTCTCCTTTAGCCTTCTGAGCATCTGAAATACTGGGCAAAAGTCTCTTCAGTGTGTCTGAAATCCTCTGTTCCATGTTATACTAGGGAGAATGACTCCCTCTTGGTATTCTTCTAATTCTTAATTTTGTTTCTTCACTTCTGGTGTATTAGACAATCTCGGACTCACTTTCTTCTATGTGACCTTGCTTGCTCTCTAGCCACTTACTGGGAGGAGTAGGCAGAGTTCCAGGGTACTCGTCACTCCTATTTGGACGAGTAGGCTTGCTGCACTTTCTATTGCAGTGATCCCTCACGGGTCTCTGCATCCTTCACCGGGTTTGGCGTTGCTGGGCCTTCCCACGACTTCCAAGCGACTTTGTTTAGGTTCCGGTCCTGCTTCTGTGTCCAGGCTTCAATGGTAGCAGTGCAGTTGTTGGACCCTGCGGTCAACCCCTCCAGGGTCATGCCACTGCTCTCACCTCCTTCTTGGGGATTCCTTCCCTTGGTCTCTGGCGAGCAGCACTTTTTTAGTTCTCACGACTTGTTTTGTCGTTCCCAGAGCCGTGCCACAACTTGGCTGGTTTGCAGCTTGTGGTCTCCTTTCCTGTCTGACTCTTAAGAGGAGGCCTTCCTCTCACAGGTTGCTGGGTCCTCGCCAGCGGAGGGTTGTAGTCCCTCCTCTGATGGTGGTTCTGCATCCTATGTTCACTCCTTTTACGTCACAGTATTGGGTGTGATCATTATTACTCTTCCACTCTTCTTCTACTTGTGCAGGGTTTTCAAGCGGAAGCTTGAATTCTGTGCAACAATAACACACAGTGGTCTGTGTTGGGGAGAATTCTCATTCAATGGCTAATTTCCCTTACCTAGTGAGTCCCCCAGCAGCTTTGCTGGATTATTCCACTTGGTAAGAGTGTGAGCTTTTCCCCCCACTCTTACCCATGTTTTGCCATGTGTATTTAATCTGTTTTTGTGATTGTGGACTCTGGAATACACCACTTCAGTAGCCCCATTCTTTTGTGTTACACAGCACCTTCAGTGCAGTGACACAGGGTTGTCCTTTAGACTTCCCACCAACTCCATTTCTGGGGCTGACTACTGTCCACCAGACCAGGGTAAAGTTGCCATTAACTTTACATAGTCATTTAACCACAGATCCAGTACCCTCCATCTTACATGGAGTATTGGAAAGGGTTACTTAGCCTTTTTATCTGTACCTCCTAGAGTCTGGTTTTGCTCTTAACATTTAGACTTGGCTGGTGGCAGTGGTATCTACCCTAACTTTTCTACCGCGTTTATACTATATAAATGTGGTACTGTTTTAGGCTATTATATTAGCCTCCAACATAAACCCGCTTGACCAAATACTTTCTTTTAGCTCCGGTCGGGTTTATTCACCATTTCTTTTTGTTACAGTCCTTCCGTTTTAGTTTGTGCGGCAAACCAGGTTTGCCTTCTTTGTTCACTGTGTTTTGGCGGGCTTCTGCCAAGAAGCCCTCGTCTAGGTGGGCTGAATGTGAGGGAGGGATGGATGTAGTCACCCTCTGCACAGGGTATCCCAGGAAACCAAAGTCTCACTCAGCCATGATTGGCTGAGGTGGTTGTCCGGGCTGGACAACCCCCCCCTGCTGCATGATTGACAGCCAGGCTGTGTGAATGGGGGATTTTCGCATAAAAGGCAGGACTCTTGGGCTGGAAGTCAGTTGCCACTGGAAATACAAGGAACCGAGAGAAGCGGAGAAGACAGCTGCTGCAACTATCCCGTCCCAGTGAAGCCCTGCTGCAGTCCTGAGCTATCTACCCTTCGACGACTAGAGAAGATCCAGTCCGGAGTCTTCTTCCCTTGAGCCTGGTGGGGTCAACCAGCTCATCTGCCACAGGATCCTCTTCGTGGTCGAAATCGCTGCACACTGCTGTAGTGGTCCAGATAGCCATCTGAAGAGCCTCTCCTGTTTTTTAAGGAGCGCACCTGTTCACCGTCGCTGCTGCTGGCTTCATCTCTACGTAGTGCAGACCCCTCCAGACGTCGTCCTTCTCGTCACCACGACCGAAGCACCAGGAACCGGGGGTCTGCAGGAAACTACCAGGAACAACTGCCGTGGAACCAGCTTCTTCCTTGAATAAGGTACTGTGTTCTGCTTCGATGAGCTAGGGTGAATCCCTTTGCTCTTCATCCAAGGCTTTCCCTTGTCTTCCCTCCTTCTTATAACTTTTGCTTCCTCTGACAATATCCAAGTACTCCTGGCAATGTTGAATCTTGAACTGTCCGACTGTGTGATCCTCGACAACAGGAACCCGGTTCCACTTGACACTGGCCCCGGCCTATTGACGCTTGTATTTCTATCAACAAGCGTTCTCTGATTCTGTCTGCCTTGACAAAAGTATTGCCTATGATTTTTGCTCCAACTCTCTCTGGTTAACTCTGGTGCGAAGTGTGTTTTTGCCCCGGTAACATTTCATGCCGCGGATACGTTTGGTAAGACCGAACTGTCATTACTGTCAAAGTGACCGCATATGTATTCCCGGTAACGTCTTTTGTTTCACAACACAGGCCTGTTAAAACCCAGGGTACTTACATTGAGTTATACTGTACCAAGTTAATTGGTTGTGTGTAGTGTATTTTACGTGTGGTTTTGAATTAATAGTAGTGTTGTGTTTTATAACAGATGGTTTAAAAATAAATGTATTTATATTTTTTACCTGAAACCTTGAGTCAGTGTTTGTTTGAGTCACAGTAATTGTGGTCCCTTTGTGTAATCTCTGCTACCGCTCATATACTCTTGAGAGAAGCCTGGCTGCTCCGCTACTGCCAACACTTTAACATAGTAGTACAGGCTTGTACCAAAGGTGAACTTGTATTACCACTTGTCTTAATTGTGTGTAGTGTTCCCTAAGGGCACTGCACAGGATTCTGCCTCAGTCTGACTTGGTGGTGTTGGAGAAAGCAGTGTAATGGAGATCTTCTATGGAGCGGAGTGCCTGTCCCTCGGGGAATCTCTCCCTGTGGGGTCTAGTTTACCGCTACCCCTAGGGGGATTATTGCATAGCCGGTTTGCCTCCCTAGCCTCACATGGAAAGGCTCCTCCTGGGGAGTGACCGAATCCCGCGAATCATTCCAACTTTTAAAACGTGCACATTTGATTTATCCTGTGCATGTATTCACCATACATTGAACAGTGCATGAAGGCTTGGGATGAGATTGTTGGGTTCCTTCGCCACACCCCTATGCATTGGACATGTCAATTTCAAAGTGTTTGAAAAACATTCCTGCCTGTAAATCATGAAAATACATGTTGGCCATATTTCCTTCCCTGCCATTCCCATGAAAAGCATACTTTTCTCATTTTCAAGGGACCTCTTAAAGGCGGAAAAATGGTTAGCGGTTAATTACCCTTGCCATGGTTCTGCGCCTAGAACGGAACTCTGCTTGGTAATGTAACCTTTAAAATTATTGCAATTCACGTTATTCTATGTATACACAAAGTGAAGTATCCTTTTGACCCCCAGAATACTACTTCTGTGTTTGATCATTACACAGAGAAGGAGGTAGGGGATCTCCCAGTATACACACCGTAGGCTTTATGCTACGTTTGAATTCCAGAAGCACATACACTTGTAAAAAGAAATGCATTACTTTCCCAGTATGGCTAGTCAATTTACCTCCCTCTCAGTACTTACACTAATACAAAGGGATGGCATTTAATCTATTCCCCTTTAGAGTATCTCTCCCCTCAAGGATTATTTGTCACCCTTTCACAGAACTTCATTGGTTGCCAACACAGCAGAGTAGCTAGAGTGCCTTTATGACCTGGCTCCTATCTAGTGTGCAAGATCTGCCCTTACTGCCCAGTTTTATCTGTTCTCTCAACGGCTCATAATCTATTGGCAGGTCCTTCCTCCCGCTTCGCACATCGTGGGGGACATGTGTTTCTCTTTGGTCCCTGTGCTTGGACTTCACCGTCTCGTGACCTTTGGAAACTTGATCCTTTCTTATTCAGGAAGAAGCTCACCTCTTCCTTATACTCTGCAATAAAATGGTTTACTTGCCCTCCACCCCCTTTTCCTTCACTTTTTAATAAAACTGTGCCTAGATACAGTTTTTCTGTTTGGTTTTAACTCGAGGATTTAGTGCATTACAAATAAACAAAAAATCAATCATTATTCTCCAGCATGGGGTCTGGCATGGATTCACATGCTCATGAATATTCCCCCGTCGTTGGGAATCCTTGGTAAAGTAAAAAATCAGTTGCAGTTTCGTTTCTTAAGTGTCTTTCTCAGCAGTAACCAATCACTGGTCTCTGGGTCATACTGCCCCCAGCCAATGATTGCCCTGTCCCTAAGCCCCTCCCCTGGCAGCCATACTCAGATGTTTACCGCACGTTCAAGTGTTGGGAGTCCTCGTGCTATAGCTCTCAAGCTTTTACTGTCATGATGCCTACCCCCGGAGCACCAGGCCAGGCCCAGCACCCCCGGGAGCAAGCATCATGCCCCTAGGTAAAAGCCCAGCGGCCCCTTTTAGGGGCTCTTTGGACTCTGTCCTGGCGCCGTTGGCGCCAGGCTCATGTTGGACATCAGTCCTGGCGCCATAGGCGCCAGGCTCATATAGGAAGGTGTTTTGTGCACTTACCTGATGCAGACCATGCTGCAAGATTCAGGCCTTTCTGAGACCTGAAAGGGACTTTTTTTCATCTGGACTATTTTTTCAACGGGACTATTTTGCCACTCGGGCGTGGCCGGGGAAGGATACTTACCTGGAGCTACTTTGGGGGCTATTTAAGCCACGCCCAGACAGTAGCTCACGCTTCGCGTTGTTCTGCATCCAAGCAGCTGAACGCTCACCGTGTCTGCTCCTGCATCTGGTCTCCAGCCACGCCCGCCTCGATCCTGGAACATCTAAGGAAAGAAGAGAAGAGAAAGGTGAAAACCAAGAATTTTATCAAACTTCTTACCTGCATCCGGAACCTTCACGCCAGCGTTCCTGAGAAAAGACTTTCATTTAAAAGCACTGCGTTGCTCGCTGCAGCGCCGCGCTTCACTTATCTGTCCTCGGGAGTTCTTCTGGCTCCACCGCGACTGTCTGCACCGATCGCCACATCTCTGCGCCTAGGGGAGAGAAGAAGAGACAAAAGGTGAGCAGAAGGAACATATGAGGAAAGCCCAATTTTCCGCCATAACACTTACCGGTCTTCTGTTGGTGGACCATTCCTCATTTCGGGTCGGCGCCGCTTCGATGGCAGGTACCGCACCCCAGCCCCTACTGGGAAAAGACAAAAGACATTACTGGAGGAATTTAAAGACATTAAGAGGGATCGCCCCCATCGCTAACTCACCTGAGTTTACCATCGGCAATTCAATCCCTCAACGCATCGCCTTCATTCTGCACCTGAAATAAAGGACAGATCACAGGTTAGGAAGGCAACAGAAAAGGAGGCTCAACACTTGAACTTTTGTAATCTTCATACTTACAGCGTTCCGCTCGGAAAAGTCAAGTGGATTTTGCCAGCGCCATTCTGAAAACCAGTGAAGTAACTGGACAAACACGCGCCCCTGCACCAGAAGCAGGATGGAGAGTTCATACTTTCAAACCATAAGGTGAGCTTCAACCAGGGATTTCGGAGGAAGTTAGAGAAGAACGAAGTGGGAAGAGGGGAGCAAGCACACTATTCTGCAGACTGTTAATCCCCTTTCTCATCTGCAGAAGGATATTCCTACGGGCCAGACAAGCAAGATTTGAGGGTCCTGTTCAGTCGGTGCTCCGAGTTCTGCGCATCACGCTCTAAGAGGCCACAGCAACCCCGACTAGACCAGCGCCTCCGTGGGAGTCAGGTGAGCGTTACATTTACTGCATTTTGCGATTATTTATTTATTTTTTAAATATATATATATTTTTTTTTCTCCAGAGTTTAATCTCATTTTTTTGGTCAATCGAGCCTCAAGCTCCACCGTTTCTATTTCCGATCAACGGGGACCCGTTTCGGAATTGTCTATGCCCCTCAAGGGCGAAGTTGTGGTCGAGTTACGCTTTTGGAGGATTCCAGAAGACCTTAAGGTCAAAGGAAACTCGACGCCCGCATCCAAGCTGTTCAGGAATTGCCCTGGATGCGGGTTGCAGAATGTATTCAAGGAGGACGCATTCTAGATGCCTCTACTGCCTGCACGAAGACAAAACGCACGTGGAGAAGGACTTTGTTTTGCAAGAACTTGTCAGAACGGACCATGAGGGGAACGGACCATGAGGGATCGGCGTATCTGCCTCACCAACTGGCTGGAAGGAGGTGAGAAGAAGAGGTCCGAGTCGTCTTCTAAGTCCTTTGAGGGCGCTCCGGTGACAGGGGCCCAACAAAAGGCTAAGCACTGCGAGTCCGTGGACAACTGGAGCGCTGAACGGTCGGGCTCCTCGGCTGCCAGGCAGGGCGCGCTTTCACCAACGCCATCAACCACGAGCCAACGCTCTGGCTCAGGAAAGAGGAAGTCTGAGAACCCGGGTAAGCTTCTGGAGAAGCCCCAGCCGATCCCGATGGAAACAGCCGAGGGGGGAGCAAGGCGGTGACCTCCTCCCCCAAGATGAAGGCCTCAAGCGCGTCTAAAGTCGTGAAGGCCCTGATCCACCCGGCTAAGGCCTCGATCGAGGGAGTCATGGTGGCCCTGGCGAAGCCTGTGGAGGCTACCCAAGGGGAGACTACCACGGGGCCTAGAGTTTCCCTGCCAACGTGGAGGGAATCCCCTTTATAGCCCATTGATGAGACCCCTCTGAGAACCCCGGTGGAAAAAGGGGGGGGGGGCGATGGCTATCACGGACATGGATTCAGCCTTCGAGGAGGTGCTGGCTGGGGTCGTGAAAGTCCTCAAGTTCGAGGAGGTCCAGTCCCACGGGAGGGATCCCGTCGAAGCGGATGAAGAGAGCGACTTTAGCGCCGACGAGGCTCCCGTTGAGGCAGAGGATTCCACTCCCCAACCGTTGCGCCCGTCGTAGCTGGTGCCCGAGACTCGGGACAACTCTGGAGCCATCTTGATGGCGATCCAGGCCTTATGTGTGGAGATAAGTACCAGGTTGCCCTTACCCCCAACGGAAGATCCAGTGGAGCCTGGCCTGTCGGGGAGCCCTCCGAACAAGCGGAGAAGAGTTCATCCCCCCCGCCCTTCCATCCTGCGCGGCCCTCGCAGCCTTCATTCCCTTCCCCTGATCCCAGGGAGGACACGGGAATGGAGACGGCCAAGACGGGGATGGATGACGATGGCGGTGACGACGGGGGGGTCCCTCCATTACCACCACCTCCTCGGGCTTCCCCGCCCGACAAAATTGGCTCTTTCCACGCCATGATTGCCAGGGCATCCGAGCTCTTCTCGCTCTGCCCCGAAGAACAGAAGGAAGGCTTCCTTTATTAACGGCGTGAGGCCAAAGGAAGACGGTCCTATCGGTCCCGTTACTTAACATCTGGGAAGAGGGACTGTCGCTCCTGAAGAACCCGTCCACGACCCCCGCCAAGAGAGACCAGTACGAGAAGTAGTACCGGATCCTGGATTCCGCCCCTTTGTGCCTTAGGGCACAAGCGACCCCGGATTCGGTTGTCTCGGCGTCGGCCAAGAAGGCGGCAGGAGCGACTGTTTCAACTTCAACCTCTGCACCGGACGGCGAGGGGAAGAAACTAGACGCCATGGGACGGCGGGTTAGCTCGTCGGCGGCAACAATTAAAGCGCCCAACGCCCTAGCGATTGTGGCCCGGTACGACGGGGAGCTTTGGTTTAAGATCGCTCCACTGCTGGACTTCCTTTCGGACGACAAGAGGGCGGAGGCCCTGGAGATCCTGCAGGAAGGTGAATTGGCGTCGGACCACATCATAACGGTGGCCACTGACATTGCTGACACTAGTTTCCGCCAGTTGGGCAACTGCGTTTGTCTTTGGCGGAGGTGGCTCAAGGTGACAGATTTCTGCCAGGACGTGCAAACCGAGTTTTGGACATGCCCTTTGAAGGGAACAACCTCTTCGGCAAGACAGCGGATGAGTCGCTGCATGCCATGAAGGCCGACACGGAGACGGCTCAGGCCTTGAGAGTTTTACAGCAACGACGGATGCCCTTTTGGAACTCCAAAGGATTCGGCTACGGCTCCTCGACGTATCGCCAGGTGGCCCGCTCCTCGTCGCAGGAGGCCTACAGAGGACGCGGCAAGTCAGGAGGATCTTGCCGGCAGCAAGGCCGCCGCCAAGCAGGACTGAACCGCCCGTAGCGTCGGGCCTCTACCTGAGCACCCCGGTGGGAGGCAGGCTGGCGAGGTTCGTCAGTGTGTGGGAGTCCATATCCACCGACCGATGGGTGCTGGATGCCCTGGCCCGCGGGCACACTACAGTTTCTAAAGTGCCCCCGCATTCCACCCGTGGCCAGGAAGGAAAACCACATCCCTCAACTGCTACTGGAAGTAAGGGCGATTCTGAAGAAAGGAGCCATCGAGCTCGTCCCAAAGAGGCTCCGGGGCTCAAGTATACTCACGATACTTCCTGGTAAGAAAGAAGACCGGCGGTTGGCGACCCATCTTGGACCTTCGTCGTAGTACATCGAGGCACAGAAGTTTCGGACGGTCACCCTCCAGCACGTGCTGGGGGACCTGGAGGAAGGCGACTTCCTGTCGTTGCTGGACTTGGAGGATGCCTACTTTCACATCCCCATTCTAAAAGCACATCGAAAGTTCCTAAGATTCGTAGTCCAAGGGCGGCACTACCAGTTCAAGGCCCTTCACTTCGGATTGAAGTCAGCGCCCAGGGTGTTCACCAGGTGCCTAGCACCGGTGGCGGCGCGGCTGCGCGTGCAGGGGATTCACGTCCACCCCTACCTGAACGATTGGCTCATCCGAGCAAAGGCAAGGGATCTCGCCGTCGAGCACACAGCGAAGACGGTCCATCTGCTCACCGATCTGGGATTCTCCATCAACTTCACCAAATCCAACCTGGTTCCGTCACAGGCCGCACTGTTTCTGGGAGCCAGGCTCGACACAGTGGCGCAACTGGCCTCTACGTCGGCGGAAAGGACGAAGGCCATCCTGGGCACGGTGCAGCGGCTGTTGGCCATGGACGTGGCCAAGGTGAGGTCCATCAAGTCCCTCCTAGGCATGATGTCCTCATGCATCTACCTAGTGCGCCTGTGCAGGTTGCGGATGCGTCCACTGCAAGAGTTCCTCGACACCCGTTGGATGCAAGCGGCGGGCAGCTTCGAAAGACAGGATCTCGCTCAACGAGACCTTCCGCCAAGCAATCTGGTGGTGGGGCACCCGCGTGCATCTGACAGCGGGCACAGACTTGCTGACGCATCACGAGACGGTGACGACGGATGCCTCCCTGGAGGGGTGGGGAGCGCATACCGGAGAGCTCCACGCAAGAGGCCTGTGGCTCCCGGAGGAGAGGTCACCACATATCAACATCCTGGAGCTCCGAGCCGTGTTCTGGGTCCTTCCTTCTGTCTCAAGGGCAAGGTGGCAAGGATCTTCACCGACAACACCACCACGATGTTCTACATCCGGAAGCAGGGAGGCACCAGATCACCAGCCCTATCCAAGGAGGCCCAGGATCTGTGGCACTGGGCCGTCGCCCAAGGGATGTTTCTGGTTCCCTTCCACCTGGCAGGAATAAAGAACTCCATCGCCGACTCACTCAGCAGGTAGCTGTGCTCGTGCCACGAGTGGGAACTGCGGCAGGATCAAGTGGATCGGCTGTTACAGCGATGGGGCAATCCCCAAATCAACCTATTTGTGATGGCAATGAACACCAAGTGCCGGAGGTTCGCCAGCAGGTTTCCCCAGCCGGGGAGCATGGGAGATGCCTGCTCATTCCCCTGGGACGGCCTGTTCCTATATGCGTTCCCACCGTTGCTACTGCGACTCATCAACCAACTCGAGCAGTCCCGGTGCAGGATGATCCTCGTCGCACCGGTGTGGCCGAGACAGATCTGATTCCCGGACCTTCTGGACTTGTCAGCGTCCCCCCAGTCAAGCTGCTGACGGACGTGGATCTCTTTGCCAGAGAAGGAGGCGCCATCCTCCATCACGACCCAGAGTCGCTGAACTTGCAGGTCTGACTTAGAGTTTGGAGGGTACGATATCCCGAGGACTGCAAGGAGGTGCTTGCAAAGGCCAGTGCATCCTCAACTCTCGTGCTATGGACACAAATGGAAGAGGTTTTCTGTCTGGTGCCGGGCACAGAAGATTAACCCTCTGCGGATTACGGCCCCTCAAGTGCTGCCGTACTTGCTATCGCTGGCCAGGGCAGGGCTGACCCATGCCTCCATCAAGATCCGTCTGGCAGCTATCTCCCGCTACACCAGAACTCTGGGGCGCTCATCCCTGTGGTCCCATCGCCTGGTGAAAGAATTCATGAAGGGACTGTTCTGATCGTTCCGCTGGTGAAGGCTCCGGCCCCTGGTGTTGGAGCTCAATGTGGTGCTGACCAGGATCATGGGGCCGCCATTCGAGCCTCTGCATTCTGCACCATTGAAGTTCCTGTTGTGGAAGACAGCATTTCTTGTGGCCATCACCTCCGCACGCTGAGTGGGAGAGATCCAGGCCCTTTCCTGTAAACCTCCATACCTGACTTTCCACGAGACGAGGGTGGTGCTGAGGACGCACCCCTCCTTCATGCCCAGGGTGCCGTCGGACTTCCATCTCAACGAGCCCTTGGTGTTATCAGTTTTCTTCCCGTCGCCTTCATCGCCGGCCGAGAGGACTTTGCACTCGCTGGATGTAGCTAGAGCGGTGAAGTTCTACGTGGACCGCACAAAGAGTTTTCTGAAGACATCACAGCTGTTTGTGAACTTTGGACCTGTGACCCAAGGGAAGGCCCTCTCGAAGGCTTCCATTTCCAGCTGGCTCTCCGGCTGCATCATGCACTGTCACTGGTTGGCAAACCGACCGTTGCCCGGCCGTCCGAGAGCCCATTTGACCAGAGCGATCGCTGCCACCACGGCGTTCCTATCTGATGTGCACCTGCTGGACATCCACAGGGCTGCTACGTGGAGGTCGACTCACCTTCACAAGATTCTACTGCGTCGACCTGGATTCCAGGCAGGAGTCCAGAGTCAGCCAAGCAGTGCTGCGCAACCTGTTCGCCTGAAGGTGGGCCTGGTGAGGAGGTAAGAGATGCTTAATGTTGAGTTGATGATATGCTTAATGTTGAGCCTTGCCACCTACCGTGGTTGTGCATGTGTACTGATATGTATTCTTGTATTCATGAGCATGTGAATCCATGCCAGACCCCATGCTGGAGAAGGAACAAGTTACGTACCTGTAACTGTTGGTCTCCAGCATGGTTCTGGCATGGATTCACATGCAAACCCTCCCTCCTTCCCCTCTGCGGCTCTTCACTTGGTCCTACTGCCACTTTACGTGCTACCAAATCTGAGGATGGCTGCCAGGGGAGGGGCTTGTGGAGAGGGCAGACATTGGCTGGGGGCAGTATGACCCAGAGACCAGTGATTGGTTACTACTAAGAATGACCGTTCGGAAACGATACTGCGACTGATTTTTTTTTTTTCTTTTTTCTTTACCGAGGATTCCCAGCCTGACAGGGAATTTTCACGAGCATATGAATCCATGCCAGACCCATGCTGGAGAACAGTTACAGGTAAGTAACTTGTTCCTTTCCCCTTATTTACTTGCATATGAATTTCTTTTCACTAGTCTCCCAGACATGTGAGCCCCCCACAGCCCCCTGAAGGTCTGATTCAACTTGCCCTCTCTAGGAACAGGTGGACATCAGTCATCGAGATGGATGGATCCGCTTTCCTTCAGTCTGGTTCCCTTATTTTTGCTTTGAGCATGCCTGGAATGTCTGTCTCTTCTACTGATCCGGGTATTTACCCCAGGTAGGCCTCTTTCAGTGTACTGTTAATCTATAATGGGTCCAAAAGGAAAGTAATCTATTCCAGTCTCCTTTCTGTTATCAATTCTTCTTGCTCTCTTCAGTTGGTGAGTGAGCTAGTGAATTTCCAGAATATCTGGGTTTAGACTTTTAAAGATCAGAAACTACTCCCTTTTAGAAGTGTTTATAATTTCTCTAATCTAATTGGTCAATGTATGGGATTGGACGGGGTTCCAAAAGTGACATCACACTAGACCACCCCCTCTACTCATTGGGCATGTTAATGAAGACTGCAGTCTAATGGGAGTAACCTCTAAACAGAGTTACGGTCCCATTCGGTTTGATGTCAATTTGAATAATTCTACATTAAACAATTGTAGTTTTCTGGAACAGAATGTTCCTCACATGTGATCAAGTTACTAATTTATTCTTCAAATTACTCTTAGTTTAGACAAATCAATGTGATTTTCCTCTGTACAGTTTAGAATTGCACATTTTGGCTTTTTCTTACTTTGAGATGGAAGAATCATTTTTGTAACAGGCTTGCTGGCATAGACTGAGATATATAAATCACTGGCACATGCTGTTTCTGCATGAAGATATCCACATTTGCCTAATTTACATAATCTCACAAAAATACTGCTTTACGTTCAGCTGATGGCGTTTTCACCCTGAGAATTGGCTTACAACTAAGTCCTTGGGACCTTTCGTTCAGAAGTTATAAGGGAAAATATGATTACCACGTGCAGTTTTTCATTTCTGTTCTACTGTACAGAATAGTAAATGGCATCTCGAGTTCCTCTGGATGGCAATAGAACATCTGGTATCCTTTGCATCTGAGTACTTGTCATTTATGACCCCAGAGAAAGCATGTTGCCATAGTGTAATGTCGTTGGAAGTACAGAGTTAGCCGGGACATTGTGGTTCAGTCCCATCCCCTTAAGTGATCCCAGGACCTGGCAGCCTTTTATGTCAGACATCCAGTCTCCATATGTGCCACAGTGCCTCCTCCTGACTGGGGTTTAATTATTTGAGACAGGACTGCTATAGGGGCCTACTTGTATTTATTCAAAGCTCTGAGACAGATGAAAGTTGTAAATGAGCACCATTTGTTTGCTCTGCAGGGCCTGGTTCCCAGAGAACCAATTGGCTTCAAAGCGAATTTGTACACTTTTCTCATGGGGAAAGTCGCCCCCCCCCCTTTCCTCTTGCTTGGGGAGGGAAAGCACCTTCACAATTCAGGCTCAAAGCTGCTGTCATTCACCAAAGCAGTCTTTGAAAGTGTTTGTTTTCCCTGTATTTCTTTTAGTTCCACAAAATGGCAACTTTTTTGCAGTCAAACTCCCATCAAAGATATGTCTTCACTACCTCTGTCTTTATTCAAAGCTGATTTTCAGTCCTGTATAGTTAAACTGACACTGTGCAAGGCCCACTTCTGTTTTTTTCATTTTCGTACAAACTGTTGTGCTTTTATTCCCAGCTTGGACGGTTTTTCCATTGAACGTTTGGATACTTTCGGTTAACTGGGAAGAGTTCTTCTTGTGCCTTGACATATTTTTTTTTTACTTATGCTCGTGTTATAGATGGGCTGCTAGCATCGCACATTTTCCTCGCATGTGTAATTTTTCAGATGCTAGGTGCAGGCTCAGTCATTGAAAGAAGTATGTACCGATTTGGCTACCTCTGACATAGGGGGCAGATGGCACCTTCTATGTGGCCAGTCTTTACATCAGTGAGTTTATAAGGGTGACTCAATTCTAGGATGTATAGTGGCAAAATCCCAGGCTGCCATAATATTTGGTGCCTTAATCTCCCGGAGTAATGGCCATGAGTACGTATTGCTCTTAAACCATAGGTTAAGGCCAAAGACATGTGTGGATGAGTCTAGAGGCTCATGTGACTTGAGGTGACTCTCAGTTGGAATCTTTCAGTCTTTGCTGACCTGTAAGGGACAGTTTTTCCAGTATCCGTGCTTTTAAGGTTGTAAATATTGTATGAATAGCACTGGCCACATTCGAGGACCATTGATTTTATTGCCACACAATCTTCTTTTCTAATTACAAAAAAGGTAGCAGGCGCCCCTCTCTCGAAAGAACAAGGCATGATAACCTGTTCAGTGGTTATTAACCACATTGAGAGTTTGCAGCCATTGCTTTTTGCTCACTGTACCTTCACAGATGGGAAATATCCATTTGCATATCAGTCTTTGTCCCGCCCACAAGGGCAGTCCCGCACCGAAATGCTATGGCAATTCCTCTCTGAACAAGAGTACCACCAGCAACCCCATTCAATTTTTTCTTTTAATTAGCAGACTTCCTGGCCTAAGGTGTCCCTTTCCCTACTAAGAGCCTGCATCTGTGCCGCCAGGTCGTCCCTCTGCCTTTTAAGGGCCCCAGCTCTCTGGTGCTCCTGATCAAACTCTGCCTGGGTATCCAGGTCTTTCAGAATCCGTTTGTTGCCCTCTGCCTTCTCCCTATCTAGGTGGCATTGCAGGGTAACTACCTGCTCTGCGCATGCCCTATTGAAGTCCAGTTGTTGCTCCAGCTTTTTCTGGCTCTGCAGTAGGGCGTCCAAACCTTCTTGGTACTCCTTCTGCAAGGCCAGAAATCTGGTATCCTGGTCAGACTTTTCCTGTTGCAGGATACCCATATCCTTTTTTATTTTAATGCTATACTGCCTACTATCATTTTCTGACTCCTGGCTCCTCTGCAGCCTCTGCTCGGAAGAGACCAGGTCAGATTGGGCCTTCTCTAATGCCATCAGTTGCCTATTTGCCAGATCTTGGCCTTCAGCACATTTGTCCTGTATGGCTCCCATATATAAATATAAATATGCCGCTACCCTGGCAATCTTGTTGTGCTCATCCTTGGCCTTAGGGGCCATATATAGTTCACTCAGGGCCACATGTAAGGGACCCTGATCTCTCCATATAGCTGACCCAGTTACAGTGACCTGTTGCGCGATTGCCTGCAACCACACATTTTGGTCCTGTTCAGTCCACTCACCTCTCACAAATAGTTTATGTAAGAGGTGCTCTCTAACTATTTTGATATCTACCAAGGTCGTCCTTCCTGACTTGCAGAAGTTAGTATTTTATTTTGCAAAACAGACCGTTTCCTTAGAGCGTTCCTTTGAGGAGTGTTTTTAAAGTGTAATACATGGTGGTGATCCAACAGGATTTATGTATCCTATCAGTTAGCACACTGTATCAAGCTGCACAAGTGGTAGATATAATCCAGATGTCCCGGCTCGAGCCCCCCACTCTGTTAAGGGGCTTCAATTCAGCACTCCAACTAAGACAATGCCTGGTCTGGGATGGCCAAGGGAAGCCCTTATTTATATATTTTATGACAAGTTATAATCTGGATGATAAACCCTTATATAACGCCCCTCTCTTTGAATCTCCCTGACCTCACTGAGCCAAGAAGTAGGTTTGTTTTGTAAAATCTTTTAATTGTCTTAGTTGGAGTGCTGAATTGAAGCCCCTTAACAAGCGCAAGCAAGAAATTAGAATGTAGATCAGTGCAGTCTGGAACTCTGGTTCTCCGGAGTTTAACTGCAGCACCTAACCACTAGGCCAAAGACAGTACAATGATTTAACATCACCAAATTTCATATTTATCTTGAAGACTGTGAGCTCCAAAAAAAAAACAGGAAGCAGAAAACACTTTCACAAATCACATGCTGCAAGACACTTATGGTTAAAACTAAGAACTACAGCATTCCGTGCTGGGCAGCATATGCCATGCAGGCCGGACAGAAGGCATACCCATCCAAAGCAGGGTGTGGCAGTATTAATTGGTGGGCCCAATCAAACCCCAAAGACGGTCCTTCCTGGCTCCAAAACTTGGAATCTCATAGGTACCATCATATATGGCCTTCCTCTTCGTAGTTGGCCTTCCTCTTCATAGTGTTCACTGAAAGGCAGAGAGTTCACAAAATGGCTAAAGGAATGGCACAACATTGGTGCATAAGGGCACAGGCATCCAAACTGAGCATAGCAACCACCAACAAATATGTAAGAGGGTGTGTGCACGGCACTCTTTGGAAAACTGCATGGGTACAGGGTGATTGTGAGTAGGGGCCTGCGGGGGGAGTGGGACACTAGCCCCTGAAATGTGGAGGTAGAAAACCACCACAAACTAGTGAAGTGCCACAGGAGAATGGTGGCCACAGGCGAAGTGCAGCAACATCAAAAGTCGCAACCTCTAGGACAAAATATTTCACTGTAAATCCAGATGCTGAAAAGCACAACCCCAAACACTTTGCCAATAATCTGTCAGCCGCTAAAGTAGGAAGAGCCACACAATGGCCGAACAAAGGGGAAACCAGTTGCTGTAAAGTCTGTGCCAAAGCAGGACCTCGAGCCAGACACAGGGGGTGAGGAGGCTACGGGGGGGGGGGGGAGGGAAGGGAAGGAAGGGAGGGAGGGAGAATCTCCTCCAAACATAGCACTGAAGCACACATCAGGCAAAAGGGGACCCTCGTCGCACTTTTCCACAACCAAACATTTGACATTATTCATGGAATGGCAGTCGGTAGCTATATATATCTCTGCAGCTAAGACACTCTCATTGTCCTCCACACAGTGTGGCCAGGAAAGCCATTGGAATACCCAGAGCAGGAAGAGGATGCAGAGTATGGTCAGGCCGGAATCTACAATGTCGCTAATGAAGAAAAAATTAATTTATGACAGGAACAATCGTACAAACCAACATTAGTGAATGTAGATCTATTGATTGGGGGGAGGAGGTGGGGGGGACAGGAGTAAAGGAAGAAGGGGAAGGAAACCTCTAATGGAGGGGTGGGAGTTGTTCTGCCTCTCGCAGTATCACCCAGAACAAAGACATTCTATCAAGATGTAACCGAGAAGGGCATTCTCACAAGTGGATAATCCTTCCGAGCTTAATTTATGAAGATGTGAATGAATCACAATTATCCAGTGGCCTCTCCTGTAAACGCAGACCCCCCCCCCCCCAACCTTCAGATTGCCCCAGTGAGGCCCGGTGAACTGATGGGGCATTGCTCAAAAATGCTGCAGCACAGTTTCAGATTAATATTATACAAGACCCCATTGAGGATACATCAGAGGAGGTAAAACCTCTGGCACAGTAAGTTCCTCTTCTGGTGTCTGTGTAAAGGCAACTAACAGTTCCTTGGATGCACCAGCCACGGTGCACACTGTCAACACTCTCCTTAAAGAACTAGGCATTCACCACCTGCCCACTTCTAGTAAGTGGGCTTTCAACCTGATGGTAGTTACCACAGCTTGTTGGCTATGTGGCATACCCAACCGAGTAAACAACCTGTCATTATGGAGGGGGGGAAGATGGCAACCATGCTGGTGTACATAGAAATATACTCCACTTTTTAGTACTAAAAACGTACAAATGCAGCCAGTTTTGGAACTACAAACTAATTTGTCGTAATTCAGGTGACTCCCCTGCCCCCCTTTTACAAGAGGTAAGTCTGCTTCTCACAGTGGCCGATAAATGGCCATGTTAGACATCGGGTGCACACTTTAATATTTCCATGTTCCTTAAATATCCATATCCTCTCCAGTTCAAGGTGTGCAACAGCCATTACCAGTTTAAAGTATTGCCTTTTGGGATAACCTCAGCAGCAAGTATATTGACAATTGTACTACTATTGGTGCCACTTAGCAAAGACCGGGTTATGCATGTTCATCTGGAAAACTAGCTCATAACAGGAAACCGCACCCGACAAGTACTTTTAGCACACACCGCAAACAACCAACCCGCTTCATTGGGGATGTTAAATTAATGTACCCAAGTCCAGTCTGGCAGCTGCTCAATAAAATATCTTAATCCTAGGAAAGTAATGGCTTTTCGGGCAGTAGTTTGCCTCATCAGCTATTTAACAGTGAGAAACGTTATGTCCCTTGGGCCTGATGGCAATGTGCATTTACTTGCAACATGAGGCCACTTCAAGAATGGTGTAATGCAAAATGGCCCCAAGCAACAAATGACTGGGAGAATCTAGTGGTCATATCGAAAGAAGTTGTGAAAGTTCTGCATTGGTGCAGCGTAACAAACCTGTTTGACTGTTCACAAGTCCTCCATTGCAGATATCTGTTGGGTAGATTTCAGTTGTATGCTTAATCCCCTCTCCTAGTGAGATCCCCAGCTCTTTTTGCTGGACTTCTGGACCTCTCCTGAATGAGTGGAGGCCCCCTCCACCCTCCTCATTCGTTTAGCTTCTTTATTTGTACTTATTTATTTCATTCTTATTTGCTCTAACATTGGAACTCTGTCCTTTGTTTTACCTTTATTTTATGGAGTCTTGCTTTCCTCCCTATCTCTTAAAGGCATCTGTGTTTCACTTTTGCAGCACATAGCCCCCTTTGTGCAGTGTTGCTGAGTGCACTTTGGGTTATCCTTTTATATTCTTTCATTCTCCTTAAATTACTGTTCTTGTGGAAAGCAGGATACTTGCAAGTTTAGCACACCCCACCTTAGGTGCAGTGCTGAGGGAATACTAGTTTCCCCCTTCTCTCTGGTCCTGTAACCTATTGGTTGCAGTGACAACCCTATAGTTATGGTTGGTGGCAGTGGATGTGTTCTACCGACATTTGTGCAATTTTCCACTGTAGGCTGTATTCACAGCTGCAGGTATGCACAGGTGGGCCACCTATGTTCTAGCATAGTGGCTCGTACCTTTTTTTTATTTCTTTTTTTTTCTTTTTTTTTTTTTATTCCTGATTGGACAGCCACCCACCTCTTTCTGTAAACTGCAGGCAGAGTTTTCAGAGGAAGTAATGGGAAATTCTGATGCAAGGTGAGGTTCCTGAGGAAGAAGACAAGTTGACCACTGGAACAGAATATCTGAAGACTACCAGGGACACCGGCAGACCCTTCCAGTAACTGAAGAGACCACTGCTGTCCTGACCCGGTTTTCTAATTGATGGAGGAGTTCCAAAGAGGACGACTCCTTCCCTTTGGCTGGTGGGACGAACTAGCCATAAGGCGAACTGCAGAACGAGCCATCCCCTGATGTGCTGTGACCCTTCAGGGCTGCAAATCGCCAATGCCAGGGGACCTCTCACCCAATTGCAGTGCATAGCCTTCCAGTGCATAAATCCTTCCAGAACTTTGAGCTCCAGTTGGACCGCCAGAGGCAGGATTCCACCCCCTCCTCCCCTCAAAGCCCCCTAGCAGAGTGCAGGACTGCAGAATCGAGGTGAATCGCCCGGGTGATACACCGTTCACTGTTGGAGCTTGTAAAAGGGCGCCAAAACCACAGACCGATGTGGTAAACTGAAGAATTCCTTGCAGAGGGTTCCTTTCTCACAACTGATGCAGCGACATCCCTTCCAGAGTCCCTCCTTTCGTCACCAGACCAAGGAAACGGGAGACTGGATACATTGCTTTTGCACCGGAAAGAATCCAGTGGAATTTTCGTCAATACGCCGAAGGTACTGTGAGGCTCATGATAGTACTCAAGCCAAATTGTCGCTCCTTTGTCAATGGAGTGCTATATCCAGAGGTTGGGTGTTAACCCAAACCCATTGCCCTACCCAACAGCTTGTGCTTCCGTAGGGAGTCCTTTTCAAGGTCCCTATTAACATTTTTTTTATTCCACGAAAGCGCAACTGGGTTCGTTGTACTTACCTACAGCTCACATCCTCATCGAAAGAAAAGCCTGACTGCTCTGATATTCTACCAAACCTGCTTATTAAGCGTTGGGGGGCCTGTACACCAAAGGATAGTTTTACTCTCACCTTCTGGTAGACTTTAGGCAAACTCCCTTAATAATGACCATCACAGTGAAGTGCATTCTAGTTTGGGGGGAGTACTATAGTAGGACCTCTGTGTCCAAGGAAAATGGTGTGCTCGGGAGGCACAATTGCACATCAATGAGCGAACCAATACGGCATTCCAACGAGGGCTATTCTGCTTCCAAACACTGCTAGGCGAGTGTTCCCATAAATGAAGACCCCACAGTGATGTTTATAGGTTGGGCACGCACTCCTTGATATGGTCAAGTAGCAAAAGGGATTTGCAAGTGGTGCATAAAGAGTTGTCTGGCTAATGAGCAAATCTGTTCCTCAATCCTCCTATTTGGGAGGCTCATGCTTGCCATTATTTGAATCCCTTCACAGATGGTCTTTTAAACATCTAAAGTATAAGATGGCTTTCCTAATGGCATAACCAATCAATTGAATCCCCATCTTTCTTTAAAAAAAAAAGCCTGTGACCTGGTAAGAAACGTCCTTGCGCACAACTGACACCATAGACAAACAAAGGGGGGGCTGTATCAATTCAAGATGCCTTCAGGAAGTCTGGCTGTTCCTGTGTTTACAAGTCTATTGATTAGGAATTCAGGCCATCAGCAGATGAACTTCCGGTAGAGGTACTAGTTAGTTTAGGGACTACTGGCCTGCCCTCCTGTCAAATGTACTATTGTGGAATGTAAAATACGTTTTCTACTGCTTATATTTTCTATTTAAACAGTCCACTTAATCACTTGAGTCTGGCTAGCTACCCAGTTTGAATACTACTGGTCTACTAGAAATACGAGTTAACATACTGCCCCAAAATCAATGTCGAAAATAGTAAATTAGACCCAAGGTGAACACATCCTGTATTTTATAAACCTACCGAGGATCTAATTAAGCGTTCAATACTAAGTTGTGGCAACTAGTTCTCCACGTCATTTTGTTCACTTTGGGGTCTCATTGGTCAAATGGGTCCACACCTCATCCTTGTGAGGTTCTTGCGTATAGAAGGTCAGTGTGTCTAGATTTGTAAATTTTCTGGCAATGGTTTGTGTGTGTGTGCTTAATGGTCAGCTTGTGGCAACAGCACCATAATGAGGTTATGACTTTTGCACCATACAGACCCTGTGTTCAAAGGCAAGGAGTGTGCAGTTAGGCTGTTTGTGTGTCAAACGTGATTGAGAAAATGTGAAGTGACTGGTTCTGTTATGCTTATGGTGGAAAATAATTTCAACCATGTTGGCCTAATGACATTGTTTACTGAATTTTTCACCACCTAGATATTCCTCTGATGGCCTTGCCCCCATGCCATGCCATCTGCCAGTTCTATGTGCTGAATGGAGAACTGTCCTGCCAGCTATACCAGCGGTCCGGCGACATGGGATTGGGAGTACCTTTCAACATTGCCAGCTATGCACTGCTCACCTACATGATTGCCCACGTCACTGGCCTTAAGGTATGAATCCCTCCTACTCGCTAGACTTTGTTATGGCCATTTGCAGTTTTCAGGCTGGTGCAAATTGTGGCTGCACTTACATTTGATGATCTGCTTTATGATGGACAATCTGCTTACCTCTTTGGCATACACTTTGATTTCCTTTACGGATGCCTGAAAAGCAGTTTTCTTTACTGCATAGCGTGAAGAAAATGTATGAAATGTGTGATAAGACCCCTTTATCATTTATCAAATGTGCAGGGAATTGCAATTTTTTTTAATTTAATTTTAACGTTTTGTAATATGGAACTTGATGACACAGGCTGTCTACTCCAGAGCCATCTTAAGGATTTGTGCATTCACGGCACATGCATATTTGAAGCGACTTTATTTGTTTTTGTTATAAATTACCTGGTACAAATCTAAGTCCCACTTGGAGGTAAGACTTTAGTAAGCTATCACAGTGGTTTGTAGATTCCCAACTCTTAGTATCAAGAACTTTCGTACAGTGGCAGAGCAGTCTAGCTTATAACGGGAAGATGTGAGCTGTATGCAAGTACACTGAACCTAGGTAGTAATGCACATCAAACACTTACACATACATTAACATGTATTATATTTACACAAGTCACTTTTGAACACTTAATAACACAATACATCAAAACACATAGGCATACTTTTGAATACTTCAAAGGCCACTGCTTAGTTGCTGAACAGTTGCAATTGTGAGTTTGACATTCTAACGTATTATCGGTAATGCGCATTCACAAAGTAATAGGGTAATTGAAATAAGTTGGCAAAGCCATTAAAAATAGTGATCTTTAGGAAGGAAAACAGTTGGTTAGTGTTATACTAGAAGACCTTACGGTTCTAAAGGCCGTTTCTTCACACAGCAAGGCAGGTCCAAAACGCAACCCTAGCTAAAAGGCAGTTCGGAGAGCCTTACAGTCTTGAAAAGCAGCAGAAGTCAAAAGTTCCTGTCGCTGCTTTCTAGTCTCTAGGATCAAAGATGCGAGAAGATAAAACCAATGTTGGAGACCCAGTTAAAGGACTCCCTAAAGGGACACAAGCAGCGGCTTGGGTCGGAGTTAAAAGAGGGTTTCCCTGGACACCTCTGTGCACTCCAACGCTCTGGAGCGTCTTTTTGGATTAAGGTAAGCACTACCTTTCCCCCCTACAGTACCTTTTTGGTTTGAAGAAATGTTTGTGGCTGGATTCTCCTCGATGTGGCAGCACAGGACCCGACCCCTGGATTCCTTGGTTTGAAGGCAGGAATATCTATCTCGAGGGAGGACCTCTGGCACGGCTTTCATTGATTTCTCTGGTCACTGCAGTTTAGGCGCCTTGTCTGCAGCACCAATAAAGGATGCGATTCGCCCAGTCAATCTTAGGTTCCTGCGGACCTGCACTCTGAGAGGACTTGGATGAGTTGGATTGTGTCTCTGGAGTGTCCTTGAGAGCTCAGCAAAGACTTGGACGAATTCTGCCTTTCCACGATGATGCACTTGAAATGGGTCACCGGTCTCCTGGTATTGGGGTTCAGCAGCTCTGGAAATTCAGAAATCCTCGGGAGATGGCTCAAATTAAAGTTAGTCTTGGGACCGTTTTTTTCCACCATTCCAAGGGAAGGAGTCCTCTTCAAAGTTCCTCCGTCGCTTGAAAAATGAAGTCGGGATAGTAGTAGTCTCTTCAATGTTGCAAAGGGTCTGCAGGCGTCTCTTGTCATCTTCGGTTACTTCAGTTTCCAGTGGTCAACTTGCTTTTCACTCAAGGAGCTCCTCCTCATATACAGTTCCGGCACAGACTCCTCTGCAATCTCTCAGCAGTTTACAGAAAGGGGCGTATGGCTGTCCAATTAGGACAGCCAGACCCCCAGTGGCAGCTGTTCCCATTTAGACACTCTGCCAGCCAGAGGGTTGGAAAACTCCTCCCCCCCCACTTCCTGCGTGCCCAGTCACTCTGGAGCCTAGGTGGGGACACCCAAGTGTTCCCTCCAAAGGCAAAAAATGCACACAAACCTCCCCCTCCTAGACTGGTAGAAGAGCTAACCAAGAACCATGCTAGAAATGGCGAAAAAAATGAATCCCTCAAGTTAGTACTTGGGTGCCCCTATTGTTCACTACCGGGGCTATGGACATAGCATGCGGTAGAAAAATTGAATAATAGTTGGTACAACATGCCCACTGCCACCAGCCATAACTAGATTGTCTATTTGACTAAAAAGTCACAGGAGCAGAGAGAAGGGGGATACTAAGTATTCTCTTGGCACTCCACTTAAGGTGGTGTGTGCCAATCTCTCGGAATATAACGTTTTAGGAGAGCTACTAAAGAACTGTAGTTACTCTAGGATAAAGAAAATAAATCTCTAAGAAGGACCCAAAGGGTCCCCATCAAAACTGCCCATAAGGAGTTGTGGGCTGCAGTAGCAAGATGCCTCAAAGAGGTATCTTGATGCCTCAAAGAGGTATGGAGGAAAGTAGCCTCTATTGGGACAGGTAAAACACAGAGAATAGACTTCCAAAAGACAAAGCCCATCAAATTGAATGAGTGGAAAAAGGCTCCAATCATTCAGGATTTCAGAAAAAGGTCCAGCAACTTGCTTGGGGCATCTCGCTAGGAGGGGGATGAAGCATGATGTGATATGGCATTTATAACGCGCCTATACACAAGTGTTTCAATGATCTATCTCCCTAACAGCAAGTACATCCAAAGACACAATGCAATTCAACAGCCACTAACCTTTGTTTTAGGCCATTGGCAGGAACGCATATTCTAGCCTTATATTTGAGGCTTTAAAAAAAAAAAAAGAAATGTTTAATCCCACCTCTGATCACCATATGGTATTTCGTCAGTTGAGTGACTGCCAAGTATTTTGAGCTTCTATGCTCTCAAAGGGAGATTACTCCTGTTGGTGTAGATCTTGGAACCTAAATGCTTTCCTGGTGAACTTGATATGCTCCCCCTTTGCGACATCAAGTTTCCCACCCAGAAAACCTGTTTATGTTCATGCTAATTATTTGATAAATAGGTGAGCTGTAGATCGCCTTGGCCAGGGAACCCTATACTGCATTTCACATTCTTGGAACCCATCTTTCTTTTCTGCTGAAAGTGGTGTCCTTTTCATATCAATAAATACATCTTTTTGTTTTTTCCTCAATTAGTCATCTGAGGCAGAGATGTTTCTATATCCCAGTAGCTATATAGAGGGTTTTGTATTTGAAAGAAGCTCTTGTCCATGGACGTACGCTTCGGCAATTTCCTTGAACCACACACCAAATTCAGACTATCCTCATTGCATTGGTATACATCCTCTATGCTGTAAGAGAAAAGGCTTCATTGGCACTCCCAACAACAAATGCCTCTAGATGTCATCTGTGTAGACCGCATGCTTTTTGGAAACTGCTGGTCCTGGCACTGACAATACCATTTTGGGCTACATTTTCTGATGATCTGGCACTTGTGCTGTTGGTTGGCCAACTGCTACAGAAACTGCCATCCTCCCTAAAATGACTTTTGTGAAATGTACCCCTGGCATCTGGAGGAAGGTAGGCAGACCAGTCCATTGGGTGCAATTTAATCAATGTAATCCTGTACCTGTTGGCCAATGCACCACTTCATACAGACCACCCCCTAGTCTCTTGGCTTGGGAGACATTCCCTGGCCGAGTCGTAGTGGGCTGTGGAAACTGCTGCACTTGTATGGGGGAGAGATTGTGTGAGAGGTAGCTCTGGCGTGCACACAAGTTTCAATGTTCCTGTGCTTTGTAAAAACCTGTACTATTAACACCTGTGGTATAGATATGCCAGCAGTCTCTACTTGCACCACATTATTGCAGCATGACCTGCTACATGAAACCAACGGAAAAGGGAATGGGTCTGGTGGTCTGGCCCAAGTCCTCATTTCAAACTCTGGAGGACTGAGCGCATGTGATACATCTGCCCGAAATGAGGCTTTTTGCAGAAATTACTGATCAGGTGCTTAATCTGTGTAAAATGTAATTGCCATCTTTACTGAGCTGGTGGGGAGATTGTGTTCCATTGTCACGTTTTGGCAAAGCTGTCGTTTTTATTTTTTTGTGTAGAAAATTGCTAAATTATTCATTAAAAATTTAACGTACAGTCACGGACATCATGCCTTTGTAAATGGGACATGCGAAATATCCAGCATAGTAGTCCAAAACCTTCATGACCTTCTCTCACCCTATCTTTGTCTCCCCCACAAGTATAGTGCCCATTGGCAACTGTTTCTCAAACATAATACACCAGAAGAACCCTCTCCAATTCCTTAAGCAGTCCGATCTAGAGTCCTTTTCCAAAAGTCCCACCCCTCCATTGAGATGGCCAGGTCCTGTTATAGACCTCCACTTCACTTGTTTTCTTTATGCAGTATTTCCATCCTTTCTTGTATAGTTCGTCCCAAAGGGCAACCACTCCAGGTCGATATTACGTGGCAGTTCCCTAAGTAGGAACGTTAACTTCTCCATTGGGGCAAAAATCACAGGTGACTTTACCACTTCCCTTTTTGTGGACAACCTCTTCCCCCTTCCACTTGTGTGCCAATGCCACTGTTGCTGCAAGAAGCTGGTTATGCGTCGTATGGTCCAAAGGATCTAGCATTTGCTCCTCACCATCCAACCCAAACAAAATCAACTATGGGTCTAGCACATGCTCGATATGGTCCAGGTCCTTTATCCAGGACAACACCTCGCTCCAGTATGTTTGTGCCTTCCCACAAGCTCACTGCATGTGCCAATTGGTGCCTTCGCCCCCTACATCCACGCCAACCTTGCTGGTGCCCGGGTACATGCAGGAAAGCCTAGCTGGAGTGCCACCGGTGCAAAAGTTTAAATGTGTGCCGCTGGTATTGGGACGCTGAAAGTCTTGGTCACCCCTCAGCTTATTTTCCTCCAGAGTCTGTCATAAGAGTCCCACGCCATGCCCTTCTGCCAGTACTTACGGGCCTTCAAAGGCTCCTGAGGGACTTCTGCCGCTAATAGTTCATAGAGGTTTGAGATCCTCCACTCATTTCCCTCCCCTCCCCTCCCACCCACAGTAGTAGTTAACAAGGCTTGCTTAAAGGGCATTGGGTCTCTTGCAAGTTGTAGGTATTGAAAGAGTGACAGTGGGCCAATGTTCAATAGCTCTTGTAAGCGAGCTAGGGGAGAAATTCCCCTTGTGCGCCTAACTGTCCTGCCTTTTCAAGTCCCCTTAGTACCATCCATGAAACTTAGACGGGTCAACTGGCTGGGGTGCCCATACACACATCTGTCTGTCTCTGTCTGTCTCTATGGACAACCACTTGGTATCTGCTTTCCTGCCACACATCCCACATGACTGCCAGTACAGGGTGATCCAGAATTCTTCGGGAGCCTATTGCGAGGGACCCACAGCCAATCTGCAATTGTAACCTGATGCAATACCGCATTTTCCAATTGTACCCATTGCTTCTCAGATGCCGAGTTGAAGTGATAAACAATAACTTGTAGCTGCGCCACCTTTTAGTCCAGGTTATTCAAGCCTTCTCTGTTTTTAGGCAGGAGTAAGGTTGCGTAACTAAACCAGTGTTTCGCCTTTCTCAATAAAAAATTCAGTACTTTATTTTGAATAGCACAGGAAGGTAGGCTGCACCACTACCAGCAACTTCTCAAATAAAGCCTTGGGATTATGTTCATTTTTATAGTATTCAAACATTCAGCCCACAATGGAGTCCTTCTACCCCACCTTTCCATTCCTTCTTGATTATGACCCACAACCCTTCAAAGTTTTCAGAGAAAATCTTGTCGAGGTTCCTTGGCACGTTTATCCCCAAATACCGAATCCTATTTTCTGCCCCAACTAAGCCTGTCTCGTCAAGGTACTCTGTTCCCAAAGATACCCGACCCATTCATAGAAAGATGGACTTAGTCCTGTTCACCTTAAACCCATAATGTTTTCCATATTCTTCAATCTCATGTGCACATGAAGTAAGGATTGTGCTGGGTTTTTATGTATAACACCATGTTGGCAAATAAAGCCAATTTATAGTCTCGTCCCTGAACACAGAACCCCTTAACCATCGCATTCTTTCGAAGCGGAACTGCTAAAGATTCCATTACCACGACATAAAGCAAGGGCGACAGAGGACATCCCGGTCTAGTACCTCTCTATAATGGTATTTCTGCAGACCTAACTCCATGCACTGCTACCTCAGCTGTAGGTGTGGAATACAGTTTGATCACCCACGAGATCTAATTCAACCCAAAACCAAAGCACTGCAGAGAATTCGTTAGAAAGGACCAGTAGATCCTGTTGTATGCTTTCTCCGCATCCAGCGCAAAGTCTGCACGGACCCTTCCGTTAGTGCAATAAGAATCTGGGTCTTTCTCAGGTTATTTGCCCTCCTGCCTACCATGAACCAGTTCCGATAATCTGGAAGCCAGGACTCTTGGAAGGATCTTCACGTCAAAATTTATTAAAGCGATTGGTCGATAAGCATCCTTCACCTCCTCTGGAATCCATGTTCTAATTTCCTTCACGAAGGAAAACTACCTGTTTTTAATATTGTTAGGTCTTTTAACCAGGAATGGTGCCAATACATCACTGAAAATCTGATTAAAAACCTGCAGAGAAATAATCTTCCCCTGGTTGCAACCTTAACCTCTTCTAGTGTAATGTCCTGCTCAGGAGCATGCACTTGCTCTGCTCTCTGCTTAGTAAGATGTGCTCTCTCAAGGCAGTTGTCCATTTCGTTAAGGTCCGTACCCCGTTCACTACCATAGTGTCTGATAATAGCAGGCAAAACACTCTGCCCCCTCATCTGGTCTACTCCATTCTTTGTCCTCCTCATTTCTCCATTTGCACAACCTGCTCTCTAATCTAAGGGTTCTGAGCTTATTTGCCAACAATGGACGTGACCTTTCACCCTTCTCTTAATACTGTTTGTTGTTCAAGTCTTGAAGGACCCCATCAAGGTCATGCTCTCGTAGCGTCACCCTTGCTCTGTGAATATTCCTCAAGATCTCCACTTTAGCCCTGACCCCTCTCTACACCTTTCTTTGGGAGCTGACTTCTCTTTGGAGCTGGTCCCTGTAAACTCCATGGACAGTCTTCCTTATAGATGCCTCTGCTATGAGCCCCCACATTGTGGCCTTGGACGCTTACCACACCACTACAGAGCTTGTTTGCCAAATGTAATTTGCTCTTAAAGAAATATTGCTGTATACCTATCCTGAAATGGTGATGTAATTTACATTTATTGTGTATTTATAATGCGCCTATACACCATGTGTTGCGAGGCGCAACAAGACAAGAGGGTGGGGGAACAGGGGGGACAAAACAGGAAAACTATACTACTAGGCCTTGTGACATTAGGTTTGCAAGAGCAGGGGAGAATGGAGGGGGTGGGGCGGCAAGTGCCGGTAAGAGCAGAAGGACCAATGAGAAAAAGCGAGTGCCAGGGGAAGCCCGGTGGACAGAGCCAGGGGCAAGAGGAGTTCAGGGAAAGGAAGGGCCACAGGGTAAGTGCAAGGTAGAGGGCTGGAAGGTGTAACGCTCACCTGGTATCCACAGGGACGTCACTCAGCCTGTTCTGACCTCTTACGACCTCAAACCCTTCCCTGGAAGCTATTCGACTGGAGACTGGGCCTGAAACACAGGATTGGTAGAGTTTAACTCCCTATTGTCTGTGTGCTTGAACCCCTTCTTCCCTGGGGTCCAACCCTTCCCTTTGATCCACAGCTCACCTTGTTTTCTTGGATAGTGTGCTCTCCGTCCTGCTTTCAGCGCAGGGGTGCGTTGATTGATGCAGGCTCATTGCGGCCTAGTTACTTCACTGGCAAGAGTCCGACGGGTAAGCATAATGAGTCTTTTGAACAGTTCTCTAACTTTGTTCCTTTCCATCCTTAGATGATGGCCGGCGTCCGGGGATGGCGGCGTGCTGCTGAGATGAGTAGCGCTGAAGGTGAGTGAGAGCGTGATGCACCCCTTTCTTCTCCAGCATGGGGTCTGGCATGGATTCACATGCTCATGAGTATTCCCCGTCGTCAGGCCGGGAATCCTCGGTATAGAGAAAATCAGTATCCGTTTCATTTCTGATCGGTCTTTCTCAGTAGTAACCAATCACTGGTCTCTGGGTCATACTGCCCCCAGCCAATGACTGCCCTCTCCCTAAGCCCCACCCCTGGCAGCCATCCTCAGATTTTTACCGCACGTTCAAGTGTTGGTAGTCCTCGTGCTTAGCTCTCGAGCTTTTGCTGCGTTTTCGCGCTTTTTTCAGGAGATTTTCTCATTTTTTCGGTTAAAAGAGCCTCAAGCTCCACCGTTTCTACTTCCGATCAACGGGGATCCGTTTCGGAGTTTTCTACGCCCCTCATGGGTGAAGATTTCGTCGAGTTACGCTTTTGGAGGATTCCAGAAGTTCCGAGGCCTACCCCGGACATGGCCCAGGAGAAAGGGAGCTCGACGCCCGGGAAGCTTTTCAGGAGTGCCTCCAAGGGAGCCGGCAGCAGCTCCTCTACTTACCGTCAAGCGGCAAGGTCTTCGTCGCAGGAGGCCTACAGGGGACGCGGCAAGTCAGGTGGATCCCGCCGTCGTCGCCAAGGTGGTCAAGGAGGCAAAGCTGCCTCCAAGCAAGATTGAACCGTCCGTCGGGTCGGGCCCCCGCCAAAGCACCCCGGTGGGAGGCCGGCTGACGAAGTTCGTCGGCGTGTGGGAGTCCATCTCCACCGACCGTTGGGTGCTGGACGCCCTGGGGCACGCCCTTGAGTTCCAGAAGAGGTGCCCCCGCATTCCTCCCGTGGCCAGGAAGGAAAATCACGTCCCTCAACGGCTGTTGGAAGTACGGGCGATGCTCCGGAAAGGTGCCATCGAGCTTGTCCCGAAGAGGCTTCGGGGCTCTGGAGTTTACTCCAGATACTTCCTCGTGAGGAAGAAGACTGGAGGATGGTGTCCCATCCTGGACCTGCGACGACTAAACAAATACATCAAGGCACAGAAGTTCCGGATGGTCGCCCTCCAGCACGTGCTGGGACAGCTGGAGGAGGGCGATTGCCTGTCGTCGTTGGACTTGGAGGATGCTTACTTCCACATCCCTATTCTAAAGAGGCACCGAAAGTTCCTCAGGTTCGTGGTCAAAGGGCGGCACTACCAGTTCAAGGCCCTCCCGTTCGGATTCCTGCCCTGGATGCCAGCTTCAGAACGTTTTCAAGGAGGACGAGCATTCGTTATGCCTCTACTGTCTCCATGAGGACAAGACGCACAAGGAAAAGGACTGCGTGTTTTGTGGAAACATGTCAGAGCGGACCATGAAGGATCGCCACCTCCGTCTCGCCAACTGGCTGAAAGGTAAGAGCCCGCCAGGCGAGAAGAAGTCTGAGCCGTCTTCTAAGTCCTGTGAGGGTGCTCCGGCGATGGGGGCCCAACAAAAAGCTAAGCCCCGCGAGTCTGTGGGCACCGGGAGCACCGAACAGTCGGGCTCCTTGGCTGCCAGGCAGGGTGCACCCTCCCTGGCGCCATCGACCACGAGCCAACGCTCTGGCTCAGTGAAGAGGAAGTCCGAAAACCCGGCGAAGCTTCTGGAGAGGCCCCGGTCGATCTCGAAGACTCCGGCAGAGGGGAGCGAGGCTCGGACCCTCCCCCGAAGGTGAAGGCCCCAGGCGTACAGAAGGTGACGTTGGCCGTGATTCACCCTGCTAGGACCTCGATTGAGGATGTTGCCGCGGCCCTGGCTCAGCCTGTGGAGGCTACACCAGTGGAGGGGCCCTCAGGTACCAGTCTCCCTGCCACCGCGGAGGGAGTCGTCTTTCAGGCCCATCAAGAAGACCCCCACGAAGTCCTTGTTGGAAAGGGGGGTGGGGGGGAAGGGGGTGGTGACCGTCGTGGATACGGACACGACCTCTGAAGAGGAGCTCATCCAAGTCGTGGAGGAGACCCAGCCCATCGGGAGGGATCCCGACTAGGGCGAGGGCGACAGTGACGCAGATGAGGCTCCTCAAGAGCCCTCACGCCTGTCGTTTCCGGCGCCGCAGGACATCTCGGCGGCCATTTTGTAAACCATCCAGTCCTTATGCTCGGAGATGAGGACTAGGTTGCCCCTTCCCCCGACGGAGGAGCCTGAGCCAGACCCGACGGAGGATCCGGAGCCAGGACCTTCGGGGAGCCCACCGCCTAAGAGGAGGACGACGCATCCTAGGCCTCCTCTCCCGCCTCTGCGGCCTTCTCTGCCTTCCCCCCGGTCCACTACCCACGGGGATGATACAGGCATGGACACGACTACGACGGGTACGGATGACGACGGAGGCGACGACGGGACGTGCCCCCCCCCGTGTCCCCCTGCCCTGGCGTCCCCGCCCGACGAGTTTGGATCCTTCCATGCAATGATCTCCAGGGCATCCGAGCTCTTCCAGCTCTGCCCCGAGGAAAAGGAGGGGTTCCTTTACCAGCAGCGCGAGGCTAAAAGGAAGACAGTCCTCGCCGTACCGCTTCTTGATGACATCTGGGATGAGGGGCTCGCCCTCCTCAAGAACCCTGCCACGGCTCCTGCGAAGAGGGACCGGGTCCCCGACGCTGCCCCCTTGTGCCTTAGGGCGCAACCAACCCCGGACTCGGTCGTTTTGGCTGCGGCCAAGAAAGCGGGGGGGAGGGGCCCCCCCATCGGCCTCGACTTCACCATCCCCTCCGGATGGTGAGTAGGAAACTGGATGCGATGGGACGACAGGTCATCTCATCTGCAGCGACCACCATCAAGGCGGCCAACGCCCTGGCCATCGTAGCCCGCTACGACAGGGAGTTGTGGTTCAAGATCGACCCTCTGTTGGACTTCCTTCCGGATGCTGCCAAGAGGGCTGAGGCCCTGGAAATCTTGCAGGAAGGTGAGATTGCCTCAGACCACGCCATTACGGTGGCCACTGACATCGCCGACACCGGTTTCCGTCAGTTGGGCAATGGCGTTTGCCTGAGACGACGAGGATGGCTCAGGGCGACTGATTTCCGCCAGGACGTTCAGACCAAGGTTTTGGACATGCCCTTCGATGGGAACAACCCCACGTCTACCCCTACCTGGACGACTGGCTCATACGGGCAAGGACAAGGGAGCTCGCTGTGGAACACACTGCGAAGTCCGTCGAGCTGCTCACGGACCTGGGGTTCTCCATCTTTCCAAAATCCCACCTGGTCCCGTCGCAAGTCACCCTGTTTCTGGGAGCAAAGCTAGACAGTGGCGCGGCGGGGCCTCACCGTTGGAGGAAAGGATAAGGACCATCCTAGGAAAGGTGCAACATCTACTGGCCACGGACGTGGCCAGAGGGAGGTCTATCAAGTCCCTCCTCGGAATGATGTCCTCCTGCATTTATCTGGTGCCCCATTGCAGACCAGATGCGGCCCTTGCAAGAATTCCTCGACGCCCACTGGATCCAGACGACGGGCAGCTTCGAGGACAGGATCTCGCTCGACGAAACGTTCCATCAGGCGATACGATGGTGGGGTGTCCGCGCTCATCTGACAGCGGGAACAGGCTTCCTAGCCCCGGCCCACCAGGTGATGGTGACGAAGGATGCCTCCCTGGAAGGTTGGGGAGCGCACACAGGGGGCCTCCACGCGAGAGGCCTTTGGTGCTCGGAGAAGACTCTCCACATCAACATCTTGGAGCTCCGCGCAGTGTTCTGGGCCCTCGGGTCCTTCCTTCCTTCCCTCAAGGGCAAGGTGGTGAGGATCTTCAGACAACACCACCACGATGTTTTACATTCGGAAGCAGGACGGAACCAGATCCCCTGCCCTGTCCAAGGAAGCCCAGGATCTGTGGCATTGGGCCATCGCACAAGGGATGTTTCTGGTACCCTTTCATCTGGCAGGGATAAAAAAACACCATCGCCGACTCACTTAGCAGGGAGCTGCGCTCATGCCACGAGTGGGAACTGTGCCTGGATCCAGTGGACCGACTCTTACAACGATGGGGCGAACCCCAGATCGATATCTTCGCCACGGCGGCGAACTCCAAGTGCCGGAGGTTCGCCAGCAGGTTTCCCCAACCGAGGAGCATGGGCGATGCTTTCTCGTTCCCCTGGGACGGCCTGTTCCTTTATGCATTCCCGCCGTTGCTACTCCGGCTCGTCAACCAGCTCAAGAGGTCCCGGTGCAGGATGATCCTCGTCACACCGGTGTGGCCGAGGCAGATCTGGTTCCCGGACCTTCTGGACTTGTCAGCGTCCACACCAGTCAAGCTACCGACGGACGCGGATCTTCTCTCCAGAGAAGGAGGCGCCATTCTTCATCACAAACCAGACTCGCTGAACTTGCAGGCCTGGCTCCTGCAGCACTAGTTTGGAGGATACGACATCCCGGCCGACTGCAGAGAGGTTCTTGCAAAGGCCAGGGCTTCCTCAACTCTCAAGTGCTACTGACACAAATGGAAGAGGTTCTCTATCTGGTGCCGGGCGCAGAAGATTAACCCTCTGTGGATTACGGCCCCTCAAGTATTGCTGTACCTACTGTCTTTGGCCAAGGCTGGCCTATCTCACACTTCCATCAAGGTACATCTGGCTGCCGTCTCACGTTACACCAGAACTGCAGGACGGGCGTCCTTGTGGTCTCATGGTCTGGTGAAGGAATTTATGAAAGCACTGTTCCCATCATTCCCGCCGGTGAAGGCCCCTGCCCCGGCGTGGGAGCTCAACGTAGTACTAACTAGGCTCATGGGGGGGGCCCCCATTCGAACCTATGCATTCAGTGCCGTTGAAGTTTCTGTCGTGGAAGACCATCACCTCTGCACGACGAGTGGGAGAGATCCAGGCCCTGTCTTGCAAGCCTCCATACTTGACTTTTCACGACACGAGGGTGGTGCTAAGGACGCACCCCTCCTTCATGCCCAAGGTGCCATCGGACTTCCACCTCAACGAGCCCCTGGTGTTGCCAATTTTCTTCCCGTCGCCTTCGTCGCCGGCTGAGAGAACTCTGCACTCGCTAGATGTAGCTAAAGCGCTGAAGTTCTACGTGGACCGCACGAAGAGTTTCTGGAAGACATCACAGCTGTTGTGAACTTTGGACCTGTGAATCAAGGGAAGGCTCTCTCGAAGACTTCCATTTCCAGATGGCTCTCCGGCTGCATCATGCACTGTCACCGGTTGGCAAACCGACCGCTGCCCGGCCGTCCGAGCCCATTCGACCAGAGCGATCGCTGCTACTACGGCGTTCCTGTCTGGTTTGCCCCTGCTCGACATCTGCAGGGCTGCTACGTGGAGGTCGACGCACACCTTCACGAGATTCTACTGGGTCGACCGGGATTCCAGGGAGGAGTCCAGAGTCGGCCAGGCAGTGCTGCGCAACCTGTTCGCCTAAGGTGAGCCTGGTGAGGAGGTAAGAGTTGCTAAATGTTGAATTGTTGTATTGCTTGATATTGAGCCTTGTGCCACCTCCCGTGGTTGTGCATGTGTATACTGCTATGTATTCTTATATTCATGAGCATGTGAATCCATGCCAGAGCCCATGCTGGAGAAGGAACAAGTTACTTACCTGTAACTGTTGTTCTCCAGCATTGGTCTGGCATGGATTCACATGCGAACCCTCCCGCCTACCCCTCTGCGGCTCTTCACTTGGTCATACTGCCACTTCACGTGCTACCAAATCTGAGGATGGCTGCCAGGGGTGGGGCTTAGGGAGAGGGCAGTCATTGGCTGGGGGCAGTATGACCCAGAGATCAGTGATTGGTTACTACTGAGAAAGACAGATCAGAAACGAAACTGATACTGATTTTTTTTCTATACCGAGGATTCCCGGCCTGACGGGGAATATTCAAGAGCATGTGAATCCATGCCAGACCCATGCTGGAGAACAACAGTTACAGGTAAGTAACTTGTTCCATATTTGCATTGAACTGAGTTTTTTTTCTGTCTTTTAGGTGCCGCGACGTTTTCAGCGTGGATGCCGGTTATGAAGAACCAATGCGGTGGGTAAGCGCGGTATGCGGCGCCTCTAGATTTCCACGCTAACCTGTATCTTTTCCCTCTTGCAGATGGATGAGAAGTTCCGAAGACAGAGTGGCTGGGATTCAGGTAAGCGTTTGAAGCTCGTACAGTATTTAAAAATAAGCAAAGATTTGCAGAATGCTTACTAATGCCTTTTTTCTGTCGTTTTCCCTTTTCCTTGGGAAGCAGCATGCTGGGATGGGAATGACACCGCCGAAGATGCCCGCAGAACAGAAGGAGCGATGAATGATGGGCAGAAGCGCCGAAAGGTAAGGCGGTTCCTAACGGTGTTCTTTATCTTGCAGGAGCTGAGCGCAGAAGAAAGATGCAGGCCTACTGGAGACCGATCCGAACACGGTGAGTGTCACGCTGCAGGTGCAGAAAACGCAAAGCATGTTTCTCAGCCTGGGTGTGGCTTAAATAGTCTCTGGGTATCCCAGGTGTCTCTGGGCTGAACCACACCCAAAAGACTAGCCCACACATGCAGTTCTGGGAACCAAAATATGTGGGAGCATCCATCTTGTCCCCATCAATGCACTACAAGTCCATTCCCCAAAGTTATCCTATGGGGGTGAGTGAGTCTGGTGCCACAAGTGCCAAGTCTGACTCCAAGTGGGTCTTTGGAGGGATGGAGAGGCCCCTGAGGGCCATGTAGGTGATCGTGGCCTAGCTCCAGCCTGACATCTTGGAGGGCGGGGTGACATGAAGGGCAGGAATCATGACAGAAGGGCTATGGGGTGCAGGCACAACTAGGCTAGTGTGGGGGGAGGGCCCTGGAAGGGCAAGTGCAGATTGAGGGGGTCAGGGAAACTAATTTCAGGGGGAGACTGGACTGCACGGGCTGGTGCCCTGTAAGACTGAAGGAACCAGTCAGTCAAGTGGCAGGCAGGGATATTGACAGGGGAGGGGGAAAGAAGAGAAAAGGAAGGTCTTGAGAAGCATCCGGAACTATCTGGCTCAGGTTTGAGAAGGGAAGAGGGGCCATTTCAGAGGGAGGCAACTACAGATGAGAGCCCTACCCCCCTCAAACCCCCCCCCCCCCTTCTGCTTGGAAAAGCATCTCCTCTGCAGAGAGTTCGAACTAGACAACTGTAGGACTCTAGCAGGGAGGTATTTAGGCAGAGAGATGGATGTAGCGGGTTCCCAGGCCCCGGAAAGCCTGGTGTATGATGCAGAGGGTCTTGAACGTGATACTCACAGCAACTGGGAGCCAGTGGGGAGATTTTAAGGCTGGAGAGATGCAGTCCTTGGGTTTGAGGCCAAGGATAAGTCTTGTAGTCCTGTTCTGGATTAGTTGAAGGGGCTAAGGGAAGAGTTGGGCAGATTGAGGAAGAGGCTGTTGCAGTAGTCCAGCCTGGAGAGGAGCAGAGTTCCGGAGACCTTGAGTTTCTGCCGGGAAGGTGAGGAAAGGGAGCATGCCTTGAAGGTGAAGCTGAAAGTGGGCCTTCTTGGCAAGGTCCATGATGTAAGGAGAGGGACATAGTTACAAGGTTATACAGTGGTTATACAAGATAAAACATTAAAAGATAGTGTAAAATACAATAGCAGAATAGAAAAAAACAAGGAAAATGTATAAAAAGAAATGCACATATATACAGGGTAAGGAGATTTACAGAATATACAGGTTCATAACATAGTTTAGGTAAAGGTTTCTACAGGTCAATGCGGTCTGTCGACATGTCATACCTAAGCTGTGGGCATGGTCCAGAGGGTAGCTAGGACAGGGGTGGCGAACAGAGTGGTGCCTAGTTTGATTGTGAGAACAGCCAGGTTTTTACCTTGTTCCGGAATGAAAGGAACATGGGGTCATCCTTAGTGCAGGTGGCAGTTTGTTCCAAGTCTTGGCTCCAAGCACCGGAAAACTGGAGCCTCCCGCTTTGAGTTTAAATTTCGGGATGTTGAGACAATTGGCATGTTTGTATCTGGTAGATCTGGTAGACTCTTTCTTGGAGAATTTGTTTATCAGATATTTTGGGGCACCGTTGTGGAGGCACTTGTGGGTAATCGGCATTCTAAAGGTGATCCTATCTTGGATTGGGAGCCAGTTGGAGTTGCGTCAGAATTGTGAGATGTGGTTAGAGCACAGGATATTTAGTGCAGTTCTAAGAGCATTATTTTGCAATACTTGTAACTTGTGGAGGTTCCTCTGGCTGGTGCCCAAGTAGAGAGTATTACAATAGTCCAGCTTGGACAATGATGGTTCTAGCCAGGGTGATGCAGCTATTAATAGTCAGGAATGGTCTGCAGGCATTTGAGTGTTGATGTGTAGGTCGAGGATGAGGTGGCGTTTATTTGTCTTTGAAGTTAATGCAGAGACTAGATAAAAGCCTAAGGTTTTTTCTTCCTTGTCAACTTTGATGAGGTTGCCATCAATATTGAAGGAAAGAGTATTTGGGGCCTAGTTTGAGTCTTAACTGGGAGCCGATGAGTAGGAGTTCAGTTTTGTCGTTAAGACAAAGGCCGTGTTTGGCCATCCAGGCCTGTATTTTGCTGTAGAGTTCATGTAGGAGTATATAATCTGATTGGTAGTCACCTGATAAGGTGATGGGTATTAGCGGATCATCTGCGTAATTCGTGTATGATCTGCCTAGATGGTCGAACAAGAGCTTGGTAGGGTGGGGGGATACACAAGAGCCCTGTGGGACTCTGCATGTGATGGGGGCGGGCTCAGTGAGGCGGTGGCCCAGAAAACCCTCATGGATCTGTCCGACCGGAAGGATTTGACCCAAGCTGCCGCTTTGTTGGAAAAGGAGGCGGCTGTGGTGAGATGACTAGTTAAGATGTTGTGGTCGACTAGATCGAACTCTGCCGAGAAATCCAGTAGGAGTAGGGCAGGCTTTCCATTGTCCCTAGCCTCATCGATTTGGATTTTCAGATCCAGGAGGGATGTTTCTGTCCCATGTCTTGGTCTGAAACCCGATTGTCTGAGTCCTAAGAGGTTTTTAGTCAAGATGCTTTTGAATCTGGACATATGCAGCCTTGGCTAAGGTTTTTACGAGGAAAGGCACAGTGGTGATTGGCTTGAAGTTGGTTGGAATATTAGGATCAAGTTCAGTTCTTTATGGGCATGACCCAAGCATTTTGGGAATGGTACAGGAGGCGAAATAAGCGTTTATAAAGGATGTGATAAAAGGGGCAAATTCTTTAGCTCCTTTTATGATGGAGGCTGGGCATATGTCTCCTTGGCACTTTAACGGCTTGAGACTTCTGATGATGGCTTCAACCTCTAGGGTGGAGACGAGGGGGGGGGGGATGAATCGGACTGAGAGCTCAAATAGGACTGTTTGGTATTTGAGTTGCTAATTCTAGAGGTAGTCGATGGGCTAGATCTTTTTGCTTCTATTTTTGATTGGAGTGGTGTTTATTCAAAATTGCCTTTTAGATGTTGTTACACCAACCAGCGGACATCTTTCTTGCAGGAGTCAGGCGGGGTGTTGGGAGATTCCAATTCTTTGAGGATAGTAAAGAGTTCCTTAGTACTGGATTTGGCATTGAAGATTCTGCTATAGTAGTTTCCTTTTTTGTTTCTAGAATAGCAGTTCTGTAGACATTGGAGGCAGTGGATTCACATGCTTAGAACATTCCCCGTCGTCGGGCTGGGAATCCTCAGTAAATTATATAGACCTTTTCCATAGGAACATTTCGACACTTGTGTCCTATCTACGTCGTTTTGGGCCTCGTACGCCTGCGCCATTAGGACGTAGAGGTAGAAGTAGCCCCGCCCCCGCGGCTCCCTCAGATTTCAACCGTCTACCAAAGTAGTGGGATTACCTCGAGTATCTACTATTTTATTAGGTTGTGCGTTCTTCTACTTCTGCTTCGACTGTTTCTTTTTGAAGTATGTCTGGAAAGGCGTTATTTCGTCTGTGTGCTACATGCGGTCTTAAGAAGGTATATGAAGGAGACTGCCATATGGACTGTATTTACTGCCTTCACCCTCATCATACGGCGGACACATGTGATCTGTCAAGGTTTCTCACAGAAGACCCTAAAAGACCGCAACAGACGCCTGATTACTTGGCTCAATGACGGAGCGGGTGCGTACCCGGCATCGGAGATGGGCTCTACAGCCTCGAGATCTAAGTCTCCTGTCCCCCCTCGTCGATCAGGGTTGGCCGAGCCTCTGGCGAAGAAATCGCGCACATCTGAATAACGCCCCTCGGAGAAACATCCTGCGAGTCCTCCTCTTCACATAAGGCTTTGTCTTCTTCCTCCTCATTTTAAAAAGGAGAGAAGACCCATCGAAATCCTCCTCAGGAGACCATCATAAGTCTACCTCGAGTCGAGTCCTCGTCCCACAAGTCGAGGCCAAAAACGGCGGGAACACCTCAAGGCCCTGCTGCACAGACTTCGACGACTGTCCGGTCGTCGACGCCTGCTTTATCTTCGGCGACGGCTCTTCCGACGGCTGTTTCGTCAGGTCAAACAGAGCCTATGGGAAAGATGTCATCGTCGACGGTGGCCCCGTCGGTGGGATGGTAACCAGAGGTTTTTGACCCGATTCCGCCTGAAGCCTTGCTGCAACCAGAAGCAGGTTTCTCCATCTCGTCGGCGGAGGATGACCGTGACCCGGTCGCACATCCAAACGATCTGGGACTACAACTAACTGGTTTGGGGTCGCTCTTAGTGGAAGTGCCATTCCAGTTACCTCTTCCTTACTGAATCCCCAGGCTGTTCTGTCCCTGGAGGTGTTGAACACATTACAGAAGCTGTTGGAGCGGTTGGACACTCGGTTACCTCAGCTTGTCCCGACAGCGCGGCAAGCCTCGTCAGTCGTCGACGAGCCAGGCCCGGCTCCTCGCCCTCCACCCAGAATTCCTACCGCTTACCCGGTTGAGGAAGATCGTTCTCGTCCGAAGGAAGAAGGGTAACTGTCAGAGTCGGAACGTGAAGGGTCGGTTTCGGACATCTCGTTTCCCCCCTCAAGGGACCCTACATGGGACTCTGAAGCAGAGATGGAAACTCCGAAGAGTCCAGCGCAGCCATCACCACCTGATGATGTGGGTGCTTTCCATGCCATGATGGGTAAGGCATGTGCAGAGTTTGGCCTAGTCCCAGAAGAAGAGAAAAAAGATTGTTTTCTGTTTGATCATATGTGCAAGAGAAGAAAGACAATATTTGCTATCCCCATTTTAGACCATGTCTGGCAGGAGGGACTGAAAACCATGCGTCACCCTTTTTCAGAACCGGCAGTAAAAGGTCGATTGGAAAAGAAATTCAAGGCTCCGGAATCGACCCCCAAGTGCTTGACGTCTCAACCTTCGCCGGAATCGGTGGTATCCACCGCGGCGGCCAGAAAGGCAAGGTCGCAACACAAATGCACGACCCTGCCCGATAACGAAGCCAGGAGACGAGATGCTTTTGGAAAGAAAGTGCTATCGGTCAGAGTGCCTACAGTTAAAGCAGCCAACTCCCTGGCTATTATGGCCAGGAATGATGGGGAAATGTGGCATCGACTAGCTCCTATCTTGGACCATCTGCCGGAGGAACACAGGAAGTCTGCCATGCTGCTCGTACGTGAGGGAGAAGAGGCCTCCAATCATTCCATTAACATTGCTGTCGACCTGGCGGAATCAGGCTTTAAGCAAATTAACAATGGCGTAGTGTTACGGAGGCAAGCCTGGCTTAAATGCACGACGTTCAGACCAGAGGTACAATATAAGGTAATGGATGCCGTGCGAAGGAGAGCACCTGTTTGGGGAGAAAGTCGATGAAGCCCTGAAGGGCATGAAAGAAGATTCTGACACGGCTCGTTCCCTTGGAGCCCTCCAGAGTGGTAGGAATTTTCGTTCCTTTCGTCCCTTCAGAGGAGCATCAGGTAACTCCCGGTTTGATTCATCTAGAGACCGAGGTTTCACCAGGCCCTCCTACTCTTCCCAAGGCTACAGACGTGCAGCCCAAGCTACTCAAAGGCAGAGATTACCAAACCTCCAGACGACGAGGCGCCTACTCCTCGTCTACAAAGGATAAACGGACCAAAAGCCAGCAATGACAATTTGCAGGGCGTCCTGGGGGGCAGAGTGTCTCGTCACGTTTACGAGTGGGCACGCATAACATACCAATGGGTTTTGGCCACGATACATCTGGGCCATTCTCTACAGTTCAAGGACAAGCCGCCACGCATTCCACCGGTGTTCTTGACGCAGCCCCACCTTCAAATACTAAGGCAGGCAACGCTTATGCTGCAGAAAGGGGCTATAGAACTGGTCCCGGTGGCAGAAAGAGGACAAGGAGTGTACTCCCGTTACTTTGTCGTCGAGAAACCCAATGGAAAATGGCGTCCCATTCTAGATCTACGAGCACTCAACAAACTGCTCAAGAATCTAAAGTTCAAGATGCTTACGCTCCAAGAAGTGATCCGTTCAATACAAGCGGGAGATTATTCGTCGGCGCTAGATCTTCAGGATGCATACTTCCATATCCTGATGCGTCGGCGTCACAAAAGATTTCTAAGGTTCGTCGTCGGACGGACCCACTATCAGTTCAAGGTCCTCCCATTCGGTCTATAATCATCTCCCAGGACGTTCACCAAGTGTCTGGCTCCAGTAGCAGCCTGGTTAAGGAAAGGTCATCATGTGTGCCCTTATCTAGACGATTGGCTAGTGAGGGGGTTGTCTCCAGAAAGAACACTGGAAAGTCTGCATGCCATCATGTGCCTCCTACAACGTTTGGGCTTCGCAACAAACTTCGAAAAGTCCTCCTTATTGCCATCAAGGACCTTGGTCTTTCTGGGGGCAGAGTTCCAGACGCAGTCAGGACTGGTAAAGCCATCCGTCGAAAGGGTTCTGAAACTGCAGCAAAAAGCATCGGAGTGGAAAGTCAACACCATATCAGTGCGAAGGTACATGTCCCTACTGGGGACCATGTCGTCCTGCATAGCCTTAATCAACAATTGTCGTCTCTTCATGAGACCGATTCAAGAATTCTTGGCGGATCGATGGGCACAGAGCCAAGGGCTTTGGTCGGACAAATTGACCATCAACAGCAAACTCGTGCGGGCTCTTCAGTGGTGGAGAGTTTCCATAAATCTGACAAAGGGAATGCCCTTACTGGAACCGGTGTTCCAGATGACGGTGGTGACGGATGCTTCCCTAACTGGATGGGGAGCTCATCTGGATTCCCTACAGGTTCAGGGGCGTTGGTCATCGGAGGAATCCGGCCTTCATATCAATGTGCTGGAATTAAGGGCGGTGCGTTGGGCCCTGAAATCCTTTCTTCCACGGATAAAGGGATCGGTTGTACAGATTATGACAGACAACACAACAACAATGTTTTATCTAAGGAAACCGGGAGGAACTCGCTCCAGAACTGTCATCCGAAGCCCAGGAGATCTGGCATTGGGCCATTCAGCAGAAGATATATCTATTAGCGTTCCACTTGCCAGGAGTGAAAAACGTGCAAGCAGACTCTCCCAGCAGGGAAATGAACCGACTACACAAATGGGAATTGAGCGACCAACAACTACACCGTGTCTTTGAGAAATGGGGTCATCCGGCTCTTGACCTCTTTGCAACGAGAGACAAGAAACCCACAATACGCGAGCAGGTGGCCGCAGCAAGACTCACCAGGGGAAGCGTTCTCTTTCCCGTGGACGGGCAAGTTTCTGTATGCCCCCCCCCCCATTTCCGCACATACGTCGGACGCTGCAATGGATCCACAGATATCCATGTCGGGTGATCCTGGTGGCCCCGTACTGGGCCAGACAAGTGTGGTTCTCCGATCTACTCCATCTTTCAGCGGCAGAACCAATGAGGTTCCAGAGATTCCAGCGGACTGTCGTTGCATTTTGCAAGCAGCGAGGGTGCCGTCCACGAACGCTTCATATTCATACAAATGGAGGAGATTCTGCATATGGTGCGCAGGTCAACCAGGTCTGGTCCCGCTGGATATCACACCGGAACAGCTTCTACCATACTTGCTACTCCTAGCTCAAAAAGGCTCGTCTGTTTCATCCATAAAAGTGCATATAGCTGCCATTTCGAGATTTACTCGGAAGAGACATTCAACTCCGTTATTTAGTGACCGGCTGATTAAACATTTCCTTAAAGGGTTGTTCCGAAACTTTCCTCCGGCGAAAAAGTTCCCTCCAAGCTGGAGTCTTAACCTGGTTCTGGCAGCGCTGATGAAGCCCCCTTTTGAGCCGATGTCCTCGTCATTGAAATTTTAGTCATGGAAGTTGGCTTTTCTGGTAGCTATTACTTCGGCTCGACGACTGTCAGAAATACAAGCTTTAGTGATCAATCCACCGTACTTGAGATTTTTCAGTAATAGTCGTGTTGGCTACTAATCCTCATTTCATTCCTAAAGTACCTACCATGTTTCATAAGCACTCTTCTATAGTGCTGCCGACGTTTTTTCCAACACCTTCGTCGGTTGCGGAGAAGACTCTCTATACATTGGACGTGAAAAGAGCTTTAAAATTTTACCTCCATCGCACTCAAAGCTTCAGAGACACGAGACAGCTATTTGTGGCTTATGGCCCTTTGGCTAAAGGTAAGCCGAACTCGAAACAAGGACTAGCCCGATGGGTGTCGTCTATTTCCTTTTGTCACTCGAAAGCCGGAAAACCGCTGGAGAAGCTTCCAAGGGCCCATTCGACGAGATCCACTTCCTCGTCGACGGCGTTGTGGTCCGGAATTCCGCTGGAAGACATCTGTCAGGCGGCTTCCTGGTCGGTACCACACACGTTTACCCGGCATTATTGCCTCGAGCAGCAACATGCTGAGGATACACAGATGGGTCGCGCAGTCCTACGGCACCTGTTTCAATAAGGTAAGCCCCAATTAAGGGGTCACATCCTTTGGATAATGTAACTTGAAGTGTGATGTTGTCACTGTTAACATACTATACGGTGATGTTTTGCCATCATAAATATGCATTATGGTTATGGAGATATTGGTTTGCATACACACCTCCATCTACGGGGGATACTCCTGTACAATCTATTCTAAGCATGTGAATCCATGAAAGATCCAATGCTGGAGAAGGGAATAGTTTCTTACCTGTAACTCCATTTCTCCAACATTGGTATCTTTCATGGCTTCACATGCGCCCGCCAGCCTCCCCTGGCATGCAAACCAGATGTCCCCCCCCCAGACTACTTTTGGGGTCGAAATCTGAGGGAGCCGCGGGGGCGGGGCTACTTATACCTCTACGTCCTAATGGCGCAGGCGGCCCAAAACAATGTAGATAGGACACAAGTGTCGCTTTTCCTGTGGAAAAGGTCTATATAATTTACCGAGGATTCCCAGCCTGACGGGGAATATTCTAAGCATGTGAATCCATGAAAGATACCAATGCTGGAGAAATGGAGTTACAGGTAAGAAACTATTCCCTTCTGTAGACATTGGAGGCAGTTGTGAATTAATCCTTATTCTGCATTGAAGTTTTTTATTTTTTTTTATTTTTTATCTCCAGGACCCCTCTGCATCTTTTTAGCTTTGCGTAAATGTTATTGACTCAGTGGAGAACCATTTATTAAGGTGTGCTATTGGTTTGGCTTTCCTTAATTTAAGTGGGGCGAGTTGGTCAAGAGCCATTAGTAGATTCTGATAATTGTAGCGTGGAGGGATCTGCTTCAGGGGGCGGCTGTTTATGTGTAATAGGTTGAAGTAATGGGAGTATGCTTTCTAGGGAGATTAAGCAGTTGTTCCTGGTTAAAGCTGGTGGGGCTTGGGTATCCTTAGGTGAAGGTTCTTTAACATCGTTGATTTCAAAGGTGATGACATTGTTATCTGACCATGCGCATAGCGTGTTGGCAAGGATTTTAGTGTTGCAGTTGAAGTCTGCTACCCAGTCTAGATTTCTCCCTTTGCAGTGTGTAGGGTCAGATGTATGCAAAGTGAAGCCTAGTTCTGAGATGGAATTTTGAATGGTTATAAAGGCCAAGGTTTAAGTCACCTAGAAGCAGGATTTGTGAAGTAGGTTATGTGTTTTGTGAGAGGAGGCAAGTTATGTCTTCCTCAAAGGAAGAGAATTTGCCTGGTGGTCTGTAGAGCATGTGGATAAGCAGAGTTCGCTCTGATGACAGAGGGAGTTCCACGGAAAGGAGTTCCACGGAAAGGAGTTCCACGGAAAGGAGTTCCACGGAAAGGAGTTCCACGGAGAGGTGCAGTCACTTTCTCTGAGAGCCAATGTGTTTTTGGCAATGATGGCTACCCCGCCTCCTTTCTTGGAAGTTCTATCAGATCTGATATTGTATTCGTCTGGGACAGCTAACATGAGAGCGGGCCCTGCCGCTGGGTGGAGCCATGTTTCTGTAATCGCTAGGACATCTAGCTTATTGGCGGGGATTAAGTCTGAGATGTCCAATGCATGAGCAATTGGTGATCTTGCATTGATAAGGGCCCCCTTAATGGTGGCCCCTTCTCGTTGTGTGGGTGGTGCTATGGCATTTGGCGACAGAATTGAAGGAATGGGCGTGCAGGGGTGCTGTTGGTGGAATTGTGGGAGTGCGAGAGCCGAGTCTATTGTTTCTGCAAGTGGTGGAGCACAGTAAGAACGAGGTGTTGTGTGTGGCATTTATGGTAAAGCTGTGGAGCAAGGATTGCGGGCAGCTCAGCTTGTGGAACAGAGTAGATGGTTCCTGTTGAGCTGTAATAGACTTTTGCGTGCAAAGGGTTATGTCTATGGTTGAGATAATATGCAGTAAGACTAGAGGCCAAAGGTGGAATATACTCCAATAGATGTATATGGCAATCCCCAGAGTCGCCATGGGGATGGATTAGAGCTAGTTAATGGCAGGAGTTGTGTTAGTGGATGTGAGTGTGAGGCATATAATAGTAGGCAGGGTGGATGCAGTGTGCAATATCGGGTGAAGCGCGATACTACTCCAAAGGCAGCACACAATCAGGTTAGACTGGGTGTGTCGTACAATAATTCGGCAGACAGGATGCTGGACACAATTATGGGGTGGCCTAGAAGCCAGGCACACTAATGGGAGGACTAGGTGTGGCTCGCAGCACAATATCCGTGCAGGCTAGATACGTCCTACAATGTTAATGCAGGCAGGATGCAGTACACAATAATGGGGAGGCCTAGATGCTGGGCACACTGATCGGAGGACTAGGTGTGGCCCTAACACAATAGAATATCCGTGCAGATTAGATACTTCATGCAATGTTAGGGTAGGCCAGGTGCGGCACGTAGGAATGGTGCGTGCTAGATGCAGTAAGAATGACCGCATTAAGACGTTGTTACGCTCACCTGGTATCTACAGGGAAGCCACCCAACCCTGGTTGGATGGTTTGCACTCTCGAACGCTCTCCCGGTCCCTTGGTAAGGCCTCCGGTTAAAGATGGGCCTGCAATATAGGAGAGCTGGATTCAATACCAGATTGTCTTTGTTTTCCCACCTCCCTTGGCCTCAACTCCTTGCTCCCCCTTGGGCCTTCTCCTCACCTTAATATTGTAAGAGGTGGATTCTCCGTCCTGCTCCTCGTGGCAGGGGCGCGTAGATGTGGGGGGGGGCGAGCAGAGACCAAGTTACTTCACTCGTGCTAGCCCCCCTGTGGGAATCTAGGCCTGCTGCGACTCCATAGGTTTCCTGCTTTACAGTCTTTATATGCAGTTCTTATGTTCCTCTTAGTTCGAATAATGTCTTGCTCCTTTCCTTTTTAGGTATGGAAAGGTATTTTGGAGTTGTCATACAGTTTGAAGATGAGCGTGGGCCGGTAGGCGAAAGCGCGGTGTGCACGATGCTGTCCGGTGAGTAATGCGCTGCGCTGTTTTGCCTTTTATATTGCTAACCTGTGTCCTTTTCTCTCCTTGCAGGTTGCGATGTTCCTCGCCGAGCGCCGTAATGTTCCAACAATGATACTGACCAGGAGATGACTGCCCAGGTAAGAATTGTGTGCCTTTCTTCATTCGGGAGGAAACGCTTACTAATGCTGTCTTTCTCCTATTTCCAGGTTATGGTATCCCAGGATGCATGTGGTGCCGGATGATGGAGTTCGTACCTCCAGGTGAGTGGAACTGAAGTCGGCGATGGATTGAAGACATGATACTGTTCCAGGTAAGTTTCGTAGTGTTCTTTTTCTCTCTGCAGGTCCTTGGTTTCAGGTAAGCTGGCATCAAAGAACTGGACACAGTGAGCGTTACGCTGCCCACAACAGAATAACGCAAAGCATGTTCTGCTGTTTGGGTGTGGTTTAAATAGTCTCAGGTAAAGTAGTCCAGGTAAAATAGTCCCAGGCCTGCCACACCCAAAAGACTAGACTGCATAGCTCAGTTCCTTGTAACGGAGCTATGTGTCTCCATGTTGGCTGAACACCCCCCCCCCCCACCCCCGCAATTTAAATAGTCCCAAGTAAATAGTCCATTCTAATGTTGGTCTTCATGATGGTTATGAGCCTGGCGCCAAAGGTGCCAGGACTGACTCCAAGAGAGTCTTGGATGAGGTTTTAAGGCCTTTGACCTGGCCCCAACTGGAAGGCTGACTTGCCAGTGAGGGCCAGGGGCTAGGGTCATGACAATTGCGGAACGACTGGGGATGGATACACGAAGGCTATTGTAATCAAATACAGATGGCTGTACCAACAGTTAGCCTAAACATCTAGAAGCATTCTATAGGATGCATTACAAGAGTGAATGGGAACATAATGAATAATATGTACACAACTTGCATGGCTTGGACGCGTGGTAATGTTCTGCTACACAATGAAAGGAGTTCATGTGCCTGTGGTATGCAGTTCAAGTGCATCTGTGCACCGTTCAACAGGCAGGATAGTTCATGCTGATGAAGGTTGTGGTGAAGTTCAGTGCATGAGGGAGGGACATTGGGATGGACAGGGGTCCTGGAACATGGTCGTGCGGTCAGGCGCAGATAGCCCTGCGCCTTATGTGCGTGCTTTGGGTGAGGTGCCGGCTCTCGCCATCCAGCGGAACCTTGCTCTTGAAAACAGAGCGCTCCTCCAATGACAATCGGTACGCGTTGCTAGGCAACCGTACACACTGAGAAGGTGGGGGCCATTTTAGAATGGTCCACGCGGCTCATGCGAAACGGGCTGGTACAGTGAGGCCGCAGAGGCGCCTACGAGCGTCACTGTAGCAGAAGGGAACCTCGTAGCTGATCTGCTTGGTCCGTCCCCAAAAGAGCTGGATTACAGCTACTTGCTGTGCTCTGGATGTAAGGTCGTAGATGGCAGATGGTATGGGCACGGATTTAAGGTGGCGGATAATGGGCTCCTGCCCCTTCGAGGGATGGCTCGGCAGTGTGGCTGGCACAGGCCTGCACCTTATGTGGATGCCTTGGGTGAGGTGCCGGCTCTCGCCATCCGGCTGAACTTTGCTCTTGAAAACAGAGCGCTCCTCCAATGACAATCGATACACGTTGCCAGGCAAACGTTCTTCCAAGACCTGCAAAGCGTCCTCTGCATCTGTCACCGAATAAGAGATTCCACCGGCCCCCAGCTCAAAGGACTGGGGAAATGGATATCCTCAGAGGTACCTGCAATCCCTATCCATAAGTCAGCCAGTCTGGGCTCCAGGGTTGAGTAAGAAACATCTTGGAAGACACAAACTTCTGCCCACGTCTTTGGCCTTTGCCAGGATGTCCATCCTATTTGTGTAATATTTCACGATCCCAGACCTAGTTCCGCTCGCTGGTCCTCTATGCATTCTGTCGACCTTTAACACTGTCTGATGCTCCTCCCCAAACAATGCCTGCCACAATAGCTGAACTTGGAGCTTCAGATCTCACAGGGGTGTAGAGTTGGGGAATTCTCAATCTACCTGTGAAAGGCCCAGGCGGCCTGCTTTCAGGACATTTAAGGCTTGATTGTTCTCCAGGGTTTTCACACATTCCTCCTCTAAATCCACTCTTCCCTTTTTTTAATTACTTTACGGAGGCTTGTAAATCGGTTCTTGATGCCTTAATTTCCGGGAGAATGTTCAAGACATCAAGCTTGAGGCTGCTTCCATCGCGTAGTGACCAGGAGATATCCTTTGGGTGCCCAGACAATCGTACCTACACACTCGCTGGCAAGCCGTTGTTCCTTCCACTTTGAGGCCTGTCCAGTAACATCTCCCCTCTTGCTCACAGTGCCAGGTCACAACAAAACTTCAGACTTTTTCAACCGCAAGCTCAGTTCTTGTTACTGCTGAACCTCAAGGCCCCTCTACACTGCAGTGCTGTGGCTAGTCCGCTGCACAGGCCTTAACCTTCACTCTGTTGGTATCACTAAGACCTTCCACCCAGGAAAGTCAGCACTGGTGCCCGTCTTCCCACTGCCACACCACGTGACCCTCTCCTCCGTGCAATGCCTTGCACTCATTTTGCCCTTGAGGTGTACCGCGCACATCTGGCTCAATCGTGGCAACCGTGCAGCGCAGGCCTGGTTATTGTCCCAGGAAGCATCCTTCTCGAGCACTTGCCAGTTTTGGATTCACATTGTGAGACTACTGCCTCTGTTTCCAGGATGCATAACCAGGCCTTGCTGCCCCACTTCTGCGTCCCTTCTCCGCGCTGGGCTTTCTGCACATAAGCCGGCGTCCCAAAGAACCTTTTTTGCTTGCACCACTAACGGTCTTCCACAAGGCCAGGAGAACCAAAGGCTCTCACCAATCATGCCGTGAGGGCTGGGAACCCTGCTTCAGGCAACACCTTCACTCTCCCCTCTGACAACTCTCAGGTGTTTCTGCATCTCGACGGGTGCATTCAGAGGGGGTGGATCGCTTTCCGCAATTGACTGGGAGCTGTTTTCAGGTGACCATGATCCTGCGCCTCCCCCCTCCCCCCCTGGTCTCCTGCAAAAAAAAAAAGTTTAACATTTTTTTATAACTGGCACAGGAGTGGTAGTTTTAATTCGGCTTCTTGGCAATGGATAGTGTGATCTACGAAAATTAATCTATTTTCCAGTTGGAAATCTGATTTGTGGCCTTCTCAACATATGTACTCTCTGGAAGTTGGGCAAGGAGGTATCTTGCCTCCATGATCTAGGCATTCAGGATGCCTAATTATAATCAAGGCTTTTGGTTTTAAGGTATTTATTTTTCTGCCTTTTTCAGTCTGTATTCATCCATATTTATATCATATAAAAAGATAATTCGAAACCAGTATTTTATGCTTTTTTTTTTTTAAAGCACACATGGCCAAATAGGAAATAAATGGTTGCTCCTGTGACTGCTGCTGCCTTAAGACATAGGCTGTCAGCAATCTGAAGAAATGTAATGCTATTTTTATACACCTTTGGCAGTATGGAGACTGTAAATATGCAATGTGATTGGCCTGTGATGTAGGAGTGACATCATAGAGAACCAGAAAGAAAGACCTATTTTCAATTTTTATACATAAACAGACAGCAGATTTCCATCTGTATTTGTGTAAAAAAAAAAAAAAAAAAAAAAAAAAAAAAAAACGAACAGCCTCCTCAGGCTGCGCACTAGACTCCTCACATGCGCACCTCAACTTGCAATGCGATCACTTAGCCCAGTGCAAAAACCCAGTCCATTCCCCTGGCAACCCGTATTCCTTGACTCACCCACTGTTATGCACCCCCCCCCCCCCCGATCTCTACGAGGAACAATCTCCTCAGGCTGAGCACTAGACTCTTTACATGCGCACCACCCACACGTAGTTTAGCGGACCAAGCCCTACACTACCCAAAACCTCTAACACTACCATTGCCTCGCTTCCTCTGACTTTAACGAGGAACAGATTCCGCACCCAATTCATCCCATGCTTCCCTCTCCACGCTGCCCATCCATTGCAAATCCCCAAACATGTAAGCCCGCCAGTCCCAACCACAAAGCCAATATCCTTGAACTCATAACATCCAACGACCGTGACCTGCTTGCCATCACTGACGTGGCTCCTTCCCGCTGCTGGCCCAGCTTTCTCCATTGCCATCCCCCCTGGTTTCACCACCTTAAGATACGACAGATCCGCAAAAATAAGAGGCAGCGGCATCGCCCTAATCTTTAAAAACACCCCCCCATCCGAGTCGGACAAACCAATGTCCTCCCCAATTGTGAATCCCTACTCACGAAGATCTCCATGTCTCACACTTCTCCTTGTCCATCGTCCATCGTCCACCTGGCCCCAGCCCCACCTTCGAAGACAACCTAATGCATAGTATCTTACCTTGGGGACCTCAACTTTGGCCTAAATGACCCAGCTGACACCTTGGCCTGACCATGCCGGCTTCCCACAACGCTCTCTCAAGCCCACCCATAACCAAGGTTGCACCTTAGATTGGTTAAGCGACCTCAAATGCAACATCCCCACCCCCGTCACCTCCCCTGCCCATGGTCGGACCACTGCATCATAGAATTCGAAAATCTCCCATTCAGAACACCCCAGTCGAGCTCACCCTGCTGAATGCTTCACCAGGTGCACAAAAACCTCAACCCGACTAACCTTGCACCACTACTTGCCACTGTGCCGCACCCACCACCCTCAGTAACTGACCCTGCAGTAGTGGCAACGAAAAAACCGAAATCCTCGTCGGTTTAATTCCCAACACTGCGTAACATTGATCCAACCTGTCCCACAAGCAGGCGATGCATCCTTCCCCCTTAAACTCAAAAAAGCCAAACCCTCTCTAAAAAAAAAGACACTTGGTTCACGCCTGGGCTCCTTGAAATCCGCGCAAATAAGTGCTCCGCCAAGGTAGCCTGGATAGCCTGTCTCCAAAGCCCTTTTCTCCTCCTTTGCCAAAAACTACAAAAAGGAATTTCACGCTGCCAAAATTAACTGCTACATTTCTAGTATTAGTGATGCTTCATCCTACTCCTGGGAACTGTTAACCATCCTCTGCAAACTCTCTCCCCCTCCCCCCACTGCCACTGTCAGATCGAACAGTAGACCGCACTTGGTGCGAAAAAGTTTAAGATGCCCTAACTGCAAAGATCAACTCCCTCAAAGAAAAAAATCATTGCCAAACAACTTACCATGCTCACCAAACCACCACCGCCCACAGTACCAATCACCTCACGGTCCCACTCCAGCACCCTGTTCAGCTTCCACCCTGTCTCGGACATGAACGTCTCCAGGATCCTCAAGAGTCTCAAATCATCACGCTGTAAAGGATACTCCTGTCCAGCACCCATCATCAAAGACTGCCGAAACACTCCTATCCCTCTTCACAGCCATTATCAATGCATCCTTCTCCACCACTCAGTGCCAACTTCTGTGAAGGAAGCTTGGGTACTACTGCTACTCAAAATACCTTCCCTAGAACCATCCAGCCCGACTACCACCCCATTACCACAGTGCCCTACCTCCTGGTCCAACATCTCTAAAGGAAATCCATATTCTGGGCACTCAACAATCAGGATTTCGCCCCAAGCATGGAACTGAAACTGCCCTACTAGATCTGAAAATACAAATCGATGCCATCAGATTAACTGATCAACCGGCCCTCCGGATGATGCTTGACCGATCTGCAGTATTCGATTTGGTAGATCACCAAATCCTCTTCTCTACTCACTTAAACAGTTAACCTCTCACCATCAACCTCCGACTAGGTGAGATCCTTCCTAGCCGACAGATCCTCCTGTGTCTTCATGAACAACTTCTCTGCCGAACCCACTCCTGTCACTTGTGGAGTTCCCCCAAGGTTCCTGGCTCTCTACCACACTTTACAACATTTACATTAAACCCCTCTTCGACCACCTTGACCGTCTAGGCATCTTGTACACAAACTATGCTGATGATACACAGCTCCTTATCCCACTATCCGGATCCTACTCCAAGGACTCGGCAACCATAAACGAGGTGTATGAGCTCATTTAAACTGGATGGTCTCCCACCAACTTTGTCTTCACAATGAAAAAACGGAAATCCTCGTCGGTTTAATTCCCAACACTGCGTAACATTGATCCAACCTTTAATGAATTCACCTTTTGATGTTAACGGCATCTCCACCTCCACCACTGCTAAAACCCTGGGAGTTCCTGTATGCCAACCTCAACTTCTTACGGCACGTGAACGCGATTGTATCAGCAGCGGCCTACTGTTGCATGCCTGCATGCCATTCCTCTCGACTCTTAATCGCCTTACAATAGCAAGAGCCATCACTGGAACCAAGCTCGATTATTGTAACAGACTATTTACTGGCACATCCGAACGCAACCTAAGTAAACTCTAGAGACTATCGGAATAACGCCCTCCGAGCAGCCATTGGCCACTCCAAACTGGACCATCTCTCGGAAGCCATGAGAGCTTCACACAGGTTGCCCATCCGGGAACAGATTAAATTTGAAACGCTTTCCCTGGTCCACTGTTGTCTCTAACACTACCCCGACCTACCTGAGAAATTCACCCCTTCCCGCCCTCTGAGGTTGTCCAGCACTCACCAACTGAAGGCCCTCCAGTTCAACTGCCTCTCAGCAGGGGACAAGAGCTTCCCGGTCATGGCAGCCAAACTTTGGAACAATCTGACACTTGCTTTCAGAAAACAGGCCTACTGGACCGTCTGCAGAAACCTGAAAACGTGACTGTTCAACTGACTATATCCCCACTAAGACTATTGCATCCCTCTCTGCCTTTCTGCTATACGATCCCATGGTACTCTACACCCTGCTAACAGTTTTGCCCTGCTCACCCCCTCCAATCAAGGCTCAGGGGTTACATTAATGAGGCTGCGTTCTCATTTTGTAGTGGGCAGCATTTCATAAGCTTGGTTATTGCTATTTCTTTTGACAGTGAAAATGAGCCTTACCTGTAGCTTCTGAAATAAAAGCATATTGCTAATTTGAACAATGTGCCCAAAGACACATACAATAAACAAAAACAATCTTAACTTCTGCAAAAACAGCAGTTGGTTTGAGCTGGCAAAACACAATCCACCTGTATTTGCAATGCCTTCCACCTTTTAAACCAAAGTTTTAAAAGACCTTTAACAGTATTTCAATTAGTTCAAGTTCCTGAATTGCAGACTGCTCTAAAATCTATCCTTCGCCACTTAACCAACTTGAATGCTGCCGCAACTATCACACTATGCCCGATCTGTCAAAATTAGAAGTTATTCAGCTGTCTGCTACTTCAAAAAAATTCCTCACTCCTGATACTGTCACATAGGTGCATGTTAATATTGAAATTCTTATACTGGATGTCTAATACCTTACACATGGCAACATAATTTAACTTCCCATGATAGCTTTGCGTACTAAAGACTCATTCTGTGATATCACTAATGTTACTATTTATGCAAATTACGGGGGGAGGCCCACTCTAATTTTGCCGCCCTGGGCCGCGTAAATCCTAGCGCCGTCCCTGGGTACACCAGCTTAATCTGGCCATGCCACTGCAACATAGCAGATTTCCCTGTTCAATTCCCTATTCGAAGTTTACTTTTGTGAGTCCTCTAGGGTAACTGTGGGCAGCGTCATCGCTGACTAGGTCGAATCTCTGGTACCTGTGTCCATTTTAGGAGTGCCTCCCAACTCTCCTCATTCCCCCTACTCCTTTGCACTCCTGCTGTGGTCCCCTCTGTCCCCCTGATGTGTCATCTTCTTGCCACTCGAGCGCCCCTGCCTGATGGCCTGTGTCGTCATAACCCGAAGAAGCTTATGAAGGCGGTACAGCCCATGTGACCATGTTTACTAACTTCACAAATGATTTATTTGTGGCAAAACAATGCAGCTCCCTGATGGCATCATAATTGTTTTTTTTTTTTTTTTTTTCTCTCCGTTTGACTTTACAACAATGGTTCAGATTTAACTTCTGGATTGCTTTGTCATTTAATTGTAGATAATGACTCTTTTGTGATCTTACCTGTTTTACCAATGACGGTTACTTGTGTTTACCGACTTTGTTTCTATATTTCTCATATTCTCACGTGATTTGGTGTTTATGTATGTTTTTAAAAGCACAAACCTAGCTGGGGATCACCAGGGCTCTGTGGAAGTCAGATCTATTGAACAAAGGCTTCTTTTCTAGGCGTAGAAGAGCAATCTGCTGAAAGCATTGTATGTTGGTGTAATGCGAGGGAAGAAGCTTGATATACTGGCCTATGGCGCCAAGACATCTGGGCTGAAATCCTGGGTCCTTCACATCACCACGTTGTGTGATGGTGGGCAGATCACTACCTTACATTGCCTTATTGTGCTTAGTAGCCAAATATGGTATTGCCTAGGTGTGACTCAGTTCCGCTTCTGCTGTAGAAAAGGCCCCACTCATACATTGAATATAATGTTGCTCCGTGCATCCCGCAGATAGCTAGGCAATAGGCCCATGGTTAAACAAAATGCTGGTGTGGGGCAGTTTTTTATGGTCCACGTGAACCACTTATTTGGCCAGTTTGAGTTAATTTGCTCTGCGGCGAGTAGTTTTGATCAGTGTTGCTGAATAAATATTCTTTAAAATGCACAATTTGCATCACTTTATCAAAAGCCCCCCCGTCCCCCGGTTACTATTCCAACAGGGTCACAAGGAATTAATAGCCATTTGCAACTGTGGGCCACTTTCATTGGTGACCGACAATTTTATGGCCCAGTCTGACCCTGGGTTTATCGGCCACTTTGCTCCCTAAAAATAGGCAAATACTCCCCAAAAGAGTAAAGATACTCTTAAAAGAAAAAAAAATGGGACACTGATGCACAAAGAGCGTGTCCCCTGCCATCACCCAGACGGCTCCATGGATATGTTTGGAATAGTAGTATTCATAATGCTATAGGATGAAACTATTAGTGCTTGATCTGAAGAGGTAGAAAATAGAATTTTTAATATGGGTGGATAACTAGGTGCAAAGAAATAATAAAAATGTGTTTTACATTTAAACATACCGTGTGCTATGATAGGTTATTTATAACACGCTTAATACCCAGAGGTTTCTAAGCACTGACCCAGGGATCGAATCTGTGGTGCTCAGTGTCTTGCTTGCGAGGCGAGCACGTTGCCCCGGAGCATCCTCCCAAGACTTAAGGGGATGAGGTTGTCCTTTACCATGAAACGGCAGCAGTTTTACTAGTGGTATTGGTTAGCAGGATGGTGCAGAGAACTCTGCTCATGCTCAGCACAGCCTTCAGTCGTCTTTGGGTGGTTCCCAGAAGTATCAACATATGGGGCAATTGTAACATCTGCTGTTATCAGTGCTTTGAAACTTAATACCATGTCTTCAGCGGTTTTTGGTTTTGCCGCTTTGGTGGCATAAACCACCTAATCGATAAACAATTGGTACTCTGAATGTAAAATAAAAAAAGGGAGTTCGGGAGCGGTGTATGGGGGTGGCATGGTGACTTGCTGATGCTTGGCTATGAAATGGCGGAAGCACCAGCCGGGCCTTGACCTTCTTGCTCGTGTCTGCAGGCCTGCTGCTGTTGCCAGGGAGCTGTGCATCCTACCAAAGTAGGATCAAAATGACTGCACCTAGATGGACGTTAGATTTTCATTTGTATGCACCAATGCTTTTTGTCAGATGAACTCCTGTTGGACGATGTTTAAAGTCTGAGCGGAGTGATCTGTTGGCAGACTGAGGCAGACCTCATAATAATGATTTACGAGGCAGGCAAGCTGCTTTTGTTGGAATGCAGCACATCCGCCATGCTGGTAGTCTGAAACGGGTCCACAGCAGTGATATTTATTGGAGAGGGAACTGGCTTACTAGAAGCTGGCTGAGTTTGGCACAGAAGATCTGTAGACCTGCAGACACGAGGTGAAGCTTCAGTACGCTTTTTAAAATGTCTCATGTAAACATGGAAAGAAACTCAACGCTAGAAAACTGCCTCTGCGATGTATTCTTCTGGATGAACTCCAATTACCTCAAACTGAAATAATAATTGTCACACAAAATGGAGGAGAAAACCAATTAATCCCTTGGCCAACGGAACTCTGGACAACCCCAGCACCCTCGGCGATTGTAAAAAACCTGGGGGTTCTGATGGACAATCTCACGCTAGAGCCACAAGTAAACGCTCTCCTCAAATGCTTCTTCCTCCTGCGAGCGGCAAGGAGAATCTTACCGTTATCGTTCACCAACAAAACGACCACCATCATCCTAGTCATGTCCAAAGTAGACTACGCCAATAGCCTATACCTAGGCATGCCTGAACGACTCAAAAAAACGCATTCAAAACGCGGCAGCCAGACTACTTCTGAAACTACCCTGAAGATAACACACCGCACCAGCGCTGAAATCACTACATTGGCTACCAATAAAACAACGAATAAACTTCAAAACAATGTGCATTATGCACAGAGCAGTACACAACGAAGGCGCTGAGTTCCTAAGAGACAAACTGCGCCTACATCAACTAACCAGAATGCTCAGATCAAGCATGGACATCCGCCTGGAAACAAAGCCCTACAACAAAACAAAAACTTGGAGGATTCTCCTTCTCTCACCAAGCCCCGAAAATCTGGAACGACATTTCAAAGTACATCCGTAACACAAGAAACCACCTATTATTCAGGCAACTACTCTAAACATGGCTCTTTACGTCATAACTAGAAAGACTGGCCACAGGGGCACCAACATAACAAAAAACATCAATAAAGATAGAGCGACCGCAATACACACCGATCAATCAATAGGAAACGCTGAGGTAAATATCCCACGGCATACTAAATGACCAAATGGGAGACAGTCGCAATACGACCAAAGACAGCAAACATAGCAAACTAAGACAGAAGGACTAGAAAGAACCAAGAGGACCATGACCTTAACTATTACCTTCCCCAACAGCCCTAAGAACAAAATGTAGAGGGGGAAAGGAAGCACTGCATCACGGCCCTAATGCAATGGGTGAGAAACAGAATGTTTCATCACTACACACTGTCCACCAATATAAAGCAGGAAGCACAATGCCCCACCACACAACTACAACTTAACAGTCCCAAGGATGTTCACCCCACGGAAATCAAAGAACCAGTCAGGACAGAAGGATGCAAATGTCTAAATACACAGGCGCTCACCAAGACGGATCCACTAGGACAACACTTCAACACGACCCTGAACCATTCAAAGCCTTAACCGACCAGGGTTACACTAGATCACCTGAGAATAGATATCACCCACCCAGTCCCACACCTGAAGATTAGGTTCAGACGCACCCACCAATCCAAACTATACTTACTAGGATACAGTTGGATCAGCGCAACACCACCAAAGCGAGTCGGCCCACGAGGAACCAGCCACATCCCAACCCACAGGTATACAACTCTAAAGGAATCGGAAGTACCTTAACCAGGATACAGACCCCACTAACCCAACCCTCAATCTTCTGCATACTTAAACCCACACAAAACCACCCAACCATCTCTCTCCCAGCAATCCGCACGCACTTTACCACACCGCATCAACAACACAAACTTCACCCACAGCACTCGAGGCCTTCATCCGATCTGCTACTAGCACCAAAGCCCAGCACCCGTTGTATACCGAGCGGAAGCTGCCAACAGCACACCACTTCTCGCACTCTCCTTCTCCCCTCCTCTTCTCCCCTCCTCCCGACTAACCCTACCCACCCTTCCTGTTTACAGATTCGCCAGAGCGCCTGGGGACCAATTCCATTGGTGACTGTGCGCTATACAAGTACCGCTAACATAACATGTATATATTTTTATGTGCTGAAAGCATTGTGCACTCCGGCACATAGCTGTTTGGGAGGGCAGCCGTAGCCTTGCATGTGGTTTTCCACGGAGTAGTGGGCGCATGATGTGAAATGGATCTCATTCTGAGTGAAAAGAAGAAAACAAAACCTTTTTCTCTACAGTTCAGCCTACGCACGGCAGAGTGAACCAGTGTCCGCAGGCATACGGAAACCCTTGTGAAGTAACGCTTTAAAGGGATCTTTCCTGAGTGCTTCTGTGTGCCTGCGGGCAATCATTGATCTGCAACTGGGAAGCATGTCTGAAAGTGAACAACTATGCCGACGATACCCAAATCATCCTTTAACTCCACAACTCGGACTCCAACTCTCAGCCCGACCTTGCAGCCACCTCCTAGATATTGACCGTTGGAAGACTACAAACCGCCTCCTCCTAAACCTGAAATCATGGTGTGCGGCAACACTGAGCTTCTCCCTCGTCCACTCCCTTGGCCTCCTTCCATGGGCCAACCGCCCACCCCCTCACTTTCTGTAAAAAAGCTTGGATGCACTATGGACTCGGACCTAACCCTCTCCCGACAGATCAACAACATATCTAAATCTTGTCACTACCACCTCCAAAATGTTCAGGCACATTTTCCCCTACCTCACCTTCCCGAACAGACTTGCTGCTGTTATGTCCATTGTAATGTCGAGACTGGACTATGCCAACTCCCTCTAGCTAGGAGTCCCAGCATACCACCTTAATAAACTCCAAAGAGCGCAAAATGCTGCTGTAAAATGCTACTAGACCTGGGTCCAAGGGACCACACCTCAAGCCCTCAGAACCCTCCACTGGCTCCCAGTTGGACGAAGGGCCACTTTCAAGACCCTGTGCATCCCTCATCATGCATTGCACAAGACTGGCCCTCTATACCTGCAAGATGAGCTAAAACCTTACCGCCCACCCCACGCCCTAAGGTCAAGCTCTGCCCTCCTTTTAGTGATCCCAACCACCACCTCCGTCAGGATCGGAGGATCCTCTTTCTCAGCATTGGCCCTGACCCTATGGAACTTGCTTCCACCTCACATCCGACACACCCAATACTATGACGTTCTGCATATTACTAAAAACATGGCTCTTTCCTTAACACCGACAACCCAAAGATGGTCTGAACTCCCAATGACCAAATACACAATGAGACTCTCTACCATGTGTTCAATTACCTCTTATCCTTCCCACATGCCAGGATGGATGGATGGAGGGGATGATGGATGGAGGGCATGGATAGATGGAATACATCGTCGAAATGGATGGAATGAATTTTGTGGATGATGGATGGAGTTGATGGGTTAATGGAGTGGATGAATGGAGGGGATCGATGGAATGAATGCTGGATGGAACGGATGAACGCAGTAGATAAAAGACGGACGGATAGAAGGGATAGACGTTATGGTTGAATGGATGCATGTAGGGCAAGTGGATGGTACTAGGGAGAATAGACAAAATCAATAGAACTGATGGATGGATGGAGTTGATGGGTGAATGGCATGGATGGGATCGATGCTGGACGGAATAGATGGACGCAATAGATAAGTCGGACGGCTAGATGACATGGATGCATGTCGGGCAAGTGGATGGAATGTATGGCGTGGATGCATGCCAAATGCTTGGAAGATCTGTACAGAGAATTGAGAGGATGAAATGGGTGGAGTGGATAGAATGGATGGAATAAATGAAGTGGATGGAATGAATGAAATGAATGAATGGAGTGGAGAGAATGGTCGGATTAGATGGAGCAGATGAAATGAATGGGGTGCAGAGAATGGTCGAAATGGTTGGAATGGATGGAGCGGATTAAATGAATACAGTGGATGGAGTGGATAGAGGATGGAATCGTTGAAATGGATAGTGGATGGAACTGAACCGCCGAATTGGATAGAGTAGATGAAATCGATAAGAGTGGATGAAATGGACGGATGGAACGCATGAGACTGATGGAATTGGTGTAATGGATAATACGATGGATGGATAAAATGGAAAGAGTGGATAGAATAGAGTGGATGAAATAAATGGAATGGACAGACTGGACGGAACAAATGGAGATGCAGTGGATGGAATCGATGGAGTGGACGGGTGGATCGAGCAGATGTACTGTGAACATTGACCTGCACCAGATCCTGGCATGATTCTGAACGTTGGCTTGAGTCGCTTCTGGATGAAAGTTCAGAAGTTGACATGTCCCACACTTGGAGCTGTGAACATTGGCGTGAATCGCATCTGGATAGAAATAAAAATGCCCATGTTGCTATATATCCGTATTCCTCCCACTCACCCTCATGTCGCTGCAATCCCAGCCCTGGCCTGTATGTGCCTGTGTTGCTCTTTTCCCTGCAATCTGTTCACGTGCCTGGTCTTGGGCGCTCTAAAAATAACAATCACATCACTACGCCTACTCTCTATTTTACACCACCATTCAACTAGAACACAGCTATACTGCAATGTAATTCGGCCTAGCTGTTCACATACAAATACAACCCCATGATCACCTCATCACCCTAATAGAACGCAGCTAGCCGAGCACATTCCGGCCACGTTGCTCACATATGCGTCCTTCAGGCCTAACTCAGCCAGAGCCCAGTCTAGGTGTCCACCCACCAGACTGCACACATCCAACTGATATCTCGAGCACCACACCGAACGCTAGGATGCAGCTACCACTAGGCAATTGCATCAGCTGCACACACATCCGGTGCACCCACTCACCCTACGACACGATCTCTCTACTGACCAGAACTACGGTTCCCGAGGGTGTTCAACCTACCAGCGCTTTGAGGTCATTGAGGTCCTACCAATGATATATAGAGCGCTATCTAAATGCCAAGTAGCAGAACATAACAGAACGAGGAAGCGGCTTTGAGCTTCGCTTCACGTCACACTCAGCTGCCATTGAGAAAATGAAACTTTGCATGGAACTTTACAAGCACGTTGTACACATGCAAGCACACTGCGTAGGGTCTGGTATGCTTTTTAATGTCAACAGGATATGTTTCCCAGCTCCACCCCACTGCCCGATTCCCACCATAGCTCCCACCCAGAATCAGGGGCTCTGTCTGCTTCTGCTTCTATTAAAACTTCTTGTTTCCTCCTCTAAAGCTGCAACAGTCTGGCCAGAGCCTGAAACCTAAGCGAAGCCGGCACGGCCCTGCAACTCTGGGCTGTCCCAGGAGTGCCTGTAGTGCACAGCTTTGCCTGTCATTGCATAGCTGTCTGTCCATACTGCCCTGTACACTGTAGGATATTTTGTGTAAATTTGGGGTTTGGCTGTATTTTTCTTACCGCCAAAATATGAGCGGTAGTTTGGTGGTAAATTATCCTTGCATTTAGATTGGGTTTGGCCTCATATTCTAGTGACCATACCTTGTTATATTATATTGGAGAATCTAGTAATATATAGTTGCTTTATTTTGTGCTGGTATGTTTGCGGTACTTAGTGGTGAGCATAGTTTTCTTCCCTACATTATGACCCCATCCTAAACAAAACCTTCCTTTCTATAAGAATACCTCCCAGTGATCTATACAACGCCCATGCTTGTTTCCAACCTGCCGCATGTGATTGACTGCTGCCCTTGGCAATGATAACCTACTTATTGATTCTCAGTTCATTGACTTTGGAAGGTTGAAAGGCGCAACCTTTGTCTAATACTATAGGAAGAAGCCTAGGCGCATGTGTGTAAGCACTGCAATACACATTACTCCACTCTTGTAAACCAAATACAACCTTTGTCTTGTGAAAACAGTGGTGGCATTGTTGTTTTGCATTTAGTGTTAGTGAACCGTACTTAATAGTGTATTGTTTAAAATACGCGCATGGTTTTTCTCCTGCAGTATATCTACGTTGCACTTGTCAAATGCAAGCCGAAGTTAAAATACAAGGGCATCTCATGACTGGCAATCTGTTATTCCGATGCCTTTCCTATTGCAAGGATTGCGCCCTCAATCCTTGCCAAGTACTTTCAGAGGCAAGGGAGTAAGCGTTCCGCTCAGTCATAATCAATCGCAAGAGAATCAGGAAGGCAAATGAATGTGTGCGAATTAATGAGCCTCTGTGGTCTGAACCCTCTCCAAATTTCATCTAAAATGAAAGGTAGACGCTGATGTTTCCCAAGGTTCGCTGAAATGGTGCCCCAGTGCAAGCAGCTGGCAGTTAATGTTGCCTAATGACCATGGGTTCATCAATGTGGGAAAACTCCAACATTGTGCTCTCTCGCTGTTGCTTGCTCTAGCACTCTTGAAGAAGTCCCCTTATTCCGGCTTCTCCAACTCTCACCTTTGCTCTCAGCCCTTAGTCTCTCATCCTTCCCCTCGCACTCACTATTTCTTACTCTCCCCGCACATATTTCCTATTGCCCATCATCGGCACCCTCTATCAATGGCTTCCTCGGTTGCTCTATTCCCCTTCCCATTCCATTGCACACCTGCATCCCTTATCACTCTCCTCCTTGCGCCCTGGTTGTACATGCAAACAGCAACAAGAAACGCCAAAACGATTGACATTGGCAATGTTTGTTTTCTTCCTCTGCAAGGAGGACATCTGCTTTTGACACCTAGAATGGAGCAATAGTTGCGTTTTGTTTGCCTCTCAATCTGTCGCTCATAATTCCCCATTGGTCAGTACAGAAACCTGAGCACACTAGGATTATGGCTCGGCCATGGTTTTGACTGACGGATGCCTTTCACGTTGCTTATTCAAAAGCCAACACTTTTTATTTATGTGGATCCTTATTTTTGTTGGCATGGCTTTTTTGTTAAATGTATTTTCTGTTTTCCTCCTAATTTCTAATGTCGGCACACTGCAGGTGTGTCCACCTTGCTTTCTGTGGCCGCTACCCCAATACCACTCACTCCTAACGCTTGTTAAAAGTCTAAAGCAGTGGCGCCAGAGTTCACCCGCCATGATTTCTAACCCACAAGGAAACTCAAAACCTTTTAACGTAGTCTTGACAAACGCCCCTATTCCTTCCGAGCCATTTGTAACCTTGTTTTCTCTTTCCCTTTTAAGCTTGGCGATTTCGTCCACAGCTTGGGAGATGCGCATGTCTACCTTAACCACATTGAGCCATTAAAAGTTCAGGTAAGTGTTTACTGTGCCTGCATTTCTCACTTAATGAAACAGTTGTACTCGTCAAACCAGCGTGTGCCACTTAGCTCTTCTGGACTGTTGGTAAACACAGGTGCTGGTGTTCCAATGTGTGCAGGGCCCCAAGTGTGAGCGCCACCCTTTAACGCACATCTAGTCACCCTCCGTCCATAACTAGTCTCACGGTTTACCACCACATGTGTGCTACACATCCTAGGTGGAAAATCAAAAAAATTCGAAAGCATATGGTTTTATTTCAGCAATAACCCTGATTAGGGGCATTACCACCGGGTAACACGGTGGCCCAAGCCTTAACGAAGGCACCAGCATCTCCAGCTAGTAATGCCTCCCAATGAGGAGGTAATGGCTATTTTCAACCCTTGTGTGCTTTCAATCGAAACAAACATTGGCAAAGCCAACAGTTTTGGCTTGTGTGGAAGTATTAGGCATTTCCCAGGCACTGCTGTTATGACGGGTACTACAACCATGTTGTAGCTGCTACAGTAGTGCCTAGCAAATGACTTTCCCATGCCTACACAAGCCAAAGCTGGGCCAGTAATTGTTATGCATGTCACGGATGTACATGGCGAAATGTTTGTTTTTTCAATGTCCCCAGCTATATTTGTTTCTATTGTGACTTCATGCAAGAGTTCAATCGATTACATGGATGAATTACACAAGCCAAAACTGTTGGCTTTGCCAGTGGTGGATTTTAACAGTTCAGTGAAAGACATGCATAGTGCTTATACATCGAGTGGCTGGATGCACACATGGTTGAAGCATTTTTATTACAGCAGTAGTGGGTTTACAGTTCCAATTAAGTCATCAACTCTCAGAAGACTGGTTTGGAAAAACACTGGTAGTCACTTTCAGTGCAAGGTATGAGGGGGTAAGGCTTGTTTAAAGCGAGCTCAAAGAGTTCCCATGAAGAGGTGTTTTGGCCGGAGAATTGAAGGAACTGGGTGAGGGAGTTGGCATGGCTATGGGCAGTCAATGGGTGGAGAAATCGCCAAATAACCTTCAAGCTGTGTCCCTCCTCATATGCCTTAACTCCCTATCTGTACTCTGCGCAATAGTTTCGGCGTGCGCCACCTATAGCCCAAAGTAAACACGGGGCAGAAAGGGCTCACTAATCATAGTGCATACCAGCTGAAAGAGAAACGCCCACCTGGCCGGACATGAAAGGCTTTGAGAGGGACCCGATGGGCCAACAAGGACTCCTTGGATGTTGCTTTACCTAATGAAATTGAAATGGAATACTGGCACTAGTGGCCCCAGTTTCTTCCATGTAAAATCAAGTTGTCAAAAATACAAATTGTACCGATTGTAAGTGTAGAGCAGAGCAGAACGAGCTCGCATTTACTGACCCAAAAACGCAAGCAGATTTCACTCGGCTGTATCCAGGCAGTTTTAATATGCCCACGTGGATGTGTCTGGGCTCCATTCTCTGTAGCACAAGGTTTCCACCGCGAATGGCTTCCGCGAAATGACATGGAACCATAAGTTTATAATTGGAGGCATTGGACTAGGGCACTTGAGGAAATTCCACACGTCGTTCTCAAGCAGTTTTCTACCGAGCCACTTATCAAAGTCCGCTTTGTAATCCAATATTATGTTACATTAGGCATTTGGCTAACACGTGTATTCACCATTTGGTCACCTTGGCGTTATAGCAACCTAACTAAAAGGTTGGTCCTGTGCATCATCCATGGCTCCGAGCACATGCATGAAGTGCAGTAGAAGGCATGTTTGGAAAGAAGGGTCTGGAAGGTCATTCCAGATCTTAGTATCCCAAACAGCACATGGTAGGCTGCCAACTCTTACTTTCCTTTAACCTGGGATAGTAAGCAGACAAGCTGGTTGTGAGTGAAGTGACAGTGTGGGGTGGTACCTGTGTATCCTTTGGGGAAGCAACATTTTTATGGCTATACATCACTTTGTGAATTAGACGCACGTATTTTTTTTTTTTGTTTTAAACTTGCTGTGACCAGACTGGCTGAAATGCGTCCAAGTTTTCAGAGTATAAGCCGCAATCTTGCAACTGGATTCTGGAACCCAGAGAAGTTATTCTTTTTAGCAGGACGGTCTTGGAAATGCTGGCTCTGGACCAATACACTCGCATTGGGAGCAACATTATGCTGTGCAATGGGAGTTTGATCTCCAGTCTGGAGCTTCGAAGCGGGAGGCGCTTTAGCCACAATAATTAATTGGGTTTAGCAGAAAGATCCAGGTATATGCTGTTACCATAAACCAGCCGAGCAGAAATAAAAGCCTCGACAGCCATGACTGACTGTAGGAATTACAGGAGTGGGACATTGTTTAACCTTTTTTTTTTTTTTAAGTTGTGTGAAAGTAGCTGCGTCGCTGTTGGCCACATCCCCATTACTAGCGCTTATAACAGCAGCTGCCATGGCCTTCGGGCATTTCTTGATTAGCTTGTCCGAGTACATATCATTTTTTCAATCCACTCCCCCTGCTGTGCCCGCTGTGTATATTTAATATCTGCACATAAACGCGGAGTCGGTGTGGGACGCTGCAACCGCCGCGTCCGTGGGTAAAGCGAGAAACGTTCCCAGCGGCAGCAGGGCTAGCAGCAAATGCGCTGTCGCGCCCATCACCAGAGCGAAACGGGAATGTCGTGTTGGAAACCGTTGTAAGCAATCTCAATGATAACTTGGTGAGGGAAGATGGCTCAGGAGCAACGTGTTTGTCTTGGAAGCAAGACCACGCAATGAGACACGGGTTTGAATCCCGATCACGCAGTGGTTATTAAAGAACAATTACAATAAGTTCAAGGTTTGCCATGGATATCTGTTCAACCTGCAGGACACGTACCGGGCTGCCTCACACCTTCGCTGATGTGAAAAGGTACAATCAAGCTCGGTAATAGCAGTAACATTGCTTTGGGGATGAAAGAGCGTTGGTGTGAGACTATCAGGGTCTATCCAATAACCGGACAACGCAGCCCCTGTGCACAGCGCAGATGTTTGTGCTCCGGAACCGGGGGCAAAGGAGGCGCAAAACATGGGCCAGGGCTGTTGGCCACATCCCCATTATAGGGCTCTTCACATTGGCTGCCGTGGCGCTCGCTGTCCCTCTCCATCGGTGCTTCTCATCACCGGCAGTTAAAATAGAGGCAGCCTGAACCCCGGTGCAAAAAGCACGTTGCCGTAGCAAGACTTACAACGTTAGTTAAAACTAGAAACAAAATGGCTTACTTCTGGAAACGCACACTGCACAGCCAATCGGGTGCTCCTTAGATGAAAAACGCTACTATTACACTACTTTGTTTATTTTGGATAAATAAATACTGTAAAATGTGTAACTTAACTTGAAAGCTGGCCAAATTTTAAACAACATAACAGATGGCGGCTGCCATTTAGGAAGTAAAAAAAGGCGGACAAATTCACCAGACAGTAGAAATTTTGCCAGAGTGCAAAAGGAGGTGTGGTTGAAGGGAAAAACAGATGGGAATGGGAGGAAAATCCTATAGATTTCACTTGGTAATAGGCGCTAAATGGGTGGGACACACAGCCAAACTGCATAATCCATCCTCATGCCACCTGCATTGAAAAGCATTACAATGGACCTGGCCCGGCCCGGCTAGGAGAGGCGTGTGAAAGACAAGCCACGTACCCCAAAGGGGCAAAAACAGTATCCTGAAGGCCCACCCGGCCACGGATGAGCCCACCGGACTATTGCTCGATTCCCACAGAGGCCCAATATGTTTACTCACCGCAAGCCAAAGTTGGGGAGGCGGGGGGGGGGGGGGCTGGTTGGTAGGCCTACTTAAAACATGTTTTCGTTTTGATTGATGGAGGGCTCTTCCCTCAGTTGCACTTACGTGACTCTTTTTTTTTTTTTTATGACAATGTTAAAACTCAATAAAAACAAATTTACAAAAAAGAAAAGCATTACAAATCTCCAACGCCCGCATGGTAAAGCCCTTATTTTTTTTTTAAACTTCAATTTTTATTCAGGTTTACGAAACAGTATTAAACGCTCCCAAGCCACCCCACCACCCCAACTTGTGCCCACCCCCCCATCCCCGTGTCCAAACCAAGTCGGTTGTCCCGGGAGACTCTTAACGTGCTCTCCCTCTCTTCGGATGTGATGCAACTAATGCCCGTAACTCCGGTAGGCCTGAAGCCGCCTTGCCCCGGGTACCGGACATCCCTGTCCTTTGTAGCACAGCTCTGTCTGAAGCGCCCCGTTGAGTCCGAGTTCCCCACCCAAGATTCAATGGACCTCCCATCCCCAGGTTTGTTGTACTCCGTACCAGTTCGTGAGGAATGAGCCAGTGTCCTTGTTCACCATGGCAGTCAGTTTGTCCATCACAAACCTGTTTTTCACCTTTTTCATCCAATCTTCCTTGGAAGGGGGCTCCAGGCTTTTCCATTTTTGTGTGAGGGCCACTCTACCCGCCCGCAACATTGTCTCCCACATCCTTGGGTATTGGTGTACTTCTGCTTCTTCCGGGGAGAGGCCCAGTAGCATCGTCAGAGGATTTAGAGGTAAGAGTTCCTCTCTCTTCCGCCATCCAGCCCCTCACTAGCCCCCAGTACACTTGGGCCTTTGGACAGTGCCACCACATATGGCTCCTGGAGCCTGCTTGACCACACCCCCTTGGGCACAATGGGACACCGCCGGGAACATCTTGGATAATTTCACCGGGTCCCTATGCCACCCTTGCAGTACCTTGAAGTTGTGGTCCATATCGGTGGTCAATAGGTTCCCATGGAAGGCAATTTTGAATATTCTGGACCAGGAGTCCTCTGAAATCTCCTCTCCCGCCAGATCATTCCAGAACCTGCGAAAGTTTCTCCTTCCCTGGAGGTCGTACGTTTTGAGGATTTTATACATGCAAGATACCTCACCCTTCCTCAAGGTCGCCATATCTATGAGCTTCTCAAAGGGAGTTAACTGTCTACTCAGATTGGGACCCCATGACTGGTCACATAGAATGCCCTTTAGGCAGAGGTACTCAAAGATGGATAGGGATCCCTGGCTGAGCGCATTCCTTAGTTCCTCATAAGGCAGGAATTCTCCCTCCCTGAACATCTGCCCCGCCCACTCAATCCCTTATCCGACCAGGTTTGGGAGGACCTTAACCCTTTACTACCCAGGTTGAGGGGGTGGCCCCAGAGGGAGGTCAGTGGGGACGGCCATGTAGTGAGGTACGCTGTCTGAGGCCCTTCCTTCCAAATGTCCCAGAGAACCCCCAAGGTCGGGTGAGTTTTCAAATGGCTCGGGGTTGTTCTTCGTGGAGCCCACAAAAGGTTGCGGACCTTCAGGGGGTGAGTGTCCATATCCTCCAGGTACGACCAGTACGTCCCCATTCCTTCCTTCATGTGCTCCAGGAGGACTTGCAGCGGGGCGGCAGGGAAATACAGGTGGAAATCCGGCAACCCAAATCCTCCCTCCTCCCTTGGCAACGTCAGCGTGGCCTTCCTGGTCCTCGGGGGTTTTCCCCTGCCATGTAAAGTCTTGGATCGCGTTCTGTAGAACCCTGAATGTCTGCTCTGGGACGTTGGTTGGAAGGGCTGTAAAAAGGTATAGGAGCTGTGGCAATACGTTCATTTTAACCGCCGTCATCCTGCCATACCAAGAGGATCATCTTACCCCCACCTCCTCAGATCTGATGTGATCTCTGCTATTATGGGGTCGTAGTTCGCAGTGGCCAATCTAGTTAGGTCCCGTGTGAGGAGAACCCCCAGGTATCGTATTTCAGTCTTCCCCATTTCAATCCCGTGAAGCCTGTCTAGGGGGGTCTAGCACCGGGTCCCGGGGTCTCATGAGGAGCAGGACCGATTTTGGGGCGTTGATTTTCAGGCCCGAGAAGCATCCAAACTCAGTCACCAGGTCCAGCAGAGGGGGAGCGAGGAGCTAGGGTCCACCAGGTAGACCAGAATGTCATCTGTAAATAGGGAAAGTTTGAATTCCACCTCCCCCTGCTAATCCCCTTAATTCCTGGATGTGCCCTGATCGCTATAGCCAGGGCTTCTATCATGAGAACGTGTAACAGAGGGGAGAGAGGGCACCCCTGCCTTCCCCCTCATTAGAGGGGGAAGGCATCGGTCAACTCCCCATTCACTTGGACCCTTGCCGTGGGAGCTCTGTAAAGGGCCGTTACCCAGCTCATAATGTGGGCCCTGAAACCCATCTTCCTCAGGAGGAGATCCGTATACCGCCATTCGACCCTGTCGAACGCTTTCTCCGAATCTAAGGAGAGGACCCTTGCGTTAAGCTCCGACTGTTGCGCGAAATGGAATAGATCTATGGTTTTACGTATGTTATCCGAACCCTGCCTCCCCCTGATGAAGCCCACCTGATCCCCATGGACTCATTTCGGCAGTATTCCCTCCATCCGCCTCCCCACCACCTTGGCCAGAATCTTAACGTCGATATTTAGCAGTGAAATGGGGCAGTAGGAGGCACACTCTACGGGGTCCCTCCCCTCCTTAGGTAACACTGCGATGATAGCCCCCATCATGGATTCGGGGAGAGTTTCCTCCTCTAGCATAGAGTTGAAAACCCTAATTAAGTAGGGGATTAAGGAGGATCGGAATATTTTGTAGCAATAAACGGAAAACCCGTCATCCCCGGGGGAGGTTCCCACTTTCATCCCGCCTATCGCCATGTCCACCTCTTCCTCGGTCACTGGCCCCTCCAGGCCCTCTGACATCTCCTTAGACAAAGCAGGGAGTTGGATTGAATTAAAGAAATCTTCTATCGTTGCAGTTCCCCCGTCCTATTCTGACGAGTACAGGGTCTCATAATGGCGAAAGGCCTCTCCAATATGGGAAGACTTGCAACCCAGAGTTCCCGGAGCGTCCTTCACTTCTCTCACCATTCTGCTCCTCTGGACCTCCCTCAGCTTCCAGGCCAGGATCCTGTCCGCTTTGTCCCCTTTTTCATAGTACTTTTGCTTGACCATCTGAAGACTTCTCTCCGTCTTGTGGAGAAGTAAGTCTTTTAGCTGGAGCCTGTAATCCTCCAGGGTGGCCACACGGTCGCGATCCGGCTCCCGGTCCGGGGAGCCCCCTGGCTGGAGTCGGGTGATTATTTATTTTTTTTCTTTTTCTTTTATTTTTTTATTTTTTTTCTTTCAAGGTCTTCTCCTGCGCCTCTCACGCTTTTTACCAATGCACCTTTTTGGATAAGAACACCCCGTAGAGTCGCCTTAAAGGCATCCCAGAGCGTTTGTGTGCTCACTTCCCCATTGTCGTTTAGCTCAAAGAATTCTGTTATGGCGTCTGCAATCTCTTGGGCATGAACCTCGTCCTTTAATAAGGCGTCGTTGGATTTCCAATGGCCTCTGCGTTCTTTACGCCATCCCCCCGATATTGTGACCCCCACCATATCCTGGTCCGACCAGGGTACGGGATCGACCCTGTAGCCTGCAACATACGAGCGAAGGGTTTCATCCACCAAAATATAATCTATCCTCAAACGAGGCATGGATGGCCGAGTAGTATGAAAAAGAGGGTATTCCTGTTCTGGGGGACGGAATTAAGTCTACCAGGCCCAGCTCTTCATTCACCCTCTGGAAGGTTCGCGCCGTGGACCCGTCCGCGGGTCTGGGGGCCAACCCGCTTCCTATCCAAGGATGGGTTCAGCACCATGTTGAAATCTCCCCCTACCACCAACATGCCCCGTACAAATAGCTTAAGCTTCTCCTTTACCTCCTCCCATCATTGGGCCTGGCCACCATTCGGACCATACACCACTGCCAGGGTCAGGGGGATCCTTGTAAGGTGCCCCTCACCAATAGAAAACGTCCCTCGGGTTCCTGCAGGGTGGCTTCGCTAGTGAAGCAGACACCCCTGGCGACCAGGATAGCCACCCCTCTTTTCTTCCCCTTGTGTGATGCATGGAAAACCTCCCCTATGCCCCCCTCATTTTGTGTTCCTTCCCCTGCGCCCAGTGTGTCTCTTGCAAAAACAGCAGGTCCAACTTTGCCCTCCTGAATTCTCGGCAAACCAGGGACCTCTTGGTGGGGGTGTTCAAGCCCCGCACATTCAGGGTGCCCACTCCCAGGGCCGGTTGGCAATCGGCCATAATCTAGGTCACCAGATCTGTTGGGCACCCGCCTAGCATCACTATTCCCTTTTCGCTCCCTTAGTCTCACTGTTTGGACATTATTTGGACCTTCCCCCAACTCTTCCCCAAACCCCTTGCCCAACAAGGAACCCCCAACTAACTTTGTCACCCCCACCCTCCTCCCCGGCATCCAGCCAATTAGTTCCGCCATTCCTGGCGTTAGGCTGGATCATCAGTCTGCCCTTCCCGACCGGGCACTCCTATCCAAGCTCCTTGTTGTGAGCCCCCCCCCCCCTCTGTTTCTTCCCCACCGTCGCCCCCATCTTACTTGCTGATCTGGGGGAATCTTTATTCATCCGGACCATCATTGCGTCAGATCCCGCTCAAGTGGACGAGTCACCCCAATCCTCCGTCCTCCGAGTCATTACGCTCCCCCTCCCTCACAGACAGTGGGGTGTTTAGCTTTCTGTATTTTCTCGAGCTGGATTTCCTCCTTGACCCAGGATGGTCCGAGGCCCCCTCCCCGATCGCTGCCGGGCCCACCGGGCCTCTTCTGGGGGTAGGCTCCGTCACATAGTCCTGAATGGCCCCTTTTTATAGCCTCTTCTGTGATTTAACGACGTCCGTTGGCCCATGTATTCGAAAGACAGAGAATGGGTACCCCCATCTGTAGCGCACACCTTTATCCTTCAATAGTTGCGTGAGGGGGCGGCACATTCTCCGCTTCACCAAGGTGTAGGCGGAGAGGTCCTGAAATATTCCTCTGCGTTGTTGTAAGAAATCATCCCCGCTTTCCTTGCCTCCTCCAGGACCTTTGCCTTGTCTGTGTAATAGTGAAATCGCGCGAGGATCGAACGCCCCCTGCCCTTCCGCCCGCTCTGTGCACACGGTCAAATGTCAGCTCTGTGGTCATCTCTTCGGCGAAAAGGAGGGTGATTATGTCTCGCACCACATGGATTAAGTCTCTCTCCGTTTCCCCCTCCACCTCCAGGAACCCCAAAAAAATCTAAGATTGTTCCGCCTTTCCCTATTTTCATAGTAGTCCATTTGTCTGGCCCTTTCCTCATCCCTCTTTTCCAGGGCCGCCAGCCGCATCTCCATTTGCACCTCCTGCGTAGCTGAGGTCGACTGATTGGTCTCCACCTGCAAGAGCCTGTCCTCCACCTTATCCACCCTGTTGTCCATTTTTTCCAGTTTCTGCGCAATGTCTGATCGCATATCTCGGATCTCCTGGAGTATGGATGCAAATCCCCACTCCATAGCTGTTGAAGAATGCGTTGGGGCTTCCGAATGGGCCATGTTCCTGTGGTTTGTAGGGTCCTCTGTCTCCAGCCCCCTTGTAGCGAAAGGTTTGCAGGGTCTCCCGCCAGTTCATACGGGCATTTCACGTACCTGCTTCGTTGTCCACCACTGACTCTGGGCCGAAGGGATTGCCCCGGGGCCAAGTGGCGGGAGCCAAAATAAGACCCACAGATGGGCCTGTACAGTGTGCGGGGACCACCAGGACCAGGTGGGGGCCTCACACCCGGGTTTATCTCGTTGTCCCATAAAATCCCGGCGGACTGCAGGCGGGCACACGCCCTGCGAACTAACGCAGGGGCCTCCACCTACCAGAGGTGAGCGCCTGATGATTCTGTTGGCGTGGCGGTGCTGCGCCTCAGTTTCTCGGGAGAAGGGGCGGGCCCCGCGGATGCGGGTCTTGGAGTGAAAGCCCTCCGGGTCTCCAATCTTTGTCACCGTCGTCTGTCTCTTCCTCGGCCGCAGGCCTCGAGAGGCCCGAGGGCCTTTCACAGCGGGGGTAGGGGGCTGCCCTCCCTCCCCGGGTGCTGCCGCGTCTCCGGTCCTGCCGCGCTGCACTGGCTCAGGGCGGGCCCCCCCACGGCACCCGCCGCGGCCGCTCAGGGTACTGGGGCTGCCGTCACTGGGCTGCCTTGGATTCCCCTCCACTGGGCGGCGGGGTCCACCCCAGGCTCGTCCTGCCGCCACCAGTTATCCTCACCTGGGGGGTTTGTGGGACACGCGCCCAGGCTCTACCGCTACGGGAGCTCCATCTGCGGTGCTTCTGTCCGCTCGCGAGCCCGTCCGGGGCAGCCCATGTCCTCTTCCTGCTTCGGGACCGATGTCCCCGATCCTCGTGTTGTACCGTGGAGGCGGGCGGAGGGCTCTCCATGTGGACCCAACACTCCGATGTGAGTCCCCCGCCTTGCCGGGCAGCGCCTACGCTTGCGGGGCCGCGGCTGAGGGGGGGGGGGGAAATCACCCTTCCAGGCCCTCCCTTCGCTCCATCACCTTTGGCCGTCAAGCCCGTTCTCCGACTTCTCGTTGCCCCCGAAGTCCGATCTTTCGAGCTAAGGCGGCGTGGGGGGGGGGGGGTCCAGCAGTCGATCCGCACTGTGTTGCCGCCGGGGGGCTCAATCCCCATCAATGGCCCGAGTATGGCGGGAGAGCAACGCTCAGGCTGCCATCACCTGCGCGCCCCCTGGTAGCCTTCGTAAAGCCCTTATTTTAACGACAATAGTTCGGCTTTATAGGTAGCACTTTTAGCGCCGCCTAATAGCAAAAAATGAAAATGGCCACTATGGCAAACCTTGAAGGCAACTACTCTGTACCTTCTCATTCTATGGGCCATCCAGCAAAGAGTAGAGGCAGGCCAGCAGGATGGAATGTGAAGCGGGTAGGAAAAGCAGAATGCATTGAGATGTTAAAGGGGAGTGTGACAGGTGAACTGATGAGGTGGTAATGAGGCAGGGATGAATGGAGGCAAGAGTGCTGCTAGGCAAGATAGCAGTGGACCGCACATGAGTGAGCTTGGACTACGGGCCCTTACTGTGAAGCAAAGTCTGCATGCTGAGCTCCCTGTTTGGCTGGGAAGCCATCTGGCGTCACCTCCTGTGTGCCTACAGTTAATATAGAAAAAACAACCCGACGTTGCTGAATGACATCTGAAACACTCAAATGATCAATGTCAAACCAACGCTGGAGAGCAATTCAGTATGTTTAGCGGCAAGAAAGTTAAGCAGGTGGATCTAGGTCACCAAGCCGAAGCACCACCCACCTTCTCAGCCCTGCCTCTTCCTTTCTGCTCTTAACTCTTATATCAAGGGCGGCTCACGCCCGGGGCGTCCAAAGTGAAGGGCAGACTAAGAAATGGGGAATGACTGTTCGGACCAGGAGGACCCAGGGCCCGAACCCCTGCTCAGATTGCAGGTAAGCATGCACCAACATGTTTTTTTTAGATGGATTTATTTTTCCCCTGGCCATCGGGCAACGTCGACTTCTCTGGTGCTGGGTTGAGGACAGGTGCTTCGTGGCACAGTAGTTGTGCATTTGTGCACATTTTATTTTCGCGCTGAAGGGCATGTGCCCGCTTCCCCCTCCCTTTGTCCCGGTTGCTTCCTTCTTTGTTGGCTCTCCACGTCCCTCCCACTGTGTTCCCATTGGTTGCCAGGCCCTCTAAATCAGCCACCCAAGTCACCCGCTGCTGTGGCAGCCCCCTCGGCCAAGGACAGCTCAGTTGGTGTCTGCCATGGTCGCACCTAGCTTTCAGCTGTCGACCTGTTGCGACTGATCAGGTAAGTTGACTCTGTTGTATTGGCTGTACTCAAATACTAACTTGGCTGCGTGTGCTCCCCCGCATCGTAGGTCCCTGTCCCCTGTTGCGTCCCCCACTCCCCTCCTTCGATATATTGTCTATTATTCTGACACTGCCTCATGTGACACTGTTTTTCTGGAATTACTTTGCATTGCCTGCATTCTTCTTTTAGGTTCTTGTTGTGTTCTGGGCCTTGTTGACTATTGTTGATTGTATTGACTTGGTGTTTACTGCTACACGGTTTGTGGCATCACATTGCAATTGCCTGCATTCTTCACTTCTAGGTTCCCTGCTGACCTGTGATTTGCTTTTGGTCCTGTATTGCGTCTGCATTCTCTACTTCTAGGTTCCCTGTTGTGCTCTTTTCTTTCTGTTGGTTCTGTACTGCATCTGATTTGTAGGTCCGTTCTTGTTGTTTGTTGTGCCCCCTCCCTTTTGTGTCTCCCAACCCGTCCGGTGCCTCCCTCCTGTCTGGCCCCCCCCCCCCCCCCACCCCTGCGTGAACTCCCCTATCCCCTCCCCTGCTTGGGCTTCCCACTCCCTAACCCCTGCCTCGTTCCTCCCCACACTCCCTATGGTGCGCTGTCTCACCGATATTTAACTGATTTTCTATCGACGATCCCTCTCACTAAATCTGTCGGGAAGAAGTTCAAAAGGGACATCCTGGTCTCCAAACCAGTGCTCCCTTTCGCCCATACCTATACCAGTCCTTCCTCCAGACAGACCCTTAACAACATAACTGTTGTTCCCTCTCAGGCCTATGGACCCCCCCCATATGGTCTGTTATCTCTCCTCCTTCCTCATCTCCCATTAATGGCGCCCCCCGGTGGGAGTCCCTCCTGGCCCCCTTCCATTCCTCAAACCTCATTAATGTCTACTTAAATGCCACTGTCTTGGTCCAGGGCCCTTGGTCCAATCTCCACCTCTTTGATAGCTGCTTACTGCACCTTACCAACTTCCTTTCTTGCTATCCCTTCTTACCCCTCTCTGGCTCCTGTGCTACCTCTTCGGTACCCCCTGATGCTTCTCTGACCACCCTGTTGCCTCCCTCCTCTGCCACCCATCTGGCACTCTCTTCTCCCTCTCTGACCACCCTGCCTTCTTTTCCTTCCTCCTCTGCCCATCCTTGGGCACCTCCAGCACTTCCGCAGGGTGTACCTCTTGGCCTGTACCCCCTCCCCGAAAGTCCTTCAGATGTGGCAACCTGCTCCACATCGCTACTCAACTCCTTTTCAGCTGTCAAACACTCCTCTAAAATCTGCCGTCTCCTGGAAGAGCTTGATTTGGTGTACTGTCTCAGACTTGGTTCACGGCCAGCTCTGCACGAGTTTCGAGACTTCTTCACAATGGCTACAGATCCCCTCTGAACCCAAAACCAACTGTCCCCGTGATGGCGTAGCCTTGATTTTCCCAAAGTAGATCCCTGCTTCTATCATTCCAATGCAGTACTCCTCTTTTGAATGCCTGGTCTGCAGGTTCTCCATCTCTCCTGGCCTCTCACTGTGGGCACTATCTACAGGCCACCTGGCCAGGTCGCCCTCCGAGTGGGCTGACCTCTCCTTGCTTCTTGCCTCTACCTCCCAAAATCTTCTCCTCAGACTTGAACATCCACCTGGATGCTTCCAGCCTCTCTTCAAGACTCTTTCGCAACCTCTGAGATTCTCTTCTTGCCTCTGGCCGACTAACACTGCAGGGCACACCTTGGATGTTCTGATCTCCTCAGACCTTCCCTCTAACCCTCACCACTCCTCTCTTGGAGCAATTACTTTCTCATTTCTTCCCACAGGTCAAGCAGTCTACAGCACTGCCACCTACGTTCTCAGTCATCCGACCCATGAAGCGTGTCAGTTAAGGCTTTTGCCGCTACGGTCTCTCCTCCTGCACCTTTGGCTGACTCCCACCCTGACACAGCCCTCTCTAACTTTCATCTCTCTATCTCTAACATTCTGGATGTCCTTGCCCCTGTCATGAGGATCTGCCTGAAGCCCAAATCCAAGTGCAACTCTTGGTATGATTCAGACCTCGCCGCCCTTAGTGTAGGGCGGCGGAGAGGAAGTGGAGGGGCCTCGGGCGCACCCCAGACAAACTGGCCTGCCGCCTGCTCCAAAGGCAGTACAGACTCTGTCCTCTCTAAGAAGAGAGCCTACATCAAAACCCGCATCTCTGTGGCATCTAACAACTCGGCTGAACTTTTCCAAATCTGCTAGAAGCTGGCCAATCCTACTGCAGTCTCGACCTCTCCTGTTCCCTCCCAGGCCCTCTGCACGACCTTGGCCTCTCATTTCGCTACTAACACTAGGGACATCCTGTCCACCCTCTCTTCCTCTTCCTCTACCTTCTCTACCACTCAGCCTGAGGCTGTCTCTCCTCCTTTCTCCTGTTCACCAGCTGAAGATCTTTCCAGACAAGTCCGATCTATGAAAGTCTAATCAAAGCAGTTTCTCCCCTGCTCATCCAGAACTATCAAGGACCATCGACATCCTTTCTCCAGCCATGGCCCCCTTCTAAAGAAGCCCTCGGCCGATCCTTCCTCTCTGGCCATCGCCTGATGTACAGTACTCCTTTCATGGGCAAACTCTTGGAAAAGCTGGCCATCTTCCAGCTAAATGTACATGCTGAATCTGTTGGTTGCCTCCATGACCACCAGTCTGGCTTCAGAGCTGCCAGCACAAACTGCTCTCCTGAACACCTGCGAAGACTTGCTGTCCGATCTGACTCTAATCTCCCTTCTGTCCTCATTCTCCTTGATCTATCCTCTGCTTTTGACATGATCAACCATGCAATACTGCACAATAGTCTCCGGGTCAACCTTTGTATTACTGATCAGGCTCTGGCCTGGTTGACCTTTCTCACTGACCCTCTCGGGTCCAATTGGGGTCTTTCCTCTCTTCTATCACTCTCTACTTGTGGTTTTCCCCACATGTTTAACCTCTCTCCCTGGCTCTTCAACCTCTACCTGGCACCTCTTGCCCACCACATCGCTACTTTCGGCTCCAATTTTCAATGTTATGCAGATGACCCTCCGCTTTCTTTCCAGCTCCCCTCAGCCACCTCTGCTTCTTCTCACAACATACTGTGTGGCCGCAATTCATGAATGGTGTGCTACCAATGATCTCTACCTTAATGCCAGTAAGACTAAGAACCTCCTCATTGGGACACCTGCTCCCTCCTTTCCCCTTTTTCCTCTGGCCAACTACTTTGGGCCCTCTTCCTGCTCCTTCCTGTGAGGCTAAGAACCTTGGTGTCATCTTCGACTCCACCCTCTCCTCACATCTGACTTCTCTTAAGAAGTCACATTATCAGCTGCACCTCAGCGGTATTCCCTTTCTCGCTTTCCTGCAGAAGCTCATCGTCTCCCGAACTCTGATCCTCTCTAAGCTGGATGGACTATTGCAAAAGCCTTTTTCTGAATCTTCCTGCCTCTACTATTTGACCTTTGTAACTTATCCAGAACAGGACTGCGAGACTTGTCTTTGGCCTCAAGCCCAGGGATCGTCTCTCCAGCTCTGAAATCTCTTCACTGGCTCCCTGTGGCTGCAAGGACGAACTTCAAGACCCTCTGCCTTGTCCTCAAGGCTTTCTGGGGCCTGGGACCGCTCTACCTCCAACTTTCTCTTCCAAAATATCTTCCTTCTCGAGCTCTCTGCTTATCCACCTCCAAGGGTCAGACGCTTCGCCAAGCAGAGATTTTGGAGCAGATCTATCTCCTCGGCTGGGGCATCCTTCTGGAACAGCTTCCCTGCCTCTCAAACTTGAGCAGATCCACCTCCGGTTCGGCAGCAACTAAAAACCTTCCTTTTCGCTTCTGCTTTCTCTCCCCTGCTGATGCACTGGACTGCTCCGTGCACTGGTCACCCGGTCACCCTCTGAAATCTGGCCCAGGCTCCTGCATATCCAGTTGCCCTTGCACTGCCTCTGGGTTCCCCGGCACTTCAGGGTCTGTATCTGCAACCCTACTGTCCCTTCTCTCTGCATTTGAGCCACTCTCTTCCAAGCACTTGCGCAATCTGAATGACACAAGGCCTAGTAAGATCATTATTTTGTCCTCCCTGGTTCCCCCCTCCTTTTCTTGAAATACTTGCTTACAGGCGCGTTATAAATGCCATATCATAACCCTGCTTACTGGATTAGATCTGTACAGCCTCTTGCTCCTTTACCATTGAGAAAGTACATTTGGAAGAGAATAGAATAGGGGCGGGAGAATAGAAGCTGGGTATGTATGGAAGCAATACCTATGTGGCGCAAGCACTTCTACAAATTAACATAAATGACATGGACTGGTTGGAATTCATGACTCCGTGCTATGGCATACATGACCTGATTTGTACGTATTCTGCCAGTAACTTCCATGAGTTATGTCGATGTTTCTCAGGCAACCACCTAGTCCAGCATCGATGCAGAATACTCTTCCATTTCGCAAATAAGCCCAAAGTGAGCCAGGGTAGCCATGGATCTTGATGGCGTCAGGATTCTATGTTCCATGCTGGGCGCAGTGCCTCGCTCTTTGGTCGACCTCCCCCTGCACTCCCTATTCCTTCTTGCACTTACCTCCTCCCACTGTTCCTGTCCGTGTTGTTGCCCCTTCTGCTGCTCTCCGGGCTTCGGCTGTAACTTCTCTTCTCTGCAGCCCACTGCTGCACCTTGTTCCCAGCAAGTATCTTGGTCTTCCATTAAAAATGAGAGACTGACTTCCCTAGGCCGTCGAGTCCCCATTGCTCGCACCCCCAACCCTCCCCAACGCAACATGCCTACCCTGCATGGCTGGGTGCGAATGGCTTTATTGCTTGCGGCTTTTCGCTCTGGTTCATAAGACACGCTTACATGAACACGAGCTTGAAAAAATACATATGTCACAGGTGGCCCCAATAACGCATCAACTCCCAGTGTGCCCAATGACGACCCTCTCTTTAACCTAGGAGGACGCCGAATTCAGGTTGTGCCTTTCAGATGCTCTTGGGAGGGGGGGAGGGGGCACACTCGGTTTTACCCTTTGTTCTCTAATGTTCCTCTATGGATCTATCACCCTCACTTATCTCCTCAATCTTCCTAATACTACCTTCCTTCTCTCAGATATTCTGCTCTACCGCATCCTCGGGTTTTACACAACCCCACTCCCCCCACCTCCCCTTCTACTCTCCCTTTCCTCGCCATGCCTCTGATGCTGCGCCTGGTCTCTTGGCCAATCTCTGCCTCTTCTGACCTCAACTGAACAACCCACAACTTCCTGCGTGCTTCTTTCTTCTTGCTGTGTGCCCTCCTTCCCAGTGTTTCCATGGGCCAATCTTTCCCTGTTCTCCCCTCCTGGGAGGTGGTACACACAATAAGAGGGTCTGAAATGAGGTTCTGAGATGGCAGCCCGCTGTGGTGAGTTATGGTGTTTAGTCAGTTTGTGTGTTGGGCATGTAGACTTGTCAGTCTGCTTGACTTGTCTGGGGAGCTGTTCTGCGGCTCTCCCCATGTAAGCACAATGTCCTCTGATCGCTGTGCATGCAGCTTTCTGCTGCCTCTGGGTGGGGCCGCAGCTAATCTGTTCTGTATTACTGGTTGCAGTTCCTCAGATCTTGGAGCGGTCTCTTCTCAACGTTGCCATTTGTGGAATACAGGCTCCTTCCTAGGTCCGTGGTCTTCAAACATTCTAGGCCTGTGCCCCCCAAGCAAAATGTGGGCAGGCTGGGGCCCTCCAAAAATGCCAAATGGACAGTAAGTCCAAATGGCTATGAACTAGAGCGTGCTGTCACCGCACCCTACTTGCAGTATAGTCCCTGGGCTCCCCCACCTGCTCCCATCAGTCTCTGGCCTCCCTCAACCCACTCCTAGCCCAGTCCCTGTGCTCTCCCCATCCCACCAGTCCCTGGGCTCCCGCACCCTGCTCTCAGCACAGTCCCAGGGCCAGTGGTGGCTGGTGAATTTCTTTTTAAGTGGAGGGGCATAAATCTTTCCACCAGATATGCCATAGTGACAGAGTGCAGTGAGGGAGCCCGAACCAATGAAGTTGCATTTTAAAGCACAATTTTTAAAACAATTGGTAAAAAGCCAAACAGCAATTCGCTGTGGGGGGCCCAGGAGGCCGGCATATATTTTTACTGGATATCTGATAGATGTCCAGTAAAAAGATGCCATCCCTGTCCCCTGGGCCCCAGCAGTGCCTAAACACAATCAACATGATTGTGTGTATGCAAGGCGCTGGGGGGGCAAGAGGGGTGGGGGGGGAAGCATGGTGCTTTTGACTGGACATCTATGATAGATGCAGTAAAAAAAAGAAATGCGTCTCCTGGGCTCCACAGCGCCTCGGAGGGAGAGCGGGCTTTGGCAGGTGGGTAAGGGGATTGTGCTACAAAGGCATTTTTCAAATGCCTTTGTTGTACAACCCCTCCCGCTCCCCCCCCCACCTCTACCCCCACTTGTCAAAATCAGCTCAACGGACCACAAAATCCCTCACACACATCCATACACATTTAAATAAAAAATAAATGAACATAAACGTACCTTCTGCAGGGTCCTGCGCATGGGTGCTTAAACGCCCTGCTCCAGGATGCTATGTGCGAGGAGGCACAGGAGCTCCCCTTCGCACAGAAATGCAGTGCCCAAGCCAGCATTTCCAATGAGCTATGCAAGGCTGGCGAAGCAAAAAGCCCCCATCCTTGCATGGCTTAGTGAGCAGGTGTGGCTGCGGAACTGAACTGTCAAAGGGAAACAGCTCCTCGGCTCCTCCATAATGGGTGATGGGGCCACTGGGTGCATGCCCCCTCGCCCATTATGGATGAGTCGCCAGGCTCAAACTGGCCTATAGGCAATAGGGCAATGCCTGTACCAAAAAATGCTAGTGTGGGCCAGTCAAAATGGCCCACTTTTTTGCCCAATGTGGGCCAGTTTGAGTTACTTCACTATGCAGCTAGTAGTTTTGACCATTTGTGCTGAATTTATATTCTTTAAATATAACATTTGCCTTTATTTTAACAAAAAAAAAACCCTTGAGTACTATTCAAACAGTCTGTGACTAAAGGAATGAATATCCATTTGCAACTGCAGGCCACTTTTTCAGTTTTGTGTTCCAGTCCGACCATTTGAGCCGTCCCTGCCCATTTCCTCGAATGTTAAAAAAAAATATAAAGGAGGTTTTTTCATGCTGGGCTCTCGCTCACCCACCTACACTGCCCACCCCTCTCCCCCTCCCCGCATCACCCCCTTTGCCCCCGGCATGTGGTCGCGCCACACAGTTTGAATACCTCTGCTGTAGGTTAACTTCGGTTCGTCTGAGAAGTGGGGGAAAAACCTATTCACTTCACTTTTGGCAAAGTGCCACCACTTAAGGGGAGCCCTACTTTTTTTTTTTTTCCTGTGACACAACTGACGTGGAACCCAAATGGCTAACAAAGCAAAATGTGAAGTCTGTAATGCAAAAAATGGATGTCATACAGACATGGCGAAAATACTGACTTGCTCTGTGCTCAGCCATAATGGGGACACTTAAGGCATGAGTTTAATATGCTCCCAGGTGGAAACCTCCGGTGCACTTTACTTTGCACGGACACCGTTCTTTTAGAGATGCTGTGTCTGCACAATGGATTTATGCTCGTTCTCCCACCATACCTTTCTCTCAACATAAGAACTTTGGTGCCTATGGTAGTCTCTGCATGGGCTCGTTAATCGCCGTATTTCTAGAGCGGTTAGGGGTGGGAGAAAATGGACGCCCCTCAGCACGTGGAGTGTCTATCTGGGTTCGTTATCGAAGTAGCCGGATGGTCTGTCTAGATCAGACTCTTGGCTGGGGTGGTGTTATCTGATGTGATCAGGTGAAACCACATTGTAACAAAAGTGTGTGTGTGTGCCTTGTTCCTCCACCTGGCAGTTACTGGGGGCAGGATGTATAACAATTTCTGACTCTAGTCAGATGTACAACCAGGACGCTTCTTGTCCTTCAAAATCCCTTTATTACAACGTGTAGATGCCATTCGACACCACCTTTCGTCGCCGCACAAGCAATTTCACAGCAATGTCCGCCAATTTGTTATCCGTTTAAAAGCCGCTCGGGCCCAGAAATGTGCTGGCAATGGTACAAGTGGATATATTGGACACGTGTACATTATTTCAAGAGTTCAACATCTTACATGGCCTTACAATTACTGGACATTGTGCCTTATTTGTCTGTAGCCACAGCGACCTGTGCACCTATGGACACCTTCGAATGCTATTTTTCGTTCATCCAATGTGTGGCTTCCAAGATATTCATGAAGCATTTTATTTTTGTTTACTCCTTTTTGTTAAGTCTTCATGAGCATCCGATGAACGGCCCACAAACTCCTTGGTTCTGTTAATTATTACAGCAAATGGAATTTCCGCTTCTGTTTCTCAGCATAATTAGTCTATGTATATTGCACAGTAAAACATTGTGTTCCTACCCAACAGGGAACTGCTCCAATTATCTTTAAACATTCCACTCTTAGCCAAATGATGAAAATACATAAATGTACAGTCGCACGTCCCAGTTGACTATTAAAAGTTTTTAGAACGATTTGACGGTCAACTTTCTTCAAGACATCTCTTGCCCAAGTTCCACGATGAAATGGACTATTTAACCAAATACTCCAGTTAAATGTCCCTGTTGCTATATATTTTTCTTACCCTTTAGAGAACAGATTACATATCTTTTGCATTTTTCTCAACTTTTGACCCCTTATTAAAACTATTTTCTATAGTCGTGAATATTCTTGCACAGTGACCTCCTTGATTAGTTGGTGCGAAAAGAGTTTCCAAAAATATTCTCCCAATTCCGATGTAGCAGCTGGTTTTGTTGGGTTCATTCGGCTTAGTGTATATAGCTTCGGGGTTGTTCACTTGCTGGTTAATAGTTCCACAGCCACATTATGAACTTGTGGGTATTTAGCCATGTGACCGTCCAATGAGCGAGACAATGTGGAGGTTGGAGAGACGCCTAGGTCCGGGGATGCCAACAAAGTACCGAGAAGATATGTTTAGAGGCGGTGGTTGGGGAGTTACAGATCATTAACCTTTCCCAACCATGAGGCTGCTTTCTGCCATCCTTTGTGCTGACATTGGAACCGAGCAGCAGTGACTTTGAAATCTATGGCCCAGCAGAGGACCACCTCCCCGCCATTGGTGGCACACACATTTGCAGATCCTGGACCCTCATGCATCCCATCCACAATGGCATAGCAGAGGGGTGCCCAGCAGTACAGGTCGGTTGCTGCAGGACCCAGCAGTGCTATGGCTGACATTTATTTTAAACCCTTGTTATCTTCCAAGAAAAAGTCAACCAGTCAGTCCAAATAGGGGACAGACGGATAATCTGCATCAGGGTTTCTCAAGGAGGGAGGAACAGAGAAACCTCTGGTAGAAAGGGAACAAACTGGGGCAGTGTCAATCTCGAGACACATCCCCCCACATATGAGCGGTAGATCGGGCACTTTTGCTGTCTAAAAATAGGATATTCTACCAAAATCTAAAAAATGGTGAGTGGAAATGCTAGCAACAAACACCTACAAGCTCCCCCACTGCTTTCACCCACACAGCTTCATGGATGTGTTTAGACCAGAAGTACACATAGTGCCACAGAAATAAACTCTTCTATCACTGATCTGGAGAGGTAAACATTTTTTCTTTTTAATGTGCATGAATAACTTGGTACAAAGAAATGTGTATTACAAAAGCTTCTATTTTAGTTAAAACATTTTTATTACGGTTTTATTAAGTACTTCTATTGGGAATGGGACCTACTTTTCCTTTTTTAATTCTCAGTTTAAAAAATGGGGTGTAAAATCATCCAATTTTTGTCTGGAGCACTGCTGGGCGATCTGGGGAAACGAGTGAAGAGAGGGACCAATGCAGATGATTTTTCTGTAATTGGGGGTATCCCAGAGCCATATATAAAATCTTAGGTGAGGGTAGTAAATGGCAGAACCAGATCACCGTTCCAGCGGGAGGAAGGTGAAGCTGGGGAGCCAACGAGGGAGAGAAACATCTGCCTGTTCAGGGCTCACATCAGCTTCAGGCGAGAACCAAGGCTAAAGGAGGGAAGGACAGCACTGGCCTACAGAGGGATAGATGGCAGAACTTGGTAGGAGCCAGAGACCAGTAGGAGAAAGCCAGATTATATTGAGGTTGCAAGCTGAGGAGGGCGACCAGAGGCTGGACAGTTACTGCAACCGCTTGGCAGTGGAGAAGAGCTACTTGCTTGTAAGCCAATGGTAAATACCCTGCCAAGGTTGTGGTGTAGTAGTCCCAAAATACCTGGGAGGAGTAAAAGGTACACACTTGTGAAGGCATGTGCCAACACCGAGGAGCTTGGGCAAGCAAGCTGCAGAATGAGGGTGTCTATCTGTGTCAAGAAGTAACCTAAAAGAAATCTAGAAGCAGTCTATGCGCTGGATTTCTGGACGAGTTATTTAGGATGCTGGGTGCTATATCCATGAGAATGTATTTGTTTGGAAACCAGACAAGGGCGGGGAGTCTACTTTGGTCCTTGCACCGAGTCCATTCTTCCTCATGAAACCTTTGACAAATGGCTACTTTTTGAGTTCCAAGCGTCCCTGATGGTCAAATACCCAGAGATGGCTGAAGGGTTTTTAATTCCATGTCCAGCAGGGCTCTAGGGCTGTTCCCCTTGCTCCACCGTCTATTTGCACCAATACCACCCTAACCCAGGCTTCCCTACTCTTAAGGTTAGCAGATATTGAAAGTTTCTCCCTACTGTTTTTATGCCTGAGGGGGGGGGGTACCTAAAGGCCAGTGCCTTGTCCATCTATTGTGCTTCTGGGGCTTCCTAACTGTCCCTATGCTATCCAGTGGTTTTTGGTCTAAAGGAATAGTAGATTTCGCTGATCAAACCCTGCCTGATGGACTCTGTCCCGATCCTGCCCACATGCGCTTCTCCCTTCTGCTTACTGTGATGGTCTCCTCGCACTACTCCCAACTCTACTCACCATCACTCCTACTCTCTGCATCTTCTTACTGACTTTCTAGTTCTCACCTCCACCCTTTTTTTTACTTCCTCCACACTACTGCTGCGCCACACTTACTTAAATCACTGTCACTTTGCACTCTCTACACTTCCTAAATACACTTGCCACTCACTCAACGCAGTGCCACTTTCACTCACTAACCAGAACCTCACCTGCTTTAAGAATTGCCACCACAATTCTATGTACCGTCCTTCTCCTGCTGGTCTCTTGGTACTCCAGCATGAAATGCCTACAACATCCTGCTTCCTGCTATCCTCTTTTTGCTCCCCACTCCTCCTGCCATTGTATTACTTGCACTGTCCAATCTGTTCTAAACAGTAGAGATGTTAAATAGTGGGCTATTCCCCCCCCCCTTTTATTTTGCCTGCGCAAGACTGCTGTGTATTGGAAATGGCAGTCCAGCGCTCAGTGTCCCAGGGGCCCTGTAGATGTCTTCCCCCAAAGTAAGCGAAGCCCCCTTTGGTGTTTGTGCCCTTTGTCGTTGTCCCTGGTGGTCTAGGGGTTTGATTGTGCTCGGGCTGCAGAGAGGTTTGCACTGGGGAGCCGTGAGCAGCATGCCCCGTGACCGTGCAAGCGCTGCAGCTCTGTCTGTTTCCTCCCTCTTCGGGTGCTACTGCGGGATGTCTGGCGCTGAAGTACAGCAAGTGTGGGCTGTTTCATGATTGCTGCTGCTCGTTTGATAGCCAATTCATGCTGGGGCTGGAAAAGGGAGAAAACAATTTGGCAAGCTTTCCTTTTTCGAGGCATAGGGAAATGCAGCAGAAAACGACTGATGGGTGGGGCTGCAGGACTGGCTCTAGAGTTCTGGTATGCCCCCCACCCCATGCGGAGGGGATCCCATACCCTCTTGACACGGCCAGGTTACTTTAATGACAATACACAGCCTTTCTATGCTTCTATGCAGTTCTTAAGTGTCTTGTACACACGTTTATTTAACAATATACCTGCTCACAAATTAATAACCTGAAACCTAAAAGGATCCCGGTTGATCTCTAAAAATGTGCCTCTCCTCACAAAATGTTTCGTGAACAAAGAATCATATCTCCCTAGATAGTAATACTGATGAGGGTAATTCAGCCATTCACAGCGGACATTCCCTCCTTTGTTATACCAAACGTTCAATCAACCATCGCCAATAAACGTTGTGCACCCCTAGATCACAGGCACAGTGAAACCAACACCATGGGTTGATTTTTATATTGGAACATGAAGCCCTCTTATTATATAACATTGCATGTGACCTTTGGTTGGGAAATGGCATGATGGAATGTGTCCAACCAAACCTGTAACCTTGTATGGTTAAACAACCTGTGCCTGAGTAACCTCCCTCTAACAATGATCCAAACGCCTTTCCCCTACGAGATACTGAGTCCCGCTGGGGCCACTAGTTAAATCCCCTCCTGATCCCACTCCCAAAACAACTCTGTTCAGCAAGTAACCAGACAAACATAACTTTAATGCAGTCCCACCTCTATCCACTCCAAATCATCCATCTAAGATGGACCATAAAACTCCAAAATCATTGTAATATCGTAAAGACCCCTCTGCACGCCATCCCACGGCACCTTAGGATCAATCTGGAACAGTAATGCAGGCATATTCAGTGTTTGGAGAGTGATTGTTCAATTTTCAGAACTTCAAATAGAAAACATTAAATGTTTCATTCTGTAGACTGGGAGCATTGCACGTCGGTGCAGATTTTGTGCACCTATTGATCCTTTATAGTTCCTTTTTGTTCAATTTCTGAGCTCCTGCTCCTCTAGTTTGCTAATCTAATATTGTTCACCCTTGTTTTCAAAGAGTGGGTGAATGGGTTTCCCCAAAGACAGCAAACCACATTCCCAGTAAGCCATGATGTCAAGGGTTTACATTACCTCTGGTTATATAGGGGCATATCGGATAAGTCGGCACCTTTATAATTTTACCACATCCAATTTCTGGGTTTTTCAGAATGTCTGCCTTTGTCCTGTTAATAACACCACCATACTATTGGTCTGGTCCCCTTCCCTCTAATTCTTCCCCTTCTAAACCAAAGAGGACCGCTTTTCTACCATCTTCACAGAACAGGTGATTAAAGATTTCGTTGGCCGTCTTTTCTGTCTTCCAGTGTTCGCCATCCTTCTCAGGCACTCAGTATGTGCACATTTTCTTTCCCTGTTTGTGCAGCTTTAAGCACTAGTTCCTCTTAATGCAACTCCACGAGGTTTGTCTGCCTGGCCTCTTATTTCAACTCTGTTGACTAATGCTTTCTGTGTCGGGCACATTTCCTGTAGATGACTACTTGGGATCGTACCACAATTTGTTTTGACTACCCCTTTTTATTCAATAACTTCTCAAGGTCGCTCATTCAGAGAATTCCAACTCTGATCCCAGTTTCTATGCGACCATTCATTTATAGTGCAGTACACTGTACTGTTACCCCTGAGGAATGCCCAGCATAGGAGCAATTGGGACTGAAACATGTTGGTTTTAATGCAGAAATATTGCATTTGTGATTACAAAATTGCGTGTTTTACTAAAATCTGGTGCAACCGATTTTGAGGCCAAAATTGCAATTGTGGGGTTTGCTGCATAATCCTATCATTTGTATATATGGATGTTTGTACTTTGTAATTTATGTAGTTTTTTGTACAGAATATTGTATTCTACACATGCTTTAACACGTTCATGAACATGGTTATGCGTTTTATTTGTTCAAATTAAATTCCTGGTAAGGAATATTCTCCCAGTAGCTCTGATTGGAGTTTTTGCGTTATGTAACATTAACTTCTTTCTCCCTTTGTCCTGTGTACCCATACCTTCATCTGACTTTAGCAATCTCCTGGGTTTAGAAATGCAGAAAGTTAAAAGGGCAAGTATCTGGCATGTGTTGTCCTTAGGCAGCATATGCGCAAATACTTACCTGCCTTTTTTTTTTTTTTTTTTTTTTTTTTTTTTTTAATCCTTTATTTTTGCTTTACAGAGGATAGTGTGGACAGATCAGAGGGGTGCCATGGAAGCTGTCTGAGCTATAAAAAAAGCAAGCAAATGGTAGTGCCGCTGATGACTTCCATGGCATTTTATTTCTCCAGCATGGGGTCTGGCATGGATTCACATGTTCATGAATATTCCCCGTCGTCAGGCTGGGAATCCTCGGTAAAGGAAAAAACCAGTATCAGTTTCGTTTCTGATCTGTCTTTCGTAGTAGTAACCAATCACTGGTCTCTGCGTCATACTGACCACAGCCAATGACTGCCCTCTACCTAAGCACCGCCTCTGGCAGCCATCTTCAGATTTTTACCGCACGTTCATGTGTTGGGATCCTCGTGTGCTCTCGAGCGTTAGTGCTATTTTTTCACGTTTTTTGCTCAAAAACTTTTTTTCGGTCAAAAGAGCCTCAAGCTCCACCGACTCTCCATCCGATCAACGGGGACCCGTGTCGGATTCGTCTGCGCCCCTCAAGGGTGAAGATTTCGTCGAGCTACGCTTTGGAGGACTCCAGAAGCTTCTCAGGCCCGGACATGGCCCAGGAGAAGGGAAGCTTGACGCCCGGAAAGCTGTTCAGGGTCTGCCCTGGATGCCAGCTGCAGAACGTCTTTAAGGAGGACGAACACTCCTTTTGTGTCTACTGCTTACATGAGGACAAGACGCACGTGGAGAAGGACTGTGCGTTTTGCGGCAATATGTCGGAGCGGACCATGAAGGACCGCCATCAACGTCTCGCCAACTGGCTGGAAGGGAAGAGCCCGTCGGGCGAGAAGAAGAGGAAGAAATCCGAGCGGTCTTCTAAGACCTTTGAGGACGCCCCGGCGACGGGGGTCCAACACAATGCCAAGCACCGCGTGTCTGCTGGCACCGGGAGCGCCGAACGGTCGGGCTCTACGGGCGCCAGGCAGGGCGCACCCTCCCCGGCACCTTCAACTACGAGCCAACGCTCTGGGTCGGGTAAGAGGAAGGGCGAGCACCCGGCGAAGCTCCTGGAGAGGCCCCGGTCGAGCTCGAAGGCCCCATCGGAGGGGGAGCGAGGCAGTGTTCTCCCCCCCCCTCAAGGATAAGGCGGTGAGCGCACCGAAGGTGGTGAAGGCCTTAATCCATCCGGCCAAGCCCTCTATCGATACTGTCGCGGCGACCCCGGCTCAGCCTGTGGAGGCTACACCAGTGGTGGCGACCTCGGGGCTCAGAGTCTCCCTGCCACCTCGGAGGGAGTCCTCTTTTGTGCCCATCGATAGGACCCCTGTGAAATCCCCGGCGGGGAAGAAAAAGGGGGGGCAGGGCGTCGTCGTAGATTCAGCTTCAACCTCGGAGGAAGAGCTGATCGAGGTCTTAAGCCACGGCCTTGGCGTGGAAGAAGACCGGCCCGTCGGGATGGATCCCGACGCGGGTGACGACATCGTCGAGGGTGCCGACGGGGCCCCTGATCGCCCGTCGGATTCCCCTCTGCCAGCGCCGCAAGACAACTCGGCGGCCATTTTGTTGGCTATACAGTCCTTATGCTCAGAGATAAGGACGAGACTACCGTTGCCGACGGAGGAACCTCTCCCGTCGGGGGATCCTGAACCGGGACCTTCTGGCGTTCCCCCGCCCAAGAAAAGAAGGCTTCACCCTCCACCTCCTTTTCAGCCGTCGCGCACCGTCCAGCCCTCCTCCCCGTCCACCCGAGGGGATGATACGGGGACTGACACGGCAGCGACGGGTACGGACGACGAGGATCTACCGTCGTCACCTCCCACCAGGGCTTCTCCGCCCGACGAGATTGGTTCGTTCCACTCCATGATCGCCAGGGCATCCGAGCTTTTCCAACTCTGCCCTGAGGAGAAGAAAAAGGAAGGATTCCTTTATCAACGGCGCGAGGCCAAGAGGAAGACGGTCCTCGCGGTGCCTCTACTGGACGACATTTGGGATGAGGGCCTCTCCCTCCTCAAGAACCCTTCCACTACGCCAGCTAGAAGAGACCGGTACGAGAAGAAGTACCGGGTCCCGGACGCGGCCCCCCTGTGCCTCCGGGCGCAGCCTACCCCGGACTCCGTCGTCTCCGCGGCTTCCAGGAAGAAAGCGGGGGGCGGGGGTGTGGCCTCCACATCCACTTCCCCACCAGACGGCGAGGGAAAGAAATTGGACACTATGGGACGCAGGGTCATCTCGTCTGCAGCGACGACGATTAAAGCGGCCAACGCCTTGGCTATCGTGGCCCGCTACGACAGGGAGCTATGGTACAAACTGGCTCCCCTGCTGGACTTCCTACCGGACGACAAGAGGGCGGATGCCCTGGAGATCCTACAGGAAGGTGAGGTGGCGTCGGACCACGCCATCACTATTGCGACGGACATCGCCGACACTGGATTTCGCCAGTTGGGCAACGGCGTGTGCCTTAGGCGGCGTGGATGACTTAAGGCTACGGACTTCCGTCAAGACGTACAGACCAGAGTCCTGGACATGCCGTTCGATGGGAACAACCTGTTTGGGAAAACAGTGGACGATTCCCTTCAGGCCATTAAAGCGGACACTGAGACGGCCCGGGCCCTTGGGGTTCTGCAGCAACGACGGACGCCCTTTCGGAGCAGCGGAGGCAAGGGCGCCTCCAAAGGTTCCGGCGGCGGTTTCTCCACCTACCGTCAAGCGGCCCGCTCGTCGTCTCAGGAGGCCTACAGAGGACGAGGCAAGTCTGGCGGACCCCGCCGTCGTCACCAAGGAGGTCAAGGCGGCAAAGCCTCGTCGAAACAGGATTGAAACGACCGTGGGGTCGGGCCCCCACCGATGCACCCCGGTGGGAGGCCAGCTGGCGAGCTTCGTCAGCGTGTGGGAGTCCATCTCCACCGACCGTTGGGTGCTGGACGCCTTAGCCCGGGGCCACGCGCTCGAGTTTCAAAGAAGGTGCCCGCGCGTCCCCCCCGTGGCCAGAAAAGAGCTTCACGTCCCTCAGCTTCTCCGGGAGGTAAAGGCGATGCTCAGGAAGGGCGCCATCGAACTCGTCCCAAAGAGGCTTCGGGGCTCCGGAGTTTACTCGAGATACTTCCTCGTGAAGAAGAAGACGGGAGGATGGCGCCCCATCCTAGACCTGCGACGTCTGAACAAATTCATCAAGGCGCAGAAGTTCCGGATGGTCACCCTCCAGCACGTCCTGGGTCAGCTGGAGGAAGGAGACTTCCTGTCGTCGTTGGATTTGGAGGATGCCTACTTCCATATTCCCATCCTAAAGGGGCACCGAAAATTCCTCAGGTTTGTGGTCCAAGGGCGTCACTACCAGTTCAAAGCCCTCCCCTTCGGACTACGGTCGGCACCCAGGGTATTCACCAAGTGCCTTGCACCGGTGGCGGCGCAGCTGCGCCGCGAGGGGATCCACGTCTACCCCTACCTGGACGACTGGCTCATCCGGGCCAAGACGAGGGAGCTCGCCGTGGAGCACACGCCAAGGACCGTCCAACTTCTCACGGACCTGGGATTCTCCGTGAACTACGCCAAGTCCCACCTGGTACCCGCGCAAAACGCACTGTTTCTGGGAGCGAAGCTCGACAGTGTCCCTTCTGGCCTCCCCTTCGGAGGAAAGGACCAGGTCCATCCTGGGCAAGGTACAGCGGATGTTGGCTTCCGACGCGGCCAAGGTGAGGTCCATCAAGTCCCTCCTCGGAATGATGTCTTCTTGCATCTACCTCATTCCCATGTGCAGGCTCCGGATGCGCCCGTTGCAGGAGTTCCTGGACGCGCGCTGGATCCAAACGACGGGCGGCTTCGAGGAGAGGATCACACTCGACGAGAGTTTCCGCCGCGCGGTCCGGTGGTGGGGCACCCGCGCGCATCTGACGGCGGGCATGGACTTCCAGACCCCAGACCACCAGGAGACAGTGACCACGGATGCCTCCCTGGAAGGGTGGGGAGCGCACACCGAAAATCTACACGCGAGAGGCCTTTGGCTCCCGACGGAGAAGTCCCTCCATATTAACGCCCTGGAGCTCCGTGCAGTGTTCTGGGCCCTCAGGTCCTTCCTTCCGTCCCTCAAGGGCAAGGTGGTGAGGATCTTCACCGACAACACCACCACCATGTTTTACATCAGGAAACAGGGCGGAACCAGGTCCCCAGCACTGTCCAAGGAGGCGCAGGACCTGTGGCATTGGGCCGTCGCCCAAAGGATGTTTCTGGTGCCGTTTCATCTGGCAGGGATAAAAAACACCATCGCCGACTCACTCAGCAGGGAGCTGCGCTCGTGCCACGAGTGGGAACTACGGCAGGATCTAGTGGATCGCCTCTTCCGACGGTGGGGCACACCCCAGATCGACCTGTTCGCGACGGCGACGAACTCCAAGTGCCGGAGGTTCGCCAGCAGGTTTCCCCAGGCGAGGAGCATGGGCGATGCTTTCTCGCTCCCCTGGGAGGGCCTGTTCCTCTACGCGTTCCCTCCTTTGCCACTGCTAATCCGGCTCGTCAACCAGCTCAAGAGGTCACGGTGCAGGATGATCCTCATCGCACCTGCGTGGCCGAGGCAGATATGGTTCCCGGACCTTCTGGACTTGTCAACGTCCCCGCCAATCAAGCTGCCGGTGGACGCGGATCTACTCTCCAGGGAAGGAGGCGCCATCCTCCACCACGACCCAAAATCGCTGAACTTGCAGGCCTTGCTCCTGCAGCGCTAGAGTTTGGAGGATACGACATACCGGCCGACTGCAGAGAGGTTCTTGCAAAGGCCAGGGCGTCCTCGACTCTTAAATGCTACGGACACAAATGGAAGAGGTTCTCTGTCTGGTGCCACGCACAGAAGATTAACCCTCTACGGATTACAGCTCCCCAGGTACTGCCGTACCTGCTGACGCTGGCCAAAGCTGGACTGGCACACGCGTCCATCAAGATTCATCTTGCTGCGATCTCCCGATACACCAGAACCACGGGGCGGGCGTCCTTGTGGTCTCATCGTCTGGTGAAAGAGTTCATGAAGGGACTGTTCAGATCGTTCCCGCCGGTGAAGGCTCCGGCCCCAGCCCCGGCGTGGGAGCTCAACGTGGTGCTGACCAAGCTCATGGGACCTCCGTTCGAGCCTCTGCACTCGGCCCCGTTGAAGTTTCTGTCGTGGAAAACAGCGTTTCTTGTGGCCATCACCTCCGCACGACGGGTGGGAGAGATCCAGGCCCTTTCCTGCAAGGCCCCATACTTGACTTTTCACGACACGAGGGTAGTGCTCAGGACGCACCCCTCCTTCATGCCCAAGGTACCGTCGGACTTCCATCTCAACGAACCCTTGGTGTTGCCCGTTTTCTTCCCGTCGCCTTCGTCGCCGGCTGAGAGGACTTTGCACTCGCTGGATGTGGCTAGAGCGCTGAAGTTCTACGTGGACCGCACGAAGTGTTTTCGGAAGACGTCACAACTCTTTGTGAACTTTGGACCTGTCAATCGGGGGAAGGCTCTCTCGAAGGCTTCCATTTCCAGATGGCTCTCCGGCTGCATCATGTACTGTCATCGGTTGGCAAACCGACCGCTGCCTGGCCGTCCGAGACCCATTCCACCAGAGCGATCGCAGCTACCACGGCGTTCCTTTCTGGTGTGCCCCTGCTGGACATATGTAGGGCTGCTACGTGGAGGTCGACGCACACCTTCACGAAATTCTACTGCGTCGATCGGGATTCCAGGGAGGAGTCCAGGGTCGGCCAAGCAGTGCTGCGCAACCTGTTCGCCTGAGGTGAGCCTGGTGAGGAGGTAAGATGCTTAATGTTGAGTTTTATGTAATGCTTAATGTTGAGCCTTTGCCACCTCCCGTGGTTGTGCATGTGTGTACTGCTATGTATTCTTTATTCATGAGCATGTGAATCCATGCCAGACCCCATGCTGGAGAAGGAACAAGTTACTTACCTGTAACTGTTGTTCTCCAGCATGGGTCTGGCATGGATTCACATGCAAACCCTCCCGCCTACCCCTCTGCGGCTCTTCACTTGGTCATACTGCCACTTCACGTGCTTCCAAATCTGAAGATGGCTGCCAGAGGCGGTGCTTAGGTAGAGGGCAGTCATTGGCTGTGGTCAGTATGACGCAGAGACCAGTGATTGGTTACTACTACGAAAGACAGATCAGAAACAAAACTGATACTGGTTTTTTCTTTACCGAGGATTCCCAGCCTGACGACGGGGAATATTCATGAGCATGTGAATCCATGCCAGACCCATGCTGGAGAACAACAGTTACAGGTAAGTAACTTGTTCCTTCTGATCAAATTGACATGTCCAGCAATAGATGGGGATATGATGGCAACACCTGGTAAATGGAGAGAACTGGAGCATACCAACCTGGCAAATTGTCAGGGCCTCATGACCGTCACACTTCAGGGCAAAAAATGGAAAAGGCTACGAGTACCTGCATATGTGATGCTAGTACTTGACAAATGGCATGACTAGCTCGGTATAGGATAGGAATACTTTTTAAAATACTTCTTACGACTTTTCTCTTTGTCAATTCTTGTTTTTCCAAGTAAATGAAATGTGAGGTGAAGTCTTTGAAATGTGCGCCACCTCATTCTCTGGCCTCCTGTTTCCTTCCCTATACACATGTTTTGAACTAACCCATGTTCCTTCTAGTTCGAGCACTGGGTGACCCTTCGTTTTTTAGGACCCATTCTTTGGAATTTTCTCTGACTGTTCAGAGATTGATTTTAGTGTGGTCTTGTTTTCCAAATGTAAAAGACAAAAACAGTCCAGTCTTTGGTGAGCGTCAGAAAACACGGCTGTGAGCAACCCTAGTAGATTGATCAAATGCATTGACCATTAATGACCTTGTTGCATTGGTGCTTGGGCATGTTTTGCCGAATCGAAGGTAGCCTTTTCTACAAAACTTCAAACTAAAATAGTTTACCTTCAAATCACTTCTGCATGTGTAGCCATTGAGGCAGGAGGGCCTCGGCCTTCCCTCCACCTTCCGTAGAAAAGTTCACCTGGTGATTGTAATAAGTCACTCCTGAATGGTGGTTCATGAGCCATGCCTGCTGTTCTGCCCAAGGGTAGACTGTATATGTGGCGAGGCCTGAACTGCAGGTGACTTTTTGTAAACAGTATTTGAGAAAGTGTATTTGTCATAATGTTGAAATCCCCTAATTTAATTGGGGTGGGAAAATGAGACCTATTCAGTTTGGGTTGACTCATCAATTACATTTCCACCCCTGTAGGTCCAGAGAGTGCCGAAACCTTTCCCACGACTGACCATTCTGCGCAAAGTTGAAAACATCAATGATTTCAAAGCGGAGGATTTCAAAATCGATGGATATGATCCACATCCAGCCATTAAGATGGAGATGGCTGTTTAGCACTAACTTTTCACGTTTTGATAAACGTTTGAGTACTTGTTCTGTTTTTGGAGGCCATGTGCATAATGTATTAATATTTTAATGTAAAATCTTCTATTGTCTCGCATGTTTTTAATCTAATAAAATAGTTTTTTTTAAAATTAGAAATATAAATTATTGTTCCAATATATGTTGTGTAGTGTTCGTACAGGTAGGCTTTTGTACTTCAGACCTTTTCGTATTGGAATCCATTGGTGGAGCTGATGAGCCCCACGAGGGTTTCTGCAGCATTGGACCTATTTAATTGGCTATCGTCATGGGAAACTCAGCAATGCTTAATCCTTTTGTAACGAAGATTATTTCAGGGCTACCAGTCAAGTCCTATTCGTCGGATGGTAAATTTATAAATGTATTTCGAGTGCAATAAAACCGGTTTGGCTAAAGAAAATTCATGTGTTCAGTTGTTTTGTTTTTATTTAAGTTAATTGTTTATACTTTTTTTTGCGCTATACTGTAAATGTCTGGACTGTCTAGAAAGAGTAAGGTTCCAATGTACTGCAAGGGCATGCTCTGAATGTGCTGTGGCTAAATGGGGACCTTTTGGGAGTTTGTGTGAATCGCCAGAACTTTAGCACCCACTATTTAATGAGCACACCATTATGGGCTAGTTACAAGCTCAGTTTCGAGTTGTAAGCGGAATCCATTTAATCACCATGTTGTGGCTGTTGCGGTTCTGTGCCGCGAAGTAAGTAGTAAAATCGCCCCCACTTCAGAGAAGAGCAGTGTAAAGACTGGAGGGGGTATCTGTAGTGCTGTTCTCTATATGGGAGAGTCGAAGCACAGAGTGCCCCAGCCAAGATTCTCAATTTTGATATCGTGGTCGAGCAACCAATGCTTAAGCTCTCAGGAGGTGATGCGGGCTGGTTCTGAAGTACAGGGTAGTACCCAAGCACCCACAAAGGAATGTCAACACACTATGTTGTTGAAAACCGTCTTTGTATAAATAAGGTTCACGTTATATACACAATCACAATAACACACTTTGTACTCTGGCAATACTATAATGGTAAATATATACAAGTCTACGTGGTACCACTCTTAACTATCGATTCCTTTTGAAATGCATCAACTACGAACCGCTGAAATGGCATACGACTCTGATTTTAGTATGGCACAGTCCCCCATCTACCTAGAGACAGTTCTGTGCAAGGATCCCCAACCCCCCCAACCTGGGCAACCTGTAAATCAGTAAATAAAGCGTATTTGACAAGCCCAGTCCAATTATGCTCAATATAGTCTTGAGTCCTTCTAAAAAGGTTGTAGGACCCCCAAGGTACCTGGTTTCGTAGAGTTCTTCAGTGAGTCGTCGATGGACCCTTCTTGAGTGCACTCCCTTTAAGGCAGGGGCCACGGTCGTCAAGAGTCAGTGAAGAGGAAAGAGTGAACACTGTTGCAGCAGCTTCGTCAATGAGCACCTCAAGAACCGATCAGTCGACAACGTCCTGCAAGCTAAGGCGTGCAGTGCACCTAGACAACGAGAGTTTGTTGCCGCAAAGAGTTGATGAAGATCTTTGGGCCAGCAAGGGCATCGGGTCGTTGGCGTCTGTGGTCTTCAGGTGGCGGGAAACCCACTGGTGGATTCTCGTCGGCGTTCTCAACTTTCTCCATCGGGACAAATCGGTCGACAGTGCTGGCAAGAGATTCCTTGGATTCAATTGTCTTGGGCAATGGAGCACTGCGGGTCCGGTCTGCCATGGACTACAATGGGCGCTTCACTTTGGATTACGCGGCGGTACCCTTCTCCAGTCGGCAGCCTTTTTGAGGGTCTGACTTCCAGGGAGCTTTGGCAAAGATCAGCTGGTGCACGATGATCGCTCGTAGCTCGGGAAGAGGTCTCCTAGCCAGGTCCTCTCTTGGATCAGTCCTTGACAGTCACACAGCTTTCAGATTAGCGAAGCACAGCAGCAGCAATATTTCTTCCGTTGTGTGGCCCTATGTTAATACCTAGGGCATATTTTTTTCTTTTCTTCATGGGGTGGTGGACGGGGGGGGAGTCGGGGTTCCAATCAGGGTAGCGGAGGGGGAGTACAAGCAGTTGACCTACCATGAGACTCGCACACAGACTACATTCAGGCAAGAGACGCATGTAGTCGGATACTAGACACAATTCTCCGAAGCAAGGCCACACAAGAAAGACTGAAGCTTACGAACACAGATTAGGAGACACTACACCTGGCTACATGGAACGCCTACCTTACAATACATTAATGGCGGGTGACCTCATATGCATGCAGTCCTTGAATGTCAAGGGCCTCAACTCACCACAGAAGAGATGCATGTTAATCAGGGGCAGAAAAGAAGGGTGGAGTGGGTATCTTGTATCGCGTCTCCCTAGAATTGAACATCGCTCAAACGCGGAGACCCAGGTGGGAGATTCCTTATAGTGCAGGGATCCATTAGATCTTAAGAAGTCACTATGCTCTGCATGCACCCCCAATCCCCAGCAGCTGGTATTCTGTACAGACCTTTTCACACAATTAGACAGTATCAGAGCGGGATCACTGATCTGTGAAGGGGATTTTAACCTGATCATGAATCAGACATGGACTGGAAGTCCTATAGAGAGGAAGAGCTACCCCCCGAGACAGGCAATCCTTCCGCGAGTTGATCTCGGACCACCTGTTGCTTGACGCAGGGAGAACTCTGCACCCCCTCCAAGTCATACACATTCTATCCCTCTGCCCCCACATCAAACTTACTCCCGCATAGATTATTTCTTCCTGGTGGGAGACCTCTAATATTACCTGACGAATGCCACAATTGCGCTGGTGGGGTGGTCAGACTATGATTTGGTCACCATAGTTCGAAATAGGCCCTAGCAAAACCATAGACAGATGAGGGACATTTAATGACACGCTTTTCAGAGATCTGCTCTTCGGGGAGTCGCTAGATGAGGAAGCACAGGATTTCTTCAATGGAAATGATACTGGGGGAAATCCCACGGACCACACGGCAAAAGCCACGATGAGGGGTCTAATAATGGCACAGGGGGCCTCAGTGAAAAGAATTAAACTCATCAGGGAAACCCAACTAAAGAAAGCAATCACTGAAAAGGAATTGGCCCTAGACAATGATATGGGAGACAACTGAAGCCAGAGCGGAAATCGGGGGACTTGGGTAGGAACTTAAGGAAGTCTGGCAAGAGAAAGCATTGGCCCACCTCAGATTTGTGAAACGGATATCCCGAGAACGGAGATAAAGTGCGCACCTTGCTTGCAGCTAGACAAGTTCTCCAGGATGCGGTCTGGCATGGATTCACATGCTCAGGAATATTCCCCGTTGTCAGGCTGGGAATCCTCGGTAAAGAAAAAATCAGTATTCGATTCGTTTCTGATCTGTCTTTCTTAGTAGTAACCAATCACTGATCTCTGGGTCATACTGCCCCCAGCCAATGACTGCCCTCTCACTAAGCCCCGCCTCTGGCAGCCATCATCAGATTTTTTTACCGCACGCTCAAGTGTTGGCAGTCCTCGTGCTTTAGCTCTGGAGTTTTTGCTGCGTTTTTGCACTTTTTCAGGAGATTTTCTCTTTTTCAGTTTAATCGAGCCTCAAGCTCCACCGTTTCTACTTCTGATAACGGGGTCCCGTTTCGGAATTCTTCTACGCCCCTCAAGGGTGAAGTTTTCGTCGGGTTTACACTTCTTGGAGGATTCCGTAAGATCTGCGGCCTACCTCAACGGACATGGCCCAGGACAAGGGAAGCTCGACGCCCGGATCCAAGCTGTTCAAGTGCTGCCCTGGATGCAGATTGCAGAACGTTTTCAAGGAGGACGAGTACTCGCGTTGTCTCTACTGTCTTCATGAGGACAAGACGCACGTGGAGAAGGACTGTGCGTTCTGCAACGGACCAAACAAGATCGTCGTTCCCGCCTCGCCGGAGAAGGGCACAGCAGGTGAGAAAGCGAAGAAAAAGTCTCAGCGGGCTTCTAAGTCCTGTGAGGGCGCCCCGGCGACGGGGGCCCAACAGAAGGCCAAGCACCACGAGTCCGCGGGCACTGGGAGCGCCGAAAGGTTGGGCTCTTCGGCTGCCAGGCAGGGCGCTACTTCCCCGGCACGTTCGACCACGAGCCAGCGCTCTGGTTCGGGGAAGAGGAAGTCCGAGAACCTGGGTAAACCGCTGGAGCGGACCCGGTCGATCTCGAAGGGGGAGCGAGGCGCTGACCCTCGCCCCATGGCAAAGGCCCAGGACGCACCTAAGGTGGTGAGGGCTTTGATCCATCCGGCAAAGGCCTCTGTCGAAGTGGTCGCTGCAGTGGAAACGGCCTCTGGGCCCAGAGTATCCCTGCCACCGCAGAGGGAGTCCTTTCCAGCCCATCGTTCAGACCCTTGTGAAGCCCCTGGCGGAAAAAGAGGGGGGGGGCGGCGGCCAATGCAGACTCGGAATCAGCCTCTAAGGAGGAGCTGGTGGAAGCCGAGAAGGGCCTCAACGAGAGGTTCATAGGCCTCAACGAGAGGTTCGTGAAGGTTCGATCCCAGGGGACGGACCCCGCTGACGTGATTGAAGATGGCGATGTAGAGGGCCCAGTGGAACGGCCATCCCGTCCGTCGCAGCCATTACCCGAGCCCCAGGATAGCTCAGCGGCCATTTTGTTGGCAATCCAATCCTTATGTACCGAGATGAGGACGAGATTACCACGGACCCTGACGGGAGGATCCAGAACCGGGCCTGTCGGGAAGCCCTCCGAACAAGCGGAGGAGAGTCCACCCCGCTCCGCCCTTCGTGCCTGTGAGACCTGTGGACCCCTCATCCTTGCCGGACCCTAGAGAGGATACAGCGACGGACACAGCTACGGGAACGGACGATGACGGCGGCGATGAGACAGCGGACATCCCGTCATCACCCCCCCCCTGCGGGCTTCCCCAGCCGACGAAATTGGCTCTTTCCACGCCATGATAACCAGGGCATCCGAGCTCTTCCAGCTCTGCCCTGAAGAACAAAAAAAGGAAGGGTTTCTGTACCAACGACGAGAGGCCAAGAGGAAGACGGCCCTCGCGGTGCCTTTGCTCGACGATATCTGGAACGAAGGGCTTGCTGTCCTCAAGAACCCTTCCACGGCACCTGCCAAGAGGGACAGGTACGAGAAGAAGTACCGAGTCCCCGATGCCGCCCCCTTGTGCCTCAGGGCCCAGCCCACACCGGACTCTGTCGTATCGGTTAAGAAGGCAGCGGGTGTGGCGGCTTCAACTTCCACTTCCCCGCCGGACAACGAGGGTAAGAAGTTGGACTCCATGGGACAATGAGTCATCTGGTCGGCGGCGACGACGATTAAGGCGGACAATGCCTTAGCGATCGTGGCCTGCTACAACAGGGAGCTCTGGTTCAAGATGGCTCCCCTGCTAGACTTCCTACCTGACGACAAGAGGGTGGAGGCCCTAGAAATTCTGCAGGAAGGCGAGGTGGCATCGGATCACGCCATAACGGTGGCAACGGACATTGCCGATAACGGATTTCGCCAACTGGGCAACGGAGTTTGCCTCTGACGACGAGGATGGCTCAAGGCGACACTTTCGCCAGGACGTCCAGACCAGAGTGTTGGACATGCCGTTCGACGGCAACAACCTCTTTGGTAAGGAGGTGGACGAGTCTCTACAGGCCATCAAGACCGACTCTGAGACGGCCCGGGCCTTAGGGGTGCTTCACCAGCGACGGACCTTTCGGAGCTCCGGAGGCAGACAGGGGGCCTCCAAAGGTTCCAGCGGTGGCTCCTCCACTTACCGCCAGGCGGCCCGCTCCTCTTCCCAAGAGACCTACAGAGGTCGCGGCAAGCAAGGGGGACCCTGCCGTCGTTGGCAAGGCCGCCTCCAAGCAAGACTGACCCGGCCGTGTTGTCGGGGGCCCCCACCGAAGCACCCTGGTGGGAGACCGGCTGACGAAGTTCGTCAGCGTGTGGGAGTCCATCTCCACTGACCATTGGGTGTTGGACACCCTGGCCAACGGGCACTCGCTGGAATTCCAAAAGAAGTGCCCTCGCATTCCTCCCGTGGCCAGGAAGGACAATCACGTCCCTCAACTGCTGTTGGAGGTAAGGGCGATGCTCAAAGGTGCCATCGAGCTCATCCCCAGAAGGCTCCGGAGTGTACTCAAGGTTCTTCCTCGTCAGGAAGAAGACAGGCGGTTGGCGCCCCATCCTGGACCTGCGTCACTTAAACAAGTACATCAAGGCACAGATATTCAGGATGGTCACCCTCCAGCACGTGCTGGGACAGCTGGAGGAAGGCAACTTCCTATCGTCTTTCGACCTGGAGGATGCTTACTTCCACATCCCTATTCTAAAAAGGCACAGGAAGTTCCTCAGGTTCGTGGTTCAGGGACGCCACTACCAATTCAGAGCCCTACGTTCGGATTAAGGTTGGCACCCAGGGTTTTCACCAAGTGCCTGGCACCAGTGGTGGTGCGGCTGCGCCTGCAGGGGATCCATGTTTACCCCTACCTGGACGACTGGCTAATCCGGGCAAGGACAAGGCAACTCGCCGTCGAACACACGGCGAGGACCCTCCGATTGATCACGGAGCTGGGGTTCACCATCAACTACCCCAAATCCCACCTAGTTCCATCGCAGATAGCACTGTTTCTGGAAGCGAAGCTCGATACAGTGGGGCAATTGGCCTCCCCTTCAGAGGAGAGGACCAAGACCATCCTGGGCAAGGTGCGGCGCCTGCTAGCCACGGACGTGGCCAGGGTGAGGTCCATCAAGTCCCCCCTCGGGATGATGTCCTCATGCATCTATCTTATACCCCTTTGCAGACTTCAGATGCGTCCGCTACAGGAGTTCCTCGACGCCCGCTGGCTTCAGGCGACGGGCTGTTTCGAGGACAGGATCCCTCTCGACGAGGAGTTCCGTCGGGCGATCTTATGGTGGGGCATCCGTGCTCACCTCACAACAGGCACGGAATTTCAAATCCTGGCGTTTCAGGAGACCGTGACGACAGACGCCTCTCTGGAGGGTTGGGGGCCCACACCGGAGACCTCCACGCAAGAGGCCTTTGGCTCACGGAGGGGAGGTCTCTCCACATCAACATTCTGGAGCTCCGACCAGTGTTCTGGGCTCTCAAGTTATTCCTTCCGTCCCTCAAGGACAAAGTGGTGAGGATCTTCACCGACAACACCACCACGATGTTCTATATATGGAAGCAAGGAGGCACCAGATCCCCAGCCCTATCCAAGGAGGCCCAGGATCTGTGGCACTGGGCCGTCGCCCAGGGGGATGTTTCTGGTTCCCTTCCACCTGGCTGGAATAAAAACACCATCGCTGACTCACTCAGCAGGGAGCTGCGCTCGTGCCACGAGTGGGAACTGCACCAGGATCAAGTGGATTGACTCTTCCAACGATGGGGGTGGGGGGACCCCCAGATCGACCTGTTCACGACAGTGACGAACTCCAAGTGCCAGAGGTTCGCCAGCAGGTTCCCACAGCCGAGGAGCATGGGCGATGCTTTTTCGTTCCCTTGGGACGGCCTGTTTCTATACGCGTTCCCTCCATTGCTGTTGTTGCTCCGCCTCATCAACCCGCTCAAGAAGTCCAGGTGCGGGATGATCCTCGTCGCACCGGCGTGGCCGAGGCAGATCTGGTTCCCGGACCTTCTGGACTTCTCAACATCCCAGTCAGGCTGCCGGCGGACATGGATCTTCTCTCCAGAGAAGGGGGCGCCATTCTCCATCACGACCCACAGTCGCTGAACTTGCAGGCCTGGCTCCTGCAGCACTAGAGTTTGGAGGGTACAATATCATGGCTGATGCAGATAGGTTCTTGCAAAGGCCAGGGCGTCCTCAACTCAAGTGTTACGGTCATAAATGGAAGAGGTTCTCTGTCTGGTGCCGTGCACAGAAGATTAACCCTCTGCGGATTACGGCCCCTCAAGTGCTGCCGTACCTACTGACGCTGGCCAAAGCTGGACTGGCTCATGCCTCCATAAAAATACATCTGGCTGCCATCTCCCGATACACCAGGACTACGGGACGGGCGTCCTTGTGGTCTCATCGCCGGGTGAAGGAATTTATGAAGGGACTATTCTGATCATTCCCGCCGGTGAAGGCTCCTGCCCCGGCGTGGGAGCTTAATGTGGTGCTGACAAGGCTCGTAGGAGCCCCATTCGAGCCTGTCATGGAAGACGGCGTTCCTTGTGGCCATCACCTCTGCACGACGAGTGGGAGAGATTCAGGCCCTATCTTGCAAGCCTCCATACTTGACTTTTCATGACACGAAGGTGGTGCTGAGGACGCACCCCTCCTTCATGCCCAAGGTGCCGTTGGACTTACAACTCAACGAGCCCTTGATGTTACCAGTTTTCTTCCCGTCGCCTTCGACGCCGGCCGAGAGGACTTTGCACTCGCTGGATGTAGCTAGAGCGCTGAAGTTCTACGTGGACCGCACAAAGAGTTTTCGGAAGACGTCACAACTGTTTGTGAACTTTGGGTCTGTGAATCAAGGGAAGGCTCTCTCGAAGACTTCCATTTTCACATGACCTTCTCTGCAACTCCAACCTTCACCTACTATTTATTTGCGAAACATGGCTTCATGAAGCCGCAGGCCCAGTCCTAGCCATTGCCCTGCCCGATGGTTACACAATTTTCAGGCAAGACTGCAATACACAAAAAGGAGGGGGGGTTGCATTGATAGCTAAACAGTCCATCCCCATCAGAATGATCCAAGGAGATCCCTCGCACAGCTGTGACTACATGCTCGTCAAAATCAACCACTCACCAAGCTGCACCATCACCGCCCACCTCACATACCGCCCACCAGGACCAGCGGGAGAATTCCAGGAAGCGCTCCTACACACCATCAGCAACAACCTCAAGAAAACCACCATGTCCATCCTCCTGGGTGACATGAACCTCGGCCTCAATGACCCCTCAGACAGAAATGCTGCCTCGTTCAACAACGCCCTCACAACACTGGGATTCAGACAAGAAGTGCTAAAACCAACACACAACAAAGGCCGCATCGTGGACTGGATCGCCCAACACAACTGTCGGGTATCGACGCCCATCATCTCTCCCATTCCCTGGTCGGACCATTCCATTATCCACTTCAATATCAATTATTCCAGAACCCCACCCACCGCTCCCGAAGTTCTGCTGCCCGCCCTCACCAGGAGTGCCAAGCAACTAACCAAGGAAAGACTACTTCCCCACCTCTTGGTTCCCGAACTCAAACGCCCTTTCTCCAACAACCCGGACACTCTCGCAGCAACCTACAACGCCATCATCACCAAGGCCATAGACACCATTGCTCCTTTGGCACACAGGAAAGCTAAACCCACCAAAAAAAAACAACTCTTGGTTCACTCGGGACATCCTGAAACTACGCTCACAAAAACGATTGGCTCTCACAGCTTGGCAAACTAACCCCAATGACCTCACTAGACAAGCTTTCAAAGACATCACAAAACAATACAAATCCGCCATCATAGCTGCCAAAGCCAACTCCTTCAATACCAGGATCGCCAACGCTAAATCGGGATCCAGGGAAATCTTCGCAATCTTCAGAGAATTGGAGTCCCCAACTCCACCCTCAAACCCCTTGAATAAAGACAAAGAATGGTGTAACGACATCCAAGAGGCCATGCTCAACAAGCTGAATACTCTACAAGATAAAATCATCAGTCACCAAAAAGCCTTATCGCAGCAACTATCCAACCTACACCAGACCACCACCCCTTCCGAAATCCCAGCCTTCTCATTCCAGGAGATGACAGAAGAGGAAGTCCTAACCATACTCAACTCCATCAAGCCCTCCAATTGCAAAAGCGACTCATGTCCAGCCCAGCTCATCAAGGACCGCGCCCCCTCACTGGTACCGTTCTTCACAGCCTTCATCAACACCTCGTTCAAATCCAACCAAGTGCCATCCTGCCTCAAAGAAGCTTGGGTTCGCCCATTATTGAAAAAACCTTCACTAGACCCCAAGGTACCAGGAAACTATAGGCCCATCACAACAGTTCCCTTCCTTCTCAAGATCCTGGATAAAGCTGCATACATCCAAGTACAGAACTACCTAGAAGCTCATCACCTACTTGGTCTCCGGCAATCTGGCTTCCGACCAAACCATGGCACAGAAACAGCAATACTGGACCTTAAGAACCAAATCGATGACCTAAGAGACGTAGGCAAACCAGCTCTTCTACTCGACCTCTCGGCGGCATTTGACCTGGTTAATCACGACACCCTCTGCCACCACCTCTCTACAGCGGGCAACTTCTCAGCTGAAGCCACTGCCTGGATAGCATCCTTCATTAGGGGCAGAGAAATTAAAGTCTTTTCGGACACAGCCTGCGCCCAGCCACATTTAATCAAATGCGGTCTCCCGCAGGGGTCCTGCATATCCCCCACACTGTACAACCTTTTCACAAGGTCATTATTCAAATACCTCGATGCAATGGGCATCACTTACACCAACTATGCGGACGACACACAAGTCCTCATCCCTCTCACCGGAGACTACGAAGCCGACCAAAAAACCCTAATCTCCATTTACACCACCATCCAAACCTGGATGGCTGAAAACTGGCTCTGCCTCAACAGCGAAAAAACAGAGCTACTCATCATCGGATCACCAGCCACAATCAATAAAATGGGGCCCCAATATGACTCCATCGACAATTGCCGCATTTCGGTCTCCAAAGCAGTCAAAACCCTTGGAGTCTACCTGGATTCCCTCACCATGGACAGACAGGTCAACGCAATCTCGTCAGCAGCAGCCTACCATGCTGCAAGGCCCTTCCTCTTACAGGAAAACGCCCTCACCATCGCAAGAGCTATCATAGGCTCCCGCCTAGATTACTGCAATGCACTCCTACTAAGCACTTCAGCCAAAAATATTAAAAAGCTTCAAACGGTGCAGAACAATGCCCTCCGAGCAGCCACGGGAATCTCAAAAAGAGACCACATCTCAGCCACCAGAAAATCAGTCCATTGGCTTCCGGTCAAGGAACGGATCCTTTTCAAATCATTGGCACTCACCCACAAATGTCGACACGACACACCACCGCGCTACCTTGCTCAGAGATTCTCTAGGCCCCCCTTCAACAGACCAACTAGATATAGCCACACCAACCGCCTAGCAATTCCAAAAAGCATCAGAACCAGAGCAGGTGGCGCTAGCTTCCCAGTCCTCGCCGCCACCAACTGGAACCTACTACCCGCCGAGATTAGAGGCATCGAATCCCACTTGGGGTTCAGGAAAGCAATAAAAACTATGTTGTTTGTATAAACCCCACCGGGGCCCTGTCAACTGCATAACCTCTGTAAAGGCAAACGTCCTTTTTCCAACGATAGGGGTAGATACAAGCTCGCTGTAACACCCTCGATCTACCCCTCCCTGCACTGCAACTAAGCCACTTTCTTGCAACAGCGCCCCGATGCCTCTGGGCTGCGTGGCGCTTTACAAATGTAAAAATAAAATAAAATGGCTCTCCGGCTGCATCATGCATTGTCACCGGTTGGCAAACCGACCGCTGCCCGGCCGTCCGAGAGCCCATTTGACCAGAGTGATCGCTGCTACCACGGCGTTCCTGTCTGGTGTGCCCCTGCTGGACATCTGCAGGGTTGCTACGTGGAGGTCGACGCACACCTTCACAAGATTCTACTGCATCGATCGGGGCTCCAGGGAGGAGTCCAGGGTCGGCCAAGCAGTGCTGCGCAACCTGTTCGCTTAAGGTGAGCCTGGTGAGGAGGTAAGAGATGCTTAATGTTGAGCCTGTTGCCACCTCCCGTGGTTGTGCTTGTGTATGCTGCTATGTATTCTTTTATTCATTAGTTACAGGTAAGTAACTTGTTCCTTCTCCAGCATGGGGTCTGGCATGGATTCACATGCAAACCCTCCCACCTACCCCTCTGCGGCTCTTGACTTGGTCATACTGCCACTTGGCGTGCTACCAAATCTGAGGATGGCTGCCAGAGGCGGGGCTTAGGGAGAGGGCAGTCATTGGCTGGGGGCAGTATGACCCAGAGATCAGTGATTGGTTACTACTAAGAAAGACAGAGTAGAAACGAAACTGATACTGATTTATTCTTTACTGAGGATTCCCAGCCTGACGGGGAATATTCATGAGTATGTGAATCCATGCCAGACCCATGCTGGAGAAAAACAGTTACAGGTAAGTAACTTGTTCCTTACAAGTGATTCAAAATAATTCTATCAGCGCTGCACTTAACTTTCCAAGGAGATCTTACATCTCTGAGACAAGACGGAACTTACACGGGCTCCCTGTCACACACAGAATCTCTCTTAAAATGCTAGCCTTAAGTGCAAGGTTGTTCTGGGCCTTGTAGGCTGACTATCTGGTCAATCGCTTCAGGTGACATTCTGCTAACAGACCATTGAGGTCAGGCAGTATGCAGCTTGAAGCTGGGTACACATTAACTATACCGAGCTTCAAGCTGCATACTGCCAGTGGAGCAAGCTTCCCAGTCCTTGCAGCCAAACTGTGGAACACAATACCCACCTCACTTAGAAAAGAACCAACCTTCCACGCATTTAAGAACAAAATCAAACTCTGGCTATTTGAACTAGATGCATCCTTGTGTTCTTAAAGGATAGTTCCGGGACTTTTTTTTTATTGTTCCTATGGTTCGGCCATGTGTTTTTAAGCATAAATCGGTAGATCGTAGAAAACTTTCCTATGGACCTTACCCGACTTTTCGTCCATTAACGCACTCGAAAACATCCGCCATTTTATGATAATCCTATCATTTCCCCCCATCGCCCTGGCTCACCTGCTTTTGCGGCACTAAATCAAATCCCCCGCCCCTGAGCCTGACATCAGCAGACGCGTACCGCCCATTTCCCGTTTCGTGTCAACAATCGCTGCGCCTCAGCTAATGACGTGTCGCCATGGAAATGGCAGGACGCCTCTTTCCTCAATAAGTATAAACAGACCGTTTCACAACACACAGCAGCAGATTTTCGAATCCATTCCTCTCTCTGTGTTACTTTGAGTATTCTGTGACTCGTTGCTGTGCTCTGGTCAGCTACCTTTGTTGATTGTAGCCCGTGTGAACAGATACCAGTACCACCGCTATAAATTATTTTACTTTCTTTACCACACAATGGCTACAATAATGCCGTATATGTACGAGCCCGAGTACACCGAGGAAGAACTACTGGAAAGGCAAGCACGCGAAAACGATGGGGATTCGGACGGCAGTTGGGAGGACCAGTCAACGGATGAAGAGCCTGGACCATGTCGCATGGACGGCGTCTCCACCTGGTGCACGTGCAATCGTTGCGAGCTAATGCCAACTGAGGAGAACTGCTGCTGCCGAGAAAACTCGGGATGCCTGGCCTACATTCCGGAAGGCGAGCCAAGTCCGCAATGCATCACTGAGCTGCCAGAGTTCAGGGAAGCCTGCCTCTCACGGACCGTGTTGAGGAGGATGATGGTGCTTATGCACGAACTTCGCGGCACTGTTCGTCCGCGTAATCCGAGTAACGAGTAAGTATACTCTGGTTGTGATGTCAGTGATGCCACTACTATGTCATGGTCGTCTCCCACATATAAAATTACATCTACATATCATTCGAATGCATGTAAATTGGTTCCATATTGTGCATTTTCTAGATAGAATTTTTTTCAAAGCAGAATGACATTTTTTACCTGAATCGACAGTGATAAAGTTTTGTCATTTTAATACAGTTTGCATCTTTCATTTTCACAGGTGGTACAGGCTGGTGGCCTATCGTTGCTTCACTTGGTGGCTTCACGGGAGGCTCGGACACCGCGTTCGGAGAGTAATACCTGCCTGTGCGGTACTTGCCATTAGACAACATTTCCCCAGCGACAGTGGACAATACCGCGGATTTTCCCTAGATGTGCTGCAACCGCAAATTTACAATGTGTAATGTTTATTATTTATGTTCAATTGAAATTAAGATCCAAAATAAAACCCAATATATATTTTAACAATGGTTGTTTTGATTTGTTCAAGCGTTGGCAATAAAAGGAAGGCCGTTGTATTTTATTGATACAAAACATGGTTATAGGTAAATATGGTTGATCATAATAAATCATCCTTTTGGGCACCGGGTACAGAGATGACCACCTCTGGCCCGTGCCGCCTTGCCACCACAGGCCAGCCTGCTGCTGACTAACTGCCTAGGCATCCAGGGTCTCCAGGGTGAACTGCACCCATATATTCTCCTGGGAGGGTGAGGTATTTATAAACTCACCCCCCTGCCTTCCATGTACTAGATCCTGCAGCCAGCCTCTTACATGCAGTTAGATGGCCTCTCCTTGGTGAGGCCCTGCGGCAAACGAGTCTTGTCAGCACGAGTGGTCTATAGAGCATGGGTTGTTGTTCCCATGTCTACCTCCAGACCCCGTGTCTCCTGCCAAGCATCCCCCCTCACGCTGGACGGCCCCCTGCAATCCACATAAGTGTGTCTCCATTCACGAGTCTTCCTGTGTCTTGTCTGCACGACCACCGCCCCAATCCACCCCCCGCCCTATCAAAGGCAGTTCGCACCGGGGTACTTGTGCTGGCAACTGGAGCAGTCAGGGAGCGATAAAGGCCAAGAGGTGCCAAAGACCATGTACACTTCAAAGTGGTCTATAGAGCATGGGTTGTTGTTCCCATGTCTACCTCCAGACCCCGTGTCTCCTGCCAAGCATCCCCCCTCACGCTGGACGGCCCCCTGCAATCCACATAAGTGTGTCTCCATTCACGAGTCTTCCTGTGTCTTGTCTGCACGATCACCGCCCCAATCCACCCCCCGCCCTATCAAAGGCAGTTCGCACCGGGGTACTTGTGCTGGCAACTGGAGCAGTCAGGGAGCGATAAAGGCCAAGAGGTGCCAAAGACCATGTACACTTCAAAGTGGTCTATAGAGCATGGGTTGTTGTTCCCATGTCTACCTCCAGACCCCGTGTCTCCTGCCAAGCATCCCCCCTCACGCTGGACGGCCCCCTGCAATCCACATAATGCCACGACATATACACGTCATTCATTCACAAACACACCCCTGTTTCGAATTCTTTATAACCCACTTCATATTTCTAATGAGCACTTCTTTGCGCTTTGCTAGTCAACCCGTGAAGGTGCTGGTTATCTGCTCTTCGTCTCTGTGAACTTCCGTGACCACTTTGAGCAAACTCGTCAGTTTGCAACCTGTGAACTGCTCCCTGTTCTACGACAAGAAACTACTCTGATCCCTGCATCTAACTGTTTGTTCGTCAAGGTAATGCCATGTACCATAATCATTTTGCGTCCAATTTTTTTTCGTTCAAGACAGTACATGCAAGGAACTAGTCACATGTTCTGAGTTTACATTGGTATTCATAGAGAATTGTTGATCTTTACTTTTCAGAACTTTCCACAATGCCTGCCTGTTCCATTGGCGGTTGCCCTTCGAAGACCCATAATAAATCTCAAGGTACTATAATGCATGTTTTCCCTAAGACAATAGATCAGATAAGAGAATGGGTCCGATATTGCGGATATCCACCATCTGAGCTTGAAAGTAGAGTCCTAGAGGTCTTTGCGGACAAGAGGGGTGATCGATACCGCATCTGCAGCAGGCACTTTACCTCTGACATGTACTCCACATCATTGCTAATAAAGAACACACCGCGAGCGAGGCGAAAATTGCTCTCAACCGCTATTCCCACTCTATTCGTCCACATCCCTCCACTGGTGAGTCAAGTTTACGTATTTATCTCTTGGCCTTGCGGTAGTGTGTAGCATTAGCTAACAATAATTTCCCCATTTATGTATCCACTCAATATGAAGGCGGAAGATTCTCCATCCGTGTCGTTATTGCAGTCATCAGCCACTTCAAGCGCCTATCGGGTAATCTTACTTGGCTATTCTGCCACTGACTTGTTTTAGGCATGTAAATCAATAGTTGTAATTTATCGTGTAATTATGTTACCTAATGGTACACCCTTGTACTCGTCCTCTAGTCTTTGTTTTCAGTTATAATTATTGTTATCCAAAATAATGCAAGTACTGTCTTTCAGGGAGATGCTGAGGAGTCCAACGTATTAACGACTACCGTTGATGTCACTCAGATGCTCGAGGTACGTTTCAGGACAGTTCCGTCGCCCTCCTATGTGTCCTCTTTTTTCAATTTTGTGTTCATTACTAATGAAAGTCCTACGTTTCAGGGAGTCGATGGAGCATTAGTCCAAGAAGAAGGGGGAGCATGCAGTTACGGGTCGGCGCAACAGCTTGCAGAAGTGTGCACCGCAGTTACATCGTCCCTTGATGTTCTTATGCATTTCGAGGAATGGATACTGACAGTTCGATCAAGCGAAATCATATGACGTGATTACATCCGCTATACTTCCTTCTTTATTAACGCAAGTACTATGTTTCAGGGAGATGACGGCGCTTCTTCTACAAGAACATCACCCCTAGTAGTTGATGCAGATCTCTGGGTGGTGACACTTCCAACGATTGAGCAAATCGAATCATATTTACATATCCATTATTTATTTTAGACAACTGATCATTTGTGCAGGTCTATTTAGATGAGCCGTTCACGCCTGCACAAAGTTTCTGTTCTTTTTATCAAAATAGAAAACCATACTAATGCAATTACTGTGTTTCAGGGAGTCACTGAAGCATCATCTTCAATAATATCATCAATGGAAGTCTATGAGGAGCCAGAGGTATGGATCTTGACAGTTCCATCTAACTAGATCAACAATGCGTGAATAATTGTCGTTTGAATGTTCTACACAAAGCGTTCATTCGTGTTTTGCTATTGAGATGTACGTGGGTATTGGTCCCCAAGTACATTTTGTGTTTTCGATATTATTATACATACTAATGAAAGTTCTATGTTTCAGGGAGTCGATGGAGCGTCAGTGCGTGATGGATGTGCTTATCATGAAAATATAGTCGTTGCAGCGCAAGAGGAAGTGGAGACATGCACACACGAGTCGGAGCAACAGCGTCCTGATGTTGAAGTTCGAGGCAAGAAAGTTTCAAAGAAAAGAAAGCAAAAGAAGGTTATTGTCCTGGTCACTATATTATGTTGTTTTTCACTGTTAATAGTTCAATACTGTAAGTTGTGTTTAAACTGAACATCCCTTTTCCAATCTGTCCTCTAGTTGCGAGTGGGTGTATGAACTAGATCTACACAGACAGTGAAGCGAACGAGAGATGTTGCTTGTCAAACCTTTTGGCAGGGACTTGAGACTGGAGATGCATCGTGCCAATGGGAAGAATATGAAGTGATTGACAACGGAGCTATACCACATGCAGCCATTGATAGTGACTGTCCTCCTGGTAGTTCGGATGCAGTTGGAGATAAATTCACAGAATCCACACCCGCAAAAACTATGACCGCGAGAAAGTTGATGAAATTGTCCTATTCACCCATTGCCGGAGAAGGAACAGATGTTGCAATGGAAGAGAATGAAGTGGACTACAATGAAACACCTTCAATATCACTGAACATAGCGGAAGACGATATCAGAGATTCTACCTTTCATGTGAGTGACATGTCCTCAACGTTACAGGCCGAACCAGCTGGGATGCAGAGTGACAGTATAAGGAAAGAGGCCAAATTCATTGTATTCGATAGTTGCTTGATTGATATTATTCGGTTGAAATGTGGGCATTCGGTAGGTGGGGAAGTATGTGGGGAGCCATTGATTAATGTGACTCGTGCAATTCGAGGCACTAACTTTAAAATACATGCCACCTGTACAAAATATCATCCTTTCTCATGGTCTGCACAACCCATGCTGGGACAACTGCCAGCAGGCAATCTACTTTGTGCAGCGGCTGCACTTTTTAGTGGTTCAAGTTTTAAAAAATTAGAGTCTTTCTTTCAGTTTGTGGGAATCCATTTCATTGCGAAAACTCAGTTCTACAAATACCAAACCGATTATCTATTTCCAACCATTAGCGAAGCTTGGAGAATGGAAAAAATGTCTATTGATAGTACATTCGCGGGCAAACGGTTCAGGCTAGCCGGTGATGGACAGTGCGACAGCCCAGGATTTTCAGCCAAGTACTGCACCTACCACTTTCAGGACATGGAAAGTAAGAAAATTGTGAGTTCGGTGGTCGTGCAGGTGTCCAAAGTACATCCTCAGTGGCCAGGGAGAAAGTTGGCTTTGTAGCATCATTGCAAGAACTACAATCGCGGGGAATGGTGATCGACCTGATAGCCACGGACAGACACGTTTCAATTGCCAAGACAATGAGAGAAGAGTACAAAAATATAAATCACCAATTTGACGTTTGGCATCTTGCAAAAACAATCAATAAAAAATTGTCGGCTGCAGGTAAAAAAAAAGATATGCAAGGTATTTCACAGTGGTCCAAGTCAATCAGCAACCATCTTTGGTGGAGCTCAAAAACATGTGGAGGGTTGTTGGAAATTCTACTGGAAAAATGGCGGTCAGTAATGCTACACTGTACAAACGTGCACAGCTGGAACACGAACCAACATTTCCACAATTGTGAACATGGCCATTTGTCCACAGAGGAGGCACGGAAGAAGAAGTGGTTGATTCCTTCATCACCCACTCACAAAGCCATTGAAAAGATTGTATTTGATAAAACTATAACAAAAGCTTTGAGGGGATTCACGGAATTCTGCCACACAGGAGATTTGGAGGTGTTCCACAATATGTGCCTAAAGTACAGGCCAAAACGATTGCATTTTGGCATGGAGGGCATGATAAATCGGACTCTTTTAGCGGTCTTGGCACATAGCCATAATGTCGGCCGTCAACAAAGTAGGACGACCGGAACTTTAGGGACGCTTCGCTACAATAAGGCCTTCACTAAAAGAAGTAAACAATGGGTGATCAAACCAGTGTTTGAGGATATGCAATATGAGTTTATTGAGAGACTTATTGTTGACGTCCTAGATAGGCACATAAATGGAGTTGTGAACGAACCTGTGCAGGTGACAACTGCATTGCCACCCAACATTGCCTCTGTTCCATGTCCACCTAAAGAAGAGCTCATTGAGAAATACACATCACGGTTTAAATGATTGTAATTTGATTGTCTGTTCTCTCGAGTCTCCTCATGTCGCAGGCCCATTGAATATGTTTATCTATCCAACCTTGTTCATTTGCGCATTAAATTAAACCAAACAGTAATATAAATGATTTTTCAAAAAATATAGAATGTCTCCGTATTTATGGTTCTGTGGGGCTGCAAAGCACGCAGACAAAATGCAAAGATGGAGTGTAAATTTCAAGTCCTGTAAGACGGCCTTACACTGAATGTAGCTAACTAGGAATGTGTGTTCGTTCAAAGTGAAGGTCAGCTGCTTTGATTTTTTTCTCGGGTGCCAGAATGGCCCACGACTCAGTATAAGGTTCTATTGTTATTTGACCTTGACAGGCCGGGACCACGTAAGAAACGATAATGAATATAATTTCAGAAACGAAAGCCATTTCATGTTCGTTCATTAGAAGAAATAAAACGTCGGCATAGAAGGAGTGGTATTTCGGGGCTGCCCTACGCACAGACACAATGGAAAATGCAAATATAATGTAAGTAACTCTTTAGATGAGTTTATACCGCAATTTAATTACTATACAGTAGCTTTAAAGACGGGTTAAGTTGTACTTGTTCATTCTATGTGGCATATTGTTTTGTACCGCGCACTATCTTGGGGAGAACCGTCTCCTCTCCCCTGCTACAACTGGTCCACTGTCTGCGACCTCGGTCCTGGGCCCTTCCACTCTCCACCTGCACTCCCTGTCAACCCCTGCACTGGGGGACTGTCTCAGTATCCTACAGCCCCCCCTTGACGTATAAAACCCAGTTGCACTGTCCTAGCTATGAAATAATTTCCAGACCTAATATATAAAATGAATAATTTTAATAAAGATCTGATGGTGAGACTAATTTCCTTTTTTTATGTTTTTCAAATAGATACATCGTCCATTATTGTCTGTGTCACGAGTACCAGACACCGGCGGATGGCTTCTATAATCGCCAATTGCTTCTCCGCGTGAACAACGTTAGCACCCTGACCATTTTGTGGGACGATCGCCAAGTACAAGTATGCCCTTACGCGGTACTAACGGCTAGATGCAACATACAGACCGTTGTGGTGGCCTAGTGCCTCGTTGTTGGAACAGCCATGCGATTATCAGTGCGACCGAAGAGCTTATTTTATCGTAAACCAACACCCTGTCTACTGCACACGAACATCGCTTGCCTCAAGACGAAATATTTTGGATCGAGAGCAAATAAAAATTCATTGATCTAAGACCCTGTGTACAGCAAAGGAACATTGTGTGCCTCGAAACGAACTTTTCGGAACGTGAGCAAATAAAAATGCAAATCGCTGAATATTCTCAAAACATTTGATGTCAAATAAATGTACTTTGCCAAATGTACAATCTTGCCGTTTGCTTTTAAACCACAGTTTCATATTCCGAATTGTGGCGCTGTATTGTGAGATGATCTAAGACCCTGTGTACAGCAAAGGAACATCGTGTGCCTCGAAACGAACTTTTTGGAACGTGAGCAAATAAAAATGCAAATCGCTGAATATTCTCAAAACATTTGATGTCAAATGTACTTTACCAAATTTACAATCTTGCGGTTTAATTTAAAAGTACAGTTTCATATTCCCAATTGTGGCGCGCTGTGTTGTGTGAGCTCATCTGTGTTGATTTCCTGGTTCTGTGTGGAGTCGCGTAGAAGACGCCTGGGCGCGTTTGCCTACGCAGCTGTAATGATTCTGTTCTAGTATTTGTAGTTTCCAGAAATAATAATGGTTCCCTGTAAACATGCACCCACTGACCTGATCCTGTAGCCCGGATGTGTTGAAATTGAGAAGCCCCCCGGGGGAATCCCCTCCTATCCCGTGATAGCTTGCACAAGGAAGGAATGAACTCCCCAGGGAAACCCTCTGGGGAAGAAAACCCTGACCGCCTCAGTTGTTGGAAGTCTTCTCTGTGAGTAGGGAAGGGCGAGTCTCTAGCATAGTTCCAGGTGACTGAATGCAGGTACCGCAAAGAAAAATAACAAAGGCATAGATTAGAGAAAGGTAAGTTTGCACTGAAATACAGAGTAGATGCGGGATAACAGTTGTCTAATAGTTACCCGTTATAAAGGAGATTGTGATCTACATTGTCTCACGATTGCATGCGTTCGGATTTCATCTGTGAGACACTGAGAGCGAGGACTCGTGGGTAACGTGATGTAACTTCGGGAGTCTAATACGATATAAAAAGGAAACATGAAAAGACCAGAAGGTAGAAACAGGCAGATCTTTCTAAAAACGAAAATAGAAGAGAAGGGTACCTGGCGGCAGATTAGATTTGAAGCAAAAACCTTATGAATAACGCAGCTGGGAAATGAGTGAAGCAGCTGAATAGAATCAATGTATGTGAAGTGTCCAACCCGGAGCGAATGGAAGCGGTTGCAGTAGAAGGGAGAAGGATCTGTTTCGAGCTGCTCTGGCACTCGAAAATAAAGGTTACGAAGCGGAGTCTCTGCCTTTGGAGTACAACAAGAAGGCTTCTAAAAGACAGAAACAGAAGAAGATATTTAGCAAGGTACAAATGAGAATTCGGGTAAGGGTAAGCCTAGGGACGAACTTACAAAGCGCTGACTGGGGAGAGTAGCAACGCACTCGAGCGTTGTGCTTGCCGCAAGATAACCGGATCTCTGCTGAGGAGGAGGAGCCTCAATAGCCCGCAACTCTTGCAAGGCTGGAATACCGCCCTCGGATGGCGCCGCCATCTTGGGAGAAATAATGGCCGTCACCCGTGATTGGGACCAACGGCGCCACAACGACCACCTCCTTCTATGGAATATGACAGTATGCCCCCTCCAAAGAGCTGACGTACCAGGTTTGCCGGGATGAGAACGATGAAAGCGGCGAACCAGCTGTGGAGCATGAACGGCAGAAGCCGGTTCCCAGGACCGTTCAGCCGGCGAATACCCACGCCAATGCACCAAGTATTGAAGACGGCCCCGGTGGTAACGGGAATCGCAAATGCCGGCAACTTCAAACTCCGGCCCCGAAGGAGTCGAAACAGGAGGAGGACGAGCAACCAGATGACGAGAAAAGCGATCCGCCACGTCCCGCTTAAGCTGAGAAACATGAAATACTGGGTGAATCCTAGACCAAGAAGGAGGAAGACGTAGACGATAGGCCGCCTCACCCAGACGTTGAAGCACAGGAAATGGACCAAAGTACTTAGGAGAAAGTTTGGAAGGCACCAGATGTCGAGGAAGAAATCGAGAGGCCAACCACACCCTGTCCCCGGATGCAAAAGCCGGAGCTGGAGAGCGTCTGCGATCAGCAAAACGTTTAATCCGTTCCTGAGTGTTCTGAAGAGAAGACAGAGCCTTCTGGTGACCTTGTTGGATATCCTGCAGCAGACAGACTACATCCGGGAAAGAAGATGCAGACGATACCCCCACAGGGAAGCAGGTAGGATGGAACCCATAGGAACAGTGAAAAGGACTGGATCCCAAAGATGTGTGATGCGCATTATTATAAGCAAATTCAGCCAACGACAATAACTCCGTCCAATTGTCTTGAGATGCTGAAACATAGCATCTGAGATAGCCCTCAAGGGTCTGATTCAATCGTTCCGTCTGTCCATTAGTTTGCGGATGAAAACCCGAGCTCAAGGCGCAGGTAATACCAAGCATCTTGCACAGTTGCTGCCAATATTTAGACGTGTACTGGGGACCTCTATCTGAAACAATAGTATCCGGTAAGCCATGAACAGAAAAAATATGCGTAATAAAGATCCTTGCCATCTGCGCTGAGGTAGGTACTTTAGGCAAGGCCACGAAGTGGGCCATCTTAGTGAAGTAGTCAATAGTGACCATAATGGTCGTGCATCCCGCTGATTTAGGAAGGTCCACTACAAAGTCCGTGGAAATGATCTGCCATGGACGAACCGGCACGGGCATTCTCGTGAGTAGACCTAAGGGGGAACATCGAGGTGCCTTTGATTGTAAACAGACGGTACAGGCAGCCACATATTGTTTAACATCCTCCACAAGACTAGGCCACCAGAAGTTGCGGCGGACCAGTTCCATAGTATTGTTGACTCCTCGATGACCAGCCATGAGTGAGTCATGACACATTGTAAGAACAGACTTTTGGAGTTCCGCCGAGGGTAAAAACAGTTTCTGATGTCGGTAAGCACAATCCTGAAATACAGTGAGTCCCAGTGCCCGAAACAGGTCAGGGTTATCCTGTTGGAAAACCAACGTAGCGCTAGCTACGGACTGAAGAAAACTAGAAATCACATGCACAAAACGAGCATTGGGAAATAAAGGTTCGGCCCGGAAGTGAGCCCACTCGGTAGATTCTTTCCTAGATAAAGCATCAGCCTTTAAATTAATTTTGCCAGGAATGAAGGTAAACACGATTTCATAAGGAGAGAAAAAATGAGCCCAACGGGCTTGTCTGCTATTCCGAGTTTGTGCATTCTGAAGGGCTCGAAGATTGTGGTGGTCTGTCCGAACCTCAACCGAAAATTGGGCTCCTACCAGCAAATGTCGCCATTCCTCAAAAGCCCGTTTGATGGCAAGTAACTCCTTCTCAAGGACTGTGTAGTTCAGTTCTGAAGGAGAAAGGGTCTTAGACATATACGCAACGGGACACTCCACCCCCTGTTCGTTTTCTTGAAGAAGGATAGCTCCAAGGGCAAAGTGGGAGGCATCCGACTCTACAATAAATCGCTTTCCCTGATCAGGAGAGAGTAGAATAGGCCCTGTCATGAAACAGTCTTTCAGGGAGGTGAAAGCTTCTTCTGCTTGCCTGGACCAATGGAACGGAACCCCTTTCTTGAGGAGAGCCGTTAACGGTAAAATGATCTCAGAGAATCTGGGAATAAATCGCCGATAGAAGTTGGCAAACCCCAGGAATCGCTGAATATCCTTAACACAATTTGGAGAAGCCCAGTCTCGGATAGCAGAAACCTTCCGGGGATCCATAGAAACCCCCTGAGCGGATAGAATGAATCCCAAATATGCCACACTGTCTTGATGAAATTCACACTTGTCCAGCTTACAGAACAAATGATTATCTAGAAGGCGCTGTAGTACATCCGTAACATGACCAATGTGTTCAGTGGGGGTATTAGAAAAAACCAAAATATCATCGAGATATACAATAACTGAATGCAGGAGAATGTCAGAGAATAGATGGTCCATAAAGCGCTGAAACACTGCCGGTGCATTGAACAATCCAAATGGCATCACGCGGTACTCATAATGACCAAATGGCGTCCTAAAAGCCGTCTTCCATTCATCTCCCGATTTGATACGAATGAGATGGTAGGCTCCTCGCAAATCTAGCTTGGTGAAAATCCTGGCACCTTTAATGGCTTCAAGGATGTCAGCGATTCGGGGCATCGGATAACGATCAGGAACTGTAATCCTGTTCAATCCGCGAAAGTCTATACAAGGTCGGAGTTCAGCAGAGTCTTTTTTGGGAATAAAAAATAAGGAAGCCCCAGCAGGGGAGGTGGATTCGGCAATGAGACCATTGTGCATATTCTTGCGAAGATACTCTTTAAGAACCTCCTTTTCTCTTGCGGATAGCACATACAAGCGACCAAATGGGATAGGGAGGTCCGGAAGTAAATCAATGGCACAATCATCCCTATGATGAGGTGGCAGTTCAGCATATTCAGTATTGGAAAATACTTTATGGAAAGATTGATAAGGTTCAGGAATCCCCTGAATCTGATTTAGCACCGTGGTTCTCAATTCCTCTCCCTCGCGAGACGAGGCAGAAAGTACTTTACTAGTACCACGAATAAAACAATGGGCTTGACAGTGAACAGAACCCAGAAAAAATGTTCCAGCTGACCAATTGATGTAGGGGTTGTGCACTCTAAGCCAAGGTAAACCCAATATCACAGGATAATGGGCAGTCCGGATAATGTCTAACGTGATGACTTCCCTATGATTAGCAATAGACATCTGTAAAGGAACTGTCTGTTCCTTAATGGGACCTGAGACCAACGGACTCCCATCAACTGACTCAACGGGAATAGCCATAGATTTGGAAGAGCGGGGAATTCTAAATTTGGCCGCCCAAATGTCGTCAATAAAATTGCCTGCTGCCCCACAATCCACCAATGCTGGAACCTCGACTAAACCCAAGGAATCACAAGAAAAAGTAACCTTTAGAACCAACATAGAGGTATCAGGGACATCCATACTGTGGGATGAAATGGAGGAAGAAGGGGAACCGCTCACTGATTCCCTAACCGCGGCTCCCCTGACGGTCGGGTTCTGGCGTTTCCCTGCTTCCGAGAGAGAATGATCGGACAATTTTGTATAGAATGCTCCTTGGAACCACAGTACATGCATAGCCCTAAGGTACGGCGTCGAAGTCGCTCCTCAGCGGATAAAGGACCCCGAGCAGCACCTACTTGCATTGGTTCGTCAGAGAAGTTTCCCTTGGGGGAGACAATTGATTTTTCAGGCTGAGACCGAAAATTCTTTTGCCGTCTCTTTTCCTGACGTCTTTCCAAAATTCTGTAGTCCATCTGCATAACCATCAATATTAATTCGGCCAAATTAGGCGGGCGAGGAACTCTAGAGACTTCATCCTTTAGTTCCTCACTTAAACCCCGCCTAAAAAGCGTAATCAAGGCGTCATCTGCCCAAGAAGTTCCTGCTGCCAATTGTTTGAAACGAGTAATATAGACTAAGAGATCCAAAGAACCCTGATGGAAGTCTAATAGTTGTTCTTGAGCTGACACTGTGACCTCCTGCCTCCCAAACATGGTCTTAAGACTATTCACAAAGGCGGGATATGAATCTAGAATTGGATTATTTGAAGTAACTAAAGGGGTAGCCCAGGCTAGAGCGGGACCGGTAAGGTGAGCGATCATGTGTCCCACCTTATCCCTATCAGTGTGAAAGAATGCAGTCTTAAATGTAAACTGCACTGTGCAGGATTCTAAAAACTCTCTCAACTTATGCGGGTCTCCATCAAAGCGTCCCCCTGGTAAAGGTCCAGGAGGAAGTTCGGAACAACTAGGGGACCTCCCCATGTGTTGCCGTAACACCGCATTCTCTTGTTTAAGTGCCTGGACTTCGGCCGTTAGTGACTGGACTGCCGCCAATAATTGTTGTTGTTGAGCCGGATCCATTTCAGTGTGAGCGTAAGGGGAAAAACAATTATGTCTGGAAACAGAATGAATGTAAGAAAAGAGACTAAGATAATCTCTATATGTTCCTTTTGGATAGGCGTTGCTAACTGTAATGATTCTGTTCTAGTATTTGTAGTTTCCAGAAATAATAATGGTTCCCTGTAAACATGCACCCACTGACCTGATCCTGTAGCCCGGATGTGTTGAAATTGAGAAGCCCCCCGGGGGAATCCCCTCCTATCCCGTGATAGCTTGCACAAGGAAGGAATGAACTCCCCAGGGAAACCCTCTGGGGAAGAAAACCCTGACCGCCTCAGTTGTTGGAAGTCTTCTCTGTGAGTATGGAAGGGCGAGTCTCTAGCATAGTTCCAGGTGACTGAATGCAGGTACCGCAAAGAAAAATAACAAAGGCATAGATTAGAGAAAGGTAAGTTTGCACTGAAATACAGAGTAGATGCGGGATAACAGTTGTCTAATAGTTACCCGTTATAAAGGAGATTGTGATCTACATTGTCTCACGATTGCATGCGTTCGGATTTCATCTGTGAGACACTGAGAGCGAGGACTCGTGGGTAACGTGATGTAACTTCGGGAGTCTAATACGATATAAAAAGGAAACATGAAAAGACCAGAAGGTAGAAACAGGCAGATCTTTCTAAAAACGAAAATAGAAGAGAAGGGTACCTGGCGGCAGATTAGATTTGAAGCAAAAACCTTATGAATAACGCAGCTGGGAAATGAGTGAAGCAGCTGAATAGAATCAATGTATGTGAAGTGTCCAACCCGGAGCGAATGGAAGCGGTTGCAGTAGAAGGGAGAAGGATCTGTTTCGAGCTGCTCTGGCACTCGAAAATAAAGGTTACGAAGCGGAGTCTCTGCCTTTGGAGTACAACAAGAAGGCTTCTAAAAGACAGAAACAGAAGAAGATATTTAGCAAGGTACAAATGAGAATTCAGGTAAGGGTAAGCCTAGGGACGAACTTACGAAGCGCTGACTGGGGAGAGTAGCAACGCACTCGAGCGTTGTGCTTGCCGCAAGATAACCGGATCTCTGCTGAGGAGGAGGAGCCTCAATAGCCCGCAACTCTTGCAAGGCTGGAATACCGCCCTCGGATGGCGCCGCCATCTTGGGAGAAATAATGGCCGTCACCCGTGATTGGGACCAACGGCGCCACAACGACCACCTCCTTCTATGGAATATGACAGCAGCTCAGTCACGTCACGGATAGAGGCGGGGAATATGAATGTTTTGATCAAGTCTGTTTCAGGGGCGGGGGATTTGATTTAGTGCCGCAAAAGCAGGTGAGCCAGGGCGATGGGGGGAAATGATAGGATTATCATAAAATGGCGGATGTTTTCGAGTGCGTTAATGGACGAAAAGTCGGGTAAGGTCCATAGGAAAGTTTTCTACGATCTACCGATTTATGCTTAAAAACACATGGCCGAACCATAGGAACAATAAAAAAAAAGTCCCGGAACTATCCTTTAATGATACTACCTGCTACTATCTATTCCATCTGTAATCCTTATAGATATTTCTCGATATGATGCACCTATAGGTATGTAACATGCTTTTTTGCACATGCTACTATCTTTCTTATGATTGTGCATTCATGTGAAACTTGCCACTATGTTTGTAACCATAGTCTTGTAACCAATGCGCCCAGATGCCCCAGGGCAAGGCGCGCAATACAAATAAACAAAATACAAATACTATGCAAACAAAGAGATGAGAGCAGTCAAAAGTAAATCCCCATCAGTTGCCACACTAACCAACCCGAATTACATAACCACCTGCTTTGCCCAGTTTTATGAGGAGCTATATTCCTCAGATTGCTCCCCTTCACAGGAGGGTATGGTGGAGTTCTTGGCCATGGTTGCTTTTCCCACCGATACAGCCGCCTGACCACGACGAGCTGGATGCCCTTATAACATAGAAAGAAGTGGACCATGCTATCTCAAACCTGACGGGTCAGAACGGTTTTACCCCAGCGTTTTATAAAAGACTAAAAGGTGCCCTTAGCCCTTTCCTGACCCTCTTGTTTAACAATATCATGGCTAATGGGCTTGCACCTCCATCGTTCATGGAAGCTAGAATTATTGTAATATCGAAGGAGGGGAGGGCCAACCTGGAATGTGGCTCGTACAGGCCAATTTCGCTACTAAATGCAGACTCAAAAATATACACAAGCATACTGGCCAACATGTTGAGTAGAGTCCTCCCTCAGCTAATCATAGTGACCAGGCGGAGTATGTAAAAGAAAGACAAGGCACAGACAATGTCCTCAAAACACTGGACGTAATGGTGTCGGTGGATCTGACCCCACGTTGATTTCAGTCGATGCCGAAAAAGCTTTCGACCAGGTGGAGTGGCGCTTCATGACTCCTATCCTTGGAAAAGCGGGCCTAGGTTTGCAATGGATACAGGGAGCCCAAGCGCTATATAATAAAACAAGTGTGTGGTCAATGGAGTGGCGTCACTTCCATTCATGTTCACCAGAGGGACCAGGTAAGGGTGTCCCCTCTCGCCGGTAATCTTCATCCTGGTCATGGAGCCCCCAGCCCAGATCATCTGGAACGATGATAGGATAAAGGGTTTTGAAATATTTGGCAAGGAGTATAAACTAGCTCTTTTCGCAGATGATGTCCTAGTCTGTTACTCACCCCTAGCAATCCATCCCAGCCCTGTTAGATGGGATGGAGGAATATGGTGTATTGTCAGGATTCTGCATAAATCGCAACAAGACTATATCCCTCCCACTTAAAGAAGGCAATAAACACCCAGATGTTGACCCACTGAGATGGGGTCTTAAGGTTGCCCACAACAGCATACGTTCTCTGGGATCACAATAACGAAAAAAATGACATGACCTACCAAGCAAATTACAAGCTGCCCTGGTCATGCATTCAGTGCGATGCAGAGAATTGGGGAAACGAAACTCTCATGGGCGGGAAGATTCACAACATTAAAATTGAAAGCCCTGCCGCACCTTCTCTTCTTGTTCCAGTCTCTCCCCCTCATGCTCCCAGATTCTTTTCTCGTCACAGCGAAGAGCACCCTTCTAGCCTTCTTAGGGGACCGAAAAAGGGCCAGGATTGCGTAAAACACACTGATTCTCCCCAAAGAAAAAGGAGGCCTGGCATATCTGGACTGAATACTACAAACCAACACAACTGCGAATCCTGGTTGACCATATCCGAGAGTCCAAAAGCAAGCAATGGATTGACCTAGAAAACTGCCTTTTTGCCCAAGTAATCCTGGCGGAATGGCTTTGGGCCCCCCAAAAGCTATACCACGAGAGCACCCGGTTCTAGAAGTGTTATGGTCCATTTGGAGAAAAAGAAATCCAAGCATGGCGGAATTACAACTTTCTCTCTCCCCCACCCCCGCGCCCCCTAGCTGCATCTGGGGCCCCCGCCCCCCAATTAGAGACTTCATTATAGATCCAATACGCTTCCAGCCTCAGTATGAACAAGGGCTGGTCAGAGCAGGTCAAATGTGGAGGGACAGAGCCTTTCTGACCAGAGAGGAGCTGGAGAATGCAGAGCCGGGCCTAAAGAACGAACCACTTCCCTACCTGCAATTGAAGGGTGTCCTTACAGACCCGTGTTGGGAAAACCAACTGCAACGCCACCTCACTCTGTTCGAAAAAACATTAAACTCGCACCTGGGACCTTAAGGACTGATAGCCGGAATATACAGTGCTCTTATGGAGAGGGGCCAGCTACCACCCCCGCATACCATGGCTAAATGGGAGGAGCTCCTAGGGTGGGAAGACAACCCGGAGGTCAGAGCAGCAGTCTGGAAATCAACCATTGCTATCCAATATAAAATGCTTAAGTCTCACGCAGTGGCACTTCCCCATCTCCTGCCCAAAATGTATGCGGGCCTCACTCCCTATTGCTGTGGCGGGTGCACGCAAATTAGCACATAATGGCATCAGTGGTGGGACTGTCCCTGCATGCAAGCTTACTGGAAGGAGGTCCTGGGCTGGATTGATGAGATAGAGGCCATACATAGGGAACTCGCCCCCCCTCTGGCCTCTTCTATTCCTTCTATCCTCTGTGTCTCTTCCTCGTTTTTTTCTTTTACTTTGTCCTTTTTGCTGGGTCAACCATCCTCCACAGGATCGTCGCATGCAACGGACGGCAATTGGCTTCTCCACACAGAGCCTCATTGCTACCCTTTATGATTGGGTTTGGGGGGATAGGGAGGGGGAGAGTGGCTGGGGGGGTGGGGTTTGTTACGTAGAACATTTTGGAAAATTGTTCTACGTGATCACCTGCTGAATTGATATTCCATGAGAAAAATGTAATTTGTTATGCAACTGTTGATCACAATAAAAATATATTTTAAAAAGGGGATGTTGAGTCTAATTCTATGTACAAAACCCTCCAGCCCCACCAACCAGGCTAGTCCTTCTGTTTAAGGCAGAAGATTTAGGGAAATGGGTATGCCAAAAGGGAGCCCCGGAAATCCATGCCTCAATGTCCCTGCATCCTCCTGGCCCAATCTGCCTCCGTGGCCCTGCTGTAAGAAGCAGCAAGTCCAGGAAGGCAGGGTCTCTGCACGCCTGTGCCGCAGTCCTCTGTTTCACAAAGCAAAATAGTTGGTTCTGTCAATACTTGTTGGCTCAGTTGGCGGTTGCATGGTCAACTACAGCTGATAGTGGAAAGAGGTTGTGGACTGTGACTTGAGAGAGAGCTTTTAATAGTCCAGTGCTCAAACTAGGCCAACCTGATTAGGGATCTGAGAGCAGGCATGTGACAGAAGGTATTTCCCTGGCAGCAATGACCTGATGCTGCGAGTTACCTGGTTTGCTGTGTGTGATGTACCATTCCTGAGCCCTAATTTACTCTTTCTGACGTAGATATTCATCGTGGGGAGCATTTGCATTTGTTTTTTCTGGAATTGCAAACATTACAGCAGTGTGCCTCCACGTCTGGTGCCAGGGTTTAAACAATCTCAGGAGAATGGCCATGCTAGAACCAGCACTGCTATGAGATGGGCTAGATTTGGTGTGTTTATGACCAATATGTCAAAGCCTGGGTGCCCCCTGCTGATGGTGTACTAGGCAGCTGCCTGCAACTGGTTTATTGTAGAACAGTCCATGTGTCCACTCATCAACAAACCAACTTCTACGAATCTGGATGCTGCCACTTGCATCATTTATTGCTCATCTCCCACTCCAGCAACTACCAGGGAAGCAAGAGGTTCTGTCTCATATATGCCACCCTGCTCAACGTTTCGACTTTGCAAAACCTCTTGCCCTAGATGCCCATATATATATCAGTTGGCAAAAGCTGCTTTGTTTGCGCTGCAACTGCTCTGAGTGATTCCATTTATTGAGTCTGAGCATCTGCCGAGTCTAGTTGGTGTGTTGATCAACTCAAAAAATGATTACTCTAATGTGATCTATTAGCCAGCTCAGTAGATCAGTAAGCTGAAAAAAGTTCAAAATGCAGCTCTCTGCCCAATTTTTTTTTTCTTTTTTCCACCTTCCACGCTGTGATCATATCTGTTGGGCGACACTCGCCATTGGGAAGAACAACTGATATTGCCTGCATAACCTGGCACCTATGTACCTTCAGAATAAAAATGTACCTCTATCAACTCGGCCAAACCTTTCAAAATCTGCTAGGAGCTGGCCAATCCTGTTGCAGTTTCTACCTTTCCTGTTCCCTCCCAGGCCCTTTGCACGGCCATGGCATCTCATTTGACCTCTAAAACTCAGGACATCCTGTCCACGCTCTTCCTCTACCTCCTCTTCCTTTACCTTTCCAGGCCCCTCTCTGGCCGTTTCCCCACCTTCCCACTGTTCATCCTGACAATGTTTCTAGACAAGTCCGATCTATGAAAGTCTTGTCAAAGCAGGTGCTCCCCCTGCTCCTCCAGAACCATCAAGGACCAAATCGACAACCTTGCTCCAGCCTTGGCCGATTTCTGTAGTCACTTTTGCCACTGGAACCATCCCCTGCCCCCTCAAGCGCTTCCTTGTTCACCTCCTCAAGAAGCCTTCTGCCGATCCTTCCTTTTTGGAAAATGTATTGCCTGATTTCCATCACTCTTTTCCTGGGCAAACTCCTGGAAAAGCTGGCCATCGCCTAGCTTAACCTACACGCTGAATCTGTTGATTGTCTCCATGACCATCAGTCTGGCTTCAGAGCAGCTAGAGGCACAGAAACTGCTCTACTGAACACCTGTGAAGACCTGTTCTCTAATCTTGGCTCTAATGTTCCTTCTGTCCTCATTCACCTTGATCTATCCTCTGCTTGTGACATGGCCAACCACGCCTTCCTGCTCAATCGTCTCCTTGACAACCTGGGTGTCTCTGGTCAGGCCCTGGCCTGGTTGACCTTTCTCACTGATCGACCCACCCAGGTCCAACTTGGGTCCTTCCTCTTTTCTCTCTACTTGTGGTGTTTGCCAGGGGTCTAACGTCTCTCCCAGGCTATTTAACCTGGCACCTCTGGACCACTGCATCTCTACCTTCTGCTCTAACTATCAGTGTTATGCGGATGACACCCAGCTCTTCTTCAGGCTCCCGTCAGCCTCTACTGCTCCTTCTTGCATACCAGACTGTCCGCTATTTAGGAATGGTGTGCCTCCAACAATATCTGCCTTAATGCCAGTAAGACAGAGATCCTCCTCATTGGGACTCAGCTCCTGCCTTCCTGCTCTCACTCTGGCTGCCCACCCTGGGCCCTCTACCTGCTCCTTCCAGTAAGGCTAAGAACCTTCGACTCCACCCTCTACTCATATCTCTGACATCTCTAAGAAGTCACATGATCAGCTGTGCACCTCCTCTGCGGTATTCTTCCTTTTCTCACTTTTCCCCAGAAACTCACTATCTCCAGAGCCCTGGTCCTCTCTAGGCTGGACTACTGCAATAGCCTCTTTCTAAATCTGCCTGCCTCTACTCTTAGCCCGCTACAACTTCTCCAGGACAGGACTGCAAGACTTGTGCTTGGCCTCAAGCCCAGGGATTGTATCTCTCCAGCCCTGAATTCTCTCCACTGGCTTCATGTGGCAGCGAGGATCAAGTTCAAGACGCACTGCATCGTCAGCAAGGATTTCTGAGGCCGGGGACCACACTACCTCCAACTTTCTCCTCCTAAGCATCTTTCTTCTCGAGCCCTCTGCTCATTCACGGCCAACTCTCTGAGGGTCAGACCCTTCTCCAGGCACAGAGTGGGGGGGTAGATCTCTATCCTCGGCTGGGGCCTCCCTCTGCAACAGCCTCCCTGCCTCTCTAAAACTTGAGCAGGACCACATAAGGTTCTGGAATCAACTCAAGACCTTCCTTTTTGCTTCTGCTTTCTCTCTTCCCTTGCTGATTTCCCTGTCTGCTGCGCATACTGCAGAACTGGCCACCCACTGAACTTGCAGGACTAGGCTCCTGCACGACCGGTTGCCCATTCACTGCTGCCGGGCCTCCAAACCACTTAAGGGAATGTATGTGCAACCCGACCGTCTTCTGACTCTCTGCACTTATGAGCCACCTCGCGGATGCACTTACTAGTTACATGCCCCCCCGCTCCTCTCCCATGACCCCCCCTGGCACTTGTCCCCCCCCCCCCAATCCCCTGCACTTGCATTATCTGAATGACAAAAGGCCTAGTAAGATCGTTGTTTGTCCTCCCTTGTCATGTCACACCTAGAAACACTTGTATACAGGCCCGTTATAAATGACTTGTCATAAATGCACAGATATACCCCTGTGTGAGCGTCACACTCCGAAAATGAGATGTTTCTTAGTATTCACTCCCATTATTTCTTATACAGAGATGATCGCAGGTTTTCAGCAATCGCCCCAGGTTGTGATACGCCCTCCAGCAGAAGACATGGGAGAGGGATCATTTTCTTCAATTTCGAAAGGCAGTCAAAGACCTAGCTATTTTTGAGTTTTTCAGCTTGTTAATTTCGGAACATTTTTGTTAGCATGTAAATGATGTGCTAGCATGACATTCAAATGACAATTGCAACGTATTCAGGGAATGCCCATGGAATTTTCCATTCGAATCTGCAAAGGTTGTAGCATGGAACTCAGATTGCGCATTTCGTTCTGAAGGTTGAATTAAAAACGTGGGCTTTCCCTGGCCTCCAACTCTTTTATGACGGATTCTATACTACAGCTAAAAAATGCATTCATAGCGAAACAAGACTCCCCCAGACAGAATAAAGGAAAATGGCAGCCGCCAGATTGCGGACGTTTAATTACAGTTATGCGCTATATATCTACATCGTGGAACACAGTTCTCCCTCTGATGACCGATGCACAAAAACCCTCTCCGAATAAAATAAATGATAGTCACACGCCGCTCATGTGGGCACGGGGGCTTCCCTTTGATGCGTACAGTTCTTGTTGATTTTAGTGATATAATGCCAACATAAAACGACTCTGTTGGTATGGTTTTGCAAACGGATCAATCTCACTATGTCCAAGAAAGGCATAAACACGTCTCCTCTTTATTGAATTCCGATGAGTCCTCGAGTCGAGCGGCCAGCGTCTTCTGCATTGCTGACTGATGGCGCTTCAATGATGCCCTCCCCTGAATAAGTAAAAAGACATGTTATTGAAAAGGCTGACACTTTATGATGATAGATTTAGAAATGAACAGTAAACATGACTTCTGGAGTTGATTAAAAAGTGAGTTGTGGACTCTCTACGATGGCCCTCCAGTGGGGTGTTTGGCCACCTGTACCAGTGAAAACCGTCATCTTGAGACAGGGGTCTGTGCTCACGTTAATAATAAGTTCTTTATATAGCGCTTTACAGAGCATATATTTACATACAATATCACCTAACCGAAATCGGTACTCATTTATCGACTTCAGAAGGATGTAAGGTTGAGTTGGCCTTGCCGGGATTCGAACCTGCGACCTGCAGATGACGTTCAGATCGTAGCAGCGAGCGCTCAACCTGCTGTGCTATCTTACCGGCTGTCTTAACGTGGTAGACTGATGTTACCTTGGCCCAGAATATGCATGACTGTTTTATGAACGGCACAGGGGTTGTTCGGTGTGATGCTTGCACATTGCAGTGGCGCTGCTGATTTTGCACTGGCGTGTGTGGAAGTGTCTACACAGATATTGAGGATTTCATGGTAGACATGGACCACAAGGTCCTACTAGTTTGCCCATTTCCGGTAACCTCGAAGGAGCTCTCTACAAGCCCATGCTGATTACGCTGTACAATGGTAGCGGAACCTCATTGTTCTACTGAAGCCGCGCCATTAATGTTTGGATTTTCCTCAGAAAGCGGGAACCCGGGTGAGAAATCCGCTTTGGAAGGCATGCAATCCAAACGAATGACTTGTAATGTTGGCCTCCTGGTGGCCGTCATTACTGATCTCTGCCATGCGTGCAGGCGTTCATCACATACATCTATTTGGATCATTCGCAGTGAACAGAAAGGCACAGAAATCAGTGTGTGCCTGCATTCCTGTACTTATTGCTGATCCATACAGATAATAAGGGGAATCCATTGAAGTAGACCCTGGTCGCTGATGGGGACAGGCTCTTTCTGGCGGGTTGCCTTGCCTCACCTTAATTTGGCTACTAGCATCCATGACAGCTCCCTTGCTCAGAGCCCGTTTCTATTTCCTGCTTTACACCCCCACCCCCTCGTCACTCTCAACTCTCTTTATGCAAGGCTCTGTTAGGCAGAGCTTGTATGCAGTACCCTTTGGGACCACTACACACAACTATGACTACAGGTGTAACCAAAACCAACATTTGGAATAAGTCTGTACTACAGTTTTTGGTAGCGGAGCTGAGCAGCCAGGCTTATCTCAAGAGGGAACGTGAGCTGTAATATTACACAGAGGTCTACAATCACATGTATTCAAATACACTCACACTTTCTTGGTAAAACACTCCTTAATTTATTTCAGTCAGTTATAAAACATTCACTAGAAGGAGGCAGTTAAATATCGCACACAAATATACGTCGGTACAATACTCGTTAAGTTTGAGGCATTCAGACTACTTTAAAGGAGGATCAAAATGGCATTCAGAATCCTTTGAAGGAGGAGCAAAAAGGAAAAGGTTCAGAACATAAAAGAATTACAAGTTTCTTAGACAGTGCAGATACTTTGTGTTCACCAGAATTTAATAGGCTAGGCCAAAGTCAATGGGCTTAAAGTCTTGGATAGGATAAAACGGTTCTGGTAAGTAAACATCTCTGTAGAAGTTCTCATAAGTAGTTTGTAACAAGAAGAATTATATGATGGGTCACAAGCTGATTAGGCCTGCTAGTTGCGAAAATTTCAAGCACTTTCACCGCAAGAGGCAAGTACTCTGTCTCGTTTAAAAGTACCTTACAAATTAAGAACAAGATGCAGCTGAAGATTTCTGTTCCTGGCAGTTCCTGCAGATCTCGCTCTTCCTGAGCCTCAGTCGTGGGGACAAGAGGGAGGACGTTGGGGGACTCCTGCATTGGGACTGGTCAAAAAGCTGGCACTTGCAAATCTTCAATTCCAGTAGCTGTAGTAAAGAACACAAACTGGTGTCCCACTCCCTGGTTATTCAGTTTCCTGCAGCACTCTGAGGAAAATACAACTAGCTCCGAGAATGGTATCCAGGTGGCTTAAGGTCGAGTTGATTGGTCCCACCAACTCAAAGGCAGAAGTCCTTGCAGGGCTTCTCTGTCGAGATGAACTTAGCAATTCGGACATGCAGCAGGGCTTCACCGGGCAAACCAACGGTCCAGGAGTTGCAGCAGCCGTCCTCTTCAAGCTCGTCTTCGGTTCTTTTGTTCCAGTGGTTGACTCTGCCTTCCAAGCCCAGAGAGTCGCCTTTTATTCAGTTCTCTCCCATTCATTCCAGCCTAGCTGTCACTCACCCAGGGTGGCTGTCCTTGCCGGACAGTCCTGAAGCCTGCCAAAGGCGAATGAACAAAGGAACCAAACCTGGTTTGGCGTGCAGAGCAAAACTCTAGAAGGACCTTTCCACAAAGGAATGGTGAAAAAAGAAGACCCGGGCCTGTTTAAACAAAAGGGCTCAGACGCCATCTTGAAAAATATGGCTCCTGCGATTTAACACTACTGGTGTTCGCGGTCGGGAAAAATCATGATAGTTTGTTGTAAAACCACTGCCAAGAGCCATATTGAGAGGAAAGGGTAGCATTTGACTGCTACCCTGAGTATCTAGACACGGGATAGTAGGTAACCCCTCCAGCACTCTATCTATAGCAAGATAGTGGGTGCCGGGTCTAGGAATTTAAAAAGACTAGTAAAGTCAATTTCATCTTTATCCCAGAGAAGGTATTCAAACCTTGGGAAAGCCCGAAAAGGTTTCCCCATGCCACTGCACTGAGGGTGCTGTGTGACACACATGAAAAGATGATGCCAATGGAGTTGTCTAAACTCGATAACCAAGTAAAACACATTTCAAAACACATGAGAGAGTGGGAAAATAGGGTCACACACTCTCCAGGTAAAAAATCAAGTCCTCAAAATCTAGCAAAGTTGCTGGGGGTGTCTAAGGTGAAGGGAAATGGCACATTCTTGAGAATTCTCCCTAACAAGCTCTAAAGGGCCTCATTATAAGTTTGGCGTTAGCCGTCAAACTTGCAAAAAATTCCAGCACCGTAAATGGGCAATTACCGGGTCATTATGACCCGGTAATTGCACATTTGCGGGCGCCAGAATGGAATGCCCCATAGGGCTCAATAGGAATGGGGAAGTCGGATGCACCGACACCATTCAGAATGGTGCCAATGCCTCCGACATGCTTTGCTCACGGGTCTCGTTACGTAATGGCACCCGCGAGCAGAACTCGTAATTTGCCAGTCCGACTGAGCAGCCAGGCCTATGAGGGGTAAATGTGAGCTGTAGCAATGAAATTTGCAAATACAAGTAGCCAAGTAACACTCAAGGTTTCAGTTACAAATATTTATTTAACATCAGTTTTAAATTAGCGTTCTTTAAAAAGGGAAGGGTATGTAACAAATATACTTTAAAATACTTTTCCAGAATCAGCATAAGTTAGTAAATACTCTTTAGAGGTGCTTTTTACACACTTCCTACACCCGCAGGTGACTTCATTCACCACAAGGACAGTAATGGCATTTATATATCACAAGTATACTTTGCAGATTACGAGGTTGCAGAAAGGAAAGGCTAAAGGAAGGAAAAAAAGTTAAAACTGGTGCTCAGTATAAGTGAGGACAATTAATCTTCCAATGAGATCTAGATAAGCCTTTCCCAACAATAACAGTTTAAACACAAGTTACCACCTCTGAGGGACAGAAATATCAAAGTCAATAGACTAGAAGAGTCTGCAGGGAGCCACAACAGCCAAAGTCAACTGGAGCACAGTCTATGGAGCCGAGTTACTTCTTAGATAGTAAAAGTCTTGCACAAAGTTAGAGTTTAGTAGAAATCACTTGTAGGGTCACAAGCTGTTACACTTGTGAAAAGCAGAGTTGAAATAAAAAAAGTAGCCACTGTAAGTATCAACTGAGAAGAGCAAAACTAAAGAAACTGAGGTAAGTACCCCGAGTCTGAACAGTACCTCTGGTTTGAAGAGTGATCCAACTGGATTTTGATGCAGTGATGCAGATCCTGGGTTCCTGAGCCTCTGTCGTGGGAACAAAATTGAGGACGTCTGGAGGACTCCTGCAGCACCAATTTGGAGGTCGTCGGCAGCTACTGGCTCTTTACGGATCAGCAGCACGTTGCGGTTTCAGCGCGCAGTAAACAGCACCACCACAGATCTTGGATACCGGTTGGGCTTCCTTTACTTCTTGAGTCCTGCACTCTGGTGAGGGGACTTGAGCTCTGGTTGTCCGGCTTCTGGAGGGTCCTTAGGAAAATCCTGGAGCTTCTGGCCGGAATATAGACGTTGCACTATACTACGGATTTTTCGACCCCCCCTGGTATTCGGTTCCTGTAGCAGCAAAGAAGTACAGCCAGTCGGGGAAGATGGTCCAGTGGAGTTCGTCTCGGGGTTAGTTGTTCCCACTAACCCAAGGGAAGAAGTCGTCCCTTCCGGAGCTTCTTTCTCTTGTCGATCAGAAAAATGAGTTTCAGATCAGCAGCACGGCTTCACCGGGCAATTCAAAGGTTAAGGAGAATGCAGCAAGCTGTGTTCACGGTTTCTTCGTCAGGTGTTCTTCCCAGCGGTCGACTCTGCCTCTAGTCCCAAAACTCTCGCCTTTTCAGCAGGTTTCTCCCATTCATGCACAGCCTAGGCTGTCACTCAAACAGCAGGGTGGGGCTGTCCTGGAAGTACAGCCAGCCAGCCAATCGGGACTGGTTGCATTCATGCATTCATGCACTCCTAGAGACAAAAGACAGGGGAGTTTTGGGACCTCCCTCACTTCCTGCCCTTCTAGACACACTGGAGCCAGAGGCGGATTTCAGGACTGAAGCCTGCCAAAGCCAAACTGAACAAAGGGCTCAAACCTGGTTTGGCTCACAGAGTAAAACCCAAGAAAGACCTGGCAAACAGAAAATGGCGGAAAAAGAAGATTGGGGCCATTTTGACAAAATGGTCAACCATGGGTGCTATACTGCAGCTGAGGGTTCAGCCTGCGGTAGAAAAGCACAATGGTAGAAACATTAAACCACTGCCACCAGCCATTTAAATTAGTGAGGGTGACATATTCTTTTTTTACATGAGTAGGTAGGATAAGGGGTTACTAAGTAACCCGTCAGAACTCCACGTAAAATGGTGTGTTCTGGACCTACAAAGAGAAAAGGGTGAGTAAAGTCAATTTCACTTTACTATTCCTGGGAACAGTAGTTCACACAAAAGGTATTTGAACCTTGTGAGAAATCCAAAGGACTTCTCTGTGACACTGCACGGAAAGTGCTGTCACCATACAAAAAGTAGATGCCTATAGAGTTTGTCAGACTCCAAAAATAAAGTAAACGCCTAATCCAAATCAGGTCAGCACAGAAATGAGAATCCTCCCTAACAGGGAGCTTGTTCACTGAGTGGGGAAAATGATAAACAGACACGCATAAAGTGGAATGGAAAGGCCTGGAGCATGCCGGTGGCTGTAACTAACTGAAAGTGCAGAGGCATGAAACGTTCCAAATAGCTTTTCTTCAACTTTGTGAGTTTCCAGAGCTCCCTTCCCCGGAAGTCACGACCACACAAACCATGTTTTTCTCCAGAGTCTGTATCCAGGATAACATTCTTTAAATCTTTAAATGACAAAGTATCAGGATTTCCCAGTGATTGGGACTTCCCTTATCCTGGGTTCCTAGCTCTGGTCTCACAGGGATATCATCCTTCTTCCCCTCCAAGATGTGTCTTAACTATTTGGGGTTTGATTTTTTTTCTTCTTCTGTTTCCCTTTGTCTGCTCCAAGTGATCCACCTCCATGGAAATGGCAGGGTCCTGTGTCAAAGGGTTGAGTTTGTGACTGCAGCCAACTAATATATGTCCTTAATTTGTAACACCAACCTACCCTGTGGTAGGGTCTTCATTCTACCATTCTATCCTCCTAGGGCCTCTTTCCTCAATCTCCCTCTTGGTTTCCAGGTTTCCTTCTCTTCCTCGCTTCTTCCTTTGCTTTTAAATTCCCTTTACCACTCATCAATTCTAGATGCTTTGATCAGCACATTTCTAGTCAGACATTCTATCTGTCCGATTGAGGACGCACTCTTTTTTTAGTCATTTCTGGTCTTTATACTCCCAATCTCACTTATCTTTCCCATCTTCTTTACCACTTTGAGCACAGTTGTCACTGTCTCTGCCTTCCTCACTTTCTTTGACAATACTGCCACTATCCTCACCTTCTCCACCCCTTCGGTCACTATTGGGGACAGGGCAAGCAGGATTTCACTGGGTCGACAGACATCCCCTTATGGAACAAAGTATCCCCAAGCAGATATGCTTCCATACCTCCCGATTGTACTGAACCTCACATGTTTGTAGGATATATGGCATTTGAAATACGTCCTAATATGCAGGACCCATTAAAGGATTTCTGACCCTAATCTGATGACACTCCTACCTGAAACCCAGGACCAAAGCTGTCTTCTTTCTCATTCCAGTAAGGAACCAAAAAGGCTCAAGCCCATGCAGAAAGAGAGTGAGCCAATCCGTTGCTGAAGTCAAGCAGTCTGCATCGGAGCGCAGAGGAGGGACTGGATCACTCGCAGTCACCTGGAGGCACATTGGAGGTGTGGTGGCGGAGAGCCTGTGTAATGCTGCTGAGACCAAGGAGCAAGTGAGAGCATCCAGCCGCTTGACCAAAGGAGGAATCAACCAACGGCGGAGCTGTTTGCCGGCATCCACCACACCCGATTCCAAAGTCCTGTCACGGGCAAACAGGAGGAACCGAATGTGAAGACCCATCTCCCCGACAAGAACTGCTGCAGGAATATAGGTACGTGGCCAGAGAGGATGAAGAAACACACAGAAGAAGCCTGCAAGTGGCTAACGGTGATCATAGCCTACAAGGGGCTGAAACTGAGCATAACACATGAGGGAACTACATTAAAAATATAGAAACTTGAACTAGAAGGCCACAAGGGTTTGAGAGTGAAAATACCCCACATGGGAGTGAATGAAAATGAAGAAGTCTGCTAATGAGTATCCCATAAAAGCCTGATTATCCTACAAAAATCCAAAGGTCAGAGAGGCCAGCAAGCCTATGACAGGCAGAGATTGAGAATACCTCACAAGGGGGTGAAATGAGATCAAGAAACCAGTGGCCTGAAGGGTCCATTAGCTCGAGGCGAGCTAAGAGAGATAAGCACAATCTCCCTTTGTCGCAATGAAACAGAAACTTACTGTGTCAAACCAAGCGAGCTAGTGAATGCACGCCACCTCTATGCAGAAGCGAACTTTTGAAACTATTAGGACTGTTTTTTGGGGGTCCTGAGTAACATTCTCCAGGAAGAAAAGACACAAAGCACTGACCTTTTAACAATATCACTTGAATGGGACTTGAGAGCGAGAGAAAGAGAGAAATCAGAGAGAGAAATGGGTGGAGTTCAGAAACCTGCAACAGAAGCAAAGTATAGTGAAAAAACTTACTTGGGCCAGTTACACCGTTTAGTTTTAGTGGTAGGGCAAGCATAGGTTAGGTTTGGACAGAATTTATGCGAGACATCCCGACGCGGAACCGTTTGACATTTTCTTTGTAGTTGGGGAACCTTTGTCATAGACACAGGGCTAGTTGAGATTTTCTTTTCTTTTAATAAATATCACTGAATCATGTTTTCTTGTCTGTCTCCGATGTCGGTCTTACCAAATGTCATTGTCCTCAGCGTCTTCGCTCCTGTAAGCACCACCCTCAACTGCTATACTTTCACCCTCAAGATCCCCAACCCTCTGGGCATCTTATTTGCTCTTATGAGCACCAACCTTCTTGTTACTGGGGGTCACCCTCTTCGGTCGCTCCTCTCATCCTCTTGGTCTCCTTTTCTGGAACCTGTTCCTGGCTCGGGGAGACTGACTCCAGCCACTCTCTCTCACGCTCTTGGGATCCTCCCCTCTCTAGGCTCCTGAGTCCTCCAACTTTTCTCCTTAGCTCATAGGCTCCTGCTCCAGTGCCTCTCCTAAGCTCTTTGGTACCAATGGGGCCTAGCCCTCTGGATCTCTCCTGCAGTCGCTTGTGCCTTGAGCAGGCTTCTGCTCTCACTGCCAACACACTCCATAACACTTTTCTCCTCTCTCCAGTTTCCAGCTCATTCTTGCAACAACCACACTGACATACTGAGGCTTTGTACTTTTATAGTGCTTTCTTTCTGCCTCTCTCTGGTGAAAGTGGATTCAGGTAGATTAGCTCAGATGGCTTACAGTCCAGTTGGGGACATGATATTGTCTCGTTTTATCACTTGGGTAGACCTCCCTGTGCCTGTCACGCCCTGGCTCTGCCTACCAGCCCTTCCCTGATTTAAGGGAACTCGGGTATGTCTCTTAAGGGATCTGGTCTAGGGATTGTCTGATGGGCCTTAACACTGAATATGGCTTCCAGGTTTGATTTGTGACTTGAGGCCTGCTAGTCCCTCCTCTTGAGTGGCCCACTGTCTGGTTGTCAAGCTGTTTAGGAGTGAAGGCACTCTGCAATGGGTGGCTGACTGGCGAGTCCCTCTTCTGACTTCAGTTCCCTTTCTTTCCCTCTGTAGATTTAGATGGGAATCCTGCACGAAGAGAGTCAAATGCACAGGAACTGATGGTTCTTTGGGACCACCTCTCCTCACATCCCCTAAAGGGGCAGTAACTATAGAGTCTCAAGTTCCAGTGGACTCCAATACTGTGCTTTTTGGAGAGCCTTATTTCCCCTCTCCGAGTTGGTCTATGCTGCTCAGGCATATCTCTCTGTGATTCATTCAGGGCCTCTCAGCAAGTGCTGCGTGAACCTTGTAGGGATAGAGGATCACTCATTTTCCTGATCCTGGATTGCATTTAGTTCCACCTTAAAGCAGCAGCTGGTCGCCTGTGACTGACCACTGCCTTGGACGAGGGTACAGCGAGGGAGACTGGGGATCCTCCATGTTGCTCCTCGGCCCAACATCTTCTAGCTAGAGGAGGGACCTGGTTCCACTTGGTCCTCCAGAAATAGGCTGAGGACTTGGTCACCCCCTCCAAATGCAAAGAGATTCACACAAATCCCCCTACATGCATATCCTTCACATATACACTGATCAACCAACGTACACACAAAGCTACCACACTGCTCTCCTATCCAGTGGTTTGCAAAGTCACAAATGTACAAACGATCAGAAAAGATAGGTACATACCCTTATATATCACCCACAACTAAATATAAATATGTTCACAGCGGTAGACACTGACGCAAGCAAACACCGTAAATATGCATACGTAATGTCAACGGTTGTAAACGACATATTGAACTTGAGTACCATCAGCAACCCCAGACACATTATCTCACAATGAACACATGCCACACAAGGAATCTGATGTAGAAATGGTCTTCTTAAGTGTTACTGCAAAGCCAGTTATTTTATCTAATAATGCTTGGCTTACTTACCGGTAATGGTCATTACACCTAGTCCCAGATCTTTTTCACACAAAGCATTTAAGAGAAAAGAAAGTGTTCTACTGTTGTCCTCCCAACTGCACCCTAGGACCAAGGAGGGTACAAAATAGCCACTGCCTTGCAGGTAGTCCTGCTCCAATACCCAAGGAGAAGGAGCGATTAAGTAGCTAAGGTGGGAAGGAAAGGGCATCAAGCCTGTGATGAGGCTGCATATACAGTTGCTCCTGATTATTTGACATATTTCAATTGTGCCTTTACCAATCCACATGTCCACGATAACCTTAATGCGTTTTGAAATGTTTAAATAGCATACCTTGCATATGTCTTCATATTTAAATAAAAAGTAGCAAACAAATGTGACAATGTGACTGTGTGACGAGGAAGATCAGTACAAGGTTTAATGAAGATTAGCAGTAAATGATCTGAGCATTACTACCACGTCCCCTCTTGCTCACGCCAGTCCTAACTAATGAACAATCCTAATACATTGATTTCCCTGAAAGAAAGACCGACCAAGGAGTACTGCAGAACCCAGTGCAGCTTTAATGCCCAGTCAAGCAACACACTGGGTCTGTGTGGGAGAATGCAAACCTGTCGAAGCAATCCCTGGATCAGTAGACCCAGGAATTGACAGTTGGTAGTAACGAGCAACCGTGTCAGGGGAAGACCAAGGGGCCACCCTGTAAATATCCATTAGGTAGGCACTCTGGCTTCAGCCAGTGATGTAGGTTCTCCTCCAGTAGATTTCCTAACATTTCCTGGAAGGGGAGAGTTCACAAAGGAGTAGACCATGGAGACTGTGTCCTTCAGAAAAAGAGGAGGCATTTTTAGGGCCGCAAAATTTCACAAACGGACTCCAAGAAGAGCAGAATTGTGAACCTCGATCCAGGTAACTCAGAATGACTTCACACAGATACATAGATGCCAACAAGGGCCTTCCTTCTGAGATAAACTGGAAGGGCACTGAGCACAATCTCCTTCAAGCGATAAAATGTAGAAACAAACTTCGGGCAGAGTGTAAACTAGAAATGGAGGTTCACTGCCTTAAAGAGGGGAACAGAGGAGGGCTCGGAGTTCCCATATCCTATGGACCATAGTGATGGCGACCAAAAAGATGGTTTTCAACGTCAGATATTTCTGGTGCACCTGGGCTCAGAGCACCAGATATTTCAGCCTTGTTGAGCCTCCTGAGTGAGTTGAAGCTGAGCCTTTCTAAGGCACAGTGAGCAAGGGCTTCACATGAGGGTGTGAGCCCAAGTTTTACAAAATTAACAAGTGTGCATATTTTGAAAGACTTTGCTAATAAGAGTAATCCAGAAGTGAACCCCTTGTTTACTGTGCTTGGAGAGAATCAGCTTTGCATTACAGACGAGGCCCACTAAGGCCATAACATGTGTGGGGTTGCTGTTGGTACTCCTTTTCAGTGGAGAATTGCCTGTGTCGTGTTGGACTGCCCAGGTGGGTTGGACCAGACGGATATGCAAATTGATATTTCTCCTCTGTGAAAGATACATGGAGCTAAAAAGTGGTTGTAGATCTTCGAGAGTGTGAAAGCTCCCAGAGCATAAGTTATTGCCACCATGTTTGTTCACAGTAGTGGGGCTCCTACAATTTTGTACATTTTCAAACACTTGGGGTTTTACCCGAAGTTAATAAAGGTAAGTGAGACGTGGACCCGTTGTTCGCTGTGGTCAGAGAGTCACAGGTAGACCTAATTGATTAGGCCCAACTAAGCCGAAACACCTGTCACTCTTGTTCAGAGGAGATTAATTTAGCAATTTGGTGCTCAACTTTCCTAGCGGGTAGGACTGATACAGTGAGTTAAAATGTGGTTGTGGACCTCCTGAGTGGGAAACCTTTCATGGAACAGGTTATTTGAACCATGTTCATTCTCAGTTGAGGGGCTCCCATAATTTTGTATATTTTGAAAGACTTGGTGTTTCACCCTAAATTGAAAAGGGCAATCTAGACATGGACCTTTGCCAACTGTGCTTAGAGAGACGCAACTTCACCATCCTCATGAGTCCCAAAAAGGCAGAAACATGTGTCTGGCGTTGCTGTTGATACTCTTGTTCAGAGGAGAATTGCCTAGCATTTCGGTGCCGGACTTCCTAGGTGGGACCAGACTGATATGCAAATGGATATTTCTCTTCTGTGAAAGGTGCAGTGAACTAAAACATGGTTGTAGACCCACATGAGTGGGAAACCTGCCATAGAACAGGTCATTTGAACCGTGTTTGTTCTCAGTAGAGTGGCTCACACAATTTTGTATATTGTGACTTTTTTTGAAGAGGCCCAGGGTGAAATAAATGAACACAAAAGTGATGTTGTCCTACAAGATCAGAAAGGGGGTCACAACCTAAATCATACAAATTGCATTCCTGGGACCACTGATGTTAGGATTTACGTGCTGTTGTGCGCCCTGCATGCAATTTTCTACTTTTGCAAAACGGGGTGTAAAGAGTAAAAACTGACAAAGTCACCTATACTTGTACAATTCTCCCTGAAAATAACACTTTGCAGACAGCATTTAAAATGAATTCTTATGGAATCTGAGTGCATTTAGCAATGGATAAATGCAGTTGGACTCCTAGAATCAATGGGCCTCATTACGGTTCCGGCGGTAATCGTGCTGGTGCTACCGGCCGGTTGTCGCCAGACCCGTAATATTTACTGGCAGCTGACTTCCTGGTGCCACTGGGAGATTACAACCCTGGCGGCCCGGAAAGTCAGGCGCCGGTAAATTGTAAGTCCCCATTCCCATAGAGTCTGATAGGACTCTGTGGGCATGGGGACCACAGAAGTACCAGCACTGTGGCCTCTGTGCCCGGCAGGGTCAGACCTGCCGGTCACGGCTGCTCCGGCAGGCAGACCTGTAATATGCCGGTCCCAAAACAATGGTGCTGGTAGGCTTACCGGCACCCTTGTTTCCAGACCGGCAGGGTCAGAATGATGCCCAATGTCTTGTACGCCAGAATGGAAATCTCATGCAGGGGAACAACAAAGAAGGGGGAAGGACGAGGAGGAAACAGATTTCTCATCCTGTCCCCCACTTCGTCTGCAAAATATTTCTAAAATGATCCAGAGCAGTAAATCAAGGCGTAAACCACTTCACGCCTTGGGCCATTGCAATCACTTTAGCAATAGTGAAAATGTGCCACACTGTATCTTCATTGGCATTGATGTGATTGAACAAGCACCACTTTCACACGTGCAAAGGCACTGTAATGAATCACTGGTAACGTTTGCAGCCACATATTACCAGTGAAAATACTGTGCTGTATTTTCCCAGGCATTAATGTGATTGCACATGCATAAGCAGTATTTCTTCGCATGTGCAAAGGTTCCGATACACTGCCCTGGGGCAGTGCCAGTGCATTTCAACTTGCGCTAATGTGATTGCACATGTGAAAAGCATGTGCACAATTGCAAAGGTACTGCACTACCACCCTAATGCCTGGATTGCAGAATCTTTGCGCTGGTGCAAAAATGTATTGAAAGATTGCACATTTGCAGTGGCACAATCATTCCACGGGTGCAGGCACAAAGATTCTCTAATGCAGGATCCGATGGGTAAGGATCAAGGAGTTGTGTGGCTAGCAGCACGGTGAAGCCACCATCAGGAATACTAAAAAGACATGTTTGGAAAGGCACTTGATATGGGTAGTCTGCATAAAGAAATATCAAGGCCTGTGGAGCGGAAGTGGAAATGACTCGAGACAGTCCTGGTCGGGTTTGCAATAGCAGGTCTACTCATCAAACTTCTATGATTTGAGTAATACATACACATATTTCCTGAATAGTTGTAAGGCTTGCTTCGCGACGCGTTGCATGAATTCTGGGTTCTCGATGTCCAAATCTGGTGGAACTCTCACAAGAAGTTTAGGCGAGGACAAGACATTCACCTCCACTATGGTTTCTTTCTCTTTGGCAAAATCTTCGTCCTTGTGACCAAACGACACCTGTGAAATAAAACATCTACTCATTTGTATAGTTTGACTAGCATTGTAACCTGATACGCCTTCATTCTTCCAATGGCAACTCATCAATCAAGGATGGCAATCTGACCACCAAGATTTGCCAGTCACAATATTGACACAGCTTGACAAAGAAACTCCTCTAATATGAGGATTACCCGCAAAGAGACAATAAATACTTAATTAAAAAAAATACTTTAATATTCATTTTCACCCCAGACAGACATAAAATAAGTAAACAAGCACGATCTAACAACACAGACCACATAACAGTGACAATATTATCTGACAGTAGGATGTAAAAGCTGCATGCAGAGGCTCATATGACTAATACACAGTGGAGATACATTTCAAACCATAGCAGGCATGATATACTCTGAATGACAATAAGTATACTAACAGATTTGCTTAATTCACGGAAACGCTTAAGTGTAGGCTTCTGCGGCTACACTTATTTGATAGCCAAGCCTTCATCAGTATTTTATTTATTTATTTGTATAGCACACCAAGCCCATAGGCACCAGGGCGCTGTTAAAGGCATTCACAGGTAACAGTAGGAACAGTACATTGCAGGGTCAAGGGCGAAAGTACACAGTTCGGTTACAGAATAACAAATTAGTATTTCCTGGCGCTATGCTCTGAAGGGATAGTTGTCTAGTGAGACAGCCAGGTTTGGAGTTTTTTTCAGAAGGACCAGTAGGAGGAATCAGTTCTAAGATGGGCAGGTAGGGCATTCCAGTGTTTAGATGCAACTAGGAGAAAGCTGTGTCCTCCTGATTTATGTAGTTTGAATTTGGGTGTTAGGAGCATGTTGTATTGGGAGGTCCTGGTTGGACTATTTGCTTGGGTTTTCTTGAATTTATGGGTGAGGTATTTGAGGGCAGTATTGGCTAAGCATTTATGTGTGATGGTGAGGCTTTTGAAGTGGATTCTATACTGGATCGGGAGCCTGTGGGCATTCCTTCTGGCAGGAGAGATGTGGTCTTTCCTCTGGATATTCAATGCTGCTCTAAGAGCGTTATTTTTGATAACTTGGAGTTTTCTTTAAGTTACTGGAGGAGGCTTCTGCAAAAAGGGCATTGCAATAGTCCAGTCTTGATAGGATGAGGGCTTTGGCTAGGGCAAGACAGCTGTCAGTGGACAGGAATAATCTGCTGGCATTAATTCATTTTGTGGTGTAGGCTGAGGAGGAGGCTATTACGTTGACCTGCTTAGAGTGAGGGAGGCATCTAGATAAACGCCCAAGGTTTTTATTGCTTTGGAGATTGGGATGGAGTTTCTGTCTATCGCGATAGAGGCGTAAGATTTCTCTAGTTTGTCTAGTCGGTTGTGGGAGCCAATGAGCCGGAGCTCTGTTTTATCGTCATTAAGACATAGAGCGTGCATGGCCATCCAAGTCTGGATGCTTTGGTAAACAGAGTTCAAAGCACTAGTCGGTATCATGGTTGCCAGTGATGGGTATGAGGATTTGGGTATCGTCTGCATAATTTGTGTAGAAGATACCCAGGGAGTCAAGGCAGTCTTTCCAGAGGCTTAGTGAAAATATTAAGAGTGGGAGGGACGCAGGAACCTTGGGAGACCCCCGTGGTGACTAGAGCCGGATCTGCTGATGGTGAGAAGACTCTCATGGTTCTGTTGGATAGAAATGATTCGATCTAGGTTATCGCCTCGGGTGAGAAGTGAGCTGTTGAGGCCAAGTGATGGCACAGGGTTTTAAGTTCCGCCAGATCGAAGGCGGCAGAGGTCCAGAAAGAGAAGGGCACGTTTTCCATTGTGAATGCAGTCGCCCATTTGTATCTTTAAATCAAGGAGGGCTGATTCCGTTCCGTGGCATGGACGGAAGCCAGATTGGTGCAGGCTAAGGAGGTTGTTGGTTTCTAAATGTTTTTGGATCTGCATGTAGGCTACTCTATCGAGAATTTTCAAGGTGAAGGAGACAGTTGTGATGGGTCGATAGTTTGTTGGGATGCTAGGGTCAAGAGTTTTTTTATTTTTTTATAATGGGGAGGACCATGCCTCTGAGGTTAGTGGGGACCGTGCTGGTTGGCGAAAGATGAGTTTACAATGGCCGTGATAAACAGGGCTAATTCGGCGATGCAGTCTTTGATGACTGAGGCTGGACATATGTCTCCTTGGCATCTGCTTGGTTTGAGACAGCCAATGATTTTCTTCACTTCCAAAACAGAGACCTGAGCGAAGTCAAATGGTTGGAAAATGCAGTTTAGAGGCGCTTGTGTGGAGAGTAGTGGCAGGTCTGAAAGCATAAGCTTATCTTTTTGTGATTGGATTTTGATTTGGTGTGACGCTAATTTGTCCAGGAGCGCATTTTGGATGCTGGTGCACCAAGTATGGTCCTTAAGACAGTTGGTCGGGGGCATTGTTGTGTCTAGTTTGCGCAGTATGGCAAAAAGCGCTCTCGAGCTTGATTTAGAGTTATCAATTCTATCGTTGTAGTGGTCTTTTTTTGCTTTGCAAATGGCTAGCTTGTAGGATTTTGATAGGGAGGTGAATAAGACTTTGTAGGAGTCTGATGGATCCTTTCTCCAGGATGTTTCGGCCGCTCGCTTAGTGGAGTGTAGGGTTTTCAGGTCTGCCGTAAACCAGGAGTTTAGATGAGCTAGTGGTTTGGGCTTGCGTTCAGCTTGTGGGGCAATTTTGTCAATGGTTTAGAGGAGAGTCTGATTGTAGAGGGTGACCAAGGCTGTAGGGTCATGGGAAAGGGGTTTGGGAGTGGTGAGGGGCTCTGATAGTGGCATGGGTGATGTTATGAGTCTTTCTAGTTAGAGCGGCTGTGTGGATTAGGGCAGTTTGTATCCGGGTATTGTGCACTGGGATGGCAAAGGAAATAACCTTATTGTCTGACCAAGGGCATGGAAGGTTGGTTAGCATCTTGATGTTGCTGTTGCACTCAGCAAGCCAGTCAAGTGTTCGACCTTTGGTGTGTGTGGGTTCGCGGCTGCATTGATTGAAACCCAAGGTGCTTAGGGATTTTGCTAGGGATAGTGCAAGAGGGTCGTTAAAACCGAGGTTGAAATCACCAAGGATAGCAGTTCTAGATAACGGTTTGGTTTCTGAAGACAGGAGGGATACTGTGTCTTTCTCAAAGGAAGTAGCAGGTCCTGGTGGTCTATATAAGGTTTAGGTACAGTGTAGCTGTGTGGAAGAGAGTTAATTTAATGGATAGTAGTTCACCTGATTGCATGGCTAGGTTGCTTATTTCGTGAACGTCTAGTGTTTCCTATGCAATGAATGCTAGTCTGCCCCCTTTAGAGGTTGGTCTGTCTTTCCTGTAGATAGTATAACTTTCAGGGATTGTCAGTGATAGTGCGGGTCCCGCCGTTGGGTGTAGCCAAGTTTTTGTGATGGCTAGAATATCCAGGTGGTTGGATAAAATGAGGTCATGGATAAAGAGAGCATGTGCTGGTAGTGATCTAGCAATGATTAGTGCTCCTGTGAGTTCTGCTGGGGGGAGATGCATCAGTTGGTCCTTTGGTGATTATGGTAGTAAGAGAGTTTTGGCTGGTGTTTGCGGGCTTAGACGGGGTGGTATAGGGGTCTTAAGGCTCAGGTAGGCCACTATGTTGATGGGGTCGTGGGCTGGTGTCAGTGCACAAGTCTGGGACACTATGTTCATTTTTGCATAGGGCGGGGGGGTACCTAGTACATTGGTGGCAACAGCAGGCAATGCAGCGCATGAGTCAATGTTACCCAAATTAGCAGTGAGCAGGGTAGCCCCTAAAACATAGGTGGTAGGATCAGGCAATACAGTGCGTGAGTCAATGTTAACCAAATTAGCAGTGGGCAGGCTAGCCCCTAAAACATAGGTAGCAGAGCAGGCAGAGAAATGCATGAGAGAACTTTAACTGGTTGATAGTAGGCAAGGTGGCCCCTAGGATATTAGGGACAGTAGGAAGTTTTACATTTGCGGTAGGCACATCCACAATAGCTATACCTGCATGTGAGCAGGTATGCCCAGAGGCATTAGGTGCGTGGGTGCTAGGTGACATTTTACCAATAAAGTCAGCATGGTAGGTGATGTTGCTTTTCGATGCAAGGGGATAGGAAATATTCAGTGGTGATGTTCTGAAGAGGCTTGAAGGATCCGAGTGCCCAGTAGGATGCATTGAATTTGGTATGCTGGTCTGAATTGCACGCTCATTGGAAGGCCCCTGTTGGCTACCACACTGGAAATACCCTATTTGAATATCACTTCACGCAGACCAATCAGTGCTCGAAGCACCACAAATTCTGTAACAACGTCCATAGGTAAATGTCACTCATTAATTATTCATTGGGCACAGTGATTTATCATGCTCTGAAACGATGCAGGGATCAAACGTTACCTCACAACAGTGTCTTTGAAGATGCAGAACTTCAGCTGTTTTGAGCATAAATGGGTTTTTTTGCAATAATTTCTTGTCTCTTTATATGTAGTACTCATATTAGAGGGATTCCTTTTATAAGGTATCTATAATCTACTTTCAGTACATCTGGAAGTTAAAAGTATTGAGAGTGGGCCTTCCTTTGAAATAAAATATTGAAGCAGAACAGAACTTGTGTGGATTGTCCAGTGAGACTTGTGAATCCCAGTAGGCCCAATTTAAAACTGTATGCCAGGTTTAATACACTTGTCTTTTCCAGTAGGAAAGTGGGCTGAGCAGACGTATGCCATTCTCTCTTGCCAGACCTACAGAGTTCCAATGGCAGCATTTTTTGTTCCAAAAGGCAGTGGGCCCTACTTGTTACCTTCAAATTCTTAGCCTTAGCTACTCTCTTCTCTACGAACGAGCAACACATGTGTTAAGGTAACCAGGAGGCTCAGATTTTCTTAAGTAAAAAAAGGGGGAAAGCCTATGTGTCATCATCATCATTATGTACTGCTTTAAGTGGGTGCAGTCCAAACATCCATACAATCGGGAATGCCCTATCAAGCCTAATTAAAAAGAAGCACCTGCCCTTGTCTGGACAGTTGCAAAGGGTAGGCTAGGCTTCCAAAACTCAAGTTGGCTGCAGGTGGTGTAAAATAGGACTGCATGCAATAAGGGGTAAAACGGACCTTAAAATATATATTTGTCTCAATCGATATAGAAGAAATAGCATAGCTCCAGTTGATAAATGCACATGTCTCCCAGTTTGACTCACAGAAGTTCATTTGGTATTTTACCCTCAAATGTTTTATCAGATGCTACCCATATCTACTAAATCGATTTTTTTTTTTGTAAATTAAATTTTGGAAAACGAATCTTACTATATAATAAAAGGCAAGATGTATGCTTGACCGATGCTATCATGCGCAGTACAGGCTGCCTGAACGCATAGAATGCTCTGCTAGAGGGAGCTGTTGCCTTAAGGCTTAGGATGTACATTGGTCCAATTCGCATAGCTTCACCTGTTGTCACCGCTAGAGGGAGCTATAACCTTAGGATCTATAGTGGTCCTACTTTGTTAATGAAAACCTGCACTTTGGCCCGTGTACACAAACCTGTACACTAGTACTGTATAAAATGCTAGGACTTTGCATGGAAAATAGTGGAATGTGACCCTTCTCTTAGACAGAAAACCCCTTTTCCGCATATATATTTTGGCAGTAATATTCTAAGCCGTTGCTTCTGATATGCACCTTGTTGCCTCTGCTAATGTACACTAAACAAAGCAGGTGATGGCTGGAAGGTTTAGAATTAATCTTAACGCTGGCATTTGCTATGGGTAACCCACCAGACCATCGTTCTTTGCCTGTGAAGCCATAACAGAAAGTGGGAAAAACATATGCAAATCAGGCATGGTTCCATCCCAAAATGGGCATTCCAGTCTGAACTGTTCAGTCACATCCCTTCTGACAGGTTTCCGCAAATGCCACAGTTTAAAATGAATTATTTTGTGTGGGACCAAGCCTGATTTGCAAATGGTAACCCAGTGATGATTCTCACTCTTATCATTTTGCTTTGTACTGGGACGAGTATGAATGCACCGTTCGTTATGCTCACTGCACTCTTCTGCTCTCCCAGTTACCTTCTTGAAGTAGGGATTGTATCACTGGGTTTGTGACTCCGCTCTGGCTTTCTTCTGTGTTCGTCAAGACTCTCTTCGTCTCTTCTCTTTCCGAAACACTCAGGGGTGCCGTTACATACGTGGCTTTGGCGTTTCCTGGCCCAACTCGCCACCTCTGAATGGATTACTTCTCACGTCTCTCTAGAGCCTTGCGCTCTGTAGGTGCGACTCAAGCACCTGTATAGATGAACTTCCTCCCAACGTGGGAAGCCGCACCCCCTCTTCTGGTTTAGCTTTGTTGCAGCAGCAGATTTGAATCTCCCGGGCTTCTCTTTCTCTGGAATCTCCTCCTCCAATAGTTATGCGCTGGGGCTTCCCCTGCATAATGCTATACTCCTTCTTTTGGGTTGGACTGGTATTCATTATTGTTCCATTGCCTCGCAGGGAAAGGCACCCTCTCTGGGGAGAAGGGACTCAATCCCATGAGTTGTCCTACCCAGCTCACTCGCTAATCTTTTATGATGCATACAAGGCTATGCTGGCATAGACTCCCACTAATCATGGCATTGGCTTCCACATGGAGGCTGATGTCACTCAGCTGCCTGTAAACCTTAATGAAGAATCTGAAGTGCATCATATGGTGGCAAATTGACACAGCCTCCTCAACAGTTCCATGGCCACCCACATTGGTACCAGCCTCCCCTCCCAAACGACATGTCTGAAAGATTCATGCCCCAAATTTAAATGCAAATAAAACATCTGTCTTTCATGATATGATGAATCCTCTGTTTTCAACTTACTTCCCAAAGAATAGACTTGGTGCTTCGCATAGTCGGGTCCCAGCCTGATTACTGTAACGCCCTGTACATCGGCTGCCTGGATAAACTGTTATATAAACCGCAAAGTGCGCAGTATTATGCCACCAGCCTCATCTTCAGCCAAAAATCAAACAACCACATCACTTGTGCCTCAAAGTCCTTGCATTGGTTGCCAATGCATGGCACAGACTTCAGGACTTTGCAGAGCCCCTCATTACATCTCCAATGTACTATGGCTCTACCAGCCATCTCGTCGTCTACGGTGTGCCTTCCATAACTTGCTGGCCTCCTACCAGCCAAGGTACATCGTTTTATAGGGGATGGATTTCTTCATTATCAAGACCCATCCCTCTGGAACTTCCTTCCTTCATATCTCCGACTTGAAACCAAATACATGAATTTTAGGAAAACACTGATATGGGGAAAGTTGGGGGGCTGGGAGGGGGCAGCCTGGCAGTGCTGCTGGTATAAAGGCCAGGGATGCAATATGTGGGAAAAGAGGAAATCCTTCAGAATCTAGCCTGCCTGGAAGAAACCCAATGCTGATTGATAGGCCAAGTCAGCCTCTGTGTAGACGGGGTGAAGAACTCAGGTTGATTTCAAATCGTACTACTTGTTTTCATAGACTATTTACAAGTTTGCATTTTGTTTGTAAAAATAGACCGATTAAATATACATTTGTATGTGTGTATGGCGGTAGGAGACTAGAGGTGATGGGGTGGACAGTATGGGGGACCTCATCTCTTTAAATAGCAGTCTTTGAAAACATGTAGAACCATTGCAAATGTGCCTTCTATAGTGAGTGAGAGAGACTGCATAGCACCTAGATGGCATGTTCATACCACCGACAAGCAATGTGCACATTTGAATGGCAGACTCTGTGACCCTAAATGGCAATATTGGTACTGCGGCGGCCATGCAGCAATGGTCCAGTACCATCCACGGCAGCTTTAATTGCCTACTTGGTAGGGCCTACCGTTTACTTGTAAGCCCGGTGAACGGAAGCTTGTAAGGGGTTAGGTGTGGTGGGCAATGGAAGAGGTGAGTGGCAAGGTATTAGTGAGTTTGCAATATGGGCAAGGGAAAGGGTGAATGTGGGGTAACGGTAGGGGAATGAGTTAAGGATGAAACAAAAGGAGAGCAGAGGTCTGAACGTTTATTGTGAAGAAAGGGGCTGAAGTGTATTGAGGATGAGTTGCAAGGGAAGGACATCGGAGTTTGATACGTAAGTCAAATAGGGGAAATGAGACGGAGGTACACATCTGTGAAGATAGCTCAGCAGATTGAGTGACTGTTGCTGAGATCTATGCCCAACCTTCATAGCACTGCACCAGAATGGAAGAAATTGTCTTAGCACAAAGGGGCCGGTGTGGTAAAAAAGGGATGGTCACGTGATTACGGAACACCTTTTCGACACTGCAGAAAATAAGGATTCCAAATGAAACTGGTAACTTCCAACTGTTTTGTGTGGCTGAAATTTCCTCCACACCAACACGTGTGATCATTACCGTGTGCAGCAATTTCTGATCTACATGGAGTTTTGTTGGTCTACAAAATAGGGAATATCTGGAAGGATTGCATGGCTCTAAATCATGCAGACCCGCCCCGTTACAGAGTGCTTAAAGCACGCAGTAACAGTATTTGAGTTTGGCAGTATTTCTAAAGAAATTAAGGCCAAACTCTAAATGGGGTCCCAGGTGAATTTGAAACTCTCTAAAGTTGGAATTGTGGTATAAGTAGCGGTGACCATGTTTTGCCCCTTTTTATCCACACTCCCTAACTCTAAATAAGGCCCATCGTTTTACTCCGTAAATGATTATAATAACTATTTATGTAACACATACTGGGGGAGGGTAGGTGGGCGCTGCATGCCTGCTTTGGGGCTTGTGTTGTGGGGAGTCAGCATGCAAAGTGAGTACCTTACGTTGTGGACAGGTGAGAAGACAAGATCCCAGTTATGGGTTTTGTGTTGTGGTGTGGGGTATAGGTCTTTTGCCATCCTGGCTCATGTTTGGCACTTACAGGGCAGCCAGACCCCTGGCTCTGCTCTGGCTCACCTCTACCAATGATTCTCCTTCTCACACACCTCTTTACATTGGTTTAAAACTAAATATGGAATGAGGTGGCCGAAGATGGAGCCTGCTGTAAAATTCCCAGGAAACCGGGTGTGTGGGTGTGTGTATCTGGGTGGATTAGTTTTGGAGAGTGTATGTTTAAATTCATTTTCTCGGGAAGTTGGGGGTCGCTGCATTTTGGGCTTGCACCATTCCCCAGTGGGCCACTAGGCCAAAAGTTGCCAGTCCTCCCCTAACAGTGATGTAACTCACTGCATATTGATTTCTGTCTGTATCCTCTTAATCTCTTCCCACTGTGACACCATCAATCCCACACTTGTGCCCTTGGTCTGTGGGCTGTACTTTAGGTTCCTCAAATATTTTCTAGGCAAATACTAGCAAATAAGCTGGTCCGATAGCACAGCAAGTAGAGCGCTCGCTTTGACATCTGACGCAGGTTCGAAACCCAGCAGGGCCCAACTCAGCCTTTCATCCTTCCAATGTCAATAAATGAGCACCACACACCGTGGGTAATAATAAGCAGCGCTCAGATAAATGCTAAATTATTATTTGTACTTTTCAACTGCCTCACGTGAGCCCCTTGTTAACCATAGCCTGTATTTCACACCCCATCCAAGCTAGTCGGGAATGCTGCTTGCTCCCAATAACTCTGCACACCTATAAATACTGGCAATAATGTTCAGTCAGAATTACTTCACATGTTAATTAGTGCATTATATATTTAGCATATCCTCAAAACAATCAATTCTTTAAATATACAAGATTCAGATAATAGTTTTGTGGAAAGTTTGTATTATCGCCATACACATGTTTTTTGTGGACGCAAAATAATTCAAATGATTTTTTAAGTGATTTTTTTAGACCATCAAATTTAAAAGAGAAATGTTTTCATACAACTAAACATTTTTTTACAAAAAATCAATCAAGATTAAAAAACAATCCAAATAAAAAACTCAATGCGTTTCGAGAACAGGTCTCTCTTCTTCAGGAGTAAACTATTGTGTTACTGATACACACATACCTACATTTCAGGGCACTTAACCCGTTCCGAAGAATCCAATGTACACAAGCTTATGATGGTTTCAGCACTATGAAAATGGAATTTCTCAATTCACTGAGACAATATTCATTTCCGACTCAGGTAATGCAATGCAGCAATTCATCTATATTCATGGGTGAATATGCCCAGATAGCTTCATGGAATAATAAGAGTCGTATTTGTATCTATTGCAGGGGACACTACATCTTTAGTATCTCCACTACTGAACACTAGTAACCATTATTCCCCATTGGTGACAAGTGATTAAAACAAGAGAGGGAAGTTGGAACGTGGAAGTATTATGGCATAAGGAAGACTAATGCACGATTTTTATGCACTAGAGTACAAAGAACACTGTATTTACTAAATGTAAAAACAACTTTTGTTTACTCCTGAAGAAGAGAGATATGCTCTCGAAAAGCGTAGAGTTTTTTATTTGGATTGTTTTCGAATTTTGATTGATTTATTTGTAAAAACTTTTTTAGTTTCATGAAACATTTCTGTTGTAAATTTGATGGTCTAAAAAATCACTTCAAAAATCATTGGAATTAATTTGGGTCCACAAAAAACATGTGTATGACGATAATACAAACTTTCAACAAAACTACTATCTGAATCTTGTATATTTAAAGAATTGATTGTTTTGAGGATATGCTAAATATATAATGTACTAATTAACATTTGAAGTAATTTTGACTGGACATTATTGCCAGTATGTATAGGTGTGCAGGGGACAGCAGTGCCCATAGACTATGGACACTTCATTTGTTTCAATATTTACTTGACTTGACTTTCGGTACCAGAGTCAACCTTTTCTCCCCCGCACCCTTGATTTTCATAAATAACCACAGAGCCTTTATAGCTCTGAATGAGATAGAGAGGGATATGAATTGTTCCTAAAAACATGGTGTGCTCATTCTCTACCATCGTTTAGTGATCCCAACAACCCACCTTCCCCCTTTCCCTAAGGCAAGCAATGCCCTATTCTGCTGTGCAGCTGACTTTGCCTAACCTACACTTATTACCCCCTACTCTTGCACATTTTGTATACACCCAGCTGCATAAGATAGGCTGTGTATTGGGATTTCAAATGTCCAGGTGGCCCAGGTTAACAATGTGCAAAAACCCTTTGGGGGTCATTTTCGAAAGAACCGTGCTTTTACACTTTCCTTTTAAGCGATAGGTCATTTTACACCTTTCCTGGGACGAAGGAGGGCAGCAAAGAGGAGATTGAAACTTTTCTTTGCTATCCTCTTCCGTCTCAGGAGAGCATTTGGTGTTACGCCTGCATGAGATCTTCATGCATGTGTAAAACCAAAGATTCAAATGGAGCATGTAAAGCAGGCAGATTCCATGGCAACATTTATCCCTAGCTCTATCTCTCTATATATAAAGCATCAAATCTGTTAGTTTGCTCCTCATACAATTCCACACCGTTCCACCCATCTGCACCAAAATGTGCATAGTTGTCTGTTAGGACCCTCCGGACATTACTGGCTACATGACATTTGGACATCCCACCCATTCCTCGGATTTCAGCACCTTCGCACATGAGACAGTTGCCTGAAATCACTGAAACATCAATGTGGTTGCAGAAGGACCTTACAGAGCTAATTTTAAGCATCTCGACGTGAGGAACAAACCTCAAAGACCACATTTCAATGCCTTCGGACATACAGTTTCTGGGATGAACTGCACCGCGTCACGGTGAGGCGACAGGTGGGGAGAGCGCACAGAAGGTCTCAGTATGCTGCAGCACCAGGGGTATGTCAGCCACACGTGCCCTTTCTTAGTGCAGTTTACTTCAGAGTACAAAGCGATAAGAGACTCGGAGCAGCGACCTACAGGATCATTGATTTTCAACAATTGATGAGTGTGCTACAGCAACTGTGCGGAGTACGGGTATTTTTTGCTAGTTCATTATAAAATGATGCGTGAAATGTTAATTTGCAGGTGGTGCTTTATATCTCTCAAAGCAGCGAGTGAAACTAAACAGCACGGGCGATTTTTGCCTCGTTTTCATCTTCAGTTTTTACTTTCCGCTTTGAGAGTTTTGAAAATTGCATGCAGGGAACAACACACAGCACATAAGGGCACGTGTAGGTGGTCCCCTGAATGCAATTTTACATCTTTTAGAAAACAAGCCCTATGTCAGTAACATTCTCCCTGAAATCCTTGGAACTGTATGGCCAGACATTTTATCATCTAACCTGATTGGAACAGAGCTGCCTTTTGTCCGTGTGCTTCACTTCCTTCCCCTTGCTATTAGGCACGTTAAATAACATGTTCTTATGTGAGAACTTTCTACCATGTCTATCTTCTCAGACTGAGTTGGTAGTCTTTTCTTCATGCAAGTTTTCGACCTTGTTTTACTTCTCAAACAGCTGGTATTCTTTTGTTATCCAAATTGTCTACCCTGTGTTGCTTCTCAGGCTGAGTTGGTAGTCTTGTTTTATACAAGTTTTCTAACCTGTGTTACTTCTGTGAAATCTTCCAGATGGCGTCACTTTTCCCCAGATGTGAAAACATTCCATGAGGCTAGTGAGGTGAGGGCGCTAACCAATTGACTCTGGGGGTGGTAAAATGTGGGAGTACCTCATTTGGAGGAACTCCACTCCTAGGGCTAAGGACGTGAGTCCAGGACACGGCCCCTTTAACTCCCGACACCACAGGGTAATGACAACACCTAAAATCTCTCTACGCTAGCTACAAGCTACAGTCTGAAACTATGTGTTATTGTAAACTGTCAGACAATCTCGCTGTAATGAATTCAGGGACGAAGAAGAACTCGAGCATCGAGCATGTTACAAACAAGTAGGAAGAATGCTCGACCAGCTGTTGTTGTCAATCTAACTGATGTTACACTGGGGCAGTCCCCGTCATTTAAACTAAACAGCAAAGAAGGACTTGCCTATGTTCTGAATCCGAAATAATAAGGACTAGGGTCTGTTCGGAATGGAACGAGAGGACCCAGAGGAGGAGACGGACGTGAAGGGTGTGGTTCGACAGAACACATGAACGCGTCGTGGATGTCGGCAGGGTGTCGCCAATTGCAGCAGTAGCAGTAGCAAGAGGACAGAGCGTCTTGCAAGTCGGCAGGACGTTTACAGTAGTAATAGCAGTAGTAGAAGAAGAAGGTGAAAACCGCAGGGCAAGCGAGGGATCAGAGAAAGGCAAAACTGGTCCTGCACCCTACCAGCCCAGGAGAGAGAAACTGGGCAATACGAAGATGAATCTATCGAGAAAAGGTCAAGTGAAGTGGAAAAGACTGAGCATGGGATGCCCAGAGCGTATCTTGATAGTCGGCTGATAGCAGGCTTAGTTGAAACCAAGAGAAAGTGTGGTGGTGGAGTGCCCTGTGGTAGGTGGACTGGAACGTCGCTGAAACCTCCAGCACTGGCCTACTGCGAAACCGCATAGGCGATTATGTGAGAAACAACCAGATGTGCGAGCAATACACTACCTGGAAGGGTTGAGCGGTCAGGTCTGTACCAAATGCCCAAACTGCCTGCAGCTGAGGGCTGCGAAGCCAAGCGAGCCCCTATGAAATAAGAAGGGAGGAGAAACAAAACATCACAGAACAGCCCCAGGCAGAACCAGTGAGATGTTCCCCGCCCAGAGCAGGTAACTGGAACAGGAGAAAGGGATAGGTAAGTGAAAGTTAGACATATCCAAAGGGATTTACTTTAAACCCTGGGCTGGTGCTCCATCTGGAAATCGTGGAAAATGTTTTATTTTTTGAACTTGGGGATTTTTCCTTTGTTTGTGAACCTTGGAACATTTCTTGAGCTTGAGAAGGCTGCATCGTGAGAGACTCACACCCAGAAGAAGTGAGTCATTCTCCTGGGTTTTAAAAAAACCTCTTTTTCTTGGATTAGGTTTTGTGTTTAAGTCATAGGGATAGAATAGGATTTTGGACTAGGACAGTGAACCTTTGATTTGGACTACATGGACTTCTTGACTGCCCGAGTTTTTTGTTTGTTTGAGGTAGGGCAACCACCTCTAGTTAGGGATAGATAGGCTTATTCAATACATGAATACAAGTTTATAGCAATCACTATATCACCGTTTTGTCAGACACCTCATTCCATGCCGCCACACTTCTCAGGCTGAGTTGGTAGTCTTGTTTTATCCACGTTTTCTAACTTGTCTTACTTCTCAGACTGAGCTGGCAGTCTTTTGTTATCCGAATGTTCTACCCTGTGTTACTTCTCAGGCTGGGTTGGTAGTTTTTTTTAATCTAGCTCTATACTTTTTCTTTTCATCTATTTTATCACATTTTTCTTTCCTTCTATTCTATGGTAGATAATGCAATTCTTTTTGTTTCTTTTGAATACTAAGTGTGTGAAACAGGAAAGATGTTAATAATTTTGCCCTATCATTTCCAGTCTTTAGTTTCGTTTAGTTTCTTTATTTGTACCACGCACCGAACCCTCGGGTAACTGGGTGCTTAAAGCTTAAATAGTAGTTACAGATTTGATGCAAGGATATACATATTTTGAAAAAAAAAGAAAAGTACAACAACAGCAATAAGTGCAGGTCGACCAAGGTTACAGAGTGGTCATATATGGAGGAAACAATGCAACAAACAGATACAGCATTAGGTGAGGGAGTTACAACTGGCGGGAGGGGGGGTGGACCAGACAGGCCAGAAGCTGAACCTTCTTGGAGCTTCCCAAAGAGCCAACTCTTTACTTTAGCTCTGAAGGTCCAGAATGCAGGTTCAAACCGGAGGCTAAGAGGAAGGGCATTCCACTGTTTGGCCGCTAGGACTGGGAAGCTTGCTCCCCCTGCTCTTTTTAGTAGAAATCTTGGAACGTCTAGACAGTGAGAATAGATGGTTCTAGTTGGTCTTGTGGGCTAGCAAAGGTTGACTTTATTGGCTAGGTATTTGTGCATTTATGCTTGTACCATCGGATCTACGTGATCCGACCGTGGCTGATTTTACCGCGGCAGAAAGGTTTGCATGTGAACTGTACGAACCACAAAAGGTTTGTACATTTCCCATGTGAACACACGTACAAAACCGCTACATACCCACACCCCCACCCACAACACACCCACGACACCCCCTTAACACACCGCCCACACACACCCCCAACATAAACAAACCCTACTTACCTTCTCTTCACGCTGTCTCCCTGCAGCGCCAGTTCCCTTTCACTTCCGTGATCAGGAACCGGCGCTGCAGGGTCCTTTTTCTTTTTACATTTTTTTTATTTTTTTTTAGGGTGTGCTGCGGGGGTGTACCCAGCAACACCCCACTCAATATACCACACAGTACAGTGATCGGGGTGTTGCAGGGGACACCCCCGCAGCCCCCATTTTTTTCTTTTTTTTCTTGGGTGTGCTGCGAGGGTGTCCCCCGTAACACCCCGCTCACTGTACCACTTAGTATAGTGAGCGGGGTGTTGCGAGGGACACCCCTGCAGTCATTTTTTTAATATAGATATACTTACCTACAATGCTACCACCAAAGGTTCGAACTTTTGGTTTTCGAACCTTTGGTGGAAGCATTTTTCGGTCTTTTTGTACGGTCAGACCTTTTTGTTTTCAGTCCGATCTTACAATTCCGTACGATCACCCTTCATGGTTAGGGCTTTGCCCATCTACATTTTAAAATAAATAATATGCACAGCATGCATTAAAAACTGTTAATTTCAGAGACAAATCTCTCACCTTTACAATTTGAAAGATATTTTCAGATCCTGTGGCCATGTTCACCAATTCAGACACCCACCCAAAGCGCTCCATCATGTTATGCATCAAGCTGGATGTGTCTTGGGCGTGATGCTGGACAATATGGGAAATCTGCTGGTACTGCTCCTGCGACCTGTTCATCAGTGTGGATGCTTCATCAGACTTAAGAAGCAGCTCTGGTACCTCCGGGCAATCTGTGGTTTAGACAGGGACAAACAAACTCTTACAATTATTCACTGCATCATTCAACAATACAAGTTCCAAAGAGTTTAGTTTCGCTTGTCTTGTTGAGGGCCAATGGAACACACCAGTGAATGAGCTGGCTGGAAGCCTCTGTTGCCTCTCCTGCCCCACACGCCCTTAGCTGCTGAGTCTCTCACAGGTCCTCTTTTTAATGCTGTTTTCTGGTGCTATGGATGCCTCAGGGGGCAGTTAATTGTCTACTCAAAGGACGCTGCATGGGCTTCTGTATATTTCTGGCAATGTGATTTCATTGCATGGGCAGCCCGGTTTCTTTCACTCACTATCCAGCCTTTTCTTCACATATTATAATGGTCCTACAATATGTTGGAAGGACTGTTTGGTGAGAGAAAAAGAACATCTTTCAGCCGGACAATGTTTTCTGGAGCTTTGGCTGGGCATTTGGTAAAAGGGCAGCGTCACCAAAATAAGTTGTGAATCATTTCCCGACAGGGTCGGAATGGGACAAGAAATGGGCCCGGTCACCCAATAAAAAGTGGCCCCCCCCTCGCCTCAAAAAGGGGGCCCACCCCTCGCCGCACGACCCTTGACCTCTGATGACATCACCAGAGTGATGTCATTTGAGCCCACCCCAAAGTGACATCGCGGGAAGCGATGGACACAACCTTTCCCCCCTTGACAAAACAGCAAGTGGCATCAAATAGCATTGTTCCTAAGTACACTAAATTACTGTGAATCCAAGCAGACGTCCAATTCTAAATGATAATATGTTATTGTATAGCACTTACGCTTAAGCTCTTTTTTTATAGAACAAATATGCATACAATATCACCCAACCCGTGTTGGTACTCATTTATGGACCTAAGAAGGATGAAAGTCTTTTTGAAAAAACAAAATTGAAAAAATAAAATATATATTTTTTCAATTATGTTTGCTTCCAAACCGGCCCGGACATGGCCAGAAACCGGCCCCCACTCCCCAGGGACGATTTCGGCCCGGCCACGGGCCGAAAGGCAGAGGGGCTAATCCGACCCTGTTTCCCGATGTCAAATGTTACAAAATAATTAATTTCAAATATATGAGGCATTACTATATATACTAGCTGTTCCCTGATTATCATACGCCGATGTCGCACTCTCACTTCCTCTCTGCAAACTCTTTCTCACTGTCTTTCTCTGCATCCCTCCATGCCACGGTTTCTTTCTATGTGGGCGGGAACATGCTGTCAGTTACACATTTGCTAAAGCCACCCTTGTTTGGCAAATTTGGTGTTAGTCAAAAATTGCCAAAAATGTTAAGAAAAATGAGCGATATAACTTTGGTGCATGAAGCATGCGGCTATGCCCCGTTCAGTCTGGCCACTAGCCATGTCTGCCATGGACGTGCTATGGAGTTAAAGTGGCCAGTAGGCTTGGCGCACGCGAGGCCCCATGTCTTCTCTGGGTTGCCTGACTGGGCGTGCAAAATGGCTGAAGGCCATGCCCCAGGGAATGTGGCCACTGACCATTGCCGCAAGCCATGGACAGTGTTCCACGATCCAATTATGGGAGTTTAGTGGCCATTTCTGTGTGACCAGAGGAAAAATAAAACAGATGGTGACGGAAACAGCTGTATTTTTTGCAAACTCATATATTAAATTGTATTTAATTGTACTAACAATGTGAACTGGCTCTTTGTATTATTTCACAATGATCATTTATAATTACCTTTCATGAACGTGAAAGAAAGTTGCAGAGGAAAAGAAATGTTGTTTGCTTATTTAAGGTATCATGCAATCTCCGGTGCTGGGATGAGTTTGTGCCTGCCATAGGCACTAAAATGACTTTTTCTGCCATTAATGTGTTGGCGCGTAGCGCGCGTGCCTTCCACTCCCCCTCCCCTTGTCTCCTTTCCTGGTTGATGTCCTCCCCCCTCCCTCACGCCCACTGCATTCCCATTGGCCATCCTGGCCCTCATTGACATCCACCATAGGCAGCCCCCTCGGCGAAGGACCCCTGAAGAAAAAGACTGCCCCCAGAAGCAGCTCCACATAGTGTCTGCCAGTGTCCGCAGGGGAAGAATGGAGCCTGCAGCCGTCAACCTGCTGCGTCGAATCAGGAAAGTTGAATCTGGGTGTTTTACATTGCTGCTGTGTTTAAAAAACAAGGCCGTTTTCACCCTTTTAGAAAGTTGAATCTTGGTGTTTTATTTACATTGTGGTAACGCTGGTGCTGTTAACTATGTCCCATTAGGGATCCCTGCCACTCCCTAGGTCCCACACCCTGCAAACGGTGCCATTGTACTGTTGTGAGTCACTTGTTTTCCTCCTCCTGAGTCTTCCCCCTCTCAGTTGTGACCCCAGTCCCCTCCCCCCTCGGTGCCATTGTACTGTTGTGAGTCACTTGTTTTCCTCCTCCTGAGTCTTCCCCCTCTCAGTTGTGACCCCAGTCCCCTCCCCCCTCTGTGCATCCTTCATTGTGTGCCGCTGGGCTGTGCATCTCTCTCTCTCTGCTCTTGCTCCCTTCTCCTCCCACCTTCCTCTTTCGCACATTGTATGGTGCTCTCTGTTTCTCCCATCTTCTCTAACTGCTACTCTTTCTCCTACCCTATCCGTCTCACTATGTCTGGAAGGAAGACGTTCAAGAGGGACATCCTGGTCTCCTCCCCAGGCCTCCCCATCGCTGATACCTACATCAGTGCTACCTCCAGACAGAAGATCACCAACATCCTCTTTGTTGTTCCTTCACTAGACCTATGGACCCTTCATATGGTCTCAGCTCTCTGTCCTATCTCGTCCTCTCCCATTAATGGTGGCACTCGGTGGGAAGCCCTCTTGGCCTCCTTCCACTCCTCCAAGGTCATTATTAATGTCTATCTGAATGGCACTGTTTTGGTCCAGTGGCCCCAGCCCAATCTCCTCCTGTTTGATAGGCGTCTCCCGCATCTTATTAACTGCCTTCCTTCTCCCGCTACTCCTACTAGCACCCTGTTGGCTCCTCTGCCCACTCTCGGGCTGCTCTTCGACTTCTGTTGGGTGCACGTCAAGCCTGTAAACCCCACGGAAGTCCTTCAAATGTGGCAACCTGCTTCACATTGCTACTCTCAACTCTCGCTCTGCTGTCAAACACTCCTTTGACATCTGTCTCCTCCTCGGAGAACTTGACCTGGATGTCCTTGCTCTTACTGAGACATGGTTCACGGCCAGCTGTGTCACGAGTTTTGACACTCTCCTCCCCCAAGCTACAAGATCCTCTCTAAGCCCAGAACCAACCAACCGACCTGGAGGTGGAGTAGCTCTGATCTTTTCTGAGTGGCTCCCGACTTTTGTCATTCCTACGCAGGCCTTCTGCTCCTTTGAATGCCTGGACTGTAGGCATCTTTCACTCCTGGCCTCTCTTTGACTGTGTCCACTATCTACAGGCCACCTGGCCAGGTTGCCCTCTTCCTCTCACAGTGGGCTGACCTCTTCTCTTCTCTCCTTGCCTCTACCTCTCAACTTCACCTCCTCAGAGACCTCAACATCCACCCAGATGCTTCTCATCCCTCCTCAGGGCTTTTCCACAACCTCTGCAACATGCTCTCTCTCAATTTTGCCCTCTAGTCCGACACACTCTGCCGGACATACTTTGGAAGTTCTCTTCTCCTCAGACATCCCCCTCTCTAACCCTCTCACCACTCCTCTCTCTTGGGCTGACCACTTTGTACTCTCCTCTCACCTGAAACTCTCTATCCCTCAGGCAAAGCCCACCCCAGCACTGTCACCTACCTTCGTGGTCATTCCGCCCATGAAGCGTGTCAGTGGATGCCTTTGACTCTACTTTCTCTGCTCCTCCTTCAGCTGAATCACACTCTGACACAGCCCTCTCTAATCTGCATTTCCAACACTCTGGACATCCTTGCCCCTGTCATGAGAATCCGGCTGAAGCCTACCTCCAAATGCAACTCTCTGTAAGACTTTGACCACGTAATCCTGAAACGCAGGTGCAGGGGGCTGGGAGGAAGTGGAGGGCTTCGGGCGCATCCTGTGACAAACTGGCCTGCCTCCTGCTCCAAAGACAATACAGACTCTCTGTCATGTCCAAGAAGAGAGCCCACATTCAGACTCTACCTCTACTGGTCCCTCCCAGTCCCTCTGTATGGCTCCGGCCTCTCACTTCACCACTGAAACTCAGGACATCCTGCCCTCTATCTCCTCTTCCACTCTTGGCCCTCCTTTGGCAATGCCCCCTTTTCCTCCTGCTTTGTCCTATTTCTATCTGACAACACGTGACAAGGATTCTAGACAAGTCTGATCTAAGAAAGTGTCATCCAAACAGGTGCTCCCCTGCTCCTCCAAAACCATCAAGGACCATATCGACACCCTCGCTCCAGCCTTGGCCGATTTCTGTAATCACTCTTTTGCCACTGGAATTTTCCCCTCTCTCCTCAAGCACTCCCTTTTGCACCCTGTCCTCAAGAAGCCGTTGGCCGATCCTATCTGTCTGGCAAACTATCGCCCGATCTCTATCACCCCTTTCCTGGGCAAACGCCTGGAATAGCTGGCCATCTCCCAGATTACTTTCCCCACTGAATCTGTTGGTTGCCTCCATGACCATCAGTCTGGTTTCAGAGCTACCCGACGCACGGAAACTGCTCTACTGAACACCCATGAAGATCTGCTCTCTAACCTTGATTCCAGCACTTTTGTCCTCAACCTCCTTGATCTTTCCTCTGCCTTTGACATGGTCAACCACGCCATCCTAATCAATCGACTCTGTGAGAACCTGGACATCATGGATCAGGCCCTGGAGTGGTTTACCTCCTTCCTCTTGGACCGCCCCTCCCAGGTCCAACTTGGCTCCTTTCTCTCTGCCACCTCTCTCTACACCTCTGGCATTCCCCAGGGCTCTATATTCTCACCCTGGTTTTTCAACCTCTACTTGGTCCCTTTGGCCTAACTGATCCCTGCCTTCTCATCTAACTTTCTGTGTTATGCGGATGACACTCTGCTCTCCTTCAGGCTCCTCTCAGCCTCCTCTCTCGCTCATTCCTGACTATCTGTCCACGATTCAGGATTGGTCTGCCTCAAACGATCTCTGCCTTAATGCCAGTAAGACAGAGATCCTTCTTATTAGGACTCCAGCTACCGCTTTCCCACTCTCACTCTGGCTTCCATCCTTGGGCCCTCCTCCTACGTCTTCCTGTGAGGCAAAACACCTTGGTGCCATCTTCGACTCCACTCTCTTTCTCTCCTCACCTCTTGGATGTCGCCAAGAAGTCCCACTACCAGCTGCACCTCCTCAAAGGTACTCTTCTCTTTCTCACTTCCCCCCAGAAGCTCACTGTCTCCAGAGCCCTTATTCTCTCTAGGCTGTACTACTGCAATAGCCTCTTTCTCAATCTGGCTTCTGCTACTCTCCGCCCTCTGCAACTAATCCAGAACAGGACTGCAAGACTTATCCTTGGCCTCAAGTCCAGGTACTGTATCTCTCCAGCCATGAAATCTCTCCACTGGCTCCCGGTGCCTGCAAGGATCAAGTTCAAGACCCTATGCATTGTCCAAAAGGCTTTCTGGGGCTGGGGCCCACACCACATGCAACGCTCTCTTCCTAAATACCTTCCTTCTCGGCCCCTTCGCTCAGCTACCTCCAACTCTCTAAGGGCCAGACTCTTCTCCAGGCAAAGAGCGGGGGTAGATCTCTCTCCTCTGCAGGTGACTCCCTCTGGAATGGCCTCCCTGCCCCTCTCAAACTTGAGCCGCAGCACCTGTAGTTCCGGAAGCAGCTCACACCTTTCCTCTTCTCTGCTTTCTCTCACTCACTCCCTCCCCTGCTGACCTACCTGTCTGCCACACCGACTGGTTGCTTGGCCACCCTCAGAGTCTTACTGGGACCAGGCTCTCTCTTGATCAGTCACCCCTGCACTGCCTCTGGGCTCCCACGCACTTAGGGACTGTAACTGCAACTTCTACAGTCCCTTGCCTCCTTGCACTTACCAAGAGCCGCGCTGCCCCTGTGCTGCACTTACTCTGAGCATTGCTGCCCTGCTTTTGCCCGTCCCTCTCCCTGGCACACACCCCCACCCCCTGCTTCCCCTTGCACTTCTTGTCCTTGCACTTGCATTATAGTTTGTCTTGTCCTCCCTCTGACCCCCCCCACACCCTCTTGTCTTGTCGCGCCTACAAACACTTGTGTACAAGAGAGAGGGAGAACAATATTGCAATAGTAAAGATGTCTTATGCTCTGCAGCATCCTCTATATTAGTAAAAGCAATGTGTTTAATGCTGGCTTATTCCTGCTTCTAAGCACTTTAAAAACATATTTCCCAATGTAATGGTGCTCAATTTATTGTCCTTAGAGGCAGGAAGTCAGCTCAGCTGGGATTCAAACCTGTGTCGAGCAGTTAACACGCTGAGCTATCTTCCCCGACTAAAGCTCCCTATCAAAGAAGGTGTGGCACATAATCAAGTACATGTCACTTGCATCTGTACCTCCGCAAACTTCCAGCAGGCTGACTGTTTCAGACACCATTATCTGATAAGACAAAGCTTGAAATGAGTAATCTGACTTTATCAAAAATGACTCAATAATGCAGACACCTTTAGTAAAACCCTGGCACACTGAATGTGGGCACACTACCAGGATTAGATTAGGCCCCAGCAAAAAGCCCTGTTACTTATAGAGTGGTAGCAACCTAGGAATGGAGGCCAGGAGTGAGGTACTGAAGAAAGATCAGTGCAAAAAAACACATTGCACTCAGTTGTAGAGCTAATGAATATGGGTGATAGCAATAGTTTGCATTCAGTCAGGCAAGAGAACTCAATGACCCACACCTGGGTCACTTAACACACCTAATGGATATAAAAATGTTTGCTGTTTTGAGAAACAACAAACGGGCTGGAGGAAAGGGAGCTGGAGACCCTGGTGGCTGGAGCAGTGTTGCAGAGGAGTTGGGGATGCTGTTGCTGTGGTGGACTGTGTCAGGGTCCGGAGGTCCTGCTACCCGACGGAACGGGTCAGTTTCAGAGAACCTGTGGAACTCCAATTGACCCCAGCCACCTCTGTGGGAAGACAGGAGATCGAGCGGTGCGCTAGGTGCAGACCGCAAGGGAGATGTGGAGTCTGGAGAAGCCCGGAAGCCGAAGAAGCCTGCAGAAGAACGATTCTGCGTGTGACCGGTGAGTCTAAAACAAATATTCACTCATACCGGGACGCTCAGGTAATGTATAACATTACCGCCCCATTACTAATGTGCCATTTCTACTTAAAATTATAGACCGTGCTGCCTATATACAACTTCAGGTATTCTAGACAGTAATCATCTTTTGAATCACATACACTCCGGTTTCAGGTCCAAACATGGAACGGAGATTGCATTGTTGGATTTGAAATCCAACATCGCTAACATTGTGGACAAGGGTAAGCCAGCACTCCTTATGCTGCTTGACCTGTCCACAGCGTTTGATTTAGTGGATCATGTAATAGGGAAGCATACACTGCAGGTGAGTGAAGATCCTTTATTGGTAACCAGCCTGAGCCAGCAGTAGTCAGTCTACACAGCACCTCTTCACTACAGCTTCTAACGACCATTAATGGAATCTCCCCTCTGAACAGAAGTAAACATGACATCAGAGAGAGAGTGGAATCCTACGAGGTAGAATTCCACTCAAGAGCAAAAGACACTTTACAACACTTCTCCCCCCTTTACCCACAACTGACGGCAAAACAACTACACACACATAGCTACGCACGCTACCACAACAGCCAACACACACATTCAACACAACACATAATGAGAGCCACAATGCAGCTAGGGGAGGGAAAGAAAGATAAGGACCAGAACAAGGACCTTAATGTACCTATGAACTAGAAAGGTGCTAACGAACTTTGGCACCCAAAACATAATCATTGTACTTAGAAGGAACCTTCCTCGCCCTGAAGGGATGAGCATGACCCTGGACAGAGACAGACGCCCCAGTAAGGGAGGACGCCTCCTCATCATGTTCACACACCGGAACAAGAGCAGTTTCACAATTGTGAGAAGGGGCCAGCATAGGAGGCACCTTATCAGCAGCCTCCCCATATGTAGAAGGGCATGGAAAGGGACACTCAACCATCGCCCCAGCATCGCCTGCAGCGCAATCAGTCTCCCCCCACGCACCACCAGCAGAATCCATTTTGACCTTGTCCACTACAACCACACGCCTGAGACTCCATCTGGAGCCATCTTCAAGCTTGACGTAACCGCGACCACACTTGACAGCCAAACGTGGTTTCATATACTTGCTAAATCCCTTCGCTGCAAACCTGGGATTCTTAATCTGGACCCAATCACCCACCTTGACTGGCAAGGGCTTCCTGCGGGCCAGTTGTTCCTGCAGAAACCACTGTTGCCTGCACCGTACTCGATCTAAGACTTCTTGCATATAACTGCTCGGTTAGGCAAACAGGTACATTGCTCGCCTATTGCCTCTCAGTGGATCTCCTCCTTTCTTGGGCCAAGAAGTGCTAGAGTGGCTCTGGATGCTGCCAGTTCTACCCCTGCTCCTGTTACTTGTACAGTGCCTCAGGGATCTTGTATTTGGCCTACTTTATTTAATATATATATATCATGCCCCTTCTTGCACTTCTGGAAGACCTGGGTGTCCAATATACCAACTACGCAGATGACACACAAGTCTTAATAGAACTGTCTGGGTGTTATATTACTGATACTAATACCAATAATTGTATCTATCAGAAGGTTCAGGAGTGAATGAAAAGGAATTCCCTAGCAATGAATGCCGATACGACAAACTTCTGATAATAGCTTCTGGAAATAAAATGAAAAATCTCGGTCCAGACTATGAGAGCTTTTCCATAGCTGGCAATAAAGTCAGAGTGGCCAAGTCAGTAAAGACATTGGGCATCACTCTAGATCAGGCTTGATCAATCTTTTTGAATGTGGGGCCAAAGCATTAACTTTTTGTCACCCAGTGGGCTGGCGACCCAAATGTCAACAACCTCAACCAAGGCAGTATATTAAAAAGCGATATTGTGTGATCTTTGACACAATAATATGATATGATAGGTTATTTATAACACGCTTAATACCCAGAGGTTTCTAAGCACGGACCCGGGGATCAAACCTGTGGTGCTCGGTGTTGTCTTGCTTCCAAGACGAGCACGTCGCCCCTGAGCTATCCTCCCGAGACAATCACAGGCAGTGATAGCCATGCAGTCCCAAAGATAACTTTTGGTGTCATGGGCAGTGATCAAAGGTTATTTGCTTGTGACTTCTTTCTGTGTGTATGTGTTAATATTTTTCAGAAATAGTGGGGGTGACCGAGCGTAGCGAGGGAGCTATAAGGATCTAGGGAGGGTTTGGTGGGGTTCCCCCCCCCAGAATCTTTGTTCAAATATGGGGTTGAAATGGTGCATTCAGCACATGGGCATGCATTGGCATCCTCATCCTGCTTGATCTCTCTTCAGCCTTTGACACTGTCAACCATGCCATCCTGCTCAACCGTCTCCGTGATAACCTGGGTATCACTGGTCGGGCTCTGGCAATTGGAAAATACCCCAGGAAAGGATGAGCGTTTACTGCAATGCTGCAAGCAAAGTATAAATGGGGCACACCTTTTCAAACCTACAAGGCTGTTCTTGAATGTTTCCTGCAGAGTGCAAGCCTAGCATGCATATTCCAAGGCCCTGAACCAGATGCTCCAGTGGTCCACTGGATAAGTCTCTCCAGTTTGAGAAACTGGTTTCCGAATGCCGGCAGCAAGAAAAGCAGATCGAAATCATAAAACATGCAAATGGATTTTGGGATCCGAGATCCGTAGAGATCTTATTTGGCAGATGCGGTCCAATGACAAGCGCTGCATGGCACCATAATTATACACAGCGCCCCACCTTTAGAAACAATGCATGCTACCCGTGGCTGCATTTTGGGTGATGTTTGTGGGAAATGAAGCCTTTTAAATAGCATTTAATACATCAAACCATATGTGTCCACTGAACCAAATGAGACTGGCCTTTTGGGCCTCCCTTTTCAGGCATTTTGCTATAGGCCAGTCCGATCCAGCTGCCCTCCCTCACACCTTGCTTCAGTGCGTTTGCTGCAGTCGGTCCAGACCTTTCTGTCACAATCCCACACAGCCATTAAGACCATCGTTTCCGAAAAACATTGCATAAGTAAAGTAACCGGGTCGTGGCTGAGGGCTGGAACACCACAACCCAGTTTATTTATTCATGCAATGATTGTCGGATATATGTTTCCGACAAACATTGTATAAATAAATAAATTAACCAGGTCGTGGCGTTTCAGTCCTCAGCCACGACCCGGTTAAATTAACCGCATCATTACTGAGGACTATAACTTCCTCTGATGACCCCATGCATGGGGTCATCAGAGGAAGTTATAGTTTGCACAGAGGCACTTTTTTTTTCTTTACTCTTCATCCTCGCGGGCCACATAAAACGGCTTGGAGGGCCGCATTGTGGCCCGCGGGCCGTAGGTTGGACAACCCTGCTCTAGATGCAGAGCTGTCCTTGAAGCCCCATGTGGCTCAAGTGAAAATCATCCTGCGGATGCATCACCAAATTACTTAATTATATTTGCCCTTTTATCTCACTCAAAGATAGATCTTTATTGGCCACAGCCCTTGTCAATTCACGATTGGATTACGGCAATAGCTTTTTGGCAGGAACATCGAAAGCCAATCTCCATGCATTGCAAGTGGCACAAAACAGCACTGTTAGAGCCGTTTTTGGTATGTCTAGGAGAGACAATGTTACTGAGGCTAGACGAGAGCTTCATTGGCTTCTTATTAACCATCGCAGTACTCGTAAGCATTTGTACTTGACTTATAAGTGCTGTAACAATGATGCCCCACAGTATCTGATGGATTGGCTGTCTGTTTCCTTACCTTGTCGCTCTCTTCGCTCCTTTGATCCTACAAAACTGGTGCAGCCTAGAGTTAGGCTCTCCAGCTTTGGTGGTACCATGTTCAAAGTCTAAGCTCCTGTGGCCTGGAATAATCTCACTCCTCCCCTCCCCCATCTCAGCAATGCAAACTCTCTGTCCGACTTTAACAAAAGTGTCATTATCTCTGTGTTTTCTAACTTAACCCCGAATAGTCGGGCGTCCGCTGTCATCTGCTGTGACCCTTCCTTGACCTGATTGCATATTTGTGGTTTGTCTTGTATGTCCATTATGTGCGCTTTGAGGCCTGTGTGTAATTTAGCGCATTACAAGCATTTAAAATCAATAAATAACAGAGTTCTTTGCGATTGCCATACAAACAAAGTAATTCAAAGTACTTCTGAATGCCGGAGCAAGTACTTTTAAAATATCGAGTGAACTGAAACTGATTGAATGCATTTGTGAATGCCGCACAGAGTGAAAAGCCAATTGAATACTCATGAATGGAGGGAAAGCAAAGTAGTACATGAAACAGAATTCAAGGAATGCATTTGATGAAACAAGTATTGGCAGAGTCAAGAAAAGTTACTGAATATAATAAAGGTTATGAAAATGAGGAACTAAATAATGGCCCAAGAGGGGCCCATGAATTGCAGGCAAAAAAAAAAACGTGTTGGCAAGAGCCAGAGGAACACAGACAAGTATAACAGAGTACATAGTGACTAAGCAACTCACAGGACACTGTCTGAAGAGTCTGACACTGAGAAATCAACTGATGGGCACAGTGAGAACGGGTATCGTTTGTGTGACCTGTAATGGGTGGACCGTGTGGTCTGACAACTGCGCCAAGACCGAGTTCCCCATTTGTAAGAAGCCAATGAAAGCATGTTTGAAGAAGCGTATGTTTTGCCGCAACCTGATATGGGAAACTGAATTTAAGAAACAGAACTATTTAAATGAACTGGTACAAGGTACTGATCGTAAAAGGAGCTGAGCAGTGTCCCAATGAACTCTGTTATTTTTCTGAAAGCAGGAAGCCTTGATCTCTTGGGGAAGGGAACCCCAACTTGGGAACTTGGTCATGGGGAAGCTGATCGTAAGCCAAGAGCTGGAAGAAGCTCTGAACTTTTGTTTGAACACTATTCTTTTGAAGCTGACATCCCTACTACACATTGTGTACAGTTAGTTGTGACTTAATTTGGACATCCTGACACAGACTGGCATTAGTTTTCTTTAGTTAGGGAAATCCCACCTCAGCATAGGGCAAGTTAGGCCTTCTTTCACCCTGACTTTTAAGTTAAATAAAACGTTTGGGTGCAAATTTGAATCTGTTGTCTGTATCTTGCTTTATGATGCCTTCACAATACCTTGAGTTTCTCTGTTAGCCTGGTTTCGATGAGGACTAGGATGTCCATTCCACCCTCGGCAAGGAGGTGGTATATTTCTGCAGTGTGTTTTGACATCGATCTGGCGTTGACTAGGTTACAGTGAATCATAGTATTTTCTGCAGAAGCAGAAAGCAGCACTATTCTTGATGCCTCAGAGGAGTGCTATAACAATGCGAAGCAGCTGTAACAGCCTTGTAAATGGCTAACAGGTCAGACTGGACAATCAGGGGGTGGAGTGAATAGAAGGGGCAAATGTATCCACATTCTGTAAAATGAAGTACTATGGATGGAGCCCCATATTTCATTGCTGTGAGGCAAACTTTTCTACTGACAGCTGGTGCCTGCTGGAGCAGCCCCAGTCCGAACTCCCGAGCAGGCATTCCCGCGGCCTGGCCAATATTCCTCCACCTCCAACAATCCAATGTTTTTTTCCATGTCTAAAATGCATACTTTGATGAAATGTTATGCACCAAGTTTCTTCATAGCTTTAGGACTCCCCTGTTAGATGAGACAAATGATGACTGAATGGTATGACTGAGAATCAAGTTTCAAATGTTTTTTAAAAAATTATTTATAATCATTAAAGAGACAGATATTTTGTAATAAATTGCAGTGTTGGTGCAATTTTCTTCAACAAGGCGATAATCTAACTAATTACGCGAATAGATTGCCCTTAACCCTGACCTGGTTTCCATACAAGACTAAAAGAGAGGGGTAGTCAATCTGTTTTTCACACAATTTACCTTTAAGGGGACATCCTGGCCAAAAGGTATCCTTGGACTACGCCACCCTCCATGGGTCAATGCCCTCTCAAGTTAAACTCAAGATACTGAGAGCTCAAAGTAGAGCTGACATGTTAACCCTTCTTAAGACCGCAAAATAGCTTTTGTAGCTCTGCAACGCAGAGAGCCCTGGGAAAAGTTAGAAGCATCAGCAAACATGTACAATGCCCTGTACACAGAAAACCTCTGACTTAATTGGATATAGGGTATGAGCTGGGAAAGCAAGGAAGGGTTGCAGAGCATTTAGAGCCACCATGGCAGTTCTTTCCCACTCACACATGCATCTAGATCTAGGATGTAGGCAAGCCCTTAAGAGGGCTTGTTTGGGGATCAGGGGAAGGTGGTGGTGGGACCACCAGAATGGTTGGGAAGATGCACTGCGACAACCATCAGCCAATCCAGTTTCCAGTTCGTAGAGAGTGGGGCTGCGGGACAGGAGTGGTTTGGAGGCAGAAGGAACTAGCTAGCAAGAGGCATGTGTGGGAAAGGATGAAGACAAGAGGAGGCGAAGATGGAGAATGGTAGAAGAACCTATAGAAAGAAGGTTGGAGATGAAGAGGAAGTATGACAGGAGGAGGTGGTGGTGATTTTATAGGAGGAACAACAGAAAATGAGAAGTACTGAATTAAGGAGATGGAGGGAAAGCTTAAGGAAGTGCAAAAATACTAAGAGGTGATGAAGGACCAAGAGGCGGGAAAGAAACAGAAAGGAGACAAGCACAGTGTCAAGGAGGGTGGAGGAAAATCAATGGAGAGTAAGTAGATTACAGGCTGCGAAGGAAGGCTGAGGAAAGAAAGAACAGGAACATCAGGCACATACACCAAAACAAATAATGTGAAGGAGTTGAAGAGGTATGAGCATGTGGCAAGACATCCAGGATGTGGCAAGAGGAGAAGTAGAAAGCAAAGAAAGCAAAGTGTCCATTAGGAACAATATAATGCCATCAAGGAAGCAGAGAAAGTCGGGGCATTTGAGAACAGAGGCTTGTCCCCCAGACAAAGAACAGATGTGCAACACCGCCCACAGCTTTCAGACCAACTCAAGTAGCCAGGCCTTGGTGCAAACTCTGGGGCATTACCTATGGACAGGCATCTCTCCCTCCTGCTGCTGCCTGGGGCTACTGTCTAGATGTACCTGGACCATGATCAACCCATGCCCTGATGGGCAAGTCTCTCAAAAACCAGATTGAGAACCGAATGAGAAGCAGAACAAGAAGCAAAGGAGAAACTAAGCACCAATACCAAAAAGGCAGGAGAAAAGAAAGAAGAATAGGGCTATTAAACACCCAAAACTTTGAGTGACTAAGACCCATCAGGGACGGGACCCTGGAATTGGAGAGGCATTTGCTGAACCCAGGAAAAGCCTTTTGTTTACCTTAGAGACGTTGCTATGATTCTGGAAAAGATATCCTGTTGTTTTGTTACATTGTTTTTACCCTTGTCGCTGATTTAAACCCTGTGCTCTTTTTTTATCTGATATGCCCTCACACAAATTGTTAGAATGAATTTCTGAACTCTGCTCTGGTGAACAGATATTCAGGAGGCCACCCTCGTTTAGTGAAACAGGGAATACTTCTGCAAAGTTAGCCAGGACACTAAAAGGTAGCTTGGAGAGCAGGCAAGGCTAAGTCTCAGGAATAGTGGGTGTGATCTGAGGTCTTGGATGAGCGCACACAGTAGGAGGACAATAATTACCCTTAGACAGTAGTATATCAAAAATATATAATTTATTAGGCGAGGACACAAGTGAATAATGAAGAACACAGTAATACTACTATTTAAATGCACACTAGGCAAAATATATGTACAGTCACTTTTCGGTCAATGCGGTAAATTGCGGATTGAGGAGGGGGAAAGCAAGCAAACTTTAACACAATGGCCAACTCCAGAAATGGATCTCCCTAATTTAAGAAGTCCAGCCCTACAAGAATTGGAGCCTTGTGCTCAATGCTATGTTTGTGTGTAAAAACGGGTTTATAGTCAAAAAACCGAATAAAAAATCTCGAAAAAAAAAATATCGAATTAAAAATCTCGAAAAAAAAATCTCGAATTTATTTTTTAATATGTTTTTATTTCGAAATGGGGGGGTTCCCCCCCCAACCCCCCTTTTTTCATTTTTTTTTATTTTACCCTTTTTTTATACTTACCTGAACCCACAAATACATATAAATAAATAAATAAATAATACGAGATTTTTTTTTCGAGATTTTAAATTCGAGATTTTGGTAATTCGATATTTTTTTTCGGTTTTTTGACCGACCACCGTAAAAACGTTTGTTGATGCGTAAAGCTCACAAAGGACAAACTTCAACGGGAAGGAAAAGTTAGAAGAGGACACTGGAGTGGGAGAAATTCGGTTCCAAGAGTCAGAGGTGGGTCTGCTACTGAAAAAAAGCTGTCCCCAACATTCGCACTACTATAGGAAGCAGGAACCACCCAAGTCAAGGCAAGGCCCACAAGGGATCATTTGTGTGTAAAAATGTGATGGGTGAACTAGGGGCCACCGGTAAATCGTATGAATACTCACCGCCCTTAGCTCACTCTGGGTCTAAACTTGGCAGGTTTGAAGAAGGTCGCCTGCACTACGAAATCCCCTCCTTGGTTATGCTTCAAAGTGCACAGGTCCTGCAGGTGCGGATGCAGGTCCGATTTATATCTGGAGCTGGATCTCTCGTCATGAATGCAGGACAAAGGAAGCGCCAATGCAGCTGGTCTCAGGACACATGAAGAAAGGGAGGAAAGTCACCAGCAGCAACTGCCACTGTCGCACAGGGACACAGGAACACCAAAGTCTCGCCGACTGATGCACGCTTCTCTCTTGCAGTCCAAAGCAGTAGGGACGAGATTTGGCCAGAATAGGATTTGCAATGTGAACTAGGATTCTCCCAAAGCTCAAGCCGAAACTCGATGTAGCAACGCTCCAGCAAGCATGCCAAGGTACAAGCTGGTCAGTCCACTGGAGGGCCCAGGGACACTGCCGGTCCGAGTAGGCTTGTTTGCAGGGCACCAAGGAGGCGTTGAGAGTAATTGGTCTCACCACTCCAAAGAGTTGAAGCACTTTTGCAGGTCTTTGGAGATTGAGAGCAAAACAGGGCTCTAACGGGACAACAGCAGGCTCAGGGTGCCAAACCTTATATTCGAAGTTCCAGACTGCCCTTGGATCTGATGCGCTTCTCAGGATACTTGGCTCTGTGTATAGGTTAATTCAGACCTAAGGATGATCTGCGGGTCAGCACTCCGAGCCCCTCCTCATATCCTAAAAGTCCACAGCGGGCTTGCACCCAGCTGGCCAATGAGATCTGCCCACTCGTGCCCGCCAACAGTAGCCCAATCAGGGACTACTGCAGCTCTCACGTACACAGGCACACCAGACATTCTGGCACCAGTAGTGTGGATTGGGATCAGACAGTCCCAGTCCACTTCATGGGTACCCACCCATGTGTCCTGCATTAACCAGCGAAAAGTACTGGCTTTTGCGGGAGAATGCATCACCAAATAAGGACTCCTGGGTCACAAAGAGCAAGGGGAAGGCCAACGGATAAAATGGCCAAAGAAGACAAAAGACCTTGTGGCACAGCCATGGATGGGCACCAGCCACAGTCATGAGCCGCACGCGGTAAGCGCAGTATGGCTCAGTAAAAGTTAACACAAATACATGAAAAAGCTTCTACTGCCACTAGTGTTCTCCTAGGCACATTGTCCAGTTACCAAAAAATCCTTAAGGGATATCTAGGGCCCAAAAACACAAGGACCCCAGTGTGCGGTACAGTAATGTACTTTGCGCACTGAAATACAGTTGCTAAAGGTGGCAAAAAAGTCATAAGACTAATGGAAACAATGTTTTGCAGTACTGACTGTCAGAAGGACAAGTCAGTTTCCCTGGAACGATGAAAAAAAGCCCAGCGGAGCACAGTTGAAGACTGTGCTTCACTGGCAGAAAGTCAGGACAGGAGGCTGAAACAAAAGCAGAAAGTTGGGGGATCCACAAAAATAGCGGAAAATAGCAGTAAGTGAAAATTTACCTAACACAAATGAACCCTTGGAAACTGTTTTGGTAAGTTAAGAGACTTTTTGCTTTGTGTTGAATTAAGAGACTTTTTACCTAGACTCAAAATGACAAGCCCACAGACCCAGGCCTGCCACACCCAAACCTCTGGCCTGCCACATCCGAGCATAGCCATACGTTGCAACATGAAGCAACCAACACCTCATACCAGTACCCACCGTGCAACCAAAACCAAGTACATCATCATAACCAACAATCAAACAACAAGAACATCATCATTACAGGCACCCATACCATTTTTTGCCATTCACACACAAACACACAAACACTCACCCATGCATAAAGGCAGCAATACCCACTATGCAATCTAGGTGCTGCAGTTGTACAAGGGAACAAAGCATGCCACCACACAGTGCAACATGTGCACATGTCAACATCAACCTTAGCATCTGTGGCTAATGAGACGAAGGAGTTATCCCGGTTATTCGCCAAGGTTTTGCCGGTGGGTGACGCAGACCTGAAATCCTGGGGGAATGTTTATGTGAAAACCTAGACTAACAACGCCTTTGTCCCTCCCAGGTACCCACTGCTTCTGGGCGACTAAAGATCTGATAGTTATTCCCCTTTACGTACCTCTGAACAAGTATAATGGCTTTGGAAGTAAAGATGTAGACGGTGAGGCCCAACCTACTTCCATTGGTATTAGGGTGACCATAGATCTCTGGCCAGCCATCGTATTGACGTTCTAAACTTACTGGAAAGTGGGCAGAGTCCATCTTGGGTGTTAACCAGGATGTCGGATCTATGGACACTATAGCGTGGGCCAACCCTGTGTCAGGTTGTCCAAATGCCCCTCTGACACCACATATGGTGAACGAAAAGAAGGAGTCGGACTAAGCTGTGCCATGTTTTAAGGATGTTTATTTAAATACAAATAAAACACCTATATAATCCTACTGCTATGAGGGAACTTTCCTGCCTAACAAACTAAAAGTAAGGGTGCTCGTCAAAGTCCAAAACAAATGGCCCTTAGTCTAAATCCTATTAGCTATCTAGTCTTTACAACGTAGGAATAATTTAACAAACAAAAGGATGTCGGAGCAATAGCTTCTGTCCTTGGCTTCTGCCTGGTCCAATCACTTGGTCCCCTTTGTTGAGGAAGATTTAAAAGTTTGTCTGTTTCTTGCAATACAGTCCTCAACCTCACTGTAGGTTCTGTATGCCAAATCCTAATTCCATGTGGTTCCCTCTTGTCAGGAAGAAAAGGTTTTCTTAATACAATTTCACCATTTTCAACTTGCCAATGTTCTTGTTTTATACTTAAGGACTGAAAAGCCCCAGGTTCTCTCTCGCTCCAGTTCTTCCCTTTATGTTTTGTGTTTCTTGGGCTTCCCAAAGTCCTCTTGCCCTCTAACAGGCTTACTTTAGCGTGGACTCTGCCGTTTGGGTTTTCTTGGCTCAGATAAGCTTTGTGCCTTTCCCAGCCGCGAATATTACTGCCTCTTGGTTTCTCAGGACTATCCAAAGCCCTTTGGTCATCTGGGAGGACTGCTTTAGCTCAGTTTCGGTAGGGTGTCTGCCCGCTCGGGCTTTTCTGGCTCCCGTAACCCTTGTGACCTTTCCAGCTTTGAATATTAGTGTTGCTAGGGGGGCTAGGGGAGCTATAGTTTGGTTGTAGCCCTGGATAGAATCTCAGGAGCTACAACCAAAAGGCTAGCTAGCCCCCAGTCCCGACAGTTCCGACCTCAGCATAGCCCCAGGTCTTTTCCAGACCTAGCAACACCTTTGTTCACCCCTCTCTTCAGCGTTACCTCCTCTGGAGCGTTTGGTTCCCTTCCGCTGCCTGGCTTGGCAGCTAATGAACTACTTGTGTGGAGCTGAGAGATCTGGTCTCTCTGCTGCAGTCTGGTCTCGGTGTCAGTTACCGGGCCCTAGGCCCACCACGTCTTCCTTGTGGTTGCACCATCAGGCAAGACGGTCGCTTTATCATGCCCGTCTCCTTCTTGACTGTGGCTTCTTTGTTGGTCAAGATGCCAGCCTTGCAGCATCTTCTGAGGGATTTGTTCCCTCTCCACGCTACCGCTAGCTCTGTGTTCTAGCGTGACTCCTCCCCTCCAGGATAGCTTCCCGTCAGAGGCTCGCCTCTGCGCAGGATTCTCTCTCTTTGCTTACAAGTTCCTTGTGGTCTTATGTATGTCATCACAAACAAAAAGTGTGTGTCGTTCTTCTTTGACTGTGAAGTTCATGTGGGATCCAGCATTGCCTGAAGCCAGAGACATTGAAGAAATGTCACTACCTGGTGAATCCAAAACAGGGTTAACAACAGTCTTTCTGATTACCATGTAGATAGACAATGTATTCTGGACAGGGAGTTCCTTACAGGAATGGGAGTCCTTGTCTGCAGGAGGGGAGTTACTCCCAGTGAGGTCCTGCTTGCCCAAACCCCTCGGGAGCCTCAAAGGGGGTGGCTTTCCCGCCTACAGCACAAGGGACGAATACCTTGAATTAATCACACATTGTAACAAACAATTGCATAATACATTGAAGTACCCATGGCAGGCAATGTACATATATAGCAAAACAATGAAGCACTGGGCATCCCTGCGCAAGTAATGTAACTTGTATTACTAATATTTCCATAGAATAATCCATACCTCTCCTTAGGAGGATAGAAAAAACACATTTGAGATACAGGGTTCTATGCCCTCCTGGCTAACAGTAAGCATGACCCATTCACTACACCGAAAATGAACATTGCATTTCAGAGTTGCCCTGTGTATAGCTAAACATTGGGTCCCAACACAGTCACACTAACGCGACAATAGCACATGAGCACATCCACCACTCTAAATTAGACCTGTTTCTTAATCGGGGTAACTAAGCTAGAACGTGAGGCACATAAACAAGTAGACTCACCACACAGTATATGCAAGGCCTCTTACACTTTTACCTACCATACATCCTTAAACTAAAAACGTACTTAAGCTGCAGCTAAAATCAACCCTTAAATGAAACTTAACTAAACTAAAAGTCTACAACTGGATTCAGTAAAACTGCAGAAACACAGAGCCCATCCCCATGCTAGATAACCCGTGTGGAAATTAAGTCACCAATTAATTCAGATTAATCATGAACTTGAAAATAATGCTGCAGAAAACACGACATGACTCACACTTTAAGAGGTTGCCAAAGCTGATCATGAACAGAGCATTCTCTCCTGCTTCAACATGGGCTTTTCCAAGTAGAATCTTTTAAAGGCAAAGCATTTGACGTGCATAAGCAACAGTACTGTGTCCCTGACACACAATGTGGCGAGGATATCCTGTGATCCCCTGTTTACAAGCTGGTAAAGTGTAAGGAACAGCCGTTTGATACGTACTTCCAGGTCCCGGGGGGAAGGGTTCTGTGTGATGTGAGTGGCACGCACCACATGGCACAACACGTGTCACGTCATCAATGGGCTCTTGGGAACCGAAGGGAACAGAGCTCTCAATGCACAACATGCAAGCATTTCATTTGTATTCCTTCTTTTCAAAAAAGCTTAGCATCCGGTTTTCTTTTGAACCTGAACACATGGGTTTGAATCCCATCCTTGTCGCCAGTATTATATTGTAGGTTAGCAGGTTCAACAGGGATCAGTCCGATGGCCACAGGTGGGATGTACTTAGGCTTTATTCATAAGCTTCAGCTTTAGATAGTGGTTTATGCTTTAAATTCCATATATCATGAAATCACTCCCACTGACCACCCGACTCAGCCGCAGCTCCCACTCATGTAGAACTATTATTCAAATACTCTCAACATTCTACTGAGCTGCAAATGCACACAGCAGTCGTGAAAATTCTAGCTTCAGACAATATGGCCAGCAGGACAAGCACGGGACAGCAATGTTCCCTCTAATTATTTTTCTCTAAGTGCAGAACGCGTTGCCTTTTGTGCACCCTTTATTTTCCATGTGTGTAACTGACTAACAAGGTAAGCCACTTTGTGAGCATATGTAGCTAGTGAGCTACCATTTCCGAAGCGAGTTTGGAAAGGAATTTCCCCTGCCCAACCACTGCAATTCTTTACAAATCTGTGTAAAAGGTGCAATTTATATCACTTTTTCAAAAACACATGTATTTTATGTAATTACAAAGAGAACTCATCAACCAGTTCAAGACCTTAAGATCTGCAACAGTAGTTAGCAAAAGTACTCCTGTGTAAAGAAAAAGTGTGCTTTATGCCACTGGAAAAACACTCATGTGTATTACAAATAATATCGCATTCCATAACTGATGTGGCTGTCCAGAAATTAGACGGGATACAATATTTGAAGATGGAATAATAGCAACGAAAAGGAATGTGTCAGAAAACATGCCAATAGGATTTCATGTGCCACTTTAATGAAGTGATTTAAGGGACAGGAGAACACGCCTCTCATAATGTGTGTAAGGATGATAATTGCATCAGAATAACTGCTCCACATAATAAGATGATCAAAATTCACTGGCTTCTGCTTACAATCCACATCACATTGTCCTGTGAGCTGTGGCAACAGTTACATGAGACCAGCCTTACAGCTAAGAGACATACACACCATCAATTGTTACTCCCTAAAAATATAAATATATGCCCAACAAAAATGGAACACAATAAACACATATGAGCCAATCCCTGGTTTCTGCCTACAAAGCTCCACTGATATTTGTTTTAGAATCTGCGACGAGCAAAGGAGTGGCATAGGAAGGAACTCTAATGATATTTCTGCTCGATCTCAAGATGAATTTTAAGGGGAAAAACACTTTTAATAAGTAACAAAATATCCTTGTTCGCAATGCAAACTGATTTTTTTACTGCCTGAAAAATCATTTCACTCCAAATAGGAAGCAAATTCTTATCAGAGTCTTGCTTGTAACCCTGACATAGGAAGTAAAATGGTAGGGCAAATAATGCAGCCTTTAGTTCCCCCTCTCCTCCCTTCCTCACCACAGCCTATAGAAAATTCAACAAGAGCCTTACTGAGGTTTCTTGTGGAGCCCTGTTGAAGACAATCACATATATATATGCCGCTTCGTTTAAAAGCGTCAAGGCTCAGAGGATCAGCAGCTCCAGTGCCTTATTCTGTAAGAAGGGACCCCCTCTGTAATTCATTGTTATCAGTTAAACAGGGTGCATTGGGGATGCTAGAGTCAATAAACGCAGAACACATGTTTATACTGAAATGCCCTTAGCAGCTGAGCATAGAAAGAAACCGGATGTGCAGTTCTCTAGACTGTTACTAGAGTTTCCTATCCTTTAGCAAACAAACAGCAACATTCCTTCACTGTAATGTACTGCTGAAACAATTGACTTGGTTTTTGAAAGTTACTGATTTGCCCATCACCCGCAAGGAGTGTTCTCCTGTGCTCTACCACCCATACCCCTCCCTGGCTCCAGTGCTTGCCTCCAACACTAGTTGACAGTGCACTGTAAAAAGCGAGGGATTGTAGCAGTAAAACCCTCACTGGGATATCTGCATACCCATACTAATTTGCAAGCAAAACATATTTAGTACCTCACCATTTTATTGTGTACATTTTAAGAAAATGTCATGAATCTGCATGTACACAATTATTTTGCAGTACATACATGATTATTTGCAACTTATCCCACCCTTGTATTGTTGGGTAAGATTATAAAACTGATAAGTGAAACCGTTTTTGTATAGCAGTGAGTTACAATATAATGTGTTATGGTCTATGCCCAATACAACTCTGAACACTTGGAAAGGATACAGATTGTGTGAAAAGCATTCCACTGTCTGCATATCCGTTGCCCTAATACTGTAGATGAGTAATACTCGGCATAGCCTATACTCATTATACCCTACAGGCCAAGTAAATGATTTTGCAATGTTGCTCATCACTTATAGGGTAATGTTACCATAGCTAATGTCCGAGACGCTGAACATGACATTTGTCTACTCAAAATGCTTAGAGAGTAAATTAATATTTGAGTTTTATAATGTGTTAACTTGCTAGGGGGCCACTTCAAAGCACTTGCGTGACATATGTACTAAGAATAGGAATCATGGGATGAGGTTACACATCCAAGTAGCCTGTTTAGCTACAGTCAGTATCCGATATTTGAGATGATAGTTGGGTCATATAAGTGTGGGTAACAAATGTATTATTATTACAGTATTTGTTGAGCACAGACCTAGCTTCGGGAATCAATGGAGCACTTTACAATCATGGGGGGAAGAGCACATTGAGGGAAGCAGAGAAAAAGGGTCTGGGAGCTAACGGGGGAGGGAAGAGCAAGCAATATGCAGCAAGGGATTTACAAGCAACCAGGGGAGGAGACCGGGGGGAGCAGATCACAGAGTCTCGGTACGGTGGGAAGTGGAGGGTGTGTGGACCTATGTGTTACGGAAGTACCATTCCTTGAAGAGGAAAGTCATGAGCTCTTTCCTGAATGGAGCAGCAATGGGGTGAGTCTGATAGCTGGTCTTCTCGTTCTTTCCTTCCTGCACTGTCAGAGTTCAAGTCTGCACATGTCCTTTCTTCTGGTGGATCGCAGGCCTCCATAGATGCTTAGTTTCTCAGTGAGGTAGCTTGGGGAGTTCAGGGTGACAGCCTAGTAGATGATGCAACAGGATTTGAAGATGATACAGACTTTCAGCGGGAGCCAGTGCAGTTAGAGGAGGGATGGGGTCATATTTCCAGAGTCCTTTGATGAGTCGTGCTACAGCATGCAGGACACATCTCAGGGGTTCCAGGGTAGTAGCTGGGAGGCCTTCCAGAAGGGCACTTTTGATAAGGCAGCATGAATAACAGAAGTTCTGGCCCTTGAACGTTTTTCAAATTACAACAAACATAAAGCAAGTGGATGCAGGTACAAGTGTGGTAACCGTTGTCCGGTAATATCTAAATATGCTCTGGGTTAGGGGTTCGAGTAAATGCGTGGTAGAGTAAAGCATAGGAGTCATGGGTGGGGAGGCAACAGTAATGTGTGCAAACAAATCTTAGATCTTGCAGTTCATGGAGCCACTTTTTCACATTCATTTTTACCTCTTGTGGCTGTGTTCGTTTTCTAGGTTTTAAGGTCATGCTTACATAGTAGGACAATGTAAATGAGCTAGACCAGACTATCATGACTGGTTAGTTATTTTAAGAGAAAGCAAATGTCAGGTAATTGCTGTGGCTTGTGACTTACTCAATCTTTCTGCATAGATTAGAATTGTCTGTGTGTGCTGCTAGACATCTTCTGAGCAGCACTCGGAAGGAAGTAGGGTGTGCTTTTCGCTTGGCACAGTCTTCCGCATACCTTAGAATGTGTTGATTTAGAGGTTTGTGCCATTGAATTAGATTGGGTCTTGCAGAACACTGTGTTCATATTGAATCTTGTAGGTAACGTGCACTTGGCAACCCCTCAGGTTTAAGTGCTGCATGCCCTATTGTCATGGCAGCAGAATTTCCATCATTCTATCATGCCAATGCCTTACATTTATTCTGTATAAAGTAATGCATGCCAAGGCAGGGATTCACCTGCAAGACACAGATTCGCAGACCTGCGGGTGTCGACGCCCTACAAATAAATAATCATACCTCAAAATAATAATAAATAAATAGATAATACCCCAAAACTGTTGGCGGGGCCCTCAATCAGGTGTGAGCATGGGGGGAGTATTGAAGGGAGGGAAGGTGCAGCTGAAAATTATTTTTGAAGAAGCTGGTGGCTTTGAGGGGTTGATTGACAAGTGGAGATTGTTTCTGTGAACAATATGGGATGTCTCCCCAAATATCTCTGTAACTTCAGGATGCGTGTGCTCTGTGTTGTGCATGCATTCTTTGGCATGCAGCCCCGGAAAAACTGAAATGCAACCTTCGGAGTTTGCTTCGTGTAAAAACAAGAAATAATAAACAGACTAGTAACAGCATGTACTGTAAAACACTACGCAAGTAACAAGAAGTAATGAACATATTCACCCGTGGCCTGCAATGATTCCCCACACCCAAAATAAAATGAGAGCATGTAAAAGCACATCCAATAAAAACCAGGGGATACATCAAAACAATACATAAATACTAAATATACACCTCGGGCGTCAAAAAATAATGCTGGAGCGGATCGAAACCTGGGTCCCAGTTCATTTAGGGGTCATCATTGCTGAGCCGTTCACCTATTTGATTAATATCACATCATGTTCGAACCATGGTTGATACAATTTGCAGTGCTTTTTCTGAAGATGAAATACGGTATCCAGTCCTTTGTTCGACAACACACGTCTAGCCGGGCCTGAATTTCGCCTCTTTTCATCATGAAGAAACAATAAAGTGTCCACGTGGATCACTCACGTCCCCTGAACACTCAAATTTCTGTCAATGACAGAGAATTTAGTAAAGCAATTTGTTAAAGTTAATCTCCACCTACTATTGGATCAGTCGATGGTTGTCTTACCGTTACTTTGACCTTAACAACATTTACACACCCAGGGGGCACCAATGAGCGGTAGGATGAATGTGAATAAAAGCAAGGCATTAAAGGAGTTCGTAATGTATGATATCTAAAAATCAGAACATTATTTCTATACTCACCTAGTTATTATTATGTTCTTGTGTTAAACAGATCCCGCTCATGAAATTGACTATCAGTACAGCACTTTATTACAGAATATTGCACCTGAGTTATAACTTTTTTGCTCCTGAAGAAGGGAAGATGTTTTTCGAAACGCGCTGAGCGAGTTTATGACTAATGTTCATTGATTACTGAAGACAATATGATTGTAATATTGCATCATTGTGAACACTAGTTTGATTTAACATGTTTGTTTGATTGAATACCATTGTTTGACAAAATAGCATGCACCATTAAATAGGATATTTTCTACTTATTTCTGAAATGAATCGAGTCAGTAGAATTTGAATTGCTGCACATCGACTACATTGAAACATTTGGATAACCATGATGATACCAACATCTAAGAAGTAGATAATCGACTGATCCAACAGTAGGTGGAGATTAACTTTAACAAATTGCTTTACTTATCCTCTGTCATTGACAGCAATGTGAGTCTTCAGGGGACGCGAGTGATCCACAGCCCGTGGACACTTTATTGTTTCTTTGCAATACCACAACCTAGTGTCAGGGTTGTGACTTTCTCCTCTGCACCTCACTACCCTCCATTAATAATCCCAATACACTCACTTGGAATTTTTGGAGTGCAGCAGTGTTTATTCTTTTCCCTGTATCTTCGCATCATCACATTATTATTTCGTTTATTCACAAGCTGGCCTCTGCTACCAACATTCATGTAGCTTCACTGCCCTCTAGTGGTCACTGGCGGTCAAGGGAGGCTTGTCCCCTTTTTATTGTTTCACATCTATAGCTTGGCTGAGCCAGGTTTCATGTTTCCATGTTAGTGTCGCGAGTTGAGTTTTTGGTAAAATGCGGTGAAGATTTAGATCTGAGATCATTTCCAGATGACTTTAACGACAGGCGACATTATAGTAGCTGATTAAAAAACATACAACCTGAAATACCATCTAGCAGATGTCCTTCGGTGCGTGTTACTGTTCCCGCCAATTGTTCCAGGCCTAGGCTGTCCAATAAATCCAGCGTCTTCCTAGTGTTATCCTCGAGCTTATAACTAAGTTCTCCAAAATATAAGAGTCTTGCACACATACAGGATCACCCCTGCAAGAATATTGGCTTATTTAGATATGAAAGTCCGCTTTGTATTCAGGATCCTATATATCAAGATTATGTCCCAGGGTTCCGAAGCTGGCACGAGCCCTCTCAGGTGCAAGATATCTGTCCCATCAGTCCCCTCCACGCTTTGTAAACTTCAGTTTACCATGATTATGCCTGCTACTCTCCCATCCCTTTTGCTAGGGCTGTTTGCCATAATGGCCCACAGCCTTCTCGTTCCATAATATTGAGTGTATTCAGATGACTGTCTCACAGCCAGGCCTTTGCCCGACCAGGCATATTCACGGGAGGATAGCTCAGGGTCCACATGCTCGCCTTGGTAGCAAGACCACACGGAGCAACACAGGTTCGATCCCCAGGTCTGCGCTTAAGAACCGCTGGGTATTGAGCGCATTATAAATAACCTATCGTATCATATCCAACTCCTGTGACAACATCCGATCACAAATATAATGACGATTTGTAGCCGGACGTGTGGCTTCAATATAACTATTGTTTGCCTCCTCTCTTGCTGGGTGAGCTGCCAACGGAGTTTGCGTAGTTTTGTGGATATATCCCGCTTCATCAACCCTTGTAGCCAGATACGTTCCTTCTTGAGGGAGTCTGGGGTAATTCTAGGTTTGACAGAAAGTGTACTTCTTCTATTGAAGGATGTTAGTTCCTCACCTACATATTCTAAGAGAGATGGCACAGGCGTGGATGGGCGCAGGAGGGCTTCCCTTTGGAGCGACCCCCTCACCCCCAACCCTCTAGCACAATGGCCTCTTCCGATCCCTTGACAATGCCATTATGAGGTCAGGGACGTCATTTGGGAGTCGCCAGAGGTCGCAAGAGCGACCGCTGGTGATTGGCCAGCGACCCCTGTCAATCTCTTGCGACCTCTGGCATTGACCAATCAGAGGAGGAGGGGGCGTGGCCACAGCGTGCTGCGACGCTTGTGTTGGCCTCCATTTTGATTATTGTTGCTTGTTGCACGTGAAATGGCGAACGCGTGTGGTGCGCTTCTCATCTCCCAGTGACTTCCCGCCAACTCGTCTCGAGGTGAGTGACTGAGACTGAGTCTGAGTCCAGTGCGGTGGTCGCCGCCGCCGACCGACGGCAGGCAGGCAGCACCAAATTCATTTTACTGACGTGCAAAGATGTGTCGGCGGGGCTTGCAAGCTGCCGCTGACACATATTTGCACGTTAGTAAAATGAGTTTGGTGCCGACGGCAGGCAGCACCTTATTCATTTTACTAACGTGCATATGTGTCGGCGGCGGCTTGCAAGCTGCCGCCGACACATATTTGCACGTTAGTAAAATGAATTTGGTGCCGACGGCAGGCAGCACAGCTTTTATTCTTCTTAGCACAAAAAGTAGTCATTTGTCATCCTTATCACCACGCCAAGTACACAGAGGTACATGTTTGCTATTCCATTTTTAAAGTGGTGCTGGAATTTCCCCTCGAAGGTGAAGAACATTGCATTATTCAATTAGCTTCTCGTGACCTCGCCGAATCAGTGCTTGCTCAGTAATTTTTGTAAATAGTTTTTGCGAATGGGTTAGACAACGGATTTCATCAGAATTCATATCTCACGCGGCAAATGTGTCAGGTTCACACAGCCTGATCAATTTTATTAAAGTTCTGCATGCAATTGATACAATTGTTTTGTCAAGGCGCGACCGGCGGGAATGTATTTCAGTGTGAGCCTTTTTTCTTGGTAATGATGAAGCTGAAGGAACATGGAAAAGGCACTGGTGAGCTTGCAGAGTTCAGTAAAGGGGAGCATTGCTTTCCGCCAGGCCTGTTTTTCCCACAATTCCAATGCCGTAATTCATATAAAAATGCTCACAACCACATAATGGATTAAGGAAAAATACCTGTGCCACATATTCACCTGGGTGAGATGTAAGTTTATATTTTCTCGTAATTTTAATGCCGCTTACATAACGATTGTATTGATAAGTTAAATGTTATCCATTTTTACAAATTCCAAGAAGCAAAGTAAGATTATCAATCACGATGCCAATTACACCCATTTCCCCCGTTTCCCACCCCCTTCTCAACATACAAATAATGATCCCTTGAAATGTCATTATCATATAAGCACTGTCACCAACTACACCAGTAAACCACCACAGGTTTTCGCTATAACTTTATAGTTTCCCACTAAAAGGTGAGATCATATTAAGTTGAATTAGTTAGGGCATGACTTTCAGTTTAGGCTGCTAAGGGGAGGTTTAGTGCCACCTACAAGCTGAAACTATTGCATTACATTACAGATAGGCAGACATGGCATATAAGGAGGGACACAAAGTTTGTACATGTTGTTTGAGGATTTGCCCACTCTTTGACTGCCCATAGCCATGCTAATCCCTCTAGCCATTCCCCCAAGTTTCTACCGCTGCCCCGACCAAAACACTTCCTCATGGGAACTCTCTCACCTTGCATTATTCAAGCATTACCATCAAACGTTGCACTCAAAATACCTGCCAGTGTTTTTTTCAAAGCAGTCTTCTGAGAGTTAATGAATTAATTGGAGCAGTAAACGCACAACTGGTTTAATGAAAAGGTCTAAACTAGGTCTGCCTGCAGACACTCGATTTATAAACACGTATGTGTTCCCTTCACTTAAGTCGTGTTAAAAACAAGCACTGGCAAAGCCATCAGTTTTGGCTTAAGTATTAGGCATTGCCCAGGCACTACTACTAGATGCCCATGTACTCACACCATTTTGCATCTGCCACCATCAATAGCTAGTTATTACCACTTTGGTACTGCCCAGCAAGTGTCTTACCCATGCCTGCACAAACATTCAAACTGTTAGCATTGCCATTGCTTGTTATATTATAGTTCTATAACATCACAGATGTTTTAATCAACTTATTTATTGATTTGATTGGTTGAATTATTTACACACTGCATGTCTTTAAATATTGAATTATTGATTACAAATAAATGAATCCAAATTGAATACAGTTTGCACATATTTTGACTCACAGCTGTGTCTCTCCAGCCAGAAAGTAGCAACGTGTAAGCGAACTTGAAATAAATGCCCTAGATTCACAGCGTATGTAACATGTATGCAGGGCTTTAAGTGGGGTAAGCAATCGAGGGGTGAATGTGTCGGCGGCGGCTTGCAAGCTGCTGCCGACACATATTTGCACGTTAGTAAAATGAATTTGGTGCCGACGGCAGGCAGCACGGCCAGCACCTAATTCATTTTACTAACGTGCATATGTGTCGGCGGCGGCTTGCAAGCTGCCGCCGACACATATTTGCACGTTAGTAAAATGAATTTGGTGCCGACGACTCTGGCAGAAATGTTTACTTCCTTTTTTGGATCTACCCCCTTTCCGATAGGTCTTAAATATTTTGCTGCTTCCGAATGGGCTTTGGCAATCTGTATAGTTGTCTCTAACAAGGGTTGAGGTTGCTGTAATATGCCCCATTGTAGAGAGACGGGAAGGGCAGTTATAAAACTGTTCCAATGCAAGGGTTTCTAAAATCTCTGAGAGGGTATTCTTTCCCAACCATTATGCCAGAACATTGTGGACTCTGCCTGCTAGTACTAGGGGACTTGCGTTAGATAACATTTGAATGTACTGAAATTTGCAGCTATGGTAGTTGGCCTAGGCTAGGGAGTTCCTCATAGAACGTGCCTCGACCACTAGGGAGAGTTTTGCGGAGCTCACCTCTCTAGGTTCACACAGGGGCACTGGAACACCAACTAGCACCCAGGCTCGGACTGGCCTATATGGCAATAGGGCAATGCCCGAAACAAAAATGTAAAATGCTCGTGTGGGCCACTTTGTTGGCCAATGTGGGCCACTTTGATGAGTTACTTCACGATGTGTCTAGTAGTTTTGACCATTGTTGCTGAATAAAAATTCTTGAAATTTCACAATTTGTATTACATTTGATCAAAAAAATCCCCTTTGGGTACTATTCAAACAGTCTGCTACAAAAGGAATGCATTGCCATTTGCTACTGTGGGCCACAATTTTATTTTGCTCAACACGATTTTATGCCCCAGTCCGACCCTGGTGTTACCCATTGTGGACCAATTGGGACTCTGACTTCCTCAACATAAATAGCCCCAGACAATATGTATTAATATTTCTGTCTTTGCTTTCCCTTTGCAACACTTGCTTCCCTATTTCACTTCACATACTACATATCCCATAATGCACCTTTTGGCAGTTCTTATTACCTTGCTATTCCTATGCAGCAGTCATGGAACTACAATCCCCTGAAGCCATAGAGATCAGTTCTTATTTCCCTTTCCCAGGTCCAGAGAGGGATGAGGCAGATTACCTTCAGGAGTGGTGCTCCAGGTGCTGCTAACGAGCATGCTTCAGCACAGTATGGGGTCAGTATTTACACAACTGCCTGTAGGAGCCCCTCGTCACTGTGTCCATGTGCCCCTTGCCCCTCGCCACTGTGTTCATGTGCCCTCCTGAGCCCAGCTTACAGCAACAGCTTATGCAAATTAAACTGCTTAAATTAACCACAGGCAGATGAAATCCAAGTCATTTGTGGCCTGCAGCCTATACATTTTGCAATGCATTTAACTAGGATTTTACATTTTGACATGACATTATGTAAACTGCTCCTTGCCCGAGCCACACACTCAGCCTGGGCCTGCTGCGGCCTACAGAGCTTGTTCCTAGAGATCCTAGGGCAATGGTGCATAACATGCGTCCCTCTGAGTCACAGAAGGTTAATGATGAATCGTTGCCGGGCCGAAGTCATTCTCTAGGTCTGTCATGTGCAAAGCCTCTGTGGTCCAGTTTGTCTTTGCATGATGCGTGCACCCCAGAACTCTAAAACTCTATTAAAAATTAATATGGTCTGGTGTTGCACAAATGAATCTTTCTGATATTTTGTTATTATTTTCAGACCTGCATCTTCGAGTGGGAGTTCCTTCCTTTCTGTGTTCTCAACGCCAGCAAACAGTACCACTATTGAGCAGCTGACATCCAGCCTTATCTGTGACCGCTGTGAGAGGTAAATAAACGTGAAGCAACATATTGAAAATGTACAGCATATGTTAATGATCTGATCTGTTAGTCCATATCTATTTATGCATTAAAGCCTTGTCCTAGTTGTTCCAACATAAAGATGGCTGTCTCTCTTCCATTTAATCAGAGAATACCACAAAATTAACTTCAAACTTTATGACACTGAACGCATGCTTCACTTCAGTTTTTTCGGACCCACGGGTTTCCTTTTTTTTAGGGGCAGAGTTTGAACAGGTTGCAACTGTTAATCTCTGAAATGTAAAGTATAACTTCACGTGGCAACATGAACACTGCTACATATGATGATCCATTCTTGTATGAAATGTCACAATACACTGATATCGTAACCATGTTTTCCTTAGTGCACTGAGGGATAATGCTTTATGAGGCCACTTCCGTGATGTCATGGTGGAGGCGTGGTCAAATGGCATCACTTCCTGTGGGGTGTGGTCTAATGACATCACTTCATGTGGGGGTGTGGTCAAATGACATCACTTCCTGTGATGTCACTCGTGGGGGCGTGGCACTGTGATGTCATTTCCGCTACCCCTGGCATTTTGGTGAAATGACGTCCCTGTATGAGGTGCATGTGACCGATGCCGCCCCAGAAATAGGGCTGCGCACTCCTCTCGGTGGGGCCTCCATGGGGCCGAATAGAAACTACGAAGGCTTGATTAATGAGCCCATGAGAGTCTAAACAAAGGCCCGAGCAGCCAAAAGCCGTCACTGTGGTAACAAATGTAAGGTGCAAGTGTGACATTTAAAATCACATCATTTTCAGCTGTGAAGATGTACCCTATGTGCCCAGGATGGTGGGTGTGGGATGAATATGGGGTCCAGTGCCCACCAGCTACTCTGTGATTTGGTGATCAGGGGTTGCTCAGGGAGGATGGCCCTGAGCCCTCACACAATACCAAGGGCCTGGGACAGGGGACTGCCACTTCATAAGGCAAAATGAACTGGCTTGCGACGACGAGAAATAGCTAGCAGCTGTTACACTTTTAAGCCATTGCTTAGGCAGAATGAATATTGCTTTCCTTTGCCGTGCACGACCTGCAGACAGAATACATTGTCGGAATAGAACTGTAAATATTCTTTTATAGCTCACTTAACACCAACCAGAGACCAGTTTCTAAGCGCTGGACTGGGATGCGACCCTGTGTTGCTATGCATAGTCTTGCTTCCAAGACAGACGTGTTGCCCCTGAGCTATAATCCTGGCCTCCTTTTAGGAAAAGCCAGCCTGGTGCTTCAGCTGGTACCGGATTTCGAGGGCGTGTGGACCTGCGAGTTGGTTTTGGGTTGGACGCCTGATCTGTGTTCTGTTGCACACGGACGCCCACTATATCATGGTGTGCTGACCTAATGGCGACGCGGGATGCTGGCAGGGGCCTGAGAGTGGAGAAACATTGTCTACAATTGCATACTTACTGCAAGGCCCATCCTAGAAGCAAACCTAATCACACTCACATGTACAGGCTACAGGCCTCTGCCCAGCTCAGAGGGAGGGGCTACAAGGGGGGAAACACAGTGAGAACCTTGGGGAGTCTGGCCATTTGGAGCAATGGAGGGAGAGGAGGCAGGAAGAAGGAGGTGCAGAGAGAGTTGAACTTGCGGGTAGAAGAGGCGGTGCAGCGGGAGCAGAAGACGAGCATGTGGTGGTACAGAGAGACCTGAAGGTGCAGGAGGGGATCTGATGCAAATAAAGTTGAAGGCACAGGAGACAGAGGTGGTGCAATGAGTGTTGAATGTGCTGTAGGTGGGGTGACAGAGGCAAGAGTAAAAGAGACAGAGGAGGTAAAAGGAGAGCAAAAGGTGGATGAAAGGTAGAGCTGAAGGGAGAGTGAAAGGAGTAAAGGTTGGGAAGGCATCAAACAGAAGGAGGGAAGAGAGGAGAGGTTGGAGGATGAGAATAGCATACAGGAGGAGAGAAGACAAGGCAAGTAAAGGAGAACAATGAGCAGGAGGGAAGGAGACCTGGGATGTTGATGGAGGATACTACAGCAGGGGCGTAGACAGGGCAGGGCCTGAGCGAGCAAGGCCCACCCAAAACATGTAAATGCCCACTCCGCAGCGCTGTCTGAGCATTTATAGATGTTAATGTTACTGCGGTGGGCCAAACTACATTAGCTTCCGGCCCCACTTGTTAGACAATCCTGGCTACGCCTAACTACAGTCGCCATGGAATTGTATAGGTTTGTGAAGGAAAAGTACAGAGCTAGGAAAGAGACAAAGGGACTCAGGGAAGGGACCAGTTTATGAGGAGCGAAGTTGTAAGACGAAAGTTAGATGACGCCCATAAGGACCCTGGAGGCCAGCCAAAGAAAGAAAGCAAGATCACCTGCCAAACTGCTACCAGGAGGGGCTGGGTGGAGCTTCAAGTGTGCAGTGGAGCGGTGACGCGGTTAGCGGACAGTTAAAACAAGGGCCAGCATCCACAGTGTGAGACAGGGCCCCAGGAACGAGTGCGTGTCAGATCGGCGAGGAGGCTAGCATGTTGAAAGGGGGTGACAGGACCAGGTCCCAGACATAAGTGTAGCACATAGCGTATCATAGCATATCATTCACTATGCATGTACACTGCATGTAGCATTGTGCCCCGTAGCACAGAGATGAGTCCCATGAACACGTCGGTCCAGCTGTCACATAGTCCCTACCATGTTCATGTACACTGCATGTAATGTATAACAGAGTCCTTAATTGTAAACAGTTGTCCTAGGGTTTCATCCACTTTTCATTCCCCTACCTTCCTTCTATAGCACTGCACCCCATAGCATACAGCTGAGTACCACAATACACATTCAGTCCCTCTGTCACATTGCCTCTGCCATCTTTAATACACTCCTCTCCTCTCCTCTATCCACTTTTTATCTTCCATCGTCTCTACACTAGACAGCTCTGCTTTTCCGTATAGTGCCTAAACTACAATTTGTGCTCAATGATTTGCAATGCTCCTCTCTCTTGTCTTTTCAGACCACAGTCTTCTAAAGGACCAGGCTTCCTACAGTGCTCCGATGCCACTACCTATGGTAGAAGGCACTGTACAAATACAATATGGCATAACATACCCAGGCAACTGGCAAACGCCTGACCTGCCTCACCACTGGAAAATGTTGTGAGCTCTGCCACAGCAGACTGACAATTCAGCAGGAATGCTTGTTTTGCTTTAGGACCATTCATCATCCCGCGACCACAGATGGAAAACCAATGGAATGCAGCATGCCAAGCCCTACAAGCCATGGCATGCCACGATACTGTGAGTGACACTGGGGAAAGATCCAGAGCAACTAATTGTTCTGCAGGAGAATATGCTTTCCTTTATTTGGAAAGACGACCATTATGTTAAAGAAACCACTTGAAGTGTAGACCTTTTGTTTCAATGACAAGTTACTTGATTTATGGTGTCCCATCCTGTGAGAACAAAAGGAACTGATAAGCCACTTTAGACTTTCAGTCCCACTGAACTGGTCCCTTTTCCTTTGGTGTACAGGAAATGTATGTGGTGAAGTTCCCCGTCTTATTTTCGGGACTTCCGGTGGGGTGACCATGCGTGCTGGGGTCCTACTCAAGCCAGTGGATGATGGCCAAAGGGGCAGTATTGAAAGGATCCCCTTATCACCCGCACTTAGCACCTGCCACTTGGCACGAATTCCGGATTTGGGCAATATTGCTACTAGTCGTTTAAGGGCCTTTCCAGGAGACCTGCGATCTCACATGGGACAGTGCAGTGCCCTCCCAATTCAGACTCACCAAAATGCAGTTCCACATCCTTACCAGAAACATTCATGACATCTCTGAGGTGCTGGCAAGGCTTACCACTCGTCCCGCTGCTGAAATGTTTTGCTGCAGTCTGTGGACACTCACGTACATGCGCAGGCTAACGCAGACAGGAAATCCAAGATGGCGGACGTGCTTCTTGAAGCCATGGAGCCACTGCCTTTCGGATTACTCGCAAAGACATATGCTATAACTGTACAGGGGGAGGCAATTCTACCTGGCAGCGCCAATCAGGATACACACATGCAGACCATACGGCCCACCCCAGCCCTAGCAGAGGAAACACTAGCATACAAAAGGGATACCCAGGAAGGGGAGTTGTGTGCATTTGGAGAAAGTTGCGGCAGATCTTGTAGGGAGTTGCTGCATCAGAAAGAAGGCTGAAGAAGTATTTTAGAGAGAGATAAGACTAAAGAATGAAGAAGAGGTATCAAAAGGTGAAAGAAAGTAGACATCAGGATGGAGTAGGAGGGAGATGTTAGGAGATGGTTGGATAAGACATCAGGAGGTGGTTGGAGGAAGACATCAGGAGGAGATTGTGAATATGGAGAAAGCACAAAAGTCTAGCAAGGTGGTAGCTAGTGGGAGTAGAACAAGAGGGCACGCCTAGCCCAAGACAAAGGGTAGGGGAGGGTGCTAATCTCCCTCTGCCCCTGAGACTGGTGCCTGGTCCCTTATGAGTCTTACGGGGGCCTGGCCTTCCCTGACCAGTCTCCTCCAGCATCCCTACCAGCACTTGCTTTCGGGCACCGTTCCAGGACTAGCCTGAGTCTGGTCCACTCCATCCACTGCACTTGTCCTCCCTCTCCCACTCCCCCCCGGCACTTGCCCTTGTGGTTTCCCTTGCACTTGCTCATCACCCTGGGCTTCTTTGTCTGTACACTTTCACGGTAATAATGTCACATGGCCTAGTACGACCGTTACCGCTGTTCTTTTCCCCTGTGCTTCCTCATCCTCCACCCCCCCCCCCCCATTTTGCCTTGCGGCGCCTGGAAACACCTGTTTATAGACGGCATTCAAATGTCCAATAAATAAATAAAACAAATTAAATAATAAGAGATTAAATCCATAGTGGGAGAAGGAATTAACAGTGCAAAAGCCGCAAAGGCTAAAGATCAGAACACAAGGACAGATGGGTGATAAAGCTTTCTTAAACTCCTCTCTGGAAAACGGGCCAGCAACCTCAGTGAGCTCTGACTACCACTAGAAGAGAAATGTAACTTGTACCGCTTGCTCTGAATGGAGAGGAGACACAGCAATGTTTACAAGAGCTGCAAGAAGAATAAACTGTGGTCATTTCCCACCATCAACAGGAGACAAGAGAGAGCCACTTTGGAGAAAGAGCCATAGAGACAGTGGGCCTCATTAGGAGTGTTGCGGTAAGGCAACAACGGCACCGGTAGTGCTACCGACGCCGTTGTTGCCATGCCGCAACATTCGGAGTCTTCTCGCAGGTGCCGCTCTGGACGCCTGGTCAGACCAGGCGTGCAGAGCGGCACCCCCGAGCAGACGAGGGTGGCAGCAACGGTACCGTTATGAACGGACCGCTGCTACCATCCTCCCCATTCCCATTGAGCCCTATGGGGGCTGAAATGGGAAATGGGGATGTACCGGGTCTGGGTCCAGTGAAAGGGAATTACCGGGCCCTCCAAGGTCAGAATGGCCTGGTATTTCCCCATTCAGGGAACCCGGACCCGGGTTTGGGGGTAATAAGGGCATGGCTACCTCCAAACTCGTAATGAGGCCCAGTGAGTGACAGATCGGTACCACAAACACTTGTGCACTTTAGAAGGAGACCGTTGAACTGGTGGATTTGTTAACAAAAGACTGTCCTGACACTTTATGTTGAATTGACCCCCAAGAGGAGTTTTTTGTTAAAATTAAAACCTGCTTTTACGCAATATTGTGTCTGAACTCTTTGTGAATCCCCTGGCTCGGCTATATGATACTCAGCAGACCTAGCAAGAACATCCAGATAGCTAAGGGACAGTTTACTGATAGAGCTGGAGTGCTGAATGGCGGAGGGAGACCTGGGAGAGGAAACCCCACCTTCGCCTTAGATCAGTCAGCAAACTATGGACGCATGAAGCTCTCAAACCCTTAACTGCTGTAAAAAGCCAAATAACGTGTCAACCTGTTCAGACCTATTCTGTTTGCCTGGTTGTTACAATTCCTTAACATTATCACAGGAATGTTAGAACTAGCATGAAAGACATCCCCAAACAATATCGTGTTAGGGGATTCACAGCTGCGCCATCCAAACCCTTAAATATGTACATATGATGTTGATGTGACACTGCAAGCAATTTGGCCTCCAGGAGGGCTATGTCGCTAGGGTTGCTTAACGCACGTGGGAGAACCTAAGCAAGTGTCAGAGCAGGCAAAAAGTGCCGCGATGTTAACAAATGTAAACAAATGTAACAAATGTAAAGTGCAAGTGTGAAATTTAAAATTGCAGGATTTTCAAATGTAAACACTTAAGACAACTAATTCAAATATGCCTTATTATTATTATTATTATTATTATTATTATTATTATTATTATTATTATTATTATTATTAATTTCTTATAATGCGTCAGACACCCAAAGGCCTCATGGCGCACACAAAACACTGACAAGGACAACACAAAGGAATCTGCAGAAATTCAAGTGGATAACTTAGCTGCTTAACCAAACCCTGTGTAAAATATGTGCGTCTTCACTGCCCTTGTGAAAGAGGCCAGATAGGCATGTGTCCACAAGGAGGATAGTAAAGCGTTCCAAGTCCTAGGGGCCAGGACATCAAAGTGAGTGCCCCCAAACATCTGCAGCTTTAAGCGCGACTGGGGGGCGATCTGTTTGTTATTATTAGAACGGAAGAGCCTTGTGGATAGCGCGGGCTTCCGTCCATCTCTCAGATAACAAGGAGCCTGGCCGGCGTGACATTTGGTCAACATCAGGATTTTGTGGGGAATCCTGTGTTTCACTGGCAGCCAATGCAGTGAGCGCGTATGGCAGTGGTAGCATGGCCCTGTCTCGCCAGATCACATCCCACTCACACTGCTCCATTCTGGATCGTTTGAAGGGTATGTACGTTAGACTGATTGGCCTGCCAGCAGACTATTGCAGTAATCCAGTTTGGAGTTAATGAAGGCCGAAGCAAGAAGAGATCTATTTTCTTCTGAGGGAAAAGGTTTGATCTGTCTCAGCAGGCTAGAGACGTATGCGAATGATAATCTTAGATGAGAAATATATGTCTTCATTGAGAGCTTTGAGTCAAAATAAACTCCCAAAGTTTTAACATGGCCAGACACTTTAATGTTACAGCCTACCATAACAAAAGGCCTGTGCAGCGGATCCAATTCTTTTAACCGTGGACCTGAACCCAAAATCAACAGCTCCGTTTTATTGTCGTTTAGGACCAATCAGTTAACTGTCATCCACGATTGAATAGGTGAATAAATCCTGTTAATAAGTTCTGAGTCTCGGTTATAATCACCTGATAGCTCTACAAGGATCTGAATGTCGTCTGCATAGTTGGTATACCTTACACTGAAGCTGTCCAGTTTGTCAAATAAGGGTTTGGTTTAAATATTAGAGAGGGTGGAGGAGAGGCAAGAACCTATGGAACTCCATAGGACTTGATGGATCCCTGGGCTTGATGATCACCCACTGCCACCCCGATGGTGCGGGGGGCCTAGAAAGGATTTTAACCAGGCCACAGCCATTTCCAAACAGCACACCATGTCACCTAGCCTGTCAGCAAGAATTGCATAGTCCACCAAGTCAAAAGTTGCTGAATGATCAATGCAGGGTGTCTATTGTCGACAATACCTGAGCCGTTAGATTTGAAGTCCAGTAATGCAGTCTCAAGACCATGCATGGCTCAGAAGCCTGATTGCCGGGTGCGGAGCAGATTGTTAGTGTCTATGAATTCCTGAAACTGGAGATGGCTATTCCATCCAGTATCTTCAGGAGAATAGGGGCGTTGGTTATAGGTCTGTAGCTACTGGCTAGTGCAGGGTTCAGGTTTTCATTCTTGAGAAGGGGAGTAATCCAAGCATCCTTGACGCATGCTGGCACATGCGCATCCCGGAAAGAGGCATTAATGATCTTAGTCCTTGATGATGTTAGCCGGACAGATTTCCCCTATGCAAGACCTAAGCTTCAGGCCTTTCAGAATTTCTCAAGCCTCGCTTTCTGAGATTTGCCTGAAGGTAAACTTAGGCAGATCAATATTGGATGTCATTCGTGCTGAAACGTCAGAGGAGGTAAGTGACAGAGGAGCAGCTTGCATGGACAGTCGTCAGGATCTAATTGATTGCTGGTGTTTAAGCACTTTCCCGGTGAACTCATCCTGGATGTTTTGACACCAGGCATCGCTAATTTCCACTACAGGCTGCAGAGCCTTTTTTCCCTTCTAGCTCTTTTAAAATAAGAAATTGTTCCCTGGAGCTTGACCTCGCGTTGATGATTCTGGTATTGTAACCAGCATATTTAGCCACATTAAATGCTTGTTTTATAGCCCGTTGCAGCCTTCCTATAGGTGGCTAATGTGACCGAGCAGATGCACTTTTAAGCTTCCTAGCAGTAATGACATCATCAGAGAACCATGCATGCCTCTTTGCCCAGTTTTAATGACTTTAATTCGCTCTGGAGCGAGTTGATTGATAGCGCCTGAAACAGGAAGCTGATTATCACAGGAAAGATGAAACCTAGCCTGAAAGGATTCCCCAAACTATATTTTTGCAGCATTCTTATGTTACTTGCTAATTAGGCTCTTAGATGTTGTATATTTTCCATGTGCTTGCTTTAAGGGATGTTGTTTACAGGTTTTGTTTTGCCATCTCTGTTTTTACACTCACCAAGACCCTCTGGGTAGGGCAAGTGTGACATAAAGGTTTAAAGAAAGAAATAAAAAAGACACGTGAAGATGCAGATCTCATTTAGTAGTCTCGGGTATGGAGACCGTTGTGTTGGTTTCCTACTGACATATATGTTGTGACAAGTGATATGTGATAACTTCTGATTTGCATTATATTATGAGAAATGTGATTGTAATGTCTATCCACAGGTAATTGCAAGACATTATTTCATATGTTCGACCTGTGCTCAATTCCATCGAATTGTGACTTGAATCTGTTGTGCTAATGTACAAAAAGCAGCAAGGGCACTTGATGCAATATATTATACTACTGGTTATACACACCACAAAATCCATTCACTTTAAGTTAATGTTAATGGACTAAAAGTCCATTATTTGAATTACTCATTCATTTGAATCACATATTTTATGGATCCACTGTTAATAATATTGAAATACATTTATATTTTTGAATTTTTAAAAGCATTTGAATTTTATTGAAGCTTTTTGGGACACATTGAGTACATCACCGGCCATACTCCTATTATTGATTCCTTACACGTGTTGCCAGGGCACAATTAGGTGATAGCACCTTTACATAATTACTCTCGAAGTAATTCCCAGATTAAACTGTGTGTGCAGCTGGATCCTGGACCAATAGCCTATTCGGGTGGGCATTAAGTGAGCAGCTGCAGCAGGAAACATATTGCTGTGGCAACCTCTTTGTGGGGTTCTAGGATCCAGAATGACCCCCAAGAATGAGTGGATTCTTGCATGACCAACCAGAAGGTGTTGATTACCTGGTGGTGACTCATGTATATAGCTTTAAGGTGACTCCTAGCTAGGGTAGATAAACGTTGCTAGTGAACACTCTGTGCTTGTCTCCTCTGCTGACCTATTTCAGTAAGTGTTGTCTGATTTCATGCACCCTCCACCCCCCCACCCGACATCTGATTTGTGGTAGTAGTAATTTCAGGAGACCAGTGGATTTTACACACTGATAATCCATGTGTTATCTCAGACCGCATGCATGACTGACCAATCAGTTTTTACACACGGATAATTCACATGTATTGAAGCCTATGACAGAATGTGACCCCCTGTTAAACCATATTTGCATCATACCGTCTGATTATGAACATTGGCCTAAGCACATTCGCATTGTACAGAAAACAGCGTCTAAAATGCCCTGAAAACAATTGACTAAGGCCCCCATTTTAGAAACATCCGCCATTTTGATTCTAACCCCTGCTTTCTGAACTGAAATGATTAACTGTGTTTTCAGCTGCCACTGAGCAGAGTAACATTTGAGCCTATGTCAACATTAGGGCTGCCAAGAGCAGAATGTTTGTTCTGTGTAAAGAGACCTTGTAATCAAGATGAAATGACATGTCCACAGCCTCACCCTCCTTCAAAGAATGGCACATAATGCAAAGTAACTAAAGCAGTGTGCTTTGGGAGGAATCCTTTGTGCACATCTCTTGGAACAGGACTTACCCTAAAGCTCAGTGAACAATGAAAGATCCACACAGCTGACTACAACAACGTTTGCCAGCATTGTATCTTTAATGGCAAGACAACATGTCAAAAGTGGAAACCAATATTGTCATATTTGACATCTGAACTGGGCAAGGACCCTATTTTGTAACTTATTAGTTTGGAGATGGGCTGGGCAATGACCAGGACTGGGTATAAATAAGGCATGCTTTGTAACGTTCAGGACTCTCTCCCCTCACGGTGTCTGCTGGTACACACTGCGAGGCGCTTGAGAGCCAGATAGCTATCTGCTTTCATATTTGTATCTGTACAGAATAAAAGTTATACTTATGTAACAGACTTTGTGACTGGCGGATTTCATTTTTGGTGGTACTAAGCCTCGATATTCCTTGCTGATCTATCACCCCATGATGCATAGTTGATATTTATTCATTTATCAGACCATCCACCTTATGGCGATTTTGCGATTTGCAAAAAAATCACAAAATTTGCCATTTCCCGCAATTGCCGCTATAAATCATTAAATGAGCGCGAAAAAGACACGTTAGCTTAGTGTGTCTTTTTTCGCACTCATTTAATGATTTAGAGCGAACACAGCTGACTGCTGATTGCAGCAGCTTGAGGGTTAACAGCTCCGGCTCTGCGTTGCAGGCCCAGGATTGGGGGAGGGTCACGCAGGCCTGGGAGCTGCACAGCATTTGGCTGTGACCCCAGGCACCTCCAAGGCTCTTTGAGTGCCCGCCCTGCCGAGCTGACAGAGTTGGTGAAGCGTAGCCAGGTAAGCACTGGCCTGTCCGCTCATCTGCCCCCAACTCAGAGCACCCAAAGAGGCCACTGGACTGTTTTCATTACTGGCGCTCGACAGGAAAGTAAATTACTTTCCTGTCGAGTGCCGGAAAAGAAAGCATAAACTTAATGCTTTCTGCCGCTCGTCTACAATTGGTATCATGCAGCCCAGCCTTGATTCAAGGCTGGGCTGCATGATACAAAAGCTCATAGCTGTATTCGTTTTCAAATTGCTTTACAATTGGTATCATGCAGCCCATGATACCAATTGAAGACTCTCGTAGCTGTATTAATTTCAAATTGCTTTACAATTATTGTAAAGCAATTTGAAATCAAGGCTGGGCTGCATGATACAAACGCCCGTAGCTGTATTCGTTTCAAATTGCTTTACAATTATTGTAAAGCAGTTTGAAACGAATACAGCTACTAGAGTCTTCAATTGGTATCATGGGCTGCATGATACCAATTGTAAAGCAATTTGAAAACGAATACAGCTATGAGCGTTTGTATCATGCAGCCCAGCCTTGAATCAAGGCTGGGCTGCATGATTCCAATTGAAGACTCTCGTAGCTGTATTCGTTTCAAATTGCTTTACAATGATTGTAAAGCAATTTGAAACGAATACAGCAACGAGCGTTTGTATCATGCAGCCCAGCCTTCAATCAAGGCTGGGCTGTATGACACCAATTACGCACAAAATTGGGTGTTTAAATTTATGAAAGGCAAATGCCATTCGTCCTGTGCAATTTTGGTGGTTATGCAAAGCCAATTTAATGATATATGCTTATTTCACCTTGATATGCTAGTTTCTGATGACATCACATGCCATTGCATTTGTTGATGAGTCCCCCCACTTTAATTTGTAGGACTTGACCCCTGGTAGTGTTGTGATGTCATTTCTGTTTGTGGGTGTGTTAAGTCACCATGTGTGAGTGGCATAACCAAGGAATGATGAGCACCCAAGAGAGTTCATTGTTTGGCTAGGTATTATGGGCTTGCAGTTACTGCCACTGCATTGCCCCTGTGTCTTGGGCCTCACGGATTCCTTCCATGGAGAAGTGTAGAGTTGTTCCCTCTCTCTCCTGGGGTCATAGGACAAGCGAAAAGGAAACCTATGGGCTTCAACCAGGGTTACACTTTTGAATTCAAGCCTATCTGTTTATTTGCTTTCCACTTGTCTGCTGGAAGTAGTGGCGCAGCACCATTTCCATGGAGCTGATCAGGCAATATCCCCCCTCCCCCACCACAATCCAAAATGTTAGGCTGTGGTGACTCGACCTGGCTGTCCTACAGAGCGTGGCCAGACATAACACAACATTTTGTTCCTCACTAACAAAAGCCTTGCAATTACTTGGTTTTAGGCTAAAAAAGATGTTAAATGATATATTTTTCAACATTAGAAAATGCTGCAAAAAACGCAGTTGTGTGCCGCAATTTTTTTCTTTTTTGTGCCGCAAAATTTTCCATTTCATGCCGCAATTATCTGGAGGGTCTGATACGGCTGCAGCCACATCAGTTTAGTTAATGTTACATCTAACAAATCTCCCTGTCTAACCTTTGGTCTGATGCATGGGCGTTCACTAAATGTGGCATGCAACTTATCTTGCCACATTCGAGTAAACATTACAAGTTTGGCAATGTTTCATGCCTAAATGGATTGATGGAAAAAATGTTGCTTTGGGAGTTCCATGGAAGCTGAAAAAATGCACTACGCAGCCTACTTTATCTAAATGTTGTCTGCTTTCATTTTCAATTTTTTTACACACCTTGGCCTTAACCTGAAATAGTGCATGCCACAAAAAAAGCATACATTTAGATCAGCCAAGCTAAAGATATTCACGTTTGAATGCCCCAAAAAGTATTGATATTTACAGACAAATGCAGTTGCTGCGAAGGGACAAGCAGGAAGAAACACCCACACAATATCCAGTCATGTACATTAGACTTTGAAGGACAAAATGAACTTAAAAATGTATCTCGGAAAGAAAAATATTCTGTACAACACACAAGATGGTCTGTTACGGTAAGGCCACTGGGCATGTGCAGTAGGGTCAGAGGTCCAAAACGAAATAAAAAACACATATTCTGAAAACACCGATATATTCCCACCTCACACACACAGACCTGCAACCCCCCCCATTATATCATTTGCACTAGGGTCAGAAGAAACAAACAAATTGAAAAACATTTTTCAAAATTAAAAATATTCCTCAAATCACACAAAACACATGCAGCCTCCAACACACACACAGATCGCTATTCGATAATGTGCATTTGGGTCGGAGAGACAGAATAAAATGAAAAATATTCTGCAAAGCACAAAAGATGATCCAAAATCCAAAAGTAAAACTAAACATTGTTTAAACCTTACTTCACGTGCTTGTTTTGGATTGCCTTTAATTTGCTCAATGTATTTTGAGCGTAGTGTGTATACTGCCGTCATATGTGTGTTTGTATGCATTTGTACTGGTTATAAGGTAGTTATTTTAGAACCTGCTTATACCTTATACCTTTTTAGTAAATATATGGTACTTCCCGCCCGATTCCTTCCACTTCTAAGCACAGTAATTATAGGTGCTGCTAGCGCCCAATGTAATGGTACTTTATATGTCGACCTTTGGTTATGGCTGATAGTTGCATGTTCCTTGATGACAGCCTGATAATGTCCACATAAAAGATAGATCAAAATATCAGCTGGAACCCCAACATACCTTTCAAAATCAGATCCTGGCATTGCTGACACCTTTCCTGGAACTGCAGACACCCTGATGTATTCTGGCCAAGTTCCTGGCACTCAGCTGTTTCTTGTGCCGACATAATCCTTGCAAAGGTGCCCTCAGAACCTAACAGGTAAATTACACGTTTTGCATTAAAGCAATTTAGCATGAACGCATTCCGTTAGAGCGCAATAACAGTTTCTTTTCTACACTTTTATGTTAGCCAGTCTGGCACAGGATTGCCATATATTTGTGCAAGTGCGTTTTGGGTTTTTTCAAGCAGCATTTGTGCATAAGCAATTATATTAGCACTTGCGCAAATGTACAGTAATGTAGCCTCTGATGTGATTAGAAATGATCAGTGGTGTAGTTTGTTATCTCTAGCTCAAGTTGGAGGTAACCCCTTCCTTCTGCCCACCTTGATAATGGCAGTCCCACTTCAGGCTTATGTCCGCCCACCAAGCCCCATCAGACTGCTAGCAACAATTCTAGCAATACAAACACTGCCCCTGTGCACTTGCGTAGTGAATGCTTCTTTGTTGAGTGAATATTTTCTCCTGATTATATCCTACTTACAATTTGTGAAAATCAGAGTTAGTGACAATCTACAAAACGATGGAAACCTGAAGAGAATACTTGATGTATAAGCGCCTTACAAATGCACAAACAATACATCAATAAATAAATAAATAAATCTAATGCAAGGTGTTGCATTAGGTCTTCAAGAGTGTGATTAGCATGGAATAAGCTGCGAAAAGTGTGAGAGTTGTTTCTTAATGACTTGTTGTCTTGTGGCCTTTAGAGTGGATTAGAAAGGAACACACTTGCTTTTTCTCATAGCAGAAGGAGGCAAAGGAGGAAATTAATTAGGTATAGCCATGGACTCAACAATGCAGTTAGGAAGGTCAGATTGTGTGAAACTATAGCTTCCGCAAAAGCATAATTGCAGACCCAGCAACAAAACACACCAACACATGAATCACGAATAGGACTGCCATTCGCTCCACAAGCTTTCCCCCCTGCCTGTAACCCTCTGCATCACCTTCCAAATGTACCCTTAACGGTGTATTCTTCCAAATGCATCACTATTATTTATGCTCTGACTGTAACCCCTTGTTGTACGGCGCTCTGCTCCTTCAAAGTCCAGTTTGCACTACAAAAAAACCAAGAACATACATGTATTCATTGCAAATGAACCACAACATCTTGCGTGATCCTTTCGAATAAGGGTGGAACTCTCTGGAAAACGTCTTCAGTGGATCAGTTCTTTTCCCAGGGGCAGACAGGGCCACTGCATGTTTTATCCTCCCTAATATCAGGATTTTCCCGATTTTGTATTTATTTATTGTGATATAGTTTTACAAAAAACCTTTTACACCAGTAGCAATAAAAGAAAACAGATTTAAAAACACAATTCTTACACATATCAATTGTTTGCATATGCAACAGTCTAAAATACATTGTGGGCCCAATTCATGAAATTCTTTGCATGGTTCAAAGTGATTTGCACTGCTGAAAAGTGAATTTGAACTGCCGACACAAACCCTGATTCATGGAACTGTGAAAAGTGTATTTTTGCAGTGTGAAGTCAAGGCAAAGTCATTTCAAAGTCGTTTCTGTGGTACAAAATGACTGCAGTGCAAAAATACATTTTGCGCAGTTCCATGAATCAAGGTTTGTGTCGGCAGTGCAAAGTCACTTTTCAATAGTGCAAAGTCACTTTGAACCATGCAAAAAATTCCATGAATCTGGCTCTATGTGTTGATTAATAAATAATTCAAGATTCCCTAGGCAATACAATTCACTAATTCATATTCATAGTGTCACAATACCTAAAACTATATATCAATAAAATAATAATATTCATTCATAGTTACATCTGACTCCAAAATTCGTTATGCATAGTTCATTCATTGATTATTCCGAAATTTCAAAATTTAAAATCACAAAACCTACATTATATATAAACACTAAATTTCAAACTTCCCCATATAAAAATATAAAATAATATTCATTCATAGTTATGTCCCACTCCAAAATTCATTATGCATAATTCATTCATCAATTATCTAGAAATGTCAACTTTAAACTCCACAAACCTACATTAAATACTGTAAAACACTAAAGTTCATACTTCTCCGTAAAATCTACCATTAATACCAACAACTATTCCAATAATAGTAATAACTATGTAAAGTGCACAGATTAAATCAATACTTTGTAGAACATATACAGATATTAAAATATGTAAAACATTTACTCCAAAAAGGATCAAATTAAAAAACCTCTAAGCTGCTAGCAAAGTTTTATCCCCCGGGCTAGTTAATAGGCAATACCACAGTCTTTCCCACTTGATCGATATTTCTGACCTCCATCCCTTAAAGATTTGAGACCGACAATCCGTCAAAGGAGAGCGTGATGTCATTAGATGTTTTAACGTCTCTATATCCCTAGTGCAATACCAACATATTCTCTCAAGCCTAGTTCTGGCCCCGAATACCTCTAGAGTAGGGAACAGGGTCAGCTTCATTTTTAGCATAGCCCTCTGGCACGCCCTTGAAGGGTGTATTTCTAGGTATGGCTGCAATATATTGTGTACCTTAATGTCAAATTGAAAGTTATCAGAGACTTTATAACCAGCCAGTTTTTCTCTATTAACTATCCAATCTTGTTCCTTTGCCTTTTTTTAACCCTTAATGGGTTATACATTAGCTCATCTTCACAAGAATCAAACTTAACCAATATACGTTGAGTATGGGGGGGTGTTTTAGTTTTTGTATGAGCCTGGGGGTGAAACCGGGATTGGGTGTTCGCAAAGTGGGGAGAGATTGCCTCGGATGGGGGGAGGAAACTACTGATAGGCCATGGGAGACCTCAGGATATTAACGTGGAACGTTAGAGGGCTTAACAGTTATCTTAAGCGAAATAAAGTCATGTTGTATCTTAAGAGGCAGAAGATAGACGTAGCCCTGCTACAGGAGACACATCTGAAGCGAGAGAAACTGGAGCTGGTAGGGAGGAAGTGGAAAGGAACAGTGGTAGGATCAACGTACTCCGCCTATGCCAGAGGAGTGCTGGTGTGGGTGGCGCCACACGTCCCATTTAAGCTAATTGAGGAGGTTGTGGAGGAGGATGGGAGGTTGGTTATGGTGAGGGGGCTGGTAGAGAACAAAGTAGTGTGCATTGTAAACACATACGTGCCTAACCAGGAAACGGCGACATATTTTAGGACGCTGTGCACTAAGCTCAGTGTCGGGATGGGGGAACGGTGATATGGGGTGGCGACTTTAATTGCGTGTTGAATCCCAGGGAGGATAGGTCGGATGACAAGATGGCTAAGCCCAGTCCGGCGGCTAAGGTATTGCAGACGCTGCTGGCGGACTTTGGCCTGGCAGATGTGTGGAGAGCGAAACACCCGGGCGTGAGGCAATACTCACATTATTCGGCTCCGCATCTACTGCACACGAGGCTTGATTACTTTTTCGCTACGCCAAACATAGTCGCGGAGTGCGAACATATAGACTACCGGGCGAGAGTCCTCTCTGACCACTCGCCCCTGGTCATGCGATGGCAGCTGTATTCCCCACGAGCGCGTATACCAACATGGCGCCTCAGGGCGGAGGCGCTCAAAGACCCTGCCTTCAGAGAGGATATGAGGGAAGAGATAACTGCTTATTTTGAGGTGAATAAAGGGAGCGTTAAGTCGGCTGGCACCTTATGGGAGGCCTTTAAGGTCGTAATGCGGGGGATCGCCATTGCGAAGTCTAAGGGATTGATGGGGGGAGTCCTGGCGGATCTGCAAAGAGCTGAGACTGAGCTGGAGGAGGAGTTGAAAGGCGGTGGGACAGATGCGGAGGCGGTCTCCAAATTGCAACAGGAGTGTGCGGACCATTGGGATAGGCTCTGTAATTTGAACTATAGAAAGTATATCGAGAGATTGCATGCGGGGGGAGATAAAACGGGCCGACTCTTAGCTTGGCTGTACAAGAGCGAGACCCCACGATCCCCGATCAGATTGGTAACCAATGAAATGGGGGAGGAGGTAGACACCCAAGAAGGCGTGAACAGGGCATTCGTGGAATACTATAAGGTCTTATACGAAGATTGCGAAGGGGGCAGCCAGGAGGAAATAGACGAAGTGCTGGAAGATATAGGCTTGCCTAAGGTCAGCGATGAGGAGCGAGAGGAGCTGGAGGCTCCGATCACCCTGGAAGAGCTGAAGGAGATTGTGAGACAGTTGCCCACTAGCAAGGCCCCAGGGGCAGATGGGTTCCCCAGTGAATTTTATAAAGTGTATGCGGAGGAAGTGCTCCCGCCCATGCTGGAAATGCTCAACGAAGCGTACGAGATGGGACGGTTGCCGGAGTCACTTAGGGAGGCGATTATAATACCGCTCCCCAAGCCAAATAAACCGGGACATGATTGTGGCTCCTACAGGCCCCTGTCGATGCTGAACCAAGATAGCAAGATCCTGACAGCTGTCCTGGCTACTAGAATGCGTAGAGTGATCAGCAAGTTGATCCACCCTGACCAGACGGGCTATGTCCCTAATAGGAACATTACTCACAACCACAGACGCCTCCACAGGGTGGTCGAGTGGGGTTGTAGTGATGACAGCGAAATGGCGATAGTGGCATTGGACGCGGTTAAAGCGTTCGACTCTGTTCGGTGGCCTTGGCTGCTGGCGGCTCTGAGATGGTACGGGATGGGACCAGGTTACGTTAGGTGGGTCGAGATGTTATACAGTGCACCACTAGCCAGGGTCCGCACGGGTGCAGTGGTGTCGGAGAGATGGCAGTTGTGCAGAGGCACTAGGCAGGGGTGCCCCTGGTCCCCAATGTTGTACATCCTGGCCCTAGAACCCTTAGCGATTTACCTCCGGCAGCAATATGACCCGGTCAGCATCGATGTAAGAGGAGAGTGTCACCTTATATCCCTGTATGCAGATGATATGCTGCTATACCTAAGATACCCAGAAGAAAATTTGCAGTTCGTCTTAGAGGTGATGGGGAGGTATGCCTGGTTGTCCGGTATAGCGGTAAACCCCCAGAAATCCATTCTATTTCCGCTAGGGGGCTATGTGGGGACTCCGGTAGACAGGTTGCCAGTGTTGCAGATCCCGTGGGCGACGAGATCCTTTAGATACTTGGGAATTGACGTGTATCACACGACTGTGGAAGAGCACAAGCATAACACTGAACTTGCTGTGGGGAAGATCGAGAAATGCATGAGGTTCTGGGAAAGATTGCCACTAGCGATGATGGGCCGGGGAGCTATGCTTAAAATGGTGGTACTGCCCAGGCTTCTGCATTATTTTAACAACATCCCTTACATGATTCCTGGGAAGTTTTTTGTGAGGCTACATAGTGTTTGCAGAGAATTCCTGTGGCACGGCACGCGCAACAGAGTTGCACTTTGGAAGCTGCAGAACTTCTACGAGAAGGGCGGAGTCAAACTGCCGAACTTTGAGGCCTATTATGTGGCAGCGCAGCTACAATATGTGTCCAGGTGGCTCTCTGACGACGAGACCCCTGAACACAGGCTGTTTGGGAGGGATTGCTCCCCTTTTTATCTGCGAGAGGTGATCTGGGTGACTAATGCATGCATGAGGGAGCGGCCTAGAATGCTAGCTTTGGGACGGAACATGTGGAAACGGGCCTGCCGGATGATGGGTAACCCTTTGCCGTGTGTGTCGCAGTTCCCATTGGTTGCACTGGCGAAGGGAGATGGACAGCTCAGAGTAATCATCCGGATATACTGGGAGTCAGTGGGGTTGGTCACCATGGGAGATATTTGGCAGGATGGGACCATCTTGGAGTTCGAAGAATTAGAGGCAGGGTCGGGATTGCACAGGGGTCAATATATGACATATCACAGGATAGTGCAGGAGATCCGGAATAGGTGGCCCGAAACTACCCTGGCCGATGAACCGGACGCCACGGTGGAGATACTATATGACACATCGGAGGGCGGGCATGAGGTCTCTAGGTTGTACGAGATGTTGATGACGAAGGTTGGGAGCGATTTAGTGCACTTGAGACTAGAATGGGAAACGGAGATGGGGGCCCCGATGGCAGATGGGTTGTGGGAGCGAGCCCTGGGGTATCATAAAAAAGTATCGAGAAACGCCAGGTTTAAGCAAATACAGCTTTATATAACGCACAGGGCATACATGACCCCCTTGAGAATATCCAAATTTCGGGATGTTGGACGCCAGGCGTGCCCCAAGTGTGACGAGGAGAATGCAGACATGATACACATGTTCTGGGCGTGCCCAGTAATTGCAGGCTATTGGGGTGAAGTGGCGCAGAAGCTGGCAGGAAAGGGTGTCACGCTCAAAGTGGATTCAGCCTGGGCCTGCTTACTGGGGGGATATCCCAGAGCGCGTAAACTTAGACATGTCGAGAAATTGAAAGATTTGGCTTATGTGCTTGCTAAACGTAGGATTGCCATGGGATGGAAGGAGTGTCATAAGCCACGAATGGAGGTCTGGTGGAGGGATCTCCAAAAATGGGCGGAGGCCGAGACGGCTGTGTGGCGGGACACCAGTATTGCAGGGGAGGAGGAGGAAATGTGCTCCCTCGCGGCATGGAAATTGTTGATAGCTGAACTGTTTGGAACGTGGTCGGCTCCAATTGAATCTGAGAGCGAGGACGCCCCCCCGTTCACAGCGGATACCGATGGCGAACACCAAACAGGCTCATAGGGGGGAGGGATGGGGATTGCAGTGCTTTTTGTTGTTAAATGTGTTTATCTATGTTCAGTTATATTGTTGTTTGGTTTATATATAAAATAAAAATATATTTTAAAAAAAAACCAATATACGTTGAGTAGTGGCGACCCATCCATTCAGAGTCTCACATGGATTGCTAGTCCATAAACCATAAAGAACCTCAAAAAAGTGTTCTCCAGATGTAACAAAATAGATTTTAGCAGCAACAATCGTCTCCATTCAATACGTGAGTTAAGGGACACCAAACAGAGTTCATGGCAGATAGCAGCATATTGAGTGCCTACACGGTCACCCAACACTTTCTTCCATATACGTGCCTCTAGCATTGCCCAGTTCCAGCCATCCTCCAAAATCTCGCACCCATGTTTTATTCTTGGTACTATTTTTTGATTATACATTATTAATGCTGGTTTTAACATGAATCTGCCAAATCTCCTGTCTAATGTTCTAATCTGAGTTGCCATACTTCCCGTTAGGGATTTCAACAAAACCATTTGAGAGGCATGTGAAGTTTTGTCACGCATCAATTATTTTACTTTCAGTATCCAATTCCCGCCTATCTTAACAGCCAAGCGGATATTGGATCTAAGTTCTCTTTTTTTAGACCTTAGAGTCAAGTTAAATTTGTGCAAGTAATTTCCTAAAGCCCTGGCCTTATCCACATGTTTGACAGGCACCAAGACTCTCAAGAGGTCTTGAATTAAAGATACGAAATTAACCGGATCAAGCCTTACAGATTTACCCTCTTCATACCAATCATTCACTTTAGCATTAAATCGGGTGGCCAAAGAGGGTCACCAGAGGACTGCATGACCTCTACCCCTTATTTCTAGATTAACACAATAAGTTTCTCTCACATCTGGCTTAATCATTAACTGTAAATTCAATATTACTTGGCAATGATCACTACCTTCTCTTGAGGCAACCACCAGGTTCTCACAACTAGCTACCAAATCATTGGAGATAAATATATAATCCAATGTTGATTCCACCATTGAATTGTCTCAAGTTTATCCGGCCGGAATATCACCCTTTTGGTTGCCATTCAATAGAGCCATATGCCACATATCCAATATATACCTAATAACTAGCCCTCTGTCTTTTTAAATTGTTAAGGACATCCTACCATTGGTTTCCTAATAGTGCTGATCTAACCATTCACTATTAAAGTCCTCCAATATTAAAGCTCTAGTTCTTGACTCAACTACAAACTTCTCTAGATACTCTGAAATGTGGTCCATAAATAGCTGCACAGACATTTCTGCTGGGTTAAAATAAACATTCATAACAACACATGTTTTATGGAGTGCTGATTCTTCCTCCACCCTATCAAGACTGACACCCGGAATATCTCGTCTTCCTTTTGATGACACTAGTATGTCGGAGAGCATATACCAACCCTCCATAGGGGTGTCCTCTTGGACCCTTACGTGCTTGTTCAAAACCTATATCAAACCCATCAATAAAGGGAATATCCATATGTAACGTCTCTTGGAGACAAATTAAATCTGCAAAATTCCACAAAGGATAGTTTGACATCAGATGTTTAAAGCCATGTGTGTTCCATGTGACCACCGTTGTGTGCTGATTTCATTTAACTCCTTGACTTGTATCCCCCTTACGTGTAATGAACTTAGAATATGGGTCGAGTCACAGGTGTCCCTTCCCTTGATCTAACTTCCCATTCAATGATTCAGAATGTATTGTAACCACCAAAGGTTCACGCACAAATGATTGATTGGGCCTTCAGTCAGTTTAGGTAGTATGGAGAGATCTGGTGGGACTGCAGAATCAGTAAACAGATAACCAAGTTGCCTCAGTGTTGTACATTCCCGTAGAAGCATATTCTTAACCAATTCCGAATAAAAACCAAGTCTTCCGAGCCACTCTTTTAGTGTCAATAAACTCCACTTGGGCCAAATCTTTAGGTGTAAAATACTTTAGGCTAGGTAGCTCCCCAAAGAGAGCTAACACATAGCACCTGTTCAGGGGAGAAGAACAATTTACTGCGAACAAGCGTTCGAGTGTAACATAAATCAAAGCGGCCCCTCCTTTGATCCTCAACTGTTGGCTCAATTCCATTCACCTTAGACCCCACAAGCAAGTTTTCCAAGCGGGGAAGTTTGAAGCTATTAGATATTTTGTAATCATGTTTAGCTACATTTTCTCCCCCTTCTTTAGCTACTCAGATTAATTAACTGATTTATAGATTTCTTCCTTCTATCTTCTACTGACATGAACATTGGGAAGACATTTTCGGGCATACTTGCTTGTGGCGTAGACAGTAAGAAGGGTATTGCATTTGGTTTGAGCAGTAAGGGTCCCACTAGTTGAGCTCTAGGCTCTGTTACCACAGGCAGCAACCCTACTTTGCTTTCATTACAATCAGCCTCCCAATGCTTTATTAGATAGTCAAAGTCCTCTTCCTCAACTGTATCTTGGGCCAATAGGAACCTTAGCACTATTTGACAAAGCGGATCTGTCTCTCGTATCAGCTTTTAAAACACTAGTAATAAGACTATTAATGTGTTTATTAATGGTATTGTGTCACTTCGGGAGCTTCTCCTTTTGGGATCCCTGATGCTGGAGTATTGGAGGTAAAGATATGTTACTAGGACCCACCTCTTCCCCTACTCTTGCTGTAAAGACTTTTGAACTCAGGGTTAAGGCTACCTTAGGTTCTGCCATTTCTCCCTCCATACATGTAAGTGAATGGAGGAACTTCTGTAAGACCTTTTTGTTATTTTTCTGCTGAACATTCTTAATTTTCTTCAATTTTTTTCCCTCCCTTTCTGTTGCTGAAATGGATCACCCATTGATACTTCCCCCACATGTGGGACCACTTTCTTGGAACAGACTTCATCAGATGCATCCATAGCAGAAGGGGGAACTATATTATCAACAGAAGTATTTAAATACGCATTCTCAGTTTGTGAGTCAACCTCATTAGGATCTTGGGTCGCTGGAATGTTCTCTGATTCATAAACAGGTAGATTTCATAGTTATTCTTGTGTCCTTTAAACTACCTCCAAACAGGTCCACCACACCAGGCTGTGATATATCTGAGGATTTTGTAAGCAGTTTCACTTGCCATAACATACCCCTCAATGAAATTCATTTGGGCACAAAGTTCACGCAACACAATCTGCAAATCGATTAATTCTGAACAGAATCATGACCTTTGCCAATAGAATTCAGAATCCTTGAGAGTAATGGAAATGAAAAGGCATCTATAATCTGGTCGTCTTGAGAGGTGTCAGGTTGACTATGATCTTGTGTATTCTGCCGCTTTCTTCCTCCTGACCTAGTGGGTGAAGATTCTGCTGTAGGAAAAGTATCTGAAGGGCCTGTTATTTTTCCAAGTAAAGTTGGGGAGAAATGTATAGGCCTCTTTACTGCAGGTCTGTGTAGTGAAACCTTCTCTCGACCATCCCACACCGGGCTATTTGCCAAACAGGGCCCCAGAGACAGACGCCCCCATTTCGCAAGATCACGTGACACTGGAGGGGCAAGAATTGAAACATCTGAGATCAAATCCACATCTCAACAAGTATTTAGGTTCTCTGCATCAACATGATGCACCACTGTCATCCGAGTTCAACTGAGAGGCTCCAATAGCATGAACCTCTTGTATGGCAGCCTGCTCTGGGGAATTAGTTAACTGTGTATGATGCACTTCTGATGTGGTTTCTCCACCTTGGATGGGACCGTTCCCTCCAGGACCGCTAAGCACTTCTGCCATCCTTCTTTTCTGTGCAATATTTTCCAACTAATCCACAGGTATTGGGGGAGTAACACAAAGCAGATTTGCTTTACTCTTCCCCATTTTAGAGTTCACTTGCGACTTGCACGATTTGGCAGCACTATGACTTCTTAGACCGTATACCATGTGTACGCAAGCCTAACCAACTGTCACTGATCAAGTAGCACAACCAAAGGATTGTTATAGTCACAGGGAATCCAAGTACCATGCTTTAGCTTAGTTTACTGCCAGACTGCACCTTAGCTCACTCTGCCTCACTCTGCCAAAATCCATGCACACTGTAACACCTCATCAATAAAGCCTGGTTCCTGCCCAGTCTCTCACGTTCCCATTAACAGTGTGTCAAAGCCCTTGAAACGTTATCTCTCTGTTTCCGGCACATGAAAATCCTCTAATGTCAACTAAACATCTAATGCGCAATGCTACTCTTTCACCTGGAGAACTCTCTGAGAGACAACTATGTGTGCCTAAACGGTTGAAAATTTTGATTACGTTAATTGGAAACTTTAAGGAGAGCATGCCACCAGTCTCATGGGCAAACACCTTTGCAGACACCCCCTCCTTTGACTCTAAAGAAATAAACCTGGGGTTCTGGTGTAAATTGGACTTATCCTTCTCACAGGACACTGCAGCTGTCATCAAGTGTGCAAACCTTCAACTCAGCATGTGAAAAAGGTAAGTTACCCCTTCTAAACAATGCATGGACTCTCAACTAGAAGACTGTAATGTAGTCGATGTACAGGACTTAAGAAGGATTTAAGAAGGAGATCATGTTAAAGAACTGAACATGTGGTGCTGGAGAGTTAGCTATGCTGGGAATAATCAATTTCACTTTTAGTTTTTGGGCAGGATAGGATAAAGCTGTAGAATTGAATGTGATCTTCAAATGTAGAGTATCTAGACATGGCTATTATGGTATTATGGCATAATCTGTCACCAACATCTATGATACTGTGATTACTGGTTGTAAATTGTGATATTGCATGACTCTATGGAGAAATGATGTATTGTCTCAAAATAGGGGAGCATCCTCACCTGCAAGCCTGTAGCCGGTTTTCAGATTAATTGATCAACTCAAATGTTATATTATTTTTTTATTTATCTCGGAAACATGACGCATGATACTTGGTTTATAATACTTGGCTTGTAATACTAATATAATACTTATAACTTTGCTTAAGTACTGATGAATTTTAACATTACACGGGAAACATCTTTTTGCTGTGGAGAAGGATTTATGTAATTATAATTTCTATTTTGTTCAAACTAGTATAAAGTATACACCTGTTTTCTGGGCAATGGATTAGTCTAATCAGTTTTGGCTCTGATGTTTTTTTATTTCTTTAAGATAACCCCACAAGAGAAGATAGAAAACCCTATTATTCATTAATTGCATTTTCATTTAATTTTCGTCATTTGTATAGAGCCTTTCACAATGGGTATGGTCCGAACGTGCTGTGGGTTGAAGCCCCTCAGAAGGATCGAAGTCCAGACTATGGTAAATAGGAGGTGTTAAAATGCATGTGTCCATATATAGTCGTTAAAGGTTCTGAGGGGTGGCCAAGTCCTGGCTAGCCACCTATGTCTATTGGTACGTGGCTAGGTGGAGAGAGGTGTGCTGTGGGCGGTGCACGATGATAGCTATTATGTGTGAAGGTACAGTTCAAATTTTTTGTTTCTGAAAGGTAGCTGCATTCTTATGGCAGAGGTGTTTGCAAAGTGTTTTTTCTAGTTATGTGTGGCAGTAGGTGCGTGCGGAAGTGAGGCTGCATCTTTGGCTAATATCTGAAGGTGCGGAGTGTGAAAGGAATACATGTTTTAGTTATACATTATAAATTGCCCACCGTGTGAACTCCATCTAGGGGCAAAAGCACTGCATAGCCTCAACATCCATACAAGTTCAATACAGTGCCCACCCTCTGTGTTTATCTAGGAGCGATACACTGTCGCAACCTGGGTCTGTCCAAGTGCAATACATTACCCACCCTCAAACAGATCAAATATGATACATTGCCCACCTCCAAACAATCTAAATGCCACTCATTGTGCACCCCTAAATCCATCTAGGTGCAGCTTATTGCCAACCCTCAAGGTCTGTTCAAGTGCGATGCATTGCCCACCCTCAAAGCCATATAAGTGCAATGCCAGGCCCGCTCTCAGACTTCTTCCAAGTTAGAGATACTGGATTCCACCATGACTCCTTCAGGCACCCTACCCTAGCTACTCTGATGTAAGAGGGGGCAGTGGCTCAGGAGGGAGAGAATGAGTAAACGGGCGGGTGCAGGACTCAGGAGAAAAAAAGCGCTGAAGCAGAGTGGCTGAATGGAAAGGGGCGGGAGCACGGAGCAGGCAGGGGATGCTACCACTGGCATGTGCATTTGTGCAGGAGGGTGGCACAGGGGTCAGGTTGTGGGAGGGAATAGCCAGGTTTTGAGGGCTTTCCTGAAGGCAAGGTGGTCCTCTGTGAGACCGAGGGAGAAGGGGAGGGAGTTCCAGATGGTGGGTGCTAGGACGTAGAAGGAAGAGCCTCCTTGTCTGGAGAACTTGAATGGAGGGACTACAAGGAGGTGTGCTGAACCTGGTCTGAGGGATCGGTTGGGGTGGCAGGGTCTAAGCTTGTTTTGGAGGAATTCTGTGCCTTTGATGTGGAGTGCACAGTGGGTAATGCACATGGCTCTGAAAGTGGCTCGATCACCTGATGGGCAGCCAGTGGAGCACCCTGAGGGCAGGGGAGAGGTGATCTCTAGTGGAGAGTGCAAGGAGGAGCCTTGCTGCAGAGTTTTCGATCCGTTGGAGCTTTCTGAAATGAAAGGCAGGGGTGCCTAGATAGAGGGAGTTGTAGTATTCTAGGCGAGAGAGGATGATGGCCATGATTGCAGAGATTCTATGAGGGTATGAGAGATAGGGAATGATCTGCTTGAGAATGCGGAGGTGGAAGTGGCAAGATCTGGAGATGGCATTAATGTGGCAAGAGAGGGTCAGTTCCAAGTTAATGGTGCATCCCAGGTTTTTGACTGAGAATGATGCAGGGGGTACGGGTCCTAAGGATGGCGGCCAAGGGGTAGGAGTAATGTTTTACCACAAATCAGGATTCTGGTGTTGCCAGGATTCAGGAGGAGGTGGTTGTTCATCATCCAGCGGTCTATATCGGTGAGGCAGGAGGCAAAATCTGGGAGAGGTGAGGTCAGGCAGTTGGTGATTCTTGAGAATAATATGTGTGTCGTCAGCGTGGCTGTAACAGGTGAGATTGTAGGAGCAGATGAGAGCAGGGAGAGGGGATAGGTAAAGGTTGAAGAGGAGTTGGGAGAGGATGCTCCCTGAGGGACTTGCCGGGAGGCAGAGGACAAAGGGTGGAAGATGGTGATTTGGGAGCAGTCAGTGAGGAAAGACGAGATACATTTAAGTGCAGAGTCCCCGATGCCTAGGGAGAAGAGTCTCTAGGGAGAGAACCCTCACTGACATTCTCTTTTTCATTCCTTCGCCTGATCTATGGATTCCTCATATGATCTCTCTGGTTTCTCCTGTCTCCTGCTCTCCCATTAATGGTGGCACCCACTGGGAAGCCCTCGTGGATTTCTTTGACTCCTCCAGAGTCGTCATTAATGTCTACCTGAATGGCACTGTCATAGTGCAAGCCCCTCAGGCTAATCTCCTCCTCTTTGATAGATGGTTCCCTCGCCTCATCAATCTGCAGCTGTCCCCTACTCTCCTCCCTTGGCTACATTGCCCTCCTCTCCTTCTGCCTCTGCCTCATCTTAAGCTCCCTCCAGCCCTCCGCAGGGCGTACCCCTGATTTGTACACGCCCCGGAAGGTTTTTAAGACTGGCAACCTTCTTCATCTTGCCACTCTCAACTCTCGCTCTGCTTCCAAACACTCCTCTGACATCTGTCACCTCCTAGAAGAACTTGACTTGATGTCCTTGGTCTTGCCAAGACTTAGTTTACGGCCAGCTCTGTCATGAGTTTTGACACTCTCAACCCTGACGGCTACACAATCCTCTCCACCCCCAGATCCAACCGGCCTGGAAGGGGTATAGCCCTGATCTTCCCCGAGTGGATTCCTACTTCTATCATCCCCACTCAGACTTACTCTTCTTTCAAATGCCTTGTCTGAAGTCTCTCTCTCTCTCCTGGACACTCTCTCACTATTGCAACTCTCTCCCAGCACCCTGGTCAAACTACCTCTTTTTTCTTTGAGTGGGCACCTCCCTCCTTGCCTCAACCACTCAACTTCTCCTTCTTGGTGATCTCAACATCCATCTTGATTCTCCCTGTTCCTCATCTGCTCTCTTTCGTGACCTCTGTGACTCACTCTCCTTCCATATTCTCCCCTCTGGCTCGACTCACTCTGCTGGTCACACACTTGATGTCTTGATCTCCTCTGGCCACCCCCTCTCTACTCCCCTTACCACTCCTCTCTCCTGGAGTGATCACTGCCACCTCTCCTCCCATCTGTCCATCTCCTCTCCCCAAGCCAAGCCTTCCACAAGATTGCCACCCACCTTCTCGGACATTCAGCCCATAAAGCGGGTGTCAATTGAGGCTTTCCCTGCCACCTTCTCCCCTCCTCCCCCACCTCAGGCAGACTCACACCCTGACACAGCCCTGTCTCTGCTCTACTCCTCTATTTCTGCTACTCTTGATGTTCTTGCCCCTGTCATGAGGATCTGTTTGAAGTCCAAAGCCAAGTGTAATTCCTGGTATGACTTGGACCTAGCTACACTTAAACGCAAGTGTAGGGCGGCTGAAAGGAAATGGAGGGCTTCCTGCTCATCCTCCGACAAACTGGCCTGCCACTTGTGTCACATTCATCGTCCGAAAATACATCCCCGACTCCTCACCTGTGTCGGCGGGACTGGCGGCAGGATTACGTCTTCTTCGGTAATCTTTCTTTTTATGCAGATATGATCTACCACGAGGAGTCGCCAAAGTGAGCACTTATGGGACAAGTAGTCCAGTGGCGAATCTCCGGGAATAGCCAGCCAGGGGAAAAAGCCAATCAGGCATAAAAAAACCCTGATGATGTAAGTAGGTCCACGGGCAGATAGAATTCAGTGGAAGGGTGACTTCAGTAGATAAGCAGAACTGATGATCCTGAAGTAGAGTCCAGTAGAATAATAGAACTTTCCAGGCGTGAGTTCCAGAAGGTAAGTAGAAAAAACCAGGAACGGAACCCCCAGAGGAAAGGAGGCAAAAAACGAGCAAACAGACCAAAAAGCAGGGTCAGGAAAAAAGAAAAACAACAAGCAGACTGGAGGACGGAAAAATGAAGAAAAACAAGGAGGAAAAGGGGAAGCTGGGCAGGCAAGGAAAAGGATGGAGAAGTAAACAAAGTAGGTAAGGAAAAGGGCCAAGGAAAGTAGGGATAGAGGAAAGAAAGAAAGCAAAGGCGGACTGCACGGAAAGAAGGTACGGAACGCAGCGAAGGAGACAGAACGAACTAGCGGGCTGGGAAATAGCAAAAACGGGGAAAGAATGAAAAAGGCAGACACACAAAAGGAAGCAAAGGACAGAAAAGCGGGGCTCACCTGAGCCAAGGGAAAACTGGCAGCGTATAACCCAAAGCACAGAGGAATGATCAGGGTTGAAACGCGCCGACCGCTGGGTAGTACTGAATAAGTACTAGGCTGGCGGTGGCCATGTTGGTAAACAGCTAGACCACTAACTACGTTTCAGAGAGAAATGTAGTGTGTCAATAAGGGCGCCTGGAGTGCCATTTGTCCCATACTCGCCAGAGGCGGCAAAGCATGACAGTCTGCTCCAAAGGTATTGCCGTTGCTGTCCGCTCCAAGAAGAGAGCCCACATTCAAGCCTGCATTTCTGCAGCATTGAACAACTGAACTCTTTAAAATCTGCAAGGAACTGGCCAACCCTGCTGCAGTCTCCATGACTCGTCTCGCCTCCCAGGCTCTTTGCAATGCTCTTGCCTCTCACTTTAATTCCAAAACCCAGGACATCTTGTCCACCCTCTCCCCCACCCCCGACTCCTCTCCCCTCTCTGCCCCCACTCCCTCTTTATCCTCCTTTCCTCTTTTCTCTCCTGATGAGGTTGCCAGACAAGTCCGATCTATGAAAGCCTCATCACAACAGGTCCATCCCTGTTCCTCTAAAACCATTAAGTACCACATTGATACCCTTGCTCCGGCCATTGCCGATTTCTGTAACCATTCATTTGCCTCTGGATCTTTCCCTTCCCCCCTGAAGCACTCCCTTGTGCATCCTCTCCTCAAGAAACCCCCACCTGATCTGTCCTATCCAGCTAATTACCATCCAATTTCCATTACTCCCTTTTTGGGTAAACTCCTGGAAAAGCTGGCCATCTCCCAGCTAAACCTTCTTTCTGACACTGTTGGCTCTCTCCATGACCACCAATCTGGATTCAGAGCTGCCAGAAGCATGGAAACTGCTTTCCTGAACATCCGTGAAGACCTGCTCTCCAATCTTGACTCTAACATTCCCTCTGTTCTCATCCTACTTGATCTCTCCTCTGCTTTCGACACGGTCAACCATACCATCCTGCTCAATCGTCTCTGTGACAACCTGGGCATCACTGATCAGGTTCTGGCCTGGCTGTCCTCTTTGCTTTCTGATCGACCCTGGCAGGTAACACCTGGTTCCTTCCTTTCCTCTGTCTCCCTCTCTACCTGTGGTGTTCCCCAGGGGTTTAGCCTCTCGCCCTGGCTTTTCAACCAATGCTTGGCAACTCTCACCTATTGCATTTCCATTTTCTGCTCAAAATTCCAGTGCTATGCTGATTACACCCAAGTCCTTTTCAGGCTTCCCTCAGGCACCTCCTCTACTTCCCTCATCTCCGACTGCCTAACCCTCATTCAAAATTGGTGTGCCGCCAATGATCTTTGACTAAAGACTGAGATCCTCCTCATTGGTACATCTTCACCATCCTTTCCCCTCACTCTCTGGCTGGCCTCCTTTAGCCCCCCTCCTTGTCATGCCTGTGCCACTGGCGCACACATTGGCAACCATCATGGACTATTTGGAACTCATTTATCTTCATAAAACTCTTGGAACAACCCCTATTCACACTTTGGTCCTTAATTTCCATTGGGCACGACTTTGGTACTTTCTTATTTAATTCAGCTAACTAAATGTCCCATAATGCACCGTGCTACAGTTATCAATTCCTGGCTATTCCCATTAATCATTAGTGGAACCACAATCCCCAGAAGCCCTAGCGATCAGTGCTGCTTCCACCTTCTCAGGACCAGAGAGGGAGGAGGCTGATTACCTTCAGGTGTGCAGCTCCAGGTGCTGCCAATTAGCCTGCCTACTTACAGGGCAGGGCTGTATTTAAGCAGTTGCCTGCAGGAGCTCAGTCTCTTGCATCAAAAGTTCTCCCAGCCCCTTTTTGCCTTGAGCCACGGATTGTATGCTGCTCCTGTTGCCGTATTATCCTGCTTCTGATCAGTGCCCTGCTCCTCTGGGCTCCCTGCCTTGCAGCCTGCTACACTCTTCTGCCTTCAGCCCATGTCCTCTGGGCTTGCTCCTTGCTGCCATGCTTCTCTGGGCTTCCTGCCTTGCAGCCTGCTACACTCCTCTGCCTTCAGCCCTGGTCCTCTGGACTCCCTGACTCGCTGCCCTGCTCCTGTGGGCTCGCTCCTTGCTGACCCGCTCCTCTGGACTCCCTGCCTTGCAGCCAGCTACACTCCTCTGCCTTAAGCCCTGGTCCTCGGGACTCCCTGCCTTGCAGCCTACTACAGTCCTCTGCAGCCCACTACAGTTTGCCTGCACCTTGTGCCAAACGTTACTGAAACCCTGCTTCCTTGTTTGCAGCCCCCCCTGCTTCCTGGCTACTGCTCCCTTGCTCTCTTCCTTGTTTGCAACTCCCTGATCCCTGCCCTTCTCTTCCTTGAGTCTTCTGTCCTCCCCTTAGGTTATCCATTTCAGTTATACTGTTTCATTCATTTCCTTCTGCTAGCTTTCTCTTGTCTTTCCAGCCCTGAGTTACTGTTTTACTATTCCGTGTACAGTTTCCGGTCACCATTCCCTACAGTTAGATACTAGGTTTCTTCCTTTCTTCCGGATTCTGTTCTTAACCTTGTTCTCTTTGACTTCCTTTTCCCTGGATATTTCTGTTCTTGTCTTCACTTGTGTTTTATTTAAATCCGTTGTACAGAGCTTGACTGTTGGTTTCCAGCAGGCAACCTCTGCCCCTTCCCTTGTTGCGTTTTCAGTGTTGTACTTCGTGTCATTGTTTGGTTCCTGCTGGACCCGCACAGGCTTCAGTCTTGTGAAGTACTGTTACCTTGTTCGTGCCTTAGGGTTCAGATACAGACACCCACTGCTGTTGTTTCCCAGCCTTGAGCATACAGAGTGGGCCCCTGATATAGCAATCTGTGCAGAAGGCTGGAGTTCCCAAAGGTCCGTGGAACACTCTTTCCCATTTCTGCATACACCCCAAGAGGGAATCCAGTTTGTTTGTACCTTTGTATTCCCTGCCCCTTTTTGTTCACAGCTACTGTTGCCTATTCTTCTTTCTTGTTGAGCTTCCTGCTATGTGTGTTTATCTGTCACCTTACATAAGCACAGCCACCCAAAACCTACCTGGGTGCCCGGTGCCACTCTTGACAGAGTGCCATCCTTGACACTCCTGATCCTACCTGCAAGGCTAAGAATCTCAGGGTCATCTTTGACTCCACACTTTCCTTCTCTGCACACATCTCTGATGTCTCTAAAAAGTCAAACTTCCTACTGCACCTCCTTAGAGGTACTCTGCTTTTCCTCTCCTTCCCTCTCTAGGTTGGACTACTGTAACAGCCTCTTTCTAAATGTACCTGCCTCCACTCTCCGCCCTTTACAACTAATCCAGAACAGAACCGCAAGACTTGTCCTTGGCTTCAAGCCCTGGTATCGTGTATCGTATCTCTCCAGCTTTGAAATCCCTTCATTGGCTCCCAGTGGATGCAAGGATTAAATTTAAAACCCATTGTCCACAAGGCTTTCTGGGGTCTGGGTCCCAAATACCTTCACCTATCCTTGCGTAAATACCTCCCTTCTCAAGCCCTTCGCTCCCCTACTTCTAACTCCCTCAGGGTCGGTCATTTTTCAAAGAAACAAGCTGGGGGCAAATCTCTGCCTTCGGCTGGGGCCTCCCTTTGGAACAGCCTCCCAACCACCTTGAAACTTGAGGAGAACCATCTCCGGTTCCGGAAGCACCTCAAGACCTTCCTCTTCGCTTCTGCCTTTGCCCCTCTTCACCCCTGTTGATCGGCATCTCTCTCGCAGCACCAATGCACCTGGCCACCCTCTGTCCCTCGGGCCCATGTACCTGCTCACCCCTCCTGCACTGCCTGCGGGCACCCCTGGCACTGGGATCTGTATCTGTACCCATACAGTCCCCCACTCTTCTTCTGCACTTATCAGATATTCCCTATCTGACTAATCATGTACTTGCCACTTGCTGGCTGCACTGCCCTTTTCACTCCATTTATTTTATTTATTTCACTTATTATTTATTCTTTTCTCTCCTCTGTTCCGCACTTTCCACTTCTCCCCCTTCCACGCATTTTCCCCCTTTCCCTTTTCCATGAACTTGTGCGTTCTTAATGTCACTGGGCCTAGTACGATCGTTATTGGTGTTCTCCCCTGTTCCCCTCCCTTTGCTTGGTGGCTTTCTGAATCACTTGCCTATGAGCACTATATAAATGAAATATCATATCTTTTTGGGAGAGTGGTGTGGCTGATCGTGTTGAAAGCTGCTGAGAGGTCAAGGGTTTGAACAGGGTTTGTGTCGGGGGTGGGGTCAAAGAGGGGGAAGAGGTGGTATGCGAGAGGGAGGAAAGTTGCTAATTTAGTGTTGGTGGTGAGGTTCCTTTCAATGGTATGTTGTAGTAGTTGTCTGACAGAGCATCACAGAGTGCTTGTGTGATGGTTGCATGTGGGTTCAGCAGTAAGGCATCTTGAATTCTCTGATCTTTTTGTGGAGTTCATTACAGGGGTTTTTGGTGTTATTTTTATTTCATTTATTTATTTTAGTGAGCATTTGTAAGGCACTTTTTACAACAGATGCAGGTGCTATAGAAATACTTTTTGGCTTTCCTGATTTCTCTCCTGTAAATTGTAAATTGTAATTGGTTATTTATAACACGCTGTAGGCTCGGTTCTATCTAGCAAGAGTGGATTTGTTTTGGGGAAAAGGGGTTGGCCTGTCATTGGCGTTCCAGGCAGTGGTTGTGGGTTTTAAGGGATTTGAAGGAGGGCCTGAACCACCTGGGAGAAGGACTTGTATGGTCAGAGGCAGATTTGAGGGCATGCAGGGGAGAGGGCATCAGAGAGCCACCAGTCGAAGTGGATGGGGGAGCAGGTTTCTCCTTGACGGACGAGTGGGGGAAGGGTGGAGAGAAGTGATGAGGACAAGTTTGGGGACATAGTTAACTTGTTCCAAAGGGGTATCCAGGAGGAGGAGGCACGGGGGAGAGGTGGGGTGGCGAAAGGGTATAAGGAGTGAAAAAAGAATGGCAGAGTGATCAGTCCAGAATAGGTGGTGGGAGAGGGTGGAGGAGATCGGATTGGTGGAGCTGAAAACTGCATTCAGGGTTTGACCAGCAATGTGGGTGGGCCCTGATATGAATTGGGGCAGGTTGAGGGCTTTCAGGTTGTCGGTGAGATGATGGGTCATGGGGTTGGAGGGGATGTCAAACCAAATGTTCAGGTCACCTAGTACGGTAAGCACTGGATGAGAGATCATGATGGCTGCTATGGAGTCGCTAAGAGAATCTGAGAAAAGTTCTGTTATAGCCCGGGGTCTGTAAAGGAGGAGGAAGTAGTGGGTGAACGAGGGTGACCGTTGGATTCACAGTCGTCACTGCAAGGTTGTTTCTCAGAGTGTAGGGTTGTGAGCTTAAGTTTGTGGATGATGGCTATTCCCCCTGCTCTGCCGGATCTGTTGTGCATAATCAGGGAGTAACCAGGGTGGAAGGCCTAATGTGCAGTAGGAAGGAAGTCATCAGAGAACCAGGTTTCTGTAATGAAGAGGATGTCCAGATTTTCATCTGCGATAATGTCGAACATCATGTGTTTGTTTCTGGCGACAGATCTGGTGTTGATGAGTATGCATGGGGTGGATGGGCAGTGGCCGGAGGAGGGGGGTGATTGAGAGAGGGTTTGGTATCTTGAGAGGGGGTTGCGAAGGAGAGGATAGGGGGAGCCAGGGGTTGGTTTAACGATGGAGGGTTTTGGAGGGAGGAAGTGGGAAGTGGTGAGGGGGGATGGGTTAGGGGGAAAGGAGATTGAGAAAAGGGTAGGAGGCTTGCAGCTTGAGGGGGGTTAGGAGTTATTGTATAGAGGGGGCTATTGGAGTTTACAGGTGAGTGAAAGAGAGGTTGGATGGGGTTAGAAGAGGGAAGGGAGTAGATGTGTTGGTGAGTGGGACAGGATGAGATCAGGGAAGGAGGGTGGAGAGGAGTGAGGGGAGGAGGGTCTGTGGATGGAGGGGCTTCTGTGTCTAGCGCAAAGTGAGGGTGCCAGAGGGGTGTGGGTGAGGGTGGGAGGGGCTGCTTATTGGGGAGTCTTAGCCAGGGCTGCGCAGACAGAGTGAGTTGTATTGTTTGACTTACTTCAATAGGTTCTGGTTTGTCAGTTATCCAGTGTTTTGGAGATTGTATCACTGACATGTTTTTTAATGGCTTAATCAAGTCCCGTGACAATAGGGTGATTCAATTAAGCAATTGATACCTATAATAAAGTATGGAACAGCATATTCTAATTTAAAAAAAAGTAATATCTCTTTTAAGCCAATTATAATACTGGAGGGACTTTCTACCAGACTACGAGGATGATTTATAAAGACATGGGGGATCATTACAAGTCTGTCGGTCCGGAATTAAGGGTGCCGGTAGCAACCTACTGGCACCCTTTCTGGGCCATCAGACTACAACTGTGCTTGCCGGCGCTGTTGTGAATGGCAGGCCTGACCTGCCGGGCGCAACGGCCCCAGTAGGCACAGTTGCCATGGAAGCAATTGCACAGTTACTAACAGTGCCAGTGCTTCCGAGTCCCCATTCCCATGGAGTCCTAGCAGTCTCCATGGGAATGGGGACCAACATTTTCTACTGCCTGTTATCATGGGCCGCCGGGGCTTGTAATGTCCCGGTGTCACCGGAATCTCAGGTGGCGGAAAGGGTGTTACAGTCCGGCGGCAACCTGCCGGTAGCACTGGTGGGTTACTGCCAGACTTGTAATGACCCCCATGGACTGAGATGAATGTTGTGATGACCTGTATTACTTAGCCTTTGGCAAGATAGCTTTATTGAATTGCATTCACCATAAAACAAGCCCTGACATTATTTGAGTACTATGCTCTTATAAAATCTTTTATGTCTTATCTTATCTTATTAGCATTTGTAGAGTGCACCGCACGCCCAAGGGCATCTTGGCGCTGTCGCAACATTAAAATTAGTTAGCAGGGAGCGGAGATTATCTAAACAGAGGGGTCTTCAAAAGGAAATGGAATGAGCAGTGGTTTCTGGTAGCGCATTATGGCTGTGGGAGAGAGTTCCACAGCTTAGCCGTGACCCCAGAGAAAGCACAGCCACCAACTTGGGTAAGACGAATCCGAGGCACCTGAATGGTAAGAGATTCCTGAGACCGCAAGAAGCGATTTGGCACATATGGACAGAATTTAAGCTGCAAGTATTCCGCTCCAGTGCCACAAAAGGCTTAATGCACTATGCACATAGAATTAAATTGGACTCTTTGGATAACATGAAACCTATGCAGCTGTCTCAAAGTACGAGAAATTTGCATAGAGAAAGGGGTCTGAATTACCATTCTGGCTGCAGCATTTTTCAGGAGCTGGAGGTGGCACATTAAATGAAGTGGCTGGGCTAGATAGAAGGAATTGCAGTAGTCGATTGAGCTAAGCAGAAGCAAAGCTACTGCATGAGCGTGCAGCCTAGATGGAAGAGAGAAGAGCACCTTGCGCAAGAATCTAAGTTTGTAGTGCCCCGATTGGCAGACAGACGCTACTTGTGCCTCAAGAGAGGGAGAAGATGAGAGCAGGGTCGGACTCGGGCAAGAAATAGGCCCGGTCATCCAAAAAAACATGGCCCACCCTTCGCTTGAAAAAAGTGGCCCACCCCTCGCCTTACGACCCTTGACCTCTGATGACCCCACCCCAAACTGACATCCCGGAACAGGAAGTGGCATCAAATAGCATTGTTCCTAAGTACCCTAAATTACTTTGAATCCAAGCAAACGTCCAAGGCGAAATGATAATATGTTATTGTATGCCACTTACGCTTAAGCTCTTTTTTATAGAACAAATATGCATACAATATCACCCAACCTGTGTTGGTACTCATTTATGGACCTAAGAAGGATGAAAGGCTTTTTGAAAAAGAAAAAAAAAAGTTTTAAAAAAAGTATTTTTTTTCAAATTTTTTTTTCTTCCAAACCGGCCCAGGCATGGCCAGAAACCGGCCCCCACTCCCCAGGGACGATTTCGGCCTGGCCACAGGCCAAAAGGCAGAGGGGCCAATCCGACCCTGGATGAGAGCCTGACACCTAGATTCCTCACCGATGACACTGGTGCCGGAAAAAAAACAAAAGAGGGATGCCAGAAGGAGGGTGTCCACGAGGAGAGAGCAGAAGGAGGACCCACTACCAAAACCTCTGCTTGTCCCCATTCAACTTCAACCAGTTGTTGCTCATTCAACAGTCCATGGCCTCAAGGCACCCCCGTAGCTGAGACGCTGGACCAGTTGAGACCAATCCAGCTGAAAGATTATCTGGGTGTCATCAGCATACGAGTAGCACCGGAGACAGTGTGATGAGCTCACCCAACGGTTTGATGTTTATGATGAATAAAGTATGGGGCAAAGCCGACTCCATTAAAACCCCACAGGATAGATGAAGAGAAGAAGATTGAAATGGGGGGAGTGAGAGCGATTGAACCCGGTCCAACAGAAAGGAGTTAAACCAAAGCAGAACCTGCAAGGCAATCCCAGCCCCGGCCAGGCGATCAAGCAAGGTGGAGTTGTCAATGGTGTTAAAGGTGGCTGACAGCAGAAATCCAAAAAGCAAGGACAATGCAAACACTATGCCAAACACATTTCCGAAGCAAACAATACACAGAAAGAAAGGTTCAACACCATTAACGGGATAAAGAACACAACCTTGTGCAATAATGTCCACACTCCCCCACAGAAACTCTGTGACAACCTTGCAAAACACTTTAAAAAATGAAGTCATAAACATCCAGCAAGTCATTAGCACTATGCTCGAGGACATAAGCAACTATATTACCACCAATGCATCCCCAGAAGCAAATACTATGATCAACTGTTTTCCAGTGATCTCCACAGAAAACATCAAATGACGTGGACTTACATGCTACATATATGCAGCTGACACTCAAATCATCTGCAAAGTCGCCACCAGCAGACCAAACCCTTGTTAATTGTCTCTCAGAAATCAATGTGTGGATGAGCAACAGCAACCTTAAACTCCACCTGGACAAAACTGAAATCATGATCATGCACAACAACTCTTCTATCCAACCGCCCATACCATGGCCTACGGAAATAGAAACCAGACTAGTAGCCTCCAAAGTGGTTAACATTTCTGGAATCCTGATGGACAATGAGCTAACACTGGAACGCCACGTTAACATTGTAGTAAAGAAAGATTTTTTCCACCTACGATATATCAGATTATTACTGTTTCTCACTCTTAGACACAGAACACTCACCATTATCTCACTTGTGATGTCAAGAATTGACTGCCAACAGCATCTACCTTGGCATGCTTGACTACCACACCAAAAAATTACAGCAAATCCAGAACTCAGCAGCAACACTTCTCCTAATACACAATAAGAGAGAACACATCACACAAGCACTAAAATGACTACACTGGCAACCACTTAAGAAAATGATCTATTTCAAAACATTCTGCATTCTTGACAGAGCAATTCACGTCCAAGGAGCAGAATTCCTGCAAAAGAAAATCTTCATCTACAGACCAAACAGAATCCTGAGGTCTAGCAATGACATGGGCCGTGCACTCAAACATTATTCAAAAACAAAATATGGTGGCTCAGCATTTTCAAGCATCTCAATACAACAGAGGAACACCTGACCTTCAGGAAAGCAGTAAAAACATTGCTTTTCAATATGCTGATCAAACTCACAAGCCATAGGCCATTGTCAACGAGAGATCAAATAGAGCTTACCACGGCAAACTGAGTTTCAGTTACCCCAACAAGCTACCTATGCGACTGCAACTTAATCCAATGCCATGAGGAGTGCATTCCCTTTCCCGCACTAACCTATACTAAAACCCTCCATGCTCTTACAAACATACCACATGCAAACCAACTATATCACACTCAAACAACAGTTAAAACACCCCCCGCACACCGACACCAAATAGCAGAACTCGGAGTGCGTATGAGTGTTGTTTGTGTTGGAAGCTCTACCAACATTTCCTGACTTCACTGAACTACTTGTATAGCGGTGGATTGTGTAGCTGCCCACGTTGTTGTCTACAAGGAGGAGCATAATTCAGCATAAAACCCCTACCTTTGTCGCGGAGCGACTTGGAGTGCATAGGAGTGTTGTTTGTGTTGGAAGCTCTACCAACATTTCCTGACTTCCACTGAACCGCTTGTATAGTGGTGGATTGTGTAGCTGCCCAAGTCGTTGTCTACAAGGAGGAGCATAATTCAGCATAAAACCCCTGCCCCTGTCGCTGAGCAACATGGAGTGCGTAGGAGTGTTGTTTGTGTTGCTTGGGGTGCACAGGCGCTGGCCATATGGCTGGCCGTGCCTGAGCTAAGAAGGGTGAAATACCTCGCAATGCTCGAAACAAAGACAGTGCGCCGGAAGAGCCTAGGACTTCTATGAATCAGCCATCCATGCCCAGTTCACTCACTGATCTTGTTGACATTGCTGGCGATATGATCGGTTGCCACCCACTGACAAGACGCCAACAGCGCTTTCTGATTGCAAGTTCTGAGGAAACGATGAACGGCTGTCTCCCTTCCACCATAAGTCCGAAAACCTTTGCTACTAGCAGGAAGCGTGGTTGTTCCTTCACTTCTGTCTCGACAGTGAGTGATGTATTTTTGGACTGCTTCTCTAACCCTGCTAGTAGTCCACTGTTTCTTACTCTTGAAAATGAATGCGTGTCCTGTGCTATGAGTGACACATGTGCGGAAGCACACTTAGAAAGTTGTAATGTCCTGTCTCTATGATCATCATTATCTGTTAGGATGAGTCCTCTGTTTATTGTTGTTATTTAGTGGGCTGTGACCCACGTGTGCAAGGGGGCGGGGTTACCGCCCAGCGAGCAGTTTCGTTGAGAATAAATCCAGGTTCAGACGTAACTACCTGTCTCTGTGTCTCATTGACTTATTGCCTTGCTTGATTACATTGCATATCCAGTCTGAATGGTGAAGCGTCAAGCGGCGCTTATTCAAAACATAACAAAAGTCACTTTGGAAATGAATTGTCAACACGGAAAAACAACAATTTGATTGTCAGTACAAGCATTTTGTCTTCGCAAGCTAACATGGAAATTCGAAGAGTTCAGTCTCTTCAAACGTTAGCACGGAACTCTGCAGGTCCATTACACACGTTAATAACAGAGTAAGAGAGCGAGGCAAATCAGCGGAAACCTACTCCATACGACTACAAATGCGACTGTTCCGTTGCCAAAGGGGAAAAAAATACATTATCAAACACAAGAGGGGAAGAGCCCGCTCTAAATGTGACACTGGACGACAGTACAAATTCTACCAACCACGGAAATATTAAGAACACGCAATTTACAGTGCCAGGACAAGCAGACTTATGTAATTCGAAACAAAGTTTGACTACTGCTGCTAGTGAAAGTCAACAATGTAATGTTGAAGATTCGCCCAGACGCAACTCGATTGCTGTTGCGGACAAAATCCTAGGCAACCTAATTGCACTAAATTCCAAAATTGGAAAACAAAACATATCTGAGTCCATCTGTCAAGCGGATGAAACCACAAAGGTTGAGGCACTGCGTAAACATGACCAGCTGGCTGCCGACTATGATGAACATCAGCTGTCACTTATGGAGAAGTTGGAACTCAGCCAAGGCAAATCGCTAACGTTGCCACCTCTAAAACGAAAAAGGGTGCAATCTAGCACTGAACGTCATGTTACTCATTCTCAGAAAAGGCATACATCAAAACCCATAGCAAGAGCGAACAAAGCTAATGTATTGAGCGATTCTGATTCTTCATCTGATAGTTTAACTTCAAATTCGCCATATGTGAGATATGAGAGTAACAATCTAAAAAGACGAGTTCCGCGATATGGCGCGAAGTGGATGACGGTTTCCCAAAATGAAGATCTAGCGAGAAAGCTTCTAAGGATCTAAATCCTCTGATAATGGCTGCACTTACAATCTCTATGTCCCCTTTCACCAAACTCTATGAACAACTTAATGAGAGCTTAAAAGATCAGAATACACTGATTGCTCTGATAAATACAAAAATGGTATCAGTGGAACAGGAAATCGCAATAAACAAACAAGTGCTGACATCCGAAAGCATCAGAAGCGAAGCATGCTCAAAAGTCATGATGGAACAAATAAAAAGTAGTGCGGCTGATAAGCGCCTGCTAGCTGAAGTAGCTCGAGAAGCACTAGCCTTATTGCAAACGAAAAATACCAACAGTGATCTGGACATAAAAAGTAAAGCCGGAATAGCTGACGGCATGACAGCTGAGCTTCCAACCGCGATTGCAGAAAGCACAAGACCCTGGGTAGATGGATTGGTGTCAAAATCCAAACAAGTGATAATCGATCTAAGAGAAAACCAACACCCAAGAACGGAAGATGATAATCTAAATGCCACATTAGACCATTGTCAGCGCAAAACAATGGAGGAAACGAATATATCCAACAAAGCAGCTTCCAAGGCTAAGCAGACAGTGCACCAAGCACATGACGTGAGTGCTTCAGATTTACTGGCTACCACCAATGATACTGCAATAAGGCAGTGTGTTACCAGTAAGAAACAGTTACACCTAACCGCGATCGCCACACTTCAAAAAGAACAATGTAATCGCCATGTAGAGAGTGACCAAATGGAGTGTATACCCTCGACTTCAGCAAATGCAGCTGATATAGTTGGCAATCCTGACGATATGGGAATGCATGAAGATACCCCGGTGACACATGCCAGAACTGCTGCACAAAAAAACATACCCAAAGGAAATAAGCCAGCGGAAGGAGACATTTATTCAATATTCAGCTTAAAGAGCCAAATAAGAAATCTGTGACCAAAAATACCATGGTTAAAAAAACTTAAAATATGAGAAAACGAATTGCGCCACAAAGAAACAACTGTAGATAATTTTTGAGGAACATAAAAACCTTTCACACGATGGCGTTGCTAAGTAATATCTCTGACAAAAAGCCTGGTAATCTCGCCTCAACAAAGATGACGAGAACTGTTAACTCTGGATACAAAACAGATGAGAGCGATATTACCCCCTCTAAGGCAAGCACCTCTGTTGACTTAATGAACATGTAAACATATGAGGTAAGTGACGACGAAAACGAGCATATGATGAAGTGTGTTCCTGTACAGAATGGCAAAAACATCCCTCAAAAAGACCAGACAGACGTGCCCATACCTGTTACCCACGCAAAGCAATCTGAGCAAAGTGACAAAAGATGTGTCTTTATAGATGTTGAAGACAACCACAACAGCGAGAACACAGAACCTGCACTGATGGATGCGATCCCTCAAAAATGTCTCACCTTGGATGCGAGAAGATCGCAAATTGAAGCTGCAAATGCACTCAATCCTCAAAAACTGGATTTGAATGCAATCACAGACAAGAAAAAAAGAGTACCTGCACAAGTACCACAAAAAATTCTCAAAAGAGAATAAATAAGGTATCCTTCGACATAGCCAAACATAACCATTGGGAAACAAAGACAAACCATAATTCCCATCCGACTCACAAAAGAGGTGAAGTTCGACAATCTCAAAATTAAAAAATCGCAGCGCAACATTTGCTGTGATTAGAACGACTAGAAAAAGAGAAGGATGGCCTGATACTGAACAGGAGCAATGTACTGAGACTCTTTCATCATATTCCACAGCTGAGGACGGTGACTACGAACGACATTCAAACAGTGGAATTTGAGGATGAACACATACACGATTGTGTAGTTCTACACATTACCTCTAACATCATATGCAATCTGATACTGAAAACATCTCCCTTTATTATTTTGTTGGGATTCGATATCACAAAAATTGCTGAGAGGAAATCGTCCTTAACATCCTTTCGAGGCGACAGATCACCTACCCATACATTACCAGGGAAGCAAGTTTCCGAAAGCTTACTAACTGAGAAGTCGAGCCTTACTTTGACTCATAAATTTGATCATCATAAACCTATTGAAAATGGAAGCCATACGTCAACAAAAAAAAAATCTACTTAGCCTTTGTAGACCTGTCAAATGCGTTTGACACGGCTAATCGCCAACTACTATGGGCCAAATTAACAAAATGGAGATGTCCAGAAAAGCTTTTAAGTCCGATTAAAACGCGTCATAGAGAGACAAATAAAAATCAGACTGGACAATGCTGGAGCACTAAGCATGCCAATAATGACTAATCACGGTGTCAAGCAGGGATGCCTGTTAGAGGCTACCCTATTCTGTCTATTTTTACTTGACATTGGAGAAACATTATGGGCTGTCAGTTCATTCCCTCCAAAAATTAATAGAAAAACGTTGGATTGGCTACTCCATGCAGAAGACATAGTCCTGCTGGACATGACGCCCATCGGTCTTAATCGGAAACAGCAGCCCTAGAAAAATATGTGTCTGAAAACCACTTAAAAATCAATCCAGAAAAATCGGTAATGTTGGTGCTGCAAGATCTTACAAGAGCTAAAAGATGCCACAAAATCAACTAACCAATATGGAGGCTAAATAAAGAACCGCTGAAATGTGTAAAGGTTAAGTACCTTGGCATGTGGATAAATAGCAACCTGAATGACTATCCTTGGGTGGAAAACGTAAAGCAAAAATGTAAACAACTGGCGTGCCAAGGTGCCAAAATAAACAGGAAATATGGTAAATTTTCCTTACAACCTGCAATTGCTCACTACAACCAAAAAACAGTGGCAACTTTAATTTACAGAGCAGAATGTGCTCTGGGAGTACCGTATACGCTATGGCCGTTATTAGAAAATCTATACTGGAGTCGCATACTAAATCTACGGAAAGGCTTGCCAGCAGCATGCCTGCGATATGAACTAAGTCTGGTGTTGTTAAATGCGAGAGTCCTTTGGAATATGCTCTCTGTATACAGAAAGACCATCATCGACAATCGCTCACCTCAGTTTGACATTCTAGCTGACTTAGCAAACGGGAACTCCAACTCAACTCCAGCGAAGTGGGCCGTGGCTTGCGCAAACTAGGACTGGTGTACAAAAATAGCAGATAGAAATTGCTACAAATTGATGGAAGAGGCAGCCCAAGAAGGAAAAAAGCGGAACACTTTGCATCAATATATGGCGAAGGCACCAAATACTAAGCATCAAAAAACCATGTTGAAGTTCCGTCTTAATCTGATCGACACGAAAGTGAGCCTAAACCTCAGACACAGAAAGAGCGACGTGAACTTGACATGTCGATATTGTGGGAAACATCTTGAGACACTGAAGCACTTAACCCTGTACTGTCCTGGTCTGAAATCCATAAGATCAATACATCTAGGCAATGTGGTCAGGCAAAATTTAACGCTCAGTGGAGAAGAAATGTGGATGATGTTTGCAAATCCAAACCATAAAGTAGCATACGCACTGGTGAACTTTTTATGTAAACTGGAGTTGAAGCTTATGGACTCACATGAGAGCGAAACCAATAATTGTCCGTTGCACAACTAAGAAATAGGTGGCAGCTCAAACAGATGATTCAGTGTTTGTAATTTTTAAAAAGGTTGTTATAAACTAAATGAAATTAAAGAAAATAACAGAACTCCACACCTCCTCCAATAACTTACACAATCTCAACATGGTCAATGCATCCATAAACCATGGGCACACAAGGAATGCCATATGGACGCAAACACCTTGCCCGCCCACCACCCACACCACTTAAAAGCAAACCAGTGACCAGTTTTTCTGAACTGAAACTACCAACACCACAGCAAAAGCACTTTTGTGCTCTCACTCTCCTCCCACTAACAAACCATCTCCTCCCTTATTTTCAGATGTGCCAGGGCCCAGGAGACCATGAAGATGGCAACAGTGAAAGTATACCTGTTGTGATGCTACTCTTTAGAGCAGGCAGTCTCCCTGTCTGAAATGTATTTGTAAGGACCCCATGATGCATCATCCCTATGTGATGTCATAGAATGTTGATTGCTGCATCTCTTGTATGTGTTCTAATGTTGTCAGTTGGAGAAAAGTTGCTGAAGGGAAAGGAGCCTCTGAGTGTTGGGGGTCTTCTTCCCTCTTGAGAATCTAAAATAAATACTTATATACAACTTACCTGCCTCCCCATGCCTCTTCATAACAATGGCGACGAGGATGGGATGTGAGGCCATTGGAGGCAGGTGAAGAGAAGACCCCCAGCTACCAGCCGCATCCGCTCAGCCTCGCCCGGCGTTGAGCGACGGCTTGCGATCAGCTGTTCGCATCGCTCCCGAGGTCCGCTCCGCCCGTGCCTGGCGTCGAGTGACCCGAAGCAGGAGTTTCCTTCCCCGTGTGCAGCGTGGACATCTGCGCTGCTGAAGTGAGAGGAACCGGCCCGGTGCCGCCCGATGTCCGCGGGCTGCTCCGCTGTGCCCGCGTTGAGCGGCCCGCTGCGGCGAAGAGTGCATACTCGACCCGGCGGCGCCATTCCTGGAGGGGCCATCCTGGAGGAGTGACTGATCCAGTCGTGAAAGGTACAGTCCTGGAAAGGCCGCTCCGCTTCCCCGTAGCGACGAGCGGCCATTGAACTGTTCCAAAGCGGCGTTCGGCGGCGATTGGCGTTCCCACAACCCCCACAAGTAAGTGTTGTCTATGTACCTGCGCTGTTCTCCTACAGACTCTTCCGGGCCCCTTTTGCCTGGATCGTCTGTTCAATAAGCCCAAGGATCTACGAGAGGGAGTTACGATGTGAGGCCGGCTCTGGATATAGTACTGCACGTAATAGAGGGAGAAGCCAATCTGAGTGGAAATATGAAGATTCCATAATCTACCGCAAGGAGTCTGATAGAGGGAAAAGCAAACTGAGGAGAAGGCCTACACTCATTGCCAAGTCGTGGTGTTTAGTAGAGGAAGAAGCAGACTGAGGAGAAGGACTGCATCCTAGGTGAAGTTGCTACCTGACGTGCAGAAAAAGAAAAAGGGGCAGGCTGAATATTCTCTGCGGCATCCACGCAGTTTAGATATGTTATTGCAAGCAACATTTGCAAGCCTCAGTGCTGTTTAGGGACCCCCTACCTCTTATTTAGCTGGACTGGTGCATGCCACGCTTGGAGGAAGACATCTGAAGCACTGAATCTAAATAAAAACTATAAAGGTGTTCTATACTGTGGAAGAGGGGTGATACCTGCCGTCCCATGCATTAAGAGATGGCAGCCTTACCTGGCATATCAGGCCCACCCATTTTTATGCCTACCCCAGGGGCGGCGAAGATTGCTGGCCTCAATGGCGCAAGGGGTTTATGCACTACATGAAAGCGGCCGGGGGAACAGCTTATTCCAGCGAGAGGAAGGTGGCATTATTGCTACATTTTCTAGGCTATGAAGGTCAGAGGATTTTTGAAACTCTTCCTCAACTAGTAGGTGATGGGAGTGGTGATGACTTAAATGAGTTCGAGTTGGCCTTGTTGAAACTTGATAAGCATTTCAACCCGAAAAGGAGCACAATTTTGGAACGATACAATTTCCGCATGCGCATACAAGCTCAGTGTTAAGAAAGGATTACTGGTGGCCGGGTTTTGATAAGGAGATAGAAAATCGTTTGGCTAATTGTCAGTTTTGTGTTAAGAGTGGAAAAGGAGTTATAGCCAAGAAACAGCCATTGGTGGATGTAGGTCTCTCATCAAGGATATGGAGTGATCTTGCCATGGACATACTAGGTCCCGTGGAGTTAGGTTATGGTCGTGGAAAATACATTGTTTTGGTTGTAGATTTGTTTTCCAGATGGGTGGATTTTAAAATTGTAAGAGACATCACTGGAGAGAGTATGATAAAAGTGTTGCAGGAGATTTTTGCAAATGAAGGTTTGCCCGAAAGCGTATTGACGGACAACGGTCCCCAGTTTATAGGGGGAAGCTTCACCAGTTATCTAAGGAAGTGTGGAGTTGGTCACAAAAAGACTTCATTGTATCATCCCAAGTCAAATGGAGTGGTTGAAAGGATGAATAGATGTGTGATGGAGAGTATACGTATGGGAGAGGAGTGTGGTTTGGATAGGTTAGCCATGATACAAAATAGGATGTGGGCTTTGAGGATGGCGCCACACTCTACAACCGGTTTGTGCCCATTTGAGCTCATGAGGGGCAGGAAGCCGTATTCCATGGCGTGTCCACCATGGCTTGGTAGGAGTAGGGAGACGGATCTGGTTGTGGATGAAGTGAGAAAGTCATTGGTGAAGAAGAAGTCAAAATGGGTCATGCGTGAAAACCTGAGGAGAGGAAGGGAAGAGTTACTGGTGGAGTGTGGAGATTGGGTCAGGATAAAGAAGGGTTTCATCAAGAGGAAGGGGGACTCTCTTTATTCGGATCCTGTCAGAGTTGTGGCAGTCATGAAGGGGGATGTACGCGTAGCTGGAGGGCAAGTGTGGAATAAAGATAGAATCGTCACTGTGAAAAGAGGTAATGTGTGAGATGGGAGTCGGAGAAAGAGTTAAAGTTAAGTTGTCTGTAGATTATTGTTTAGTTGAAAATAATTTAGTGAAATGATAATTTTGAGTAAAAAAAAAAGGGGGAAGATGTGTTGTGATGCTACTCTTTAGAGCAGGCAGTATCCCTGTCTGAAATGTATTTGTAAGGACCCCATGATGCATCATCCCTATGTGATGTCATAGAATGTTGATTGCTGCATCTCTTGTATGTGTTCTAATGTTGTCAGTTGGAGAAAAGTTTCTGAAGGGGAAGGAGCCTCTGAGTGTTGGGGGTCTTCTTCCCTCTTGAGAATCTAAAATAAATACTTTTATACAACTTACCTGCCTCCCCATGCCTCTTCATAACAATACCTCCCACTAATTGAACATAACATAACATAACATAACATAACATACTTATTGAGAATAAATGAACACGTTGTTTATGACTTGCCTTCTCGGACCTGTTCTAGCAGATCTTTTGCCACTGCTCGTAACTTATCCAGAATCTTTGCCCAGCCAGCACTGAGTCGTTCATAAATGTCTGAGCTGAAACTGAGTAATGTCTGGAAGAAGGCCGGGAGGTCCAAGTCTTGCAGAAAGCCACCATCCATCACAGAATCCTCAATGACCAAGGGCATTGCTTGGCTCTCTAGCAAGCCTTTGTCAGACATCAAATACTCATAGGATGGCTGATCAAAGCCATGCTGCAAACTGTTATATAATGCAGTGCTTTTATTAAACACAGCTTGGATGTCGGTGTTCAGCTTGCCGAACCAGTTTTCAATCTTCTTCATCTTCTCATCCTCATTGGAATCCTCATCGAACCATAGATCATGCCCATCTCTGCTCTGGACAATAGAGGACAATGAAGAAATTCCTCTGAAAAACTCTTCAACCTGTTTGAAAGAAACAAGCACACTGTTATCTCAGGCTTCCTTAACTCACCTCAACTCATTGCTATTAGCATTTTTATCATTACTTCTAATGTTGGTTGCAGCTATCTATATTTGGGATGTCTGAATCCATGATCCTTCCCTTCAATCGCAAAAGGTCAGCCATGAAAAATGAAAAGATCCAAAATGTTTAATTTGATAAGAGAAAATGTTATTAAACAATTATGGTGATACAGAAGTATGAAAGCTCAACATTCTACATGGAACCAGGACAGTGCTCCATAATTTATCTAAAAAAGTAAGAGGAATAAACGATGATATGAAGAAATGTCTAATTGTCCATACACAGACATCATACAATGTTCAGCACATTGTTGTATGTTAGTGTCCAGAGAACCCAGACCAGTAGGAGGCTCAGTGCCCAGTAACTAGTGTGACCTGGTGGGGGGCTGGACACTGGACCCCTCTTGACCTGGGTAAGAAGCCTATCAGGGCTTAAGCCAGAGCAGGTTATATGCCAAAGGTTGGGCGAGGGAGTTGGGAGGGCCCCAGTCCCAGATCCCTCTAAATGTGCCTTGGCTGCGAAGACGGGTTCCACTTTCAACCACCCAATGCGACGGACCCTCAATTCTGGGCCAAGTTCTCTTTTCTTTATTTCAGAACTTCCTAAACCATGACGCACTGCCACACTGAGCAAGCCCATTAGACCACTGAAGGTAAGTGACAATCCCCATGTAGATGTTAACATTCCGATGATTGTCATAGAAGAGAAGCATTACTCACCACAACCTAAATGCACTGTAACACCAACCCACCAACCCAGGAGGAAAAACCAGAGGCTATTAAAACACACATGCCAAAAGGTGGCGGGCTAAAACCGGGTTTTGTAGCGTTGTACTACAATGACCTAACCCTGGAGGAAACAACAGCTTTGGATTCGTTTAGTGTTAGCTGAAACCCGGGACCAAGTGAGGAAGGGAATCACAGGTATAGAAGATGCAGAAGAATGAAACAGATTTGCAGTTGAGGTCAGGAGGTGGCGGAAATGGACCGAGAGTCCAAGAGGAGGGAGGAAGGTGGAGCAGAGTATTAAAAAATCTGTGGATGAGTTGGATTGAAGTTCAGATGAGGTACTGTGGAGAGGGTAAAACTGTAATTGTAAGAGTGTATGTGAGAGCTAGTGGAGCCAGGTGTAAATGGTAGAAAAGGGGTGAAGGGAAAGTATAGAGGGTGAAAGAGAGAGTAGAGCAAGAGTGAGTGTGAGAGAACGCTGATTGGTAACAAGAGTGTTGTAGTGAAGGGGAGAGAGAATGGAGAGGCAGGAGTTGCAGAGGGAAAAGTTGGAGGGCAGAAAGAGCAGTTGGTGGAATAGGGAAGCAGTAACGATAGGAGGGAGAGGAGTATGAGAAGTTCAGAGGGACAGTGGAAGAAAGAGGTGGGAGGAGAGAGAGGGGACAAGGAAGAGAAGTAGAGGAGAGAAGGAAGAGAGAGAGTGAGAGAGTGAGAGAGAGAAAGAGCGAGCCGAGAGAGAGATAGAGAAAGAGAGAGAGGGACAGAGAGAGAGAGTGATAGAGGGAGAGAGAGATAGAGAGAGAGGAAGAGACAGCAAGGAGGCAACAAGACTGGAAATAGTGGGCAGTGGGAATAGAAGATGGGAGAGTACGTGGCAGAAGAACAGAGGGACTAGAAAGGGAGAAGCAGTGCCAGCCCCAGGTCTTCCAGCCCCCTGTGCAGGATCTTTGGGTGCAGCCCCCCGACTGTTCGGGTCCACGCACACGTAGGCGGCCCAGAATAAAATGCCAAGCCACAATAAAAAGAAAAGCGATGTTGGGTACATTAAAAGTCATGCCAAAGTAAGAAAGGGCCAGACTGGCTGCCCCAAATGCCAGTCTAGCCCAGTAATAACATATACCAACTTGCTTTATGGAGATGCCCAAAATTAAAAGTCATGTGTAAGGAAGGCATGGTATCGAACAGTGAAGACAGACACAATTGATCACAGTTCAAGGGTGTTTATTGAACTTTCAAATGGGTTGGTAAAACGCCTATCTAATCCTAAATCTAAAGATGGGAGCAAGCTACGACCATCAAATAATAATAACGCAGTCCTAGCAGAGTCTTGGCAAAATAAAACGGCCTATACTAAGAATGGTATTGCCAATCCCTACTTCTAAATACAAATGGTGTGGGGTACAATGCAAAAGAAAAGTGTTCAAGAAATGATATGTCAGAATAGTTGAGATGTTGGCTTCCCTTCCCCACGTTTTCAGCACGGGACAAGGCAGCACCCTCGAGTTCAGCACATACTCTAGCATGAAGAAGCAGTTCAAAACCTCAGTATCAGGGCCTTCTGTGCCAAAGTCTCTTTGCCATTCAAAGTCTCTTATTGCAGAAACCCTCATGTGACAAACACACATTAAAGTTCCTTTCTTCTCAGGATTTCAAATGCACAATTTCTCAGGTGATTCACTGTTCACCCCGGGCCCCCCTCCACCGGGCTCAGACCCACTTTAACACAATGCTCTCAATTGGTCACCCTCGATTGGGCTTGGACCATTTTATCTCACTTTCAAAACTTTCCTCACTGCATCAGAAATGAAAGACTTTCAACTGTGCGCAGGATTTTGCTTGACATGTCGCAGGATCACTTCGATTCACAATTTCTTTCTCATTAACTTTCACTTCTGCCACTTCTCAGCTTGAAACCTTACAGAGACTTTCGACTGAGCACGCATGTAGCGCCGGACCACTCTGCCAAAGGTATTGTATCTTTCTTTTTAAAGTTCAAGCCTTCATCAGCAATTTAGCTTCACTTTTGTCTTTCATCACATACGTTTTAACAATGTTCATTCCAGTACTCGTTATATAATGTTTCTGCTTGCAACCTTGGCTTCAACACAGACAGGCCTTGTATCGGTCTCCCCAACTCACCTGCTGTGTTGATTTCTCTGATGCTACTTTGTTCTTGGAGCTAAGGATGGTACCACAGTAGCTTCTGCTTCTCCTCGACTCGATTAGTCATGTGGGAGGACCACGGGTATCTCCCACACACAATGCAGGATTCTTCAGACGGTTTCCTGACCTTAAATTGTCTAATCTTGAGGGCTCTTGAAAGTAGCGGTTTCTTGCCACAAAGGTAAAGGGAATTTCCCTCCTTGCAAACCCTTCTTGGTTTGCCATCTTTCTTCCCTCATTCAGCTGCCGTCTTGAAACTGCTGTCCCTTTGTGTGCTTTGCTTCGCTCCCAGTGTACTTTCGTGCTCCACCTTTTATCTGTGTGGGGCAGCTTAATGGAAGTCAGGTGTGAGTGATGGTCAGTAATTGCCTGACCTCGCCTGACCATTGTATTGAGACATGTCATGTATATTGCTCGGGTGTTAGTCTGTTTTCTCCCAGAGAGGGCTGTCTGTGTGAACGTGTTCATGTAGGCAAAGGGGGTGTAGAGTTCCTACATATCCTACCTGGTAGGATGGGGTAAAGGTGTTACAGGGAAGGGGATGCTGCATCTCGTGATCCGTTGTCCCACTCCCACTCCCTGAAGACCCCTCACCCAGCCAGACGATCCTCCTGGACTGGTCCCCCCGACTAACTAGCTCCAAAAGCGATGTTTGTGTCCTGGCCACCTGCAGGACAGGTCCCTGGGGACTAGTGGGTGAGGCACGTTCTGGTTTCTCACACATGCCACAGTACAATATAGGTAGACTGGCTGGCCCAAAATGCCTGTCTAGCCCATTAATAACATATAATATGTAATAACTTGTTATTACTGGGCTAGACCAGCATTCTGGTGCAGCCAGTCTAGCCCTTTCTTACTTTGGCATGACTTTTAATTCTGAATTAAATGCCATGGCACAGTAGGACACATCCATATACAACATTCCTTGCCTCATGTACTCAAACCATTCACTCGTGCACCCATATACCATACTACACTTGCTCATTCACAGTCACACACACACATTACATGATACTACATAACACACATCCTTGCATGGATGCATATACATCATAAACATGCAGCACAAATTCAGCTTTGCGTGCGTGCGTGCACACACAAACACTCACACACATTTTCTTTTCTTACCGACTCCCTTGTTCCGACCAAATCCGTCTTCGTCTGGAAGGCCTCCCACAGTCCAACCTCCACTATGCAGACAGGAAACCAGCTTCCTAGTTTCCTGTCTGCACAATGGAGATTGGAGCGAACAGTGGGGCTGGCCAGGAAGTAAAGTTCTAGCTGCAGCGCAATGCTGCATCTAGAACATTACTTTAAAGTTGGGTGCACCCCAGATTCAAAACATGTGTGCAGGGCCGGCGTAAAGGGCGATGCGGTGCACCCTCCTTTTTGTGTGCCCCTGTGCGGGCGCACCACTCAATCGTGCCATAAGCCGGCCCTGGGGAATGGAGAAGGTGGGAAAGTAGGAGCAAGGAAAACAAGATAGGAAGTAGCAAGGGAACAAGAGTAGGAAGTAAGGGGACTAAAGACCAGGGAGAGTAGTGAAAGGAGCCAGAGGGAGAGAGAGAACAGGAGAGTGTTTGAAGAAACAATAATAAGACTGTCATTTTGGTGAACACTCCAGTGGGGTACCCTTAGGAAGTCCCAAAGGGAGTAAGACAGGTAAGGCCTTGGATTTTAGGCCCTTCCCTGGTAGCAAAGGTACTTTAGACTGTATGGGTTACTGATCTTTAGTGTTCACACTGACCTTGGGCCACAGGGAAGCCTGGCCTAGGGTGAAGGGAGCCCACAAGAGATAGAAGGCCCAGATAGAAACCGACCGTATTCACATTTTCCTGCAGCCTGAAAGCCCTGTCAGCAGAGATATTAACAACAGACTTCTGAGTTTCTTAAGACCATCAGTGACACTAGATAGTACTCAGAGTGAGCCCAGTTGTTCGTGGGTTTGGAGGAGCGGGCTATCAAGCCTTCGAAATCCCTTGCCTGATTCCTGCAGTAAGCAATGTCTTTCAACCAGTACTATACAGCAGGGTCCTGGCCCTGAACCATGTCAGAGGAGCACTGTGCCTAGCAGGAACCAACAGTAGTCTTATACTTCTATACACTTTAGGTATGGCTCTTTTGAGCCCCAAAAGGCCAGGAATGGAGGATACCTCAACCGGATCACTGACCTACAATAAAGCTAGACTGTTCGGACACCACCAGGTTTTGAATTAGAGCCATAAGCCTGTTGGCCAGAACTTTGGCAAACATTTTCTTATCAAGATTTATCAGGGACATGCAGTACCAGCAAGCCTTTGAACACCTTAAAGAATTCAATCAATAAACCACCAGGGCAGGAAACCATGCCCATTGGGAGGTCCTTCATCTAAGCTTTTATTTCACTGGTGGCACGATGAACATGAATGTACTCCCTGACAGCCCCACCTACTGGGACTAGGGGAATCAGATCCAGGGATGAGTTTATTCACCCTCCTTCTCGTCCATTCAGAAGCCATATAACTGAGGGACACATTCTTTAAAGGTATTCTTAATACTGATGTCCGAGGAAGAGACTGTGCCACTTGGGGTTTTAACCTCCCTAATATCAGAATTGTCCCTTTCACATCTCATCCACCAAGCCAGGGTCCTGCTTGGTCTTTCGCTTTCCCTGTGCCTGCAATCCAAGGCCCTATTTCTTAGAAACGTGACCTCACGGTTTCTGCTACCGTGAAAATTCACTTGTGCTGAATAAAAAACACAGAACAATTATAATTATAATCTAAAGAACAACACTACTCTTGCAGAAGAGGCACTCAAGTTCTAGTTGACTAAGCCTGCCTGCCGGATTATCCAATTCCCTAATGCATCTCAAGACTGCTTATTGGAAATGCTGAACCCTCTGGCAAACACCTTAAACACTACCAGAATGTTGCCCTGGAGTTCATGGAAGGCACGTTTGTAGAGGAAAACCTGGGTATTTCCATTTACAGTGTGGGTCAATTAAACAATCCCCCTTCCACCATCACCTTGTCATGGCATGCATGTGACATGGAAGTGATAGACCAACATACAGTGGAGAATGGTTTGATAACATCTGAGGATATTTGTTACAGTTTACTCGTCAGACAATGGAAGGATATAAATTCTGGCCGCGCACTGAGAAATAAAATGTATAACCTCCCATGCTGGCAAGCCAAGCCCGCCAGATGTTCTCCACCAGAACACCAGGACAGGCCTTGAGAGACTTCTAAATGTGTTGTTAGTCCTGTCAAGATGTGTTGAAATTCCCCCCCCCACACAATTGTCATAGGTGAGTAATCTATTTTTGTCTCTGTCACCCATTCCTACTAAGTAATTACAATCATTGACATTGTGTGTAGAAATAGTATTCGGTTACCCAACATTAACCACAGTAACATTATGCTGATCAACTGCACCAGTGGCAATTGGGACAATACCTTAATCACCCTATGAACATAATGGATATTGAAGTGTAGGAATGTATCTATAAAAGTAGCAACTCGGGAATGTGTGGAACAGGAAGAGAACTGGCCGTGGCAACCCAAGTTTCCGGTAAACGACCCATCATGTCGCCCATTTACATTTGTGAAACCCACCCTCTTTTTCTGCAACGAAGATCTTTGGTTTTAGTTTTCTTCTCTTCTTGATTACTGTTCCTCTCTCCTGTGTCCTGACTTATTATTTATTTATTTGTTTATGGTTTTATAGAAAAAAACGTTACAAATAATTTTGAAGGAAGAATAAAACAAAACAGAACAAAGTTAATTTCTGCCATCAAACAACAAGCTAAGGTTATTCCATACATATTCATAATTACCAATACCATTCAAATTCATTAAAACAAAAAGGAGAAAGAAAAGAAATGCCCAAAGAAATAAGCAGAATACAATCGACTTACATCACTAATTGAACCTTTTACACACATCAATTAAAAACCTTAAAATACTCATTTTCAAAGAAATAAGCAAAATACAGTCAACTTGAATTACTAATTGTACATTTTGCACACTTAATTTAAGAACCATACAACACTCATTTTTAAAGAAACATTTTTCCCATGGAACATATTTAACCATAGGCAGTCCAGTGACACAAATTGAGGATTAGAGACATATTTCCCCAAAAAACAGCAATCTCTGAGGTCTTAATGCAAGGCAGTAGATCAATAGATGTCTCAAAGATTCAGTAAGTCGGTTGTTGTTATTTGTAAGTCTAATATTTAGAATTTCATTAGTAGGCAAAACATTAAAACGAAAGCCCATGAAGTTATTTCTAACCTGTTTCCCTGGAAATTGAATCAGGTACGGTTCTACTGTGCCAATTTCCTTTTCATAGGAAATTATATGACGATAGAGTTTAGAACAAATACTTGCATCTATTGTTTTAGACCAGTCATAAAGCCGATTTTCTTTTTTTTACAAAGTTAGGGTTAGTCAATAAGATAACCTTAAAACTCCAAATCGTTCCCAGGATTGATAGGCATTTTGTGCATAATTTATTACCACGCCACTCCCTACCTTTAGTACCAATAAGACAACAGAGATTAGATATCGGTTCAGACCACAGTTTCTTCATGAGCACCAACTTCTTCCACTTCACCAGACTAGTAAGTGACTGAAGGCTGAGCTCATATCTTAGAGATGAAAAAAGATACAACAGGGTAAATGGAATAAGGCCTTCCTCCATATTAAGGCCTCATACCGTGTACGTTCCCCCAGAATCCATTCAAGCTTACTCATATATGTTGCAAGTAACAAGGCTTTCTTTTTTAAGTAGTTCCTATAGAATCCACTGCTAGGATGGGCCACAATTGGGTAACCCAAGTAGACCATATGACTCATAGCTTGTATCTTTATCTTGTTTATTGATCAGGTGAATGAGCATTTCTTGTGCATTTTACACAACTTCAATATTGCCATTTATTTTACGGTTAATAAACAAATTATTTAGTTCCATGTATTCTGTAAAGCTCTTTAATAATCTATGAAGACCAATGGGAGTGACATTCATTGATATGAAGTCATCCGCAAAAGCGATCCATGAAATCTGGATATTGCCCATTTTTGCATCCAAGATCTGATACATATAAGTTAAACATTGTCGGGAGCAAACAGACACCCCTGTCTTAGACCATTAAATGTAGGATTAGCTTGAGACATTAGGTCTTCTTGATTCATGCTCACCCTAACAGAGGATTAATTATGAAGATTAATCAGAATATTCAACAGATCAATGAGCATAACTAGCACATGTAATTTGTGCCTTAACTTCCTACAGTCCACTAAATCAAATGCCTTAGATAGATCCATTGAGGCAACATAAACTGCAGTAGGTGCTTTAGTGAGGACATTATCGTGTTGGAGACTGGTCACTATCAGTCCTCCACAGTTGGTACCCATACCTTTAAAAAAAAAAAAACAGCTTGACTATGTTCAGTATATTCATATCCCTACTCCAGTCTCCTGTGAGTCTGAAGATAATAGAAGCAAACTTGTTTGAGTCCACATCCATTATAGATATTGGTCTATAATTTTCTGGAGATAACCTATCCCCTCTTAAATATAGGACAGACGTATGAAGTTTTCCAAGAATTTGGAATTATCTGAGTCTGTAAGATGTCATTGAACAGAATAAAAAACATTCGAGACCAGAGATCGATATTCTGTTTAAATATCACATATGTAAGGGAGTTAGGGCCCCCCGCTCTTGATCGACTGGCAATAGAAATACTTTTCATAACATCGCCCAAAGTGAAGCCAAGGGAGTAGTGCAGGATCCTGCTTTATACAGTTCTATAAAGTAAGAATCCCAAATCTCTTCAATGACTGGATTAACTGGCATTACATTTTGTGTTCTTTGTAGGTCATTAATCAAAACCCAAAAGGAACGCGAGCTACTTTTATTTAAAGAAGAAAGCATGTTCTCGCTATCAGCATGTAGAAGTTTAGCCCTGAACATCCTTGTCCAATTCCTCAGTCTCTGCTTTATGCCCTTGATCTGAATCTGCATATACATGGGATCAGTCCATCCCCACGTATGTGTCCTGACTTATGCTCCTTCTCTGCTCCATTCCATTATTAATTCTGCTGTTCCTCGTCTATGCTTACTTGCTCCCAATTCTCCTATTTCTGTCACGTTTGCTGCTCTTTGGTGGCTTTTCTTCCCTGCTCGTCTTCAGTTTTGCTATTTATGATTGGTGTAAGTATGTTCGTGGCCCAGCACCTTCCTATCTTCCCTCTCTTGTTACCATTGTTTCCCATAGTTGCCCTCTTCGCACCTCCTCTCTTTTCTCAACCCCTTGTGCCCACTCCTGTTTTTGTTAATTTTCTTTTCAGGGACCCTGAAGACTGATGTGCTCTTCCTATCTTTTTTTAGTTTCCAAAAGTTATCTTTCATTTACCATTCAATCACATAACCACTGCTTCATTAAAAACAGCTTGCTCGACATTCAGTGTGTATGCATTTGAAACAACCCTCCCCAGGCCTAACCCCCACCTCACCCTGCAAGACAAGATGTAATTTGTATGGCCTTGCGTCCAAATCAGGATGGCCGGAATCTATTATTTGACCCCTATGAGAAATCCTCCATAAGGAGCCAAACAACTGCAATGCCCTTAACCATCATTAACAAACCAAGTTTCTGCTCTCTTGGGCCATGTAATCTAGCAGAGATGTATGCTCTATGACTTTGCGTCCAAATAAGGATGATCGCGTAATCCCCCATCTCACCCTGCAAGACATGATTTACTCTCTATGTCCGTGCATCCAAATCAGGATGGTCGGGATCTATTGTTGACCCCTATGAGAAGCTCTCCTCCATTAGGAGCCAAACAACTGCAATCCCCTTAACCATCATTAACAAACCAATTGTCTGTTCTCTAGGGCCATGTAATCTAGCAGCGATTGACAAATATTCTAAAATGTCTTGTTGTTTTGATGAATTGACATCACATTCCACAGTTTCAGAAGCCATTTATTGTTAGACGACGCTTCCCTCTGCCTCCAGTCTGCTCCTGCTCCCAGCTTAACTGTGAGCAAAATGGATGCAATCAATGGGACACTCAGTGAAGACAGAGGATTCCCCACTCCCCCTGGCTTTTAGCTTTGTGTCCCACTCTTGCTTCTTTCTACTCTTTTTTTACAGCTAATCTAGTATGTAGTATGTTTCCTTTAATTTACATATATTATTTTTTACTTGTATTTAACATTTTTGTACAGTCTGACAATAAATCGAGCGGTCTCCAAAAAAACAAAAAACAAACTAGAGTACAAATGATTAATTATTAGGGTTATTTCCAAGGAAAGACACACTTTTAATTCAAACAGCAGGTCAGAATGGCAATCTCACCAGTTTTTCAAAGGGTTCAGGCTCAAACGAACTGCCCTCAAAGGTCACTCAGGGACTCCCCCAGGCGTTACCCATAGTTTTTTGTGTAAACATAGAGTTATTTTGATGGATGCTGTACAATATTCTGTCAACTTGCAGATGGGTGGTAGTTTGGTCGGTGCGTCATACAACCCGCTGCTCTTCAGCTTCTCCTCACCATCTACTCTGTCACAACCTCCTTTGCTCCTTTATCTACCTCCTCTGCTTCTCCTGCCACCTCCACTCTCCTCGCTCCCTTTCTTCAGCAGGTTCCAAAATCACACAATCTCTCTCCAGAAACCCAACTACGTGCTTTCCTCTTCCTGGATTGATTAAGCCACTGTCCTCTTCATTGGGGCCAAACCTTTCCTAGTGGTCTGCATGTTTGAGTTATTTTCAGTCCTGATGTGCTGGGGTCAGGGCAAGGTGGTAAGCCTGCCGAGGTAGCTATTGGCCAGATGATAGCAGCCTCCCCTGTCTGTATCCCAGTGACCATGGACTTGACCATAATGGGATTGTGCCCACAGCACAGCATCTAACATTTGTTGTCCTGACCCAGGATGCACCCTAATCCCTTCACTTTCCCCGTGATGGGTTCAAGGGCACCTGTCAAAGAGAGAGTTTCATCAGTGGTGGCATCAAACGGGACCTCCCACCAGGAAACAAACCTCAGGATTAAGGCACTCCATTCACACCCACTGGAGTATATAGTCCTGTGCCATTTTGATCGTGTAGATGTACAAATATCACAACCAGTATACAGTACAATAGAGGAAAACATGCAGTACATAACTCTGGGTGGAACAAAAGGCCCAGTGTAATCGTGACCCCCCCACGATCTGAGCAGTGCCTCCAAGGGTGTAACCCCTTTTTTGTGCTCATATTGTAGGCTCTAACTGTAATCCCTGACAATGTAAATGGAAATAACGCAACCTGTATGTTGAAAACAGGAGATGGGCTACATTCTAATATGAGTTCTTTGCTATGGTCAGGGTCTGGGGCTAAGGAGATTTCTTCACCTGCTCGTACCAGTGTGAACGTGGTGCCTCCACCAGGAATAAATGTGGGGTGTACTCCCGGATTCCCCTCCTGTAAAGAAAGATTAAGTGATCTACCAAATGCAGGTATACGATCATACAATTAAAGTTAGGAGAATCTCAATAAACAGTTACTCTCACAAGTTATTTAAAAATAACTCCCAGGGTAAACTTTATAGGGCATAAATAAATAAATAAATAAATAAATAACCTCGGGTATTGGAAAACAATTCTGTAAAAGATAAGCACCAGTTATGGCAGTTCCAAAAATGCTCCCTTAAGTTAAACAGGCCAAATAAATACTTAAGCAGACACATATATGAATATATTCCCACCACTGCATTGTTCAAATATCAAACTGCAAAGTGGGTGCAAACCACTCTAAACATATTTATTGTCTTGCAATATAGTCCCCAAACATTCTCTTATTACACTACATTCTTTTTCCCTGAATTGCTTCTACTTGCCTCTTGTTTCACTATCACACGTGTCACAGTTCCGGTGCAATCTCACTGCAGTGTTTGGATGGGACTAGCAAAATAGATTGATAGATTTCTGAATTCTTCTTGGTCTAAAAAGTCACTTCTGACAAAATGGTAGCTACAGTCTACCAAAAAACAAATGAAATAAACAATAACAGAATATCACAGAAATCGCAGACAAATTATAAAAAACCCAAAGATGCCTTAAAAGGAAAATAAAGAAAATCAATATCAGACTTGTGTCTGACACTGCAATACTTGCTATATGATGTAAGCTGCCCTGATCCGTATTATCCTGGAGCTGTGGATGAAGGCTGCTACTGTTGAGGAGCCCAGATTATCTCTACTGGTTGCAGGATTCTTCTTTTCTTCTTTGATTGCATGTCTGTCTCCTGTAGTTATGTTGACAGGTGGACATACAGAGGCAGCTTGCTTATGCATTGCCTTGCTGGTGCAGCGTCCAGTTACCGGCTGGACTGGGGTTGCTTCCTTCCGTATGTTCTTATTTTACTAGTTGCTGGCTATGGCTGATGGTGTAGGGGCATGTAGAGGATGGTAGCTGAGAAAGCTCTCTGGCAAAAAGGCTCCTCTTTATACTCATTGAAATGTATGGAAAAGCCATCTGCAGGTGGAGCTACAGTGAGCTGCAGTTCAACAGGGAAATATGCCCTTTGTTGTCTTGCGTTTGCGGAAGTCGCTATCACTACTCAGTGGGAGTGGACCAGCAGGCTAGTCCTGTTTGAACATGAAAGCAGAAGACACAAAGAAATACTGGGTACTTAATGACTAGGAGGAGCCCAGCTACAAAGACAGGTTGTCACTCTGTATTACTGGTGGATACAAAGGGACATGCATAAACAGAACCACTTGCACTCGAAATTGTCTTAACTTTACAACTGTCTCCAATCGTTCATCCAGATCAGGGATCAAAATAATTGAAAAAGATCAACAATATTAACTTGCTATCCAATGAGTCTGCTTTTGCTCTTCATTTTTAGTAACAATGACCAGTTTGCTGCTGTGACTCAGGTCAGAGAATGGACAATTTCAGATCTACACTAATGTCATTCATATGACCTCAAACATTTAGCCACTCTTAAAAGGTGATGAACTGGTCTTGAACAGTGTTACTCAAACATCCAAGAACAAGCAACCAGAATCATACCCACCGATAGCTGTACAAGCCTGTCTATCTCAGCATTAAAATACATGCATTTATGCAATATGTATTGCATCAAATATTTTTCACGGGAAGTTAAATATATTTAGGAGGGACACACGTAAACAATATCACTACTCCATGTGAGTGGTAAGGTCTACTTTAAACATATGCAGAGAGTTAACATGCATGTACAATCCAACATAGCTCCCAATGTTAATGTTGGAGAGGTGGTGTTCTAAAATTATGACATTACAATGTGGACTTTACATTGAAACACACTGCAGTGCATTACCGTGGCAGAGAAATGGCAGTTCGAGTATTGGGGTTTGTTTCGCTCATGCTTGTGAACTCTCTTCTTAAATGTTTCCTTCGTGATCACTCATTTTAGCCCCCGACAGCACCATGAAACTGTAAGATCGCAAAGAAAAACGATGTCTACCATCCCAACATAAAAACAAAAACAATCAAATTCTTAAAAGGTGGAAGATGACCTTTTCTTGGGACACGTTAAGTTTACTTTTTGCAAATGACTAGTCGCGTGCTGCTTGAATAACAGCGGCCCTTGCACATTGTGCAGTGTATAGACGAATTTCATTTCAAAGGACTTGGAGTACTGCGGGTATCAGCGGAAGCATCTCCAGTGTACCCCAAGCGTAATGCGCTTTGCCCTCCACCCTCACCTCCCAGCCTTGCAGCCCTGCGCTTTTTCACATTCTCCATTATGGTAAAGAACATTGTCCCGAGATTGGGAGAGAAATGGACTATGCAGAAGGAACTGCCGCCCCAGGGTGTGTTTAGCTGCTGGTGTATCAAATGCAGAAATGGGTGGCATCAAGTGCCCCACCCTCTGAAACATCTTTTGCGCACTGGTTGGTCACACGACAGAGTGTGAACAGGTGATTCCCCAACACTTGAACCATTCTTTAGAGACCTGGCTTTGATTAATGTGGCGTTAGCTAGTCATGGCCATTTCCCAGCGTTTGTGTTAAAGGAGATCGGAAGTTGCACCGTGCAGGGTATTTTAAAGGCCATGAATTGATGCTACAGCATGTCGCCCCCAATGGAACAAAGAAAGTGAAGTATGCATCCTACAAGTATGGGTATTTGCATTATACGGAAGACGGGCCAACCGTCCACAGAGACAGTTTCTACTGTAGTTGCTGAGTCGTTTTCCCAAGCCAGCTGCTGTGCAGACTTCACTCAGCTTTTGGTCCAGCGCTTGCAACCATTCTTCACACCATCATTCACAAGGTGCATTCATGTAGGTGTTTATCTCATGATTGCTATTCCAAACAAAAGAACCACAACGACAAAGAAGAGTATAAGACAAGTCTGAGCGAACAGTGAAATGTATGAAACTCTTGCACTAAAATAAAGTCAGCAGTGCATGCCCAGGAAAGAGGGAACGACGAACAATATGCTCGGGAGCGGGAACTTGGGGGGCGTAGTAACCCCCAAACCGGCCCAAGCGTGGTACCGACCCCCAAGGCCTCACCCTTGAAGTGATTTTGGCCCGACCAACGGACCGACCAATCCAACCCCGTTGGAACGTGCAACTGTCTAAGATCTGCTGACGGTGACACTATGCCCAGGTCTTCTGAGAACCGGCCTTTTGATCTCCTGAGGAGAGTCCACCACCAGTGCTTGCTTCCTTTTTCATGACTACTTGAGCCTTGACAAAAGTGTCTAGCTTTGTGGCCTCCAGAGGCTGTTCTTGGATGGCCAGTCATCTCCGCAATACCATTTTAAAATAAATAAAACGCCTATGCAGCAATAGGCCTCACCTGCGAGGACGGGAGCAGAAGAAAAGAAGTGTGCTTGCCTCGGCAGGCTGTAGTTACTGCCGGATTTCCTGAAACAAGGCCAATCAGCGAGGGCAGGATGCAGCAACTGTTTGTATTTGCTGATTCTGCTGCTGCTTGGCAGTGTGTGCTTGTGATGGGAACAACTTCAGGATTTAGTGACCCACTCGCTCCTCTTTTCTGTAATGGCCGGGGCAGACAACACCAGCCAGCCCCAATCGATCCACACTTCAGTGTCAGTACGTGCCCATAGCCTGGAGGAGGGCACACTGCACGTGTGCCCATGGGCCTGGCTGGCGCCAGCAGCGCTGGGGCCACCCAGGGCCGGGAGAAGGTAATAAAGCAACAAATGTTGCTAATTTATTTGCCAATTGCCCTGCCCTGCCTGAGGGCCGAGGCCAGGCCTGCTTCTTGGCAATAGCCCCGGGGGACGCAATTGCCCTGGCCCCTTGAGCCTCTGGAAGGGATGGAATTCCCTAGTTTGTGGGGCAGCATATTGACGTGGGGAAAGTTCTGCAGGTCAGGTGCTGGCGCTGCCCCTTCCGACTGTATTGTCACATAGTACAAAAGTACTACATGACATTACAGAAGTCAGAGGCTCCCTCTGACCACTTTTGCGCCACTTGGGGTGGGGGCATAAGCACACCAATAAAAACACTTTAGGTCCCCCTGCAGATAAAACCAGCCCCTTCCATCACACTGCTGGCAGGAAACTGATAATGGTGGCCCATTAGTCACTAAATGGTTTTGTGCTGGCATTGAGATGGGAGGGGAGGTGCAGTGGGCTGTGGGGAGTGTGCGTACCTTGCAGGGACGCACCGTGGGCCCCGACACGGTACAAACGGAGAACCGTTTGGGCCCATGGTGCGTCCCTGCGAGCCCAGAAAATGGGCAAAATAATAATTTAAAGCAGCGCTATTTCTTTCATGTCGCTTCTTTTCCGAACTATATATCAATTACACTTTAAACCACTTCCATGGCACTGGTGATGAGTTACTTCACTATGCGGACAATAGTTTTGACCAATGTTGCTGAGTAAATATTCTTTAAAATACGAACCGGTTTATTTATTTATTCATGCATTTTTTGTGGGGTACATGGAGACGGATAATTTATTTATTTATGCAATGTGTGTTGGATACCTGTATCCGACACACATTGCATAAATAAATAAATATGCAGGTACCCGACAAACATTGCATGAATAAATAAATAATCCTGGTCCATGTATCCTTACACAGTCAAGACTTTACTGTATCAAAGCATAACCTTTGATTCCCATTCAAAGAATGTTAAAGTGATTGTTTATTGGGTTCAGGTGTCTCCTTGCCATTGCCCTTTTGGCTTAGGTTGCCTCCAAACCCCCTTCAGCATCTTGTGTTCTTTGTTGGTTGTATATACTGCATCCTGTGCCATATTCATGGTCTCTTGGTTGGTGTGCCCAGTCCTCATTATCTGCAGCCTAAGTGGGACTGGGGCATAAAATTGTCTTGGGCACCAGTGTAAAAGTGGCCCACTGTTGCAAATGTAGGAGTTCCTTAACGGTGTAGTTTGGGAATGTCGCGCAGAGTGCAGTGGGAGTGGTGCGCGGGGTGCGGCGGGAGTGGAGCGCAGGGTGCGGTGGGAGTGGCGCATGGGATGGGGTGCGGGGGGCGCATTCCTAATGTTTCGCCCTGGGCACCAAATGGACTAGAAACTGCTGAGGTCACAGCCTGCAGCAGTGCCAGTGGTAGAATACACGTGTAACACGTTCATTTCCTAACATTATAAAAATGAACAGGCACATTCACTTTTATTATGTTAGGAAATGAACGTGTTACACGTGTATTCTAGCACTGTCCTGCCTGAGAGCCGAGGCTGCAGCCTGCAGCAGTGTCAGTGGTAGAATACACGTGTAACACGTTAGTTTCCTAACAGTATAAAAATGAACAGGCACATTCATTTTTTATAATGTTAGGAAACTAACGTGTTACACGTGTATTCTAGCACTGTGGACTGCTGGTGCAGCGCCCCCTAGAGGCTGACTGACGTCAGGCAGCCGCCTGGGCTGCCTGACGCAAAGACCAGCCCTGGATGCAACCCATCGTGTGTCCAGCATCTTCCCTATCTTCTGCAGCTGCAAACCCAGATCACTGGCAGCCATTTGTAGCTGTCTTGTGTTTTTTGGTGACATGCTGTATGTGGCATATAGTCCATGAACATTTTAAAATGATTGGCCCCACCAACCTCATCAATAGTGTCTCCAACGGCCAGTTCCAGGCGGTGAGCTAGACAATGCCACGATAACACAAGATTTGGGAATTACGCTCGCAATAATGTTATCACCCTCCCTTTGCTACCAAACATTACAGCTGCACCATCTGAACAAATAGCAATCCAGATCTCATGCAACAGGGTCTTTGTGATGCCAACATTCTCAAAATACCCCAGCAGAGCTTCCTTTATAGCCAAGGCATTTGTCTCTTGGAGCTCCACTAGACCAAAGAAAATGGTGACTGGTTTACCATGAGCCCCAAAAAGACCCTGCAGATAAATAATCAAAGTTGATTTGTTGCTGACAGTGGTGCTCTCGTCCACAAACACAGACATCTTTGGCTTGTGTTCTCTGATATAACACACTTAACTTCTTTTGCATTTCTGATGCAATATGTCTCACTATCTCTGTTGCAGTAACATTACTGCGCAACACACGACCCATTTCAACACCATTCCCCTCCTGGACATCCACCAAATCAGGGTGATCTGTGAATGGCTGATTCTTTTTGGTCAGGTAGAAAACAGTGTGAAACACTCTGCATGTGCTTTCCAAATATTTGCCACTGCTTTGCTGCATGGGTTCTGTCAAGTGGTTCTTTTTTCGCGCTGTTAGAATGTCTTGTGATGCCTTATGAGCACCACTTGACTTGTGCTCCATTATCTTCTTCTGCTTAGCATGTTTGCCAGAACCTGAAGAACCCACCTTTCCATCGTCCCATTCCATGCTTATGCTCAAATCTTGCCCACAGGAGTGCACGGATAAGCCACCTGTTGCTTTCACGTCCCTACACACAGAGCATCCAATGTGACCGGAAGCCAGAAAAATCCATTCATATTCCCCCTTAAAATAGCACCATTGCTGCTCGCTCCAGCAATCAGGGGTTAGAAGAGGCTCTTCTGGCACAGGCTGCAGTGTAGCGGGAGATGCACTGGAGCTACTGGCCTCCTTAGCGCAAAAATCCTGGCATATTTCTGCCGCCTCACTTCTCGAATTGACTGGGCTAGCTTCCTCATCCCCACTCAGAATGGTGGCAGCCTCCTCCACCTTACATCTTTTCACTGATGGCAAGTAGTCAAACAGCGAAGTCTGCACAGATTTGCGCTTGGGAAGTACCGCAGACATCATTAATGGCCGCAGAAAATCTTGGGTGTATCACTAGCGGATTTGTTTCTAACCTGTGCACGGCCGAAACTCTCGGCTTCCTATCTGTAAAAAAAGAAAATGTGGTTTACTGCACTGAACCTAGCTTATATATAAATTACTATTTCTTATTGCAGTGACAAAGGCAGTATTCTAATTTGGGTGGTAAATAAACCTAACAACCAATAATAGATGGATTCAAAGCCTTCCTGTAGCATAAGATGTGATATCTGACACCTTGCCATTCCTAACCTGAGATCCATCCTGTAACATGAGATGTGATATCTCAATGCTTCTAATACCAAACCTGAGACCCTTCCTATAACATGGGATGTGATATCGAACTCCTTCCCATTCCAAACATGAGACCCTTCCCATAGCCTGAGATGTGAAATCTCACTCCTCCTTCCCATTCCAATCCTGAGACCCTTCCCATAGCATTGCGATGTGATATCCTCCTCCAACCGTTCTGCTGTTTGTTCCCTCGCAATGCAATTGAACAAACAGCAGGACGGTTGGAACTGGAAATAATACATGAAAGGAAATGCATGCGAGGGAACAGGCTGTTCACTCGCATGCATTTTCTTTAGTTTCTTTTCCGTTTTCCCCATTCCAAATGTTTCTTGTTTCTTTTCCCCATTCAAACTTTCTGCTGTTCGGAACACAGGCTCTTCTCTCGCATGCATTTTCTTTAGTTTCTTTTCCGTTTTCCCCATTCCAAATGTTTCTTGTTTCTTTTCCCCATCCAAACTTTCTGCTGTTCCGAACAGAAGAAAGTTTGGATGGGGAAAAGAAACAAGAAGCATTTTGAATGGGGAAAGCGGAAAAGAAACTGAAGAAAATGCATGTGAGGGAAGAGAGCAGAAAAGTAAAGGGGAACAACAATCAAAGGAAAATAATGTAAAATAAAAGCAACAGAATTGTCTGTTGCAGTTTCAGCTTTCCAAGGCGAACACATACACATTGAAGTGCGAAGTTCGCCTTGACCAACTGAAACTGCAACAAGGAACAGCAGACGTTCACTTACCTCATGATTTTCTCCTCTTCTCTCGTCAGATGGGGGTCGTCGCCGGTCGACCCAGGATCCAGTGTGCCAAAGCAGGTAAGGAAACCGACCGTCCCAATCTATGGTGCTCTTTAACTCCTCGTGAGCCTCGGTGACGTGACTTCCTCTGGCAACCCCTCGCAATGCAGAGGAAGTCATGTCACCATTTCCAACGACGTGATGCCCTTCCGGCAGCAGGCAGCTGTGACTGGCAGAAGTGTCAGCCTTGCCTGTTGCCTGATTCTTCTGTGCGGCGCCGGCGCCTGACCTCTTGATGGGCGACCGCCTACCCGCGGGCTCATCTCCCGTTGCGTCTGTGACGGGAGATGCACCCGCTGTGGTTTGGTGGCATCGGGGGGGCCCCGGCAGGCCCCGGCCGACTTAAAGCCCTGCATGTAACTCTCAACTACCAAACATCCAAATATTGCTTTCAGAAAAAGGAAAATAAAAACTAATTGTGCCCTGTGTTCGACTGACAAGGCCGAAAGCCTAAGGCCTACTTCCCACTACACATGACAGATGCACTAAAGTGCAGATTTGCTAAAGCAGAGAGCTGACATGGAGAAATCTTTGCATTTTGTAACTTGGATAGAACAATGAACACATTAAAGATGAAACTCCATTGCCCATCGCTGTTTATGCCCAATAGCTACATTAATCTTTTTAACACTGTATTTCATCCTACAACTAACACCCTCTGCGCCCCACCACATTGCCCTAGATCTACTAGAGCCTAGACACGACTGTATAGACCCTGCATGCATTAGACTACTAGCATAAGACTAGCGCATACACGTGTTGGCTCCTTTATCCCTAAACTACTACTGCTTCTAGCCTATTGTTTCTTCATGTGTGATAATGGTATTTAGCCCACATTGTATCCCACCTAGGCTTACTGCCTCTAGCCTAATGTTGCTTCATGTGTGATAATGCTATTTAGCCCAAATTGTATCCCACCTAGGTTTACTGCCTCTAGCCTAATATTGCTTCATGTGTGATAATGGTATTTAGCCCAAATTGTATCCCACCTAGGTTTACTGCCTCTAGCCTAATATTGCCTCATGTGTGATAATGGTATTTAGACTAAATTGTGCCTCCTAGGACAATCGACTCTAGCCCGCTGGTACTGTAGTATTGACAACTGTATCTAGCCTAATTATATAGACAAAGTGAGCCCAGCCGCACCTCACCTACATCCTCGGCTATGATAGGTTAGACACTGCTCATCATGTTCCCCTTCTGCCTCATCCAAACGAACACCCGATGCACTGGTAACCACTTCCTCACCCTCAGTAATGGGCTCACCAAACTGGCCTGCCCAAGAAACCATCCTATCCCTTGTCCTACCCCCTTCCTCCCAACCACACCTCCCTTCCCATCCCCCACTCTCACTCTCAGTCCCAAGGACCCCGACGCAACCAATGGGGAACACCACTCGACCCCAACCATCCTCAATGATCTAATTGCACTCCCCAATCCCTTAGACAACGGTAAAACACATCCCATCTTAGCGTACGAGAGAACCTCCCGACTAAGAGCACGTACTAAGTTACCACACCACAACCCCACTACCAGGATCCAGCCACCCAGATCACCCAAACCCCCCAGAACTAACAAGCCAATTCAGCCTATAGCAACGAAAACCACTAGAAAACACACAGAGCCTAGTAGCTCACCAATTCAAAATGCACCCAATAAGGATCCCAACCCTACCATCAATCTAAAAAATGCACTCATCAACGCCCGGTCCCTAGGAGCCCATGCCATTGAAATTCATGACCTCATCATCGAACTTGACCTAGATCTCTTAGTAATCAGAGAACCATGTCTCCATCAAGCCTCAGGTCAATTGCTAGCATTGGCCATCCCACCAGACTACACCATTCTCAGATCTGATAGAACCACCACTCCAGGAGGCGGTGTTGCCATTATAACAAGAAATACCATCAAATTAAGATCAAGTTCCATCGAAATAATCGCTGGGTACGAACTACTGCTCGCCAAACTTACATTGAATGAAAACAAACACCACAGTTAACATAGTAGTAATCTATAGATCGCCTAGTACAAACAGCCACCCAGAAACAGACATCCCACTAATACTGGCGCCCTTCCTTAAACCTAAAACGAAATGCATCATCATTGGCGACTTGAATCTCGGCTTTAATGATGACCAAGACACCAAAGCAACCGCCCTTCTCTTGGCAATGAATGACATGAACTTCTGCCAACACGTCAATGTCCCCACCCACACCAAGGGCAGAACCCTTGACTGGATCCTCACCCTCAATATCAACGTCACTATAGGCCCGATCACCCCACTTAGCTGGACAGACCACTATTGCATAGAATTCATCATCACTAGTGACGACCCCTGCCCACCTAAGAACAAAACCACGGACACCATTGAAAGTAGAAATCCCAAAAAGCTCAAAGTGGAGAACCTTGACCCCACCCTGGATAATTTGCTAGATACCCTCCTAATCCTCTCCAACGATCCTACGACCATCGCTGAGTACTACCACAAATGCCTCTCCACAGCGATTGACACTACTGCACCAGTCACCACCAAACTAAGACGTATCAATAACAAATCTAACTTCTGGTTCAACGAGGAACTAATCGCCCTTAGAAGGAAAAAACACTCTCTTGAGCACGCCCATAATAAACACCCCTCCCCTGACTCGGCCAAAGTATTCAAAGACGCCAATACCACTTACAAAACAGCTATCATTACCCATAAAGTTCCTTTTTTACTCAAAATCATGGACAAACTAGCCTACAACCAAATTCAAACCCACCTGGAAACTAACAAGCTCCTCGGCACCAGACAATCAGGATTCAGGCCAAACCACAGCACTGAAACAGCTCTCTTGGACGTCAAAATCCAGATGGATGCCATCAGAGAATCTGGGAAACTCTGCATTCTCCTGTTATTGGATCTCTCAGCCGCGTTCGACCTGCTGGACCATGACAAACTTTGCATCTCACTTGCCCGTGAGTTTACCTTTTCTAATGAAGCCACTGCTTGGGTGAAATCCTTCTTAACCGACCGCACCTCCAGAGTGTCCATAGGTAAAGAAGCAGCCAACCCCATCCCAGCCCCCATAGGAGTGCCCCAAGGCTCTTGCCTCTCTCCTACGCTGTACAACGCGTATACCAAACTCCTGTTCTCAGCACTCGACGATATGGGTGTCATATACACAAATTTTGCGGATGACACCCAGATTCTTAACACTGGATGGTGCTAAACAGTCTATGTCTTAACGAGGAGAAGACAGAAGTCCTCATCCTAGGATCTCCAGCCAAAATAGCAACCCTCCACCCAAATTACTCAACCATCAACATCGATGGCACCAACATTCCAGTGCTGAAGCAAGTTAAAACACTGGGCGTGTACATTGACGCCAGCCTGACCATGACTAAACAGATCAACGCGCTCGCCTCCTCCACGGCTTACACCTCCAAACTAATTGCTCTCAGCCGACAATTTCTGACCCCAGCAAATTGCCTCACCCTAGCCAGAGCACTGGTCCTATCGAAACTGGACTATTGTAATGTATTACTACTAGGCACCTCCAACACTAATCTAGCCAAAATGCAGCTCTTGCAAAACAAAGTCTTGAGAGCAGCTCTAGGCATAACAAAAATCAGACCATATCTCCAAGACTAGGAAAGACTCCCCACTGGCTCCCCATCAAAGCCAGAATTATCTTCAAAACATTATGCATCACATACAAATGCCTGACCAAAGAAGGACCTATCTATCTCAACAATACTCTACACCCCAAAGTTGACAGAAGATCACTAGGATCTAATGAAAAATTCCTCCTCCTGGACCCCCCTCGAATCAAAACCACCAGAGCTGGGGGTGGTAGCTTCACCTCTCTAGCCCCCAAACACTGGAACACCCTACCCATTAATATCAAGAAAGAATCCTCCTTCACAGCGTACAAGAAACTGCTAAAAACCTGGTTATTCAACCAATATTAGCATCTATAGATAGGATCCCATTCAACTGTAAATTGTTGTGAATATTTGTAAATTGTATCTCTGCACCAAATGCCCACTAATGTAACTATTGTATTGTTGACTTTTTACTAATTACCAAGCTGTTTATTTCCATGCCGTGACACCTGAGGGTCTGGGCGTGTAACAAATAAAATAAATAAATAAATAAAAATAATTCAAATACATATTATAATGTAATGTTAGATAAGCAAAGAAAGAAAAATGCAGATTTTGAAAACACTTTATTCTATTCATAAGAACTGACTTCAGGCTGTGCTGAAACACACAAGAACCCCCCCCCCCCCCGCATCAGATCACAAAGGTCAAACACTCCTTCACCTCTGCATTTAGAACCCCCTTTGAAGCTCAGCAGAGCCAGGAAGGAGACAGAGCTTGGGCCTGTGACAGAGGTCTATTAGGGTGGAATGAGGACTATGAGTAAACAAAGATGGAGCCATGGATCCTGAACTTTTGAAAAAACTTAAAATTTTATTCTGGTTGTGCGGGGGTCCTGGGTTGGCTGATAGTTGGACATGCACCAGAAGATGCCACATGATTCCAGGGGGTGGAGTTATACCCTTCTTCTCAGGAGAGGTCATTAGCCTTGAAAGAATGTTAAGTGGTTTAGTCAACAGAAAGCGGGTCAAAACATTGGGATTATACTTAGACTCCTCACTCACCTTATCTAAACAAGTGAATGCCACCTTCTACACATGCAAACTCATCAACTCCTGCATACCGTTTCCCTTGGCCGACAGCTGCATCACGCTGGCTAGAGCCCTAGTCCTAACCCAATTAGACTACTGAAACGCCCTCTACACCGGCACTTCGGCTTACAACATACATAAACTCCAGCGCCTCCAAAACAATGCCATCAGAGCAGCGCTGAAAATTCCCAGGTCAGCACACATCTCAGAAACGAGACTGAAACTTCACTGGCTACCCATCCAATAACGGATTTGGTTCAAACGCTCATGCTGACTCACAAATGTCTTCACCGGGTAGCCCCGGCCTACCTGGCAGACAAAATCTCCAAACCTCAATCTTCCAGACCCACAAGAGCAGCGTACAAGCACTGCCTCATCACCCCCCCAAATTCAAGCTACAAATAGTTGGGGGGAGCAGCTGCCCCACAATGGCCAGTAAACTCTGGAATGCCCTTCCAGTCCATCTCAGAGCCCAGGTATCCTTTTGGATTTTCCATAAACAGCTAAACGCTCCCCTCTTCACACATAAACTGTGCTTCTGAAGTACAAACTGTTCCAACGCATGTACTTGATTCAACCTGTATACATTTTTTATTTTAAAATGTAAAAATTGTTAAAACTGCAATTGTAATATAAATGTAAATATGTCTATATGCCTGTAACCTGTGCAACAACTGTAAGATTTTCTTATGCAAGCAAGCGCCCTGATGCCCTTGGGCTTGGCACGCTTTATAAGCAACACAAATAGATAAATAAAATAAATAAGTTGACCAAGCCTACATCTAGGTTTTGGAACAGATATGTGCTGTTGTATTGAACTAATAATGTACATATACAGGGAAGACCCATGGGATTAAATGGAAATGGAAATTCATATTTGCCTAGAATCTTGGGAACCCTGATAGATACAGAGATGGTTTGTACCATTCTGGAAAACACATTAAAAGAATGATCTGACCTTGGGAACCAACGTTATAAGACAAAATAGGACTGTACCTCCCCAGAATGAATTACAGATCGGAGAGCCAGGGATCTTGTAGCTAATGGAGTCAGATACATGTCTGTAAAATATTAAGATTTTCACTGTAATCCGTTCTGGGGAAATCACAAAACTCTGCCATTCACGCAGGCAGTCAGCTGCCGACACCAAGGACAGTTCATGGCGACCAGCAGGATCAGATTAGTTTAGAAATATATGGGTTGTGACCCTTATTGGTAAATTAGAGACAAGTACCATGTTGAAGATTTTTTATTTCATATCTGAGTTGTTCAGAAATGCAATTTCAGATCTGTGGAGCAAGAACTCCCAGAAATGCGGCCAGAAATGGTGCCTGGAGATCTGAGAACCAACTAGAGGGAAGGAGCTATGCCTAGTTTAGGGGGTAGAACAAGAGATGCCCAATCAGGGGAATTAACTAATGAACCGGTACATTTTAATTTAGACATTTTTGGGTGTGGTCAGGAGTTTTAAAACTGTACGTGCAGTGGAAAAGGGAATATTGAGAGCAGATCTGATTGTCAGACAATGAGACAACCAGACAAGGATGAAACAAGGAGAAAGTGGAACGAAAATCTGGAGGGAACCAGGAGTCTGAGGGCCATCCATAACCAGAGACCAGGAGCGGCAGACAGAAGGGCTTTTGTAATACCATCCATAACTAGGTCCAATTGCTTCTAATGAGATGACCCAGATTGCTTGATGACTGCTCCTATGCACAAGCCCACCGAGATTTGAAGTAAGTACATAATTCCAACAGAACAAACCATTGCTGAGGTTCTATTTGAATGAATCTCTTCTCCTATCTAGACATTCTTGGGGTGTGAATCCAGAAGTAGATCCCTAGCTATAATTTTTAACGAATAATTTAATTAATTCCCACATAGCCGAAAGGACGCAGGGGCAGGTTTGGAGAAATTAAAACATCTCTGATCTCTCTCCCAGCGCTGATAATCAGATAGTTGTTAACATAATTGTGGAACACATATTACCCTTTTGCAACCCCAAAAATCCACTAAAGGGGAGGTGTACATTTAAAAACGAAATTCCGAATTGTTTAGCCCAGGACTGGATGGCCTACAACTCCCTGGCCCTGAATAACAATAAAACAGAGCTCATGATAGTATCCTCTAAGAACACCCGAAACAAGCTAGCCACAGACTATGCCAACTTCACTATCGCGGAAAATGTCATCATGGTCCAAAGAAAAGTAAAAACATTAGGCATAATTCTATTCATGAAGCCCCATGTCTCCAGCATTCGATCTAGCTGTGGACTGATTAATAAGTGAATACACTATATTCGCCCATTCATAACAACTGAAAACTGTGTACGTCTGTCCACTGCGTTGATAAATTCTAGATTAGATTATTGTAACAGCCTACTGTCCGACACCACCGCTGCCAACATACAATCTTTGCAGGTGGCTCAGAATAATGCTGTAATAATGCATCTTTAACCAATCGCGCCGCTCTCACATTTCCACCTACAAAAAGAAGCTACATTGGCTTCCGGTAAAACACAGAATAACACATAAAGTGTTAACAATGACACACAAGTGTGTGTCCTTAAGCAGTCCCTTATATTTGTCAGAACGCATCAAAGTCAAGACAACCGGAAGGAACCTTCGTTCCTCTACTGCTACAGTACTTGCTTCCCCCAGATTCAAAATAGCTAAATTTGGAGGTACCTCTCTCGATTTCCAGGGTCTTCTCCTATGGAATGTGCTTCCACCTGCAATATGCCAGGTTCAAAACTACCCTCTTTTTAAAAGAACTATAAAGACTCACCTTTTTTTTTTTTTTTTTTTTTTTTTTTTTTTATTTGTATATAATCTTTCTAGATTTTTTAACAAAAGTTGAGAGGAAAGAATTGTTCGAGAGAAGCGGAAGAAACGGTGGAACTTTTCATTCTGTCTGTGTTGGAAGAAGCACGTTAAGGATGTGTTTCATGATGTTTATAGTTGCCAACTGCCATGCCTGTTTGTCTCCGTCCAACAGTTTGTTCCAACACGTTTCTTCGCTTTGAAGAGTAAAATTTGTAAAAATGTCTGTCAGGTATCTGTCACGAATTTCTATCGTCGCCGGACAGTTCAGGAGGAGGTGGCGTATGGTTTCCTTGTCCGTGGTGGACTTGCAGAGACGGCAGAAGCTGGATAAGGATTGATGTCTAATCGCCAGTATTTCATTGGTTTCTAGAAGGTTCAATCTTATTTTTAAAAAATAATTTCGGGCCGCTCTATTTGGGAATAGTTTCAGAAAAGGTTGGATAGCGTCGAGTTTCTTGGAGAAAGGAGGAAGGTGACTGGAAAGTTTGTATTTTGAGGCAGAGTCATTGGTGTTGATCCAGTCAAGTTCTTTGATTTTCTTGACAACTCGAACGGGGTTGGCGATGAGATCTTCTGTGTTACAGGCAACTGAGTCTAGGATGTTCAAGACTTTACTTTCCCATCGAGTGAGCATATGGCAAGTGCCCAGTCGGATTTCTTCACTTATCAGTTGGTATGCGTAAAGCGTTTCTTTCTGTCTACATTTTCGATAAAGCATGACGCTATTGCAATCCACAATTGATTTTAGCGAGGAGAGAGTTAGTTCTCGTCTAATTACTGATATCGGAGTTGTTTTCGGCAGGCCCAAAATTGGGCGCCAGAAGTTTGCTTCTAATTTTGGCCATAAGTCATGGGGAAGGTTCGGCATTGCTTCGGCGCCATATGTCAAGGATGGGATAACTTTCATTTTGTAGAAATCTCTTACAGGTCTAATTGAGAATCTACCATATTTAATGTCAATCGCCTTTCCTTGTGTGGCTAGCTTGGTAGTTTTGGCGCGTAGGGACTCTTGCATTGCTTTTTCTTTGTATGAGCTATCTAGGGTGACTCCCAAATATTTAAAAGTTGTGACTTTTTCAATGGTAGTAGTGCCAAGTTTCAAATTCGGTGCCGATTTCTTTTTAGCATAGAGTAATCTTACGACTTTTGCACACTTCCTCTGCTTCAGTCTTTTAATGTTTGTTTGTCTTGTTTTCGTTTTCTGTGCACCCTGACACCCACGGGCATGTGGTGCGTAACAAGAATTGAAATAAATAAATAAAGGAACAATACAATCATATTCTTTCTGTGCATTGGCCTGATTCTTGACCTGCCTATTGCAAAGGGGTCTGAGGTTCTAATGGTGTTATATGTTTCAAAACCAGAGTTGGTCAAGAACCCGATTCAATTATGAATTGGTGCTGTGCTCTTGATTGCGGTGAATGGAACTCCCCGAATTAGTTGTTGCCCGATAGATATATTCTACACCTATTTGCTTTGGGATAAAACAAGTTCTGGAGAATCCAAGGGCTCAGGACTTGCCTGCGGAGGGCAGCGAGGACCAGCTCTCAGCACCGCCTGCACCTCCAGCAGTTCCGTGCTATTTCCTGCTTTATTTCTATTTGATGCAGCTGCTTGCTATGCAGAAGGCAGGGCTGCAGGTGGCCGTGAGCCGGCAGGATCTCCATAGAGGGCCTCTCTCACTGCTTTCTCTTGCTTTACGATTATTTGACTTTCTTTACTCTTCTCATCTCTAGGGTGAGATGAAGGGCAGCCGACACTATGCCCTCTTTGGTCTCACATGGGCACCACGGAAAGGAGAAGCAGGGCTTCTTCCCCTTTTTAGTTTTGACTATTAGGTGGAGATTACAGGTAGGGAGAAATGACACATGAGGAGGGACACAAAGCTTGCAGCTGTTATTTGGTTATTTACGCACGCATTGACTGCCCATTCTATTGCCTATGGCCATTCCCACCCCCTTCGTGCCGCTCGCTGCCCAAAACACATCCTCGTGGGATCCCTTTGAGCAAACTTTATCAAGCCTTTATATCAAACGTTGTGCTGCAAGTGCCTGTCATTGTTTTTTCAAAGCGGTCTTCTGAGATTTAATGATTTAATTGGAGTAGTAAACGTGCTACTTGCCTAATAAAAATAGCTTATTAAGGTCTGTCTTCAGCCACTCGATTTTTAAGCACTAAGCGTGTCCTTCACTGTAGTCCTGTTAAAACAAACATTGGCAAAGCCAACAGTATTGGCTTGTGTATAAGTATTGGACATTTGCCAGGCACTGCAATTAGATGCCCAGGTATTCGCACCACTTTGCAGCTGCTACCATCAATAGCCATTTAATACCACTATGGCAGTGCCTGGCAAGTGTCTTTCCTATGCCTAGACAAAAGCCCATACAGTTGCCATTGGCAATGCATGTTTTCAGAGTGCTGTGGCCTCTCGGCCCTTAAGTGAACACTTATTGATAAGGGCTAGAGGAGCCGGGGCAACTGCCTGCCATGGGAGACCAGGCCCTTTTTGAAATGCAGGAGCCATGCCGAAGCCCAGGATCAGAACACAACGCTCATCGTCTGGGCTCCCGCTGTGAAGGGTGCAGCGCTTACAGGCTTCGGGGCCCATTATTATGGAGGGGCGTAGAAATTGTAAAGCACAGAGGTCTAGTACAGGCCACCGTCCAATAGTGACATGGAACTCAGTGTGGCTGGGAGTACCGACCCCTCTCTTCACAGGCCCCACAGAGGGGGCTTTCCCGTTATCAGCAATGCAAGCGGGCTGCACCATTCAGCGCTGTCCCCTGAGGGGTGACAGCTGGGCAATATAAAGGCTATTGTGTCCCCCTGCTGGGACACACCCAAACCAGCAATGTTAGGCACGGACAATCAGGTAAGTGAAGGTGAGCATACAAAATAGTATTTGTTTACATGAATTCTTTTTCAGGGACACAGCCTTTTATAAATATAGGTAAGCAGTAATAGTGAACAGGTAACATATTACAGTTAGAATCACTCCATTAGGGAAAATGAGTAACCTTGGCGACGACTCGTGCCAAAGTGATGGAATGAAGACATCCTTGGAGCAGCATGGCACCATCTGGTGGCTGAGAATACCTTCTGGAGCAGGCTGCACCTAAGCGGTAGTATGTAAGAGGAAGCAAAGTTCAAGCAAAACCTGCTTGCCGTGGAAATGGACGTTGCCATGTGTCATAGGTTCAATGCCCCAGTCAGGGTGACTTAGCCCACTGCCCTAATCCCCCGGGCCGATAAATTGAGTATCGTTTTGTGGGTGATAATCAGTGCTTTTAGTGGGCTGGGACTAGCTGGGCCAATGTCCCCTGGCAATCCCGGCCACTAGAGAACAAGGCTTTTTTTCTGAACCATGAAGCTCTCGCTCACGTGTGTGAGCTTCAGGCGTCAGAAAAGAATTCCTTTTGTCTGTAATGGTAGCGCTGGCATCTGCGAGGCATCCCTTTAATCAAGAGATGCCTGTGGGCCGGTGCCATCATTATAGAAGAAAAGGTGAAGCCACTGGAAGCCAAGGCCTTTTTTTTCTAAAACCGGAAGCTCCCGCTTGTTCGTGGGAGCTTCAGGCTTTAGGGAAAAAAGCCTTGACTTCCTGCAGCCTCACGTTTTCAGCCTTAATGATGCTGCTGCCCCTTGCAGGCATCGCTTTAGCTAAGAGATGCAGTGATCACCCGAGGGTGATTGCTGCATCTCTTAGAAAAAGGAATGCCTGGCGAGGGGCAGCACCACCATTAAGGCTGAAAACATGTGGCTGATGTCACCTGCCAGGCATCCTTTTAGATAATAGATGCAGAGATCAGCACCCTCTAACCCTTGGGGCGGGGTTGCTGATCAGGGATGTTATTTGGTGGTTGCTAGGGAGCTGCGACCCCTGCCGAAACAGTTGCAACCTTTGTCGATGAAGTTGTGACCCCTGCCGATAGAGCTGCAATCCCTGGCCCTCTGGCATGGAGTTTGTTTTTAACAGGCCACTGCGACCCATGTTGAAAACAACAAACTAAAAAGCGGAAGCTCCATGACTGGCACCAGGTGCAGCGCCTTGACCGCTCTGTCTCGAATGTTATGGGTTGCTTAGCAGCCAGCTTGTCTGAAGTCCACGGTGTGTGCCTGTGTTGATGTCACAGCCCTGTACTCCGAGTTTTCCACTGAGGCAAGCGTGTGCTCCAAGCACATGGAACCTGACAGAGAAACTCAGTGCAGAATGGGCAATGCTGCCGGGCAGCCCCAAACGAGGCCGGGTAACTGCTGCCCCATGCCAGCAGGCCCAGGAGAAGGGCCAGCTCCCCTTTCCCCCAACAAAAGGAGACACGCAGTCTCTGCGCTACAAAGTGCAGGAAGGGTGAGGTGTGAAAGAACACTTCACCCTTCCACAATAACAAATGGGTGCTAAGCACCCAGGGGAAGCAAGGTCAGCCAGACAGGGGAACAACAAAGATTGGCCACCACCCAGGTGCTCAGACTGTCGGCTGCATGCCGGCCTGGGGGCTGGCTTCACAGCCCCCACAGATACACACTACAAAGACTCAGGGGCTACCCCATGGTCCTATATAAGGAGCTGCTTTCAGCTCAGAGAAACACAAGCTGTTTGTGAACCCTGCACAGGGACCCAAGCATCCAGAGAGTTGGCTGTGTACTCAGCGTCTCTATCTTTTTCTTTTCCGCAATCCCTCCCACCCTAGAAAAAGGGAGAAGAACAACGGAAGGGAAACCAGGACACTGTACGGTGACCACAACAAGTCGTGGGACAAAGAAAGCGGCACCGGCATGAGGGTGTAACCTCAGGACCTGGTGCCCAAAAGTACTATATTATTAGGATATGCGATTATTGTTTAAGTTCCATAAACATATCTGTAACAATAAAAACCTACGGCTTTTCATTGCCAACACTTGACCAAATGTTGTGGTGTAATATTTTATGGGGAGTGCAGGGGTCGGCAAGACATGACACCCACATCCCATCACAACAAATGTAAGTTTGCCTGCATATGGGTCCAGCAGTTATGGCGGATTCGAGTTTCACAAATTGGAATTTCTTTTAAACTTGGACTCGATTTTACACGTTTGCAAAGTCTGGAGAGGACATGCGAACTGGTAAGAAGACTTGTCTATATTTTCTCCATTTCGCAGGCACGCGGTGGGCTTCCCCACTCCCTTAAACCCATAGCGCAATCATTACTGGTGGGGTTCGAGTGATATTCACCCATATAACCTGGCCGATGGTGCCTATGGCTGGAGATAGGGAGGGAAGGAGCAGTAACCGAGCTCTGCTCAGAGATAGTTTAAAATAAAACATATCCCCTTATCAGTTTCCACTCGAAGCCCAGGACCTCCATGTGGCGCCGCCCAATGATGGGCGCGCACGCGACGGCGTGACGTTGCACGCCGTTGCGTGCAGTACAAATAAACGGGGTGTTTCCCGGCCGCGTTAGAGCGACCGGGAAGCCTGAACCAAGACAGACGTGTGCGTCTCAGTTCTTGGGGCCGGGGCTTACGTCGAGGCGCAAGGGGGGCGCCTGTCAACCACAACAGTGGCGACTAGTGGGGGAAAACGATGCCCGGGCCCGGCGGTGATCATCGGAGTAATTTTTTCACCGAAACGAGGTCGGAAGCCTGACTTCGTTTCACGCCGCGGGTAGTGCGTTGCCCACGCAACTGGCGGCCATTTTGTGCAACGGGCCGTGGGACTTTAGGAGGCTCCGGTTTGGGCCCTGAAGCGACCCCAAGCCTAATTTTTGGATATTCTAGTAGCTGACAGCTACATCTATACGGAGTTATGCCCAAATAGTGCATTGACTCAATTTTGGGTTTTCTACGTCGAGTGGAAGCTAGGAGAAGGCCTATCTTGGCTGGGCCTGCTGAATCTATTTGTCTTTTGCCACGGATTTTTGGAACAGCCAAAGGCATAATGCCTTTTTCATCCCCTTCATCATCATCCTGGTGACTCCACCTGTCTTCATCCTCTTCATCATCACAGAGGTGGTAGGAGTCACTGCATCCAGAGGTGGTCCATGCTCATGGTCAGTTTGGACTGGGTGTTTGAGTTGCGGCCCCTGATCGACATTATGGGGGTGCCTGTGCGCTCAAACTCATGAGTGACACCGAGGATCAGGACGGAGCACACGGTGTGGCGGCGCAGATTCATCCTCGTGCACCAGTGGACCCGCAGGGTCGACAACCTCCAATGCAGCACCCGGCAGCCCCAGCAGATGGTCAGGCGGCGGTTCCCCGCTCTCCAACCCCCAGTTCAACCAGCTGCTGCACCTGGTGTCCAACAAGCGGCGCCTGCCATGGCCCAGGTACGTGCGCAGGCTGCCCTGCAGCCCATCCCCGAATTTGATGTGTCGGGCCCGCCATCCAGCTTGGGGCCCAGATGGAGAAGGTGGGTGGACCGCCTGGACATGTATTTCAGGGCTGCGCAAGTGGTCGATGACGACACCAGGCTGGCCACAATGTTATACTCGGCAGGGCCCTCTGTCCAGGAAATATTTGAATCTCTGCCACAAGGGAATGGAACCTATGATCATGCAAAGGCCGCCTTCCAAGCATATTTTCTGCCCCTTGCCAACGCGGACTATGAGCGATTCGTGATGCTCTCTCCCAAACAAAAAGATGACGAGACTTTGGACACATTCTATGGGCGCCTGAGGCGTCTGTCACTCGCCTGTGCCTGGGGCGATGCAGAGGACATGATTAGGACCATGCTTATCCAGGCGTGCTCGTCAGGCAAGCTCAGGCGCCAAGTGCTGAGGGAGCCTGGGATAACGCTCCAGCGCATCCTTGAGCTAGGAAGGTGCCACGAGGTGTCAGAGGCGAGAGCTGCAAGAATGGAGGCCGGGTCGCGCCCTTTCAAAACTGAAGAGATCTGCTCGATGTGGCGAGGGGGGAGAGGTGCCAGGAGATATGGCGGCGGCACACGAGACAGAGCCGGGAGGGCAGGCGAAATTTGCCAGAAATGCGGGTACGACCTGCCCCACCCAGCTGAGTTGCCTGCAGCTGGAAAGACCTGTGGACGGTGCGGGTTGCTTCTCAAGGGTGTGCAGGGCGACTTTGCCCGTATTAGTGCCAAGGGGCCAGGACCGAACTGGTTCCACTCGCCAAGGTCGGCCGTCCAATGTCGCTCAAGTGGACCAGAGCGAGGAGGAGGCCAAGGTGGAAGAAATCGAGGAAGAAGATGAAGAGAACATATCCTTTGTCTCAAGTGTGGAGCTTCTAAGAAGCAGGAACCGACGACAACCAAGGTGCGTGGTCGAAGTGAACCAGTCTCCAGTCCCTGTCCTCGTGGACACTGGGGCATCGGTGAACGTCATGGCCTGAGAAAATTACAACGCCATGGATCTGCCGCCCAGGCTAGTCACACCAAGGGCCCGCATCTTTGCGTTCGGTGGGGTGGAACCGATCCCTCTGGACGCGGCCTTCATAGCAAAAGTAGTACACGATGGCTCTCACATCACAGCCCGGTTCTACGTGACCCCAGTGAGTAAGAACACTTTGTTGAGTTGTGCAGCGGCGGAGGCTCTCGGCATCGTCAGTTTCGCGTACTCCGTCTACCTGGATGACATTAATGACTTGCTGGAGAAGCATTGTGCCCAGTTCAAGGGGATTGGGCAGATGGCCGGGGAGCCGGTGCGGCTGTACATTGATGAGTCGGTACAGCCGGTGGCCCTCAAACATCGGAGAGTACCTTTCCACCTCCGTGAGCAGGTCGACAAAGAACTGGATAGCCTCGTCGATCTAGACATCATAGAAAAGGTGGAAGGCCTGACTCCTTGGGTGTCCCCCATAGTGGTGGCAAGGAAACTCAAACAACCGGGCGCAGTCCGGATCTGCGTGGACATGAGGATCCCCAACAAAGCCATCAAGAGGGAGAGGCACCTCACACCGACGCTGGACGACATCATTGCGGAGGTGCAGGGCGCTCGCTTCTTCTAGAAGCTCGACCTCCGGGCTGGCTATCACCAGGTCGTCCTCCACCCCGAGTCAAGGTACATTACCACCTTCACCACACACCGGCGACTATATCGCTACAAGAGGCTGAGCTTCGGGTGTCCTCGGCGGCGGAAGTATTTCAGAACATCATCCAGGGTGCCCTAGCTGACCTCGAGGGCGTCCTGAACATAAGCAACGACATTCTGGTGTTCGCAAGGACGGAGGTGGACCACCTGAAGCGTCTGGCAAAGACATTCGAGAGGCTGCAGTCACTGGGACTCACACTACATAAGGAGAAGTGCGAATTTCTGCGCCCCTCCCTGGAGGTCTTCGAGTTCGTGTTCAAGGAGGGGGGAGTGTCTCCTGACCCAAAAAAGGTACTGGACATACAGAAGGCACAACCACCGGAATCGGTGTCGGAAATGAGAAGCTTTTTGGGAATGGTCACGTACTGTGTGCGGTTCATCAAGAACCTGGCATCCAGATCTGAGCCCCTCCGGGCCCTGACAAGAAAGGACACCATCTGGAATTGGGGTCCACTGGAGCAAGCGGCATTTGATGACATTAGAAGTGCCCTCACGGCTGAGGACACAATGTCGTTCTTTGATCCTGCACTAACATCGGAGATCATCGTCGATGCCAGTCCATTTGGCCTGGGTGCTGTGTTAACACAGGTTGACCGTGACGGCGGCGTCCGGCCAGTCGCGTATGCCAGCAAAGCGCTGTCAGACGCCGAACAACGTTACTCGCAGATTGAGCGCGAGGCGCTGGCGGTGCTGTGGGGGTGCCGCCACTTCCGGCTCTATGTACTCGGTCGCCCAGTGACGGTGGTTACTGACCATAAACCACTGCTGCCCATCCTAGCAGGATCGTCATCCAAGCCACCGGCACGCATTGAGAGATGGATGCTGGCTCTTTTGGAGTATGGGGTGACCCTGGTTTACCGGCCAGAAGCAAATAACGCAGCTGACTACCTATCCAGACACCCGGGAGCGCCTTGAGAAGGAGATTGTGACACCTGTGAGCAGGAAGCCGAGGAGCATGTCCACGTCGTGGTGGAAGCAGCCACGCCGAATGCCATGCCTCTCCAGGAGTTGGAAGCTGCGGCGGCACAGGATGAGTGCTTCAAGGTGCTGAGGCAGTCCATGCAGCAAGGCTCCTGGAAGTCAGCGCTCGAGGCCCTGGCGGGGCGCACTCAGGAGGCCCGGACTGGTCTAGAACAACTATGGAAGGTTCGCGAAGAACTGTCTTTCTCTGCATCGGGCCTGCTACTTCAGGGTGATCGGATTGTAGTCCCCCAGTCAAAGGTGGGGGAGGTGATCGCACTGGCACACCGGGGCCACCAGGGGGCCGCCAAGACCAAAGCCCGCCTCCGGATGAAGGTGTGGTTCCCCGAGCTGGAACGCAAGGTGGACGACTTTGTGGTGGCTTGTGTCTGGTGCCAGGCAGCCTCGCCCTTACAGCGGGAGCCGGTCATCGAGGCGATGCCAAGGGGGACCCATCCGTGGGAGGTAGTTCATGCCGATTTTGGGTCCACCACCATGGGCACCCACTTCCTGGTCCTGGTGGATGAGTACTCCAGATACCCCGAGGTGGAGTTTGTGGAGTCTGTGGCGTTTGAGCACGTGGTGGTGGCGGTGGAAAAGTTGTTTGCGGCTCACGGGTTTCCACACACGCTGTGCTCGGACAACGGTGCGCCATTCCAGGGTGAACGTTTTGCTGAACTGATGGCGAACTGCGGGGTGGTGCACCGGAAGATCATGCCTCTCTGGCCTCGGGCGAATGGGGAGGCGGAACATCTGATGAGGACCCTCAATAAGACATTTAGGATTGCCCAAGGACAGGGGCAGTCCCTACAGAAAGCCCTGTACCAGTTCTCGAGGGTATACCGCACCACGCCACATGCGTCCACGGAGGTGGCCCCGGCGGAAGCAATGTTCAGAACGTGTCCGTGAGGATTGTTGCCAGAGGTCGGAGAACGAGAGCCTGCGGTGATCGATGACCAACGAGTCGAAATGGACCGGCAAGGGAGAATTGAGCAAGAGAATGTGCGGAGGGGGCTTCGCCCACAACAGCTGGAGCCGGGCGACGAGGTTCTCATTCGCAATCGACATCCGCATGGGAAGCTCTCCCTGCTGTATGAGCCTGAGCCACTGGATGTCGTGGCAGTCCGGGGCTCTATGGTGACTGCGTCAGATGGACGGTCGGAAGTAACTCACAATGTAAGCTTTTTCAAAAGGATCAGAGATCCTAGAACTGACCCACCTCCTGATCCGGACCTGGGAGGAGTCTTGGAGAACGAGGGAGACCCACCCTGCATGCCCGAGTCCCCAGCTCGGGGGCCGTCGGTGGACAGATCACCCGTGCCGGAGGTACCCCCAGAGGGCTGGGCGAGGGAAACCTGCTCGCCTCACCGATTTCGTGCTGGGACAATTGGTTGAGGATCCGGAGGGTGAGAAATGTTAGTTAAGGGGACCCGAGTGGATGCCAGTAAAGGGGTGTTCCTGGCACAGGGATTTGTGATTTGTTCTCGTTGCCATATTTGTTTTGTGACTTGTTCTAGTTGCAGTGTTGGTTAGTTTGCAGTGCATAGTTGAATGGTAATTGTTGGTTCTCCCCGAAAAAGGAGGAGTGTGGCGCCGCCCGATGAGGGGCGCGCACGCGGCGGCGTGACGTTGCACACCATCGCGTGCAGTACAAATAAACGGGGCATTTCCCGGCCACGTTAGAGCGACTGGGAAGCCCGAACCAAGACAGACGTGTGCGTCTCAGTTCTTGGGGCCGGGGCTTACGGCGAGGCGCGCGGGGGGCGCCAGTCACCCTCAACACTCCAAATGGGCCGTTTACCGCTAAAGCTTTGCCTTTTTCAATTACTGCAGTGGCTTCTGTGGTTTTTCACTGTGGCAGGGCACCTGTCCTTGTCGCCAGCCACGCTGCCTCTTTAAGTCTTCGACTGCCACACGACGCTGCAGCGAGGCATCTCTCTTTCTGGACTTGCACTAATTGGGTGTCCACCAAGCGCTGGAGGAGCCCACGATGAGTTTGCCCCCTCGCCACTCTTCATTACATTAATTACTACATAGTCTTTCAATGTCATCTGCAATAGGAAAAAAAAATGGCTTCCTGACAACCGGGGTCAGCTACTGACAACATCAAAATGAAGTAGTTATTCGGTGGATCCTTTTTTTCCTCACTTCCCTTACATCTCTCGTCCCCATCTGACTATGAAAATGTCAAATATGCAATTAGGGCCGGTTTATTGGTGCGATTCTGTTGTGTTTTTTTCTTCATCGTCTGTAATGTGATTAAACAGTCAATTACGGGGAGCTTACCTGTCACTGGTCGTTTGGCACTAATTGCATCGGAGAGTTCCCAAGCAAATCCCTTCCCACTCAGCCACTCTACAAAGTACCCTAACAAAGGGGCCTGGGAGAGAATGGGCAGAGTCTAAACCAGCCTCGGAGCAGAATCGAAGGTGTAGGTCTGAAAATAAGTGGCCAAACTATTACCCAACTCCGTTTCACCCAAACATGGGGATTTTACACCATTGCACGTTAACACAGCAAACTACACAACATTCTTATTTTAATAAATGCATTCAATAATGGCCTCCAGCTTTGCTTTTTTATGCCAAGTACACAATTCACACATCACCATTTCAAGTACATTTTGGGGATGGGGAGAGGGGTGGGAGCTAGAGGAGACATGTGGGGGGCCAGAGGGGTGCGCTAAAATGTAATTTTAGAGGGCACCCATGATGAAGCCGGCATGCTATGTGTTATTAGCAGCGTGAGTGGCATTTTGATGCATCCAGTCTAGTCATTTCTTACTGTGACATATCTGTTATTACTTGGCTAGACTGGCATTTCGGGGCAGCCACTCTATCCCTTTCTTACTTTGGCATGAAATGTTTTTTTTGGGCTTCTATGGTAAACCAAGCATGATATTTGTTATTACTTGGCTAGATTGGTATTTTGATGCAGCCAGTTTGGACATGTTTTCTTATTGTTACATCGCATTTTGATTAGCAAAGCTTAACAGGAGTATGTCCTTACGTGGGGGTACTGCTGTATATTAGCAAAGCTAGCTTGGACATATGTTCTTATAGTATAATTTCTGGCATAATGCACACATCACACATGAGTATGTTCGTATGTGGGAATACTGGCATGTATATGTGCAGCCATCATGGGCATGTATGAGCACAGTCAGTGTAACAGTGTTTTTAAACTAGCATACTTTGTGGGCAAAGGCATCCTAGAAATGTGTTGGGGAAATTCTCCTGTGCACTGTTGGTGAATTGCATCTATTAGATTTTTGGATTACAGTTGCCTTACAAACTAATTGCAAACTCTCTGGACGTTTACCTAATTTTTCATAGAAAGTGTGCTGTATAGTGCACCATATTAACCCATTATAAAAATATTTCCTGGGGACAGTGTGATACCCACCTCCAAACTCCTTGAAGCACCTTTGGCATATTGGTCTCGGGAGGATAGCTCAACCCCGGGTCCGTGCTTAGAAACTTCTGGGTATTAAGCACGTTATAAATAACCTACCATATCATATCATTTGTGGGAAATGTTTACACCTGTCCAATTAAAAAAAATAAATCACAAGCTGCCAATGGGTGAGTGACTAGTGGGTGAATGGGTATGAAAGTGTGCGTGCATGGCTGGCTGGAGCAAGGACAGTCTCTCACATGCTTTACTGGTAATTTTGGGCAAAGCCAACTTGATGAATGTTATTACACGGAGGAAGGTTTGGGTGGGGGTTTATAGCACAATGGGGTAGTCAAACTGGACATGTGCTAGCCACTGACATCATATGCCCAGGTACTCATACCATTTTCGAACTGCAACCATCTTGTTGCCGGCTAGTACCATTATGGCAGTGCCTGGCAAATACCTATCCCATGCCTACACAAAAGCTTGCAGTGTTGGCTTTGCCAATGCTTGTTGGGAACCTGTCTAGAGTTGGGAAGTGTTTGTGCTGCCTAGCCCAATTGCCTTGTAGGTAATTTGTTAAAGACTAACAATACTTTCCAGGGTTTCCTGAAATACTCTAATGACCTGTTAGATGCAAATGGAGTCAACCCCAGCATCTTGCTTGCTAGATCGGGCAATGAAGGTCTTTTTCATCTTGCTCGTCATACATATCAAAGATGTATTTCGGGTATTTTGTTTTGTGTATTTATTGAGAGCGAGCTTAGCTTCAAGAAGTAACAGTGAGATGAGTCCATTATACACACATGGTTACGCGGGAGAATACTCAAAGGAGGTGAAAGATGGAAGGGGCTGGGTTCTCGAGGGCTGCCATCAGAAGGATAGTGGACTTGGTGGGTTTGTGGTAATCCCCCCAAAAAACAAATTCAAAAACAAGGACAACAATTCAAAATTTCTTTACTGTAATTGTTGTGGCATTTTTGCACTTTTCTTTCTCATAAATAGATGGAGGGGCGGGTATACATTAAAGTGGTGGTGCCCCCCCAATAAAAAAGAAAAAAAGTGAAACAAACCTCAGAATTTTTTGGGGGGAATTTGAGTAAAATAAATTCGGTGGTTTGGGCCTCAGTGTTTTTACATTAATTATTTTAACGTAGAACCGGATACGTGGTGTATCTTACGGGGCTACCAGAAGAGGAGGCCTTTGATTTTGTTGCTTGAAGGAGAGGGAAAGTGTAATGTGGACTGGTATGAGGTTGCATGGGGGCACGCTGGGTGTACACTGAGAAGACCTGTTTCCGGCTTCTTTCTCTTTTGCATGTTTGCTGCTCTATCCTGGCCAGGCCCTGAATCCTGGGGGCCCACGGACCAGCACAGATGGAGAAGCTGTCTGCCAGGCCAGGCTGGAGGTGGCATGCTGACCGCTGTGCATTGGATGCAGCTGGCTTTGAAGGTGAGGCATGCTTGTAGGGGTAGATAGTGAAGTGTGATGAGTGTGTTCCTAATGGGGCGATATTTGCAGGCACCTGTGAGGAGATTGGCATATTCTGAAGTATGCAAATTATTGAACCAGGGCGTGACATCTTGATGCAACACCAAGAGCGCATGGATCAGTAGATACATCAATGCGGACAAGACATTCTCAGAGAGCGTTTTAACATTGAGATCAAAAATCGATTCTAGCAGAAGTGGAACCAGGCAATGGGAAAAGGGACATTTTAGCATCTGTTTCTTACCTTACTTGTAAATGTGGAGATTCCCTGGTGACAAGTGGTCGCAAAAAGTAGTAAACATGAGCTGTCAAGGCATGGCTGGCATCCTTCCCAGCTGCTACTCAAAGTCGATTGGCATTGCCCTTCTGCCTCACCTAGCCTCTCTTTGATGTCCTGCATAAGATGCCACGCCTCCTGCAGAAATATAGAAGCATTTCAAGATAGTATGGGGCACACCAATTCCATTTTTGAAACGGAGCCAAGCGCCATCACTTAGTTTTCTTTTTGCACATCACTGCATTCACAAAGAGGCCCCCCTCTACCTGAACAATAGCATTGCTCAGAAACACCATGGATGCTGCCTTTGCTCCCCCAACAGCATTTCTGTGTTCATCCAGCAATACCAACACTCCAGAACAGGAGGTGGAAGCTTCTGTGTCAAAGCTCCCTCCCTCTGGAACGCCCTACCTACCCGACAACTTCTGGAATGAACAAGCATATCCAACTTTCAAAAGACTAGTAAAAACCTGGCTGTTCAACACACATGACTAATGCTGTTCTGTACATCACTGTTACTGCTTGCTCACTGCTTCTTTGCTACAAAACGCTGTGATATCTCCGGTCAAATAAATATGTTGACAGGCTTCTCCCCTACTAACAGCGACCAATGAAAAGTGTTCACAATCCTGTGTGAGAAGTTGTCCTAGTAGAATTTTAGCTCATATCCTGCTGGCTTCACAGGTTATGCTGATGTACGCATACACAGAAGGATTGGTGTCATGTGTCGATGAACACGCTTTCTTCTTGGGGGGGGGGGGGCTGTGAGGGGGGTGGGTGGACCTCTACACCAACATCTTCTAATGCCGACTGCGGGCCGCTCCATGCCATAATCACTAGCCATATTTTCAGTAACATATTTCAAATGATTGAAAGACATACAGTAAAAGCTTTGTTAACGGGCGCCTTATGTATTAAACATTTTGTTTTTGCATTTGTAAAGCGTCTAAGCACGCAGGCATCTCCATTGCCAGTCAGTAACAGCTCTGTTTAAGGAAATGCTTGGTAAACATGTTTTGGAGCTGAATAATAGAGCAAACAGGCCAGGAAGGTTGGTTATTTGACGTTTTTCCTTTGTTGTCCGACTCATATAACCGAGGTTTTGCTGCCATATTTGATTATCCAGTGCCATTGGATTGCCAGCGGTGCCAATATACTAAATTACACATAGGTTTGCTTTGGCTAGCTAGATTTTTTGAAACAACGCTAAGGCCCAGCTCTCCCGTGACTTCTAATTGGTGACTCCCAATTCTCATCCTGCCCCCATTCGTAATCAAAAAATATCAAGTTTTCTCACATAACCATCGAAAATATTCCTGCATTCCGATATTTCATAAAGGAGAATTCAAGATGGAGCAGCATTTCCATGCCTGAGTAGCTAATTACACCTGTGGCACGTACAGCGCGCACTAAATCCAGAGTTTTCTCATTGCATGAATAGTAACCCCTCCACCCACACCCTCACTCACAGGTGAGAAATAAGGCGTGCCTAATTCTCTATGAGGGACAGGTCATAACCGGGCAAACACTCATGTGAGATTTTGCTGAGCTCCAGGGTGAGCCATTTAAAGGCATGGGGAGAAGGGGGGGGTAAAGGAGTGAATGAGTGCATTTACAGAAAAGCAACATTATAATGCTGGAATATACAGAAGTAAGATCAATCAGTCATTATTCAGTTCCGCGTGTGGCCCTTTTTTTATTTGTAGGCATCACATATTCCTTAACTATGAAGCATGAATAAGTGCCATGCCATTAATTTAAACAAATGGATGACGCACAATCCAGGCCCAGTTGAGTGGTGAGCTGTTCAGCTGTGTCCTACCTAGGCCAGGAGCTTTAGAGCTCTCCAATATACCAATTATTGCAGTTAACCCCATAAGGAGCATACTGCATTCCCTAACTGCCAAATGCTGAGCCATTGATCCGAATTGAGGATTGTCTAGAACATTGAACCTCTGGTTTACACACAAAACCCAGGCCGATGCTTCTACTGAATTATGTAATGTTTATGTTCCACACAAATATCATTATTCAACATCTGCCAACACCTTTCCACATCCTTATTGAGGATGGGCATTAGTATGTCTTGCCAGTGCTCCCTCTAAGATCCTATTTTTCGACTTTTCCTCCAGTTAGGCTGGGATTGCTTGCTTTTCTTCATCTGAAAGATTTGCTCAGTTGGCTGCAGAGCACTGTGAGATAGAATGTGGCTCACTGTTCCTCTCCTGTCAGGCTTTATTGCTCTTGTTATGGGATCATATTTGTTTTGAGTATCAATTTGCAATAGAGTGTATGTTGAATGTTTATTGACATTGGCTAATTTTGCAATTAACCAGAAAGTTTCCATTTGTTTGCATAATGCCAAAGGCCATAGCATTCCGGCACCGAATACTGACTGAAGTGGGGCAAATATTAGGGAGGATGTACATTAAATGCACTGTGTAAGTTAGCTATGAGACATTGCTACCAATTTCCAAGCCTGTAACTATGAAAAAAATGCAATGTTATCTCTTGGTGGGAGGTCTTTCAGCTTTGCTCCAGCCTATTATTTAAGCAATAAGCCCCAAGCATGGGGGGTATTACCACTTCAGGTAATGTCCAGGGGCCCATAGTTACAGGCCTAAGCAAAATGACGGCCTTAACGGAGGCCCCAGGGAATTACCTGAAGTGGTAATGCCCCCCTGCAAGGGGCTTATTGCTATTAGTACCCCGGCCCGTAAGACTGGGGTACTAAAAGCATTTTTTTCTGTACCGAAACGCTCTGGCATTTCAGAACAATAAAAAAAGATTCTAAAAAATGGCCGCCGGGGAAGGGAAACAAAGTCTGTTTTCTTTTTCCATGGCGGCCATTGAAAATAAGTTAAAAAAGTAAACAAACAAAATTACCACCATGGAAAGGGAGAAGGGACTACATGTAGTCCCTTCTCCCTTTCCATGACGGCCATTCCAAAAAAAAGAAAAAAGTAAAACAAGAAAATGGCCGCCATGGAAAGGAGAGAAGGGACTACTTGTAGTCCCTTCTTCGTGTCCATGATGGCCTGTCGCAGATCAGGAGCGGACGCGCTGGGGACAGAAGTGTTCCCAGTGCGTTCGCGCCCGAAATGGACAGAAAAGAAGGTAAGTGGGGGTGAGAGGGATTTCTGTGGATCGGGGCTGGGGGGGAAGACTTACCTGATTCCCTAGCAAGGGGAGATGGCAGCTGCCATTCCTGAGGAGGCTCAGGGCGGTGAGATTATCATCCGGTAATGCCCGCGTTCTGAGCCTCTCCATTGGCTGGGAGGCCGCCACAACCCCTCGCTCGGTACTAATCTTTAATCCTAGATAGATCATATCCTATTAAGTGTATATTTCACCAATTCCTGCATTACATAAGTGTGAAATATCGCCATGAGATTAACCATGCTCAATAACATGCTCAATAACACACCCCACCCCTGAGTTATGATGACCATCGTATACATTATCTTCAGCTACTTCAGCAATAATCATGCAGGATTTCATTAGGTTAACACAGTTGTTGTCAACTCCCTCTCTTAACTGTCCATCACCCCTCATCTGCACATTCTTTATCACAAAGGACCATAATTCATGCAGTTTTCTTCTGTAAGCCCTTATGTAGTTTCCTTTGATCTAATATGATAACCAAAAGGGAGGCATGATTTTCCAGCTCACCAACTAAATGCTCACACAGTTTAAGAAAGGATTATATGACATAGTGAAGTGCTTTCATATGTGGTGCTCGAGTCGATTGATCATAAGTATTGGGCCATATTACAAGTATGCCGTTCCGGTAAAATCGATGCTGGTATTACCGTACCGGCATCCTTTGCCGGATCGGAGTACTCAGAGTTGCGATGCCGGTGTCACTGGCATCGGCAGGGACCCACCGTGGCCGTTCACACCATTGCCGGTATCAGCGTTCACACGCCGCAGCCTTACCAGTGACACCGGCATGCCGCAAGTAAGGCCACATTGAGAGGTGCACAGACATGCAAATACCGGCATGGAGATGCTGGTAATAAGGTATCAAATGATGCCAGAAACACTGGCATCGCGGACCAAGCAGTAATAGGAATCTGGTGTGTACAAACCTGCCACAGGTGCACACAATCAGCACAGGTGGAGACAATGGAGTGTGGCACAGCACAAAAGGAGCACTCTCACACACCACAACCCTTCCAAATCCACAATGCTACCATTAGCACTAGCAGCACTGGAGCTGAAGGACATGACTGCACAGATACTCATTGAGGAGGCACTGAGCCAGAGGATGCAGTTGAGGCACAGGAGGAGAAGGAGGGCGAAAATGGGCCAGCAGATACCCAATGTGCAACCAGTTGTACCCCGCAGGCAGCCACCAATCCCTCGCCTAAGGGCCAGCCCATTCAATTTAACCCCTGCTCAGCTCCACACCCTGTACTGGCTGGACATGGACACCATCACCACTATAGTGGACCTCATACATGATGACCTTGTGAGCCTAATCAATATCCGGACAGCCATCCCCCCTTGTTGAAGGTAGTGAGTGTGCTACACTTCCTTGCCACAGGCACTTATCAGCACATTTGGGGCAGCTGCATGGAATCTCCCAACTCTGTTTTTCCTGTGTGCTCACCCAGGTGCTAGATGCACTCCTGTCCCACGTATGCGACCACATTAGCCTACCACGGACTGCAGAGGAGGTAAATGCAACAAAAATAGCATTCCATGCACTTGCAGGCATGCCGAATGTAATACGTGCGCTCGACTGTATACATGTGGAGCTGGTTGCCCGGCATGTTGTGGAGGTAGTGTACAGCAGCAGGAAGCTGTACCATTCACTCAATGTACAGATGGTGTGCCATGCCCGCAAAATAATCATGCATTGCTGTGCAAGATTCCCTGGCTCCACACATGACTCCATGGTGCTGCGCAACTCCATGCTGTCCCGCTACATGGCACGACACGCTGGACATCGTAATTGGATGTTGGGTGAGTGAAACCACAGCGCCATGAGGGGTGTTGAATTGGCGGCGGCAGTTAACAGCATAGACAACCTGTCTGCTGGGTGAGTGAAACCACAGGGCCATGAGAGGTGTTCAATTGGGGGGGGGCAGTTAACATCATAGACGACCTGTCTGCTGGGTGAGTGAAACCACAGGGCCACGAGGGGTGTCCAAACATAGCATAGCATAGCATAGCATAGCATAGCACATGTGCACACTGCATGCATGAATCCATCATCACTCCTGCTAAATACCCGTAACCTTTACCAGGTATCCAATGAAGTGCAGAGAGACTGGCTAGGCCAATAGAAGGCTAAGTAAGATGAGGAATTACAAGAAGCAACCTCATCATACCCAACCTGCACAACACAAAACCTCACACATTGAATGGAAGAAGACCAGGCACAGCGTAATGGGTGCCTTGTACTGTGACTAATGGAAATTCAACCGAATGTGCAATGCCTTCACAGCCATGTCTCCATGCATTTAACAAAGTGCTCACATCAGCACATGTATTAGGAACATCATACAACATAAACCACATGTACCACAATGCACCACTCTGTAGTGACAATGCATGAAATACATGAACTCAGCAAGGCAATTCACAAGTCATGATGCTCAGCCAGAGAGAAAACCATCTGCTACACTCATAAAATACTCACTGCACTCACAGTCCACAGGTACACCGCAGGTCAGTATGCCTGTCATGTCACCTCAAGGGACAGCTTCAATTTGAATGGGTCAAGGATGAAAATGAAGCAAACCACAATTATTGACTACCACCAGTATTTGATTGAGAGGTGCGGGACTCATCCAATGTAGCTTCATTCCACCATGCTACAACCCACCCAGCCGTATTATTGTAACGTAGCCCCTCAACCGTGACACATACTACCAATGGATATCTGTCCTAGTCACGTGGGTGAAGGCCTCTATGTATATGCACATAAATACCTGTATGTGTTGAATGCATGCCAGGGATACCACTGTGTCACAAAAAGCTAATTAGGGAAATGTGTGAGTTGCCACTGCATATGCACAGCCCATTTCCATTTCTAACATAATAATGCCAATTGAGTGCATTGTGGTCTGTTGTGGTTGAGTTGTGAGAGTGCAGGTTCACATTGATTGTGCCATGTGACAGAAACTGCACCCATCCCCCCCACCCATGGATCAGCCTTAAGGTCACTTACCAGGTTCATAGACAATGACACATGCCATGTACAGTTATGATTTCCTGTGCCTAGTTGCATTTTCCAATTTACACTGTACAGTCAGTCTTAACATGGAATGAGCAAATTAATCACAGGTACCCTTTCTCTCCCTCCCATGCAGTTGATGCCGGGTATCCTCTGATGGGCTGGCTCATGACCCCCATCAGGCAACCCCACAACAGGCATGAAGCGGCCTACAACCGTGCACATGTACGCACGCGCGTCACCATCGAGCAGATATTTGGCCTGTTAAAGGCCCGGTTCCGCTGCCTCAGCAGGTCGGAGGGAGCCCTCATTTACGGGGCAGAGAAGTTTGGCAAAATCGTGCTGGTATGTGCCATGCTACACACCATGTGCATCTGGTGCAATGTCCCCCTGCCCCCTGACATGTACATGATGCTACCAGAGGATGAGGATGACAATGAAGAAGATGGGGGAAATCTTCCACGCTGCAATGGCAATGTTGGACATGCAACACAGCAAGAATTAATTGACCACTACTTTTGATGGCCTGTTAAAGACACAGGACTGGGCATGGCTCACACTGGGCACTGGACACTGTACATGATCAAATAGACTCACACTGAATAAGCAATGTCCAGTCATGTTTGTTTGGAACACCAGGTATATTGCATGAAGATGAACTATGTACAGATGTGATTTATATTGCCTAACACTACCATCCTGTTTTATTTACTCCACACACCCTCCCCCACAACCTTCCTCCCCCACATCCCCTCCGCCTCTTCCTCCTCCTCCACCCCCTAGACCCAACAACCCCACCCCCACACTCACTACTCCCTCCCTCACCACCCCCACACCCAACAACCCCACACCCACACCCACTAACCCCTCCCCCACAACCCCTTCCCAACTACTCCCGCCCCACATGCACTAGTAGCATGCCCTATTTACGCCCCCTTTTTGGAGGATGGGGGTGAACCTCTGGCGGGCGATTGAGTCACTGTGACCGATGCACAGAGCTACTCTGAATGGAACTGGTCGGTGTTCTGCTGGAGGATGGGCTGAATGGGGTGGTGATGTGCCGTTGTTCGGCTGTAGCGTTCTCCAACATGTTAATTGACTCAGCCATAGCAGACATCACTCCATTTCAATCCGAATACGCCTCACCAGTTGGTACACACCCTCCGTGGCTCTGCCGAGCATCCATATCGTGCTACGTGAGGTGTCCTGCATAGTCTGCCGTGTCAGTTGTGCCTCAGTGAGGTACTGGGTGACCAAGGTGGCATTACCTGCTGCCGATCTTCCATTCTACTGAGGCTTCTACTGAGGCACCCATCAATGTCTCATATGTGACACAGTCCAGGTAGTGGCAAGGGAGGTGGGCTCTGAGGGCCTGGGGGAGTAAACACAGCTTCGTCCTCATGGCCACCATCGCTCTGTGTGTTGGGCCCACTGGCCTCCACAGTGCTGTGTGCTCCAGAGCCTACTGTTGGTGTTGCAGGTTTGGGTGCCTGCCTCGGTGGCTGGGATTCAGGCTCTTCCTGCAATGTATGGTCTGGGGATTCTGGCTCTTCCTGCAGCGTGTGGTCTGGGGATTCATGCTCTTCCTGCAGCGTATGGTGTGGGGATTCAGGCTCTTCCTTCTGGCTCTTCCCCTGCAGCGTGTGGTCTGGGGATTCTGGCTCTTCCTGCAGCATGTGGTCTGGGGATTCAGGCTCTTCCTGCAGCGTGTGGTCTGGGGATTCAGGCTCTTCCTGCAGCGTGTCGTCTGAGGATTCAGGCTCTTCCTGGTGATAGGCCTGCTTGGCCGCAGGTGTTGTTGCCTGCCGGGGCTGCTTACCCATAGGTGTTGTTGACTGCCGGGGCTGCTTGCCAGCAGGTGTTGTTGCCTGCTGTGGCTGTTAGGCAGAAGGTGTTTCTTGGTGGCGGGGGGGGGCTGTGCGGAAGATGTTGTGGAATGCTCAGGTCTTGCTGAGGAGGTGCTTTGCTCCTGGCTAGAGGCGGTGGATTTGCTGTGTCGGCAACGTGCTGCAGTAGACCTGGGTGTGGTGGCATGTTCACCCTCGCTGTCAGATGATGTGCCTGTGGGGGACAGTGAGGAAGGGCATCAGTAATGGCTGTGAATCCATCTGACACACATCAATGCTAGTACATTCTGAGTCATGTGCATTGTCATAGACATGGTGGAGGGCATGGCATGGTGCACACATGAATGTGTGGGGGATGCAGTGTGGGAGCATCTTAGTGGTGCAGCCATGCAGTGCGCAGTGTCTGCTGGCTGGGGCACTAGTGTCTAGTGGGTTTGGTGTCGTGGCCATGCCACAGGGGCTGTGTGACATGTAGAGTTTTATTGTGAAACGGATGTGTTTCACTTGTGGACGTTGCTGTGTTGATGTTGACTGTGTGGGAAGGGACATGTGGGGTGTGTCAGTGGGGTTTGTTTCTTGTCTTCCTGCCAGGTACATTGTACTTGTGTGGAAGGAGGTTGTCGGTGGGTGGAATGGCAGCAGGGTTTTGGTGCCACTTACTTAACATTTGGACTTGACCATTGGCATTGGGGGTGTGTGATGTGACTTTTGGAGAACATTTAGGGACGCTCACCAGCATCATCGGAAGTCGCTGCTCCCGTCTCTGCATCTCCAATTCCCTCTATGCTCTCCATATGGAGGACGGTGCTGCAGGTCTCCTCCCACGCCTGCAGTTTGATGGGGGATGGAGCGCCACCTCCTGTGGCTAGCCCCTGACTGTGCTCTCTGGCGAGGAGGATGCGGAAATGGAGACAGAGGTCGTCCCACCTCTTCCTACAATCTCGGACCATGCAGGGTGTTGTCCCCACCGCCGAGACTTTGTGGGCCACATCTTCTCAAATGGCCTTTTTTCTACGTTGTGCTGGGCGCCGCAGATCAGCACAGAACACCACATCAGCATGCTCCACAAGTGTGTCTGTCAGTATGTTCAGTTCCTGTTCGCTGAAGCGTGGTTTGTGGTGATGGGAGGCTGCTTGCTTAGCTGACATGTTCCTCAGTGTCGGTATGTACTTTGTTTTCAAGTGAAACTCCTGTACAATGAGGATTGCAATGGATTGTGTTTTGATGATGGCCACCGGTGCATTTCCTGAATGGCGTTGGTGCGGGAGTCGGTGTCTGCGGCATCAAGGATGCCGGTATTGGGGGTTTAGGGGCTGTTACAGGCATGCCGGGGCTACCGTTTCTGGCATGCCAGAATGCGAGTACATGCTGACTCGGAATCTGCCATAGATTCCGGGAGCAGTGCTACACGGAAACGGTAGCACCGGCATGTCGGTAATTTTCTTTTTCTATCGGCAAACTTGTAGTGAGGCACATTGTTTGATTCTCTGTTTTCAGCAGTCCCTGAAAGATAAGTCCAAAACTGATACTGGCCAGTCACATTATCCGCCTTCCTTTGCCGTTGGCATGGTCTAGAAGCTATGCATGCATTGACTGCTTCCAGCAGGTGGGAGTCAAGACAGACAGTTGCAATCCCATGAGACCTAATATTTGTTAGCTCCACTTCTGACAACTTCTTTGATTGATAGATATCAGCTATTTTACCCTTACTCACAGAGCGATCAAACTCCCAAAGTAACCCAGGAGAAGATTTCTGTAGAGTTGCATTCTGAACAGAAAATGTTCCTTCTGGTTGATCATCAATAGAGTATAGCTAATGAATGAGCAGCAACATAATCTGCAGATTATGGTTGGGAGCATGTAAATGCACAGTTAATCCGGCACTATTTGAGTGGGGCATGCTCCTTTTCAGTTTGCTCAATTTTTCTATTTTATTTATTTATTTTGACATTTGTATAGCACACTAAACCCGTGGGCATCAAGGTGCTGGTTACAGTGAGAGGTGGTACATGAAGACCTAAGATCGGATGCTGTCAATTTGATATTTACACGGTTAAACCAGAAGGCTTACAGTAGTTACAGTGTCAAGCATTACATCAAGACATAAGAACAATACTTGTGATTTGACAGATAAAGGAAAAACGTTCACAGAGATAATTAACATAAACCCAACTTAGAGGCTGCCTCTAAGTTTCAAATCTTCAGCGAAGAGTCATGTTTTTAGGTGCTTACGGAAAAGCCCAGTAAGAGTGCTCCGATCTTAATGTTAGTGGGAGGGCATTCTAGTTCTGTGCCGCAATAACCGGGAAACTGAGACCTCCTGATCTTTGCAGTTTGAATCTCAGGGTGATGAGGTGGTACATGTAAGTGGATCGGGTAGGTCTGGTTGATTGAGCATTGATAAATTTGCAAGACAGTTATTTCGGGGTCTCTAAAACACTGAAGCATGCATTCCTAGGTCAGGAGCCATAGTTATTCCACTACTTGCCGCTTCGATAGAACCGTGCATATGCGAGCCAATCTGAGATTCCATAATCATCCAACTGCTGGTCGCCAGATCAATGGAGTGACAGCAACACATGTCACACGTGCCGCGTCAGTGCATCTTTCCTTTTTAAAGTGACAACTGTATTAGTGGCTGTTCCCACTCTCTAGCAGTAGTTGTCTAAAAGGGCTGTAAAGGACCCACATGTTTTTAGCAACACTATTATCACTTGCCTCCAAGCTTCCCCGAACTGCAACACAGTGTCCTCCAATGCGCAAGCTCGTAGTAAACATATGCTTATTTGCATTTGAAACATATATTTAATGACAAATGGCCAATGCCTAAATCGAAGCTCATTGTGAATGCAGGCAATTCTCCCGACCTATTGTGGTGCCATTCCCGGATTATTTATGAGTAATCTGCATTTCACCTAGCCTGGTCTACTACATACAAGTGCTAAAGATGACCTTCTGCCGAGGAGGCAAGCACCCTACTGGCCAATAGTCAGGACGTTACCACCCCATCGTGAGCTGATGGGAGCCTTCCTGGGCCGAGAGAAATTGTTCAGGACAGCCACGCGAATCCGCACAATTCTAAAACTTTCCTTACCGTGAGAGGAAAGAAATCTCATATCTCCCAGATTCGTCCGTCTATCGTAATGGCGAGCGCCGGCTCCCGAGCACCAAATACTCTGGCACATTCCGCTACGCTCTGCTTTGTCAGATAGGTTTGTAGGCTGGCTGCTTGTGTGAAAGAGTGAAGCGAGATGAAAGACTTCCAAATGTCTGGTGCCACAATGTTGCTCTCCGATAGTCTCGCGCTCACCAAACACTCTGACATACCCCATCTATCTTCCTCTTCCCTGGAAATAGGGGGATGTAGCAAACAGCACCCTTTTAATGACTGCCCACTTAAACCTAAATAAGGGAATGACTGTAGGCAAGCTGCTGAAAATAGATTCACAACAGGCACATTTGGACAAGAAGGCATCCAATGTATTGGAGCCTGCAATACGTCGCAAAAGGCCTCATCCAACTATTAATGAGATGTAAAGGGTTGAACATGCTGTTGCTTTGAACATGTCTGCCACAGAGGCTCTCTTAGATTCAGCTCCAAAGAATAAATGCTCCTTGTAAATTGGCCCTGGATCCCTGAAGGGTCCAGTGCTCTTGAGACTCCACATGCTGTACTGATGGGTGGTCTAATCCAAAGGGCCAGTGGTGACTTTCATGGTTTGATCCATTTATGTCCAGCACCAAAGGTCATAAAGAACCCAGGTGGTGCAGACAGCACTCCTTTGGAGTAGATGGATTTTATAAAAAAAAGGAGGTAGAACCATGTCTTGATTTAGGTAAGATGCAGAAGATACCTTGGGTGGAAACTTCAGACGGGGACAAAAGAGGTTACATACACGTCAGAAATCTAAGGTGTGGTTCTAATTACTTACCGCAGTGAATGACTGATGTCAGTGTGTAGGCTGATATACACTGTCTGGAGATATCTAACCCCTGATGATGATTTATATAAACCAGCTGCATCCCCCATGCAGTGGAAGATGCAGACCTGATGGCAACCTACTGTGAAGAAGGTACCCTGACCTCAGACACCCACCTCATCAGGGCGGCTGACCAGAGTTTTTGGGAGACAATATCGCCCTGGCATGATGATTCATCACCTGAGGAGACACTTATTAAATAAACCTATTAACATGGCAGCATAACACTCAGCATCACCTGCAAAACTACAAACCAGTTAGTGCTTACAATCAAATAAAACACGACACCCAAAACGGTTTACCGCAAAAATGAAATCTCTATTTCTTCCTCAACTCAGAAATTCCTCACCACCCAACATTCCAAGCTTCATGCACATGTCATGCGTTTGTTGCAGACCATAGTTTTGTACCAAGAGCTAAAATGGGCTCCTAGGCTTCATGCATTTATGTGACATGATGACTGAAAACATTAATAGCACCTCCAGGTCCCCCACATGGGGCTCAGAAAGAACCCAGACGCTGGATTGAGTGCCTAATGTAATACTGGCATCAGCATTCATAGCAGATGACAGGGGCTACCCTGAAAACAAACCCCCCTCATCCAATAACAAATTACAATAAAAGGCTTTCGGGGGAGGGGGGCTCTCCTTACAGGATGTGGCCTAAGTACACCCGTACCTAGGCCGCACCCACTAAGGAGAGGCCCCCCCCTCGACTAAGTGCGCAGGCTGGTAAAAGGAGTAGAGCTGGAGCTCACTGGCATTATTATTTTTGATGTGCCCAGCCCCTCCTTTTAAAAAAAAGAAGGGAGAAGGAGAGGGTGCACCAAATGTGTGACATCAGTGCGCCCCAGCTCGCAAGCAGCAGGCAGCCCTTTTATTCAAGGAGCCACGTGGTGCAATGCTTTAACCACGGGCTCCTTGAATGAAAGGTCTGCCTGCTGTTGATGGCTCTGCACTCAGAAACAGGAGGAGGCCTGACTGCCCAGCTCTCCTTTTGTTTTCGAGTAAAGTCGTCACGAGGCATGAAGCCAAGGTGCTTCATGCTGCGTGATGACTATTTACTTAAGTACAAAGCCCCTCTTCTGTTACGCACCATCGCCGCCGAAAGAAATCAGCTAAGTGGGTGGTCGGAGGGCACCGGGGTGAAGGGAGGGGAAGGTGGGGGAAGGTGGTGGGGCAGGGGAAGCAGCTATCAGGTTGCTTGGAAGGCGGGCTTGGATCCGAGCGACCTGATTGGTTGGCTCCCCCGCCCGAGTGCTAATTCTGGTTACCTTCCCTGCTCTGATTGCGACCGTACCCCTCCTAAATGTGCTCCCTTTCCCGCTTCACCAGAGAGCAGGGGCGCCGAGTATGGGTGGGTCCGGGGCCCGAGCCCCCTGTTGCATTCGCCCTGCGTCCCGCTATGCGGTGACGCTGGGTGCGTAAATAAAATCCCGCCCCCGAGCACGGGAGGCAGTTCCGGGCAGACCATCGCTGGGTGTGCTGCGTGTTTCTTTGAGCTCCTGCTGGAGCTGCGACACAGGCCGGGCGGCCTACCTTTGCTACGCCAGTCCCCGCGCGCGCACGGCCTCGGGGCCTGGAACATAACAATGGCGACGAGGTGGAGCTCGTATCAACACGCGCTTGGCATGTAACAGCACGCGGATGGCCCACAACCATTGCGCACAATTTTTTGGACACCCGGTGGGGGGGGGTGACCGCACACGTGACCCCCCCGCCCAAAAAAAACTAAAAAAATAAAGACATTTATTTTTTCTTTTTCTGTTCTCTCCTTTGGTACCATCCGTTCACAAAAAAAAGAGACATGCAACTCTCCAAATTGCCACAGCCGCGACGTGGAGGCACCTGATTCCACATTGGAGGCACCTGATTCCACATACTCCTCCCCAGAGACTTGGAGCGGCAGCAAACTACAAGGAAGGCCCAGAACAGGTTTCACGTGCCTAATCTGAAGGTAACATCGGAGGTGTGTGCCGGACTTGGGCTACCGCGGTGCAGTGGCACAATCTGAAGGACTCCCACCAAGACAAAACGTGTGCACAACAACATGGCAGCCGGAACATCCACCCCTGGGCCCAGCACGCCGTCAAGAATCACGGCAAACTTGTCAATGACATCACCACAGCCTCGCCCACAAGGAGGTTCAGCGGCACTGGTCCAACCTTTTGACCCCTTCACAGACCCATCATCAAGTTGACCCAGATGGCAATTATGGATTCAAAAGTTCGAAATGGCGATGGAATGCAAGGACATAACGACGGCCAGGAAGATGAAGGCACACCTGCTGCTCAGTGTGGGCGATGAGGTACTACGCATTTTCAATTCCCTAAACGTTGACGATGGCCAAGATGCATATCTGAGTGCAAAAGATGCCTTAACGGCTCACTTCCTCCCACAACTAAACCCGGACTTTGAAACTTTCATTTTTTGCACCACCATTCAGGCAGTGGATGAAACTCTTGATGCCTACCACATACGGTTGAGGAAGTTAGCCATGTCCTGTGAATTTACAAATGTAGAGAAAGAGATCCGGAGGCAAATCATTAATGGCATCCATTCAGAAAAGCTAAGGCGGCTGGTACTTAGTGAAAAAGGCATCCCCCTACAACGGATCCTTGAATTGGGACGACAAAGGAAACTGCCACACACCAGGGCTGCCAACATGGAGGCCACGCTACACAAATTGCAACCTGCTCTCACCACAGCCTTGGTGTCCCAGATCACCAACAGACAAGTAACAAGAGACGAGGTCAGTGGGGGTTCTGCTCAGAACAGGTGGCAACCACGCATCCCGGGGCCCACGGAATGCGGTTGGTGTGGTGGACCGCGACATGGCCAACGGAACTGCCCCGCGCAAGGCACCACATGCGGAGCATGCGGCAGGAAGGATCACTATGCGAAAGTATGCAGGTCAGTGGGCACAACGACACAGCCCTCACAGAACTCTCAGGAAAGGAACGCAACCAAGAAGAAAAAGCAGGCCAGCGCAAGGAGGGTCGCGGCTGCCAACTCCTCAACGGAGGAAGAGGGTGAAGATGTCTCGGGCATGCAACGTGACCCCGGTAAGGAAAATGACAGAAAAGGGAGGAAGGTCTACCTGGTGTCTGCACTGAACAAGGGTCAAGCACCACAGAGAAAATCGGTCCGAAGGCGAAAGTGCGTGGTCACCATCCAAAACCAGCAAGTTCTGATGACCATTGACACGGGTGCCTCAGTGAACGTCATGCACACAAGCGTATTCCAGACTCTAAACCCACAACCAGATCTGAAGAGCACAGACACGCTGTTGTTTGCATACGGCAGCCGGAAGCCCCTACCACTCGTTGGCAGGTTCCGCACCACTCTGGGCCACGGCGAAAACAGGCTATGGTCGAAAGTCTATGTTGTGAAAGCAGGAATCGAAAGCCTTCTGAGTGGGGACGCAGCGGAAGACTTGGGGTTGGTCAAATTCATCTGCCATGTCGATGAGGTCACAGAGGTGGAAAACATTTTAAGTGAATACCCCAAGCTGCAAGACGGAATAGGTTGTTTGAAAGGCAAAACCATCAGACTGCATATTGATGAATCGGTACAGCCAAGAGCAGTGAGGCACAGGAGAACATCATTCCACATGCGGGAACAAGTGGAGAAAGAACTCAAAGCACTGGAAGACGCCGGCATCATAGAGTAGGTCACAGGGCCCACGCCATGGGTATCTCCAATGGTGGTAACAAGGAAACCAAAACAGCCCGGAAAAGTCTGGATTTGCATCGACATGCGTCTCCCAAACACCGCCATTAAAAGGGAACGCCACATCACACCGACGATCGATGAAATTGTGGCTAACCTCACGGGGTCGTGTGTGTTCTCCAAAGTCGACCTGAAGGCGGGGTACCATCAACTCAAACTTCACAGGGACTCTCGCTACATCACGACGTTCTCAACGCATCTAGGGCTGCGAAGGTACAAGCGCCTGAGCTTCGAGATATCGTCAGCAGCCGAAGTGTTTCAGCAAACCATTCAAGAAGTCATCAGGGGTATACCTGGCGTCCTGAACGTGAGTGATGACATTCTAATTCACGCGCCTGACAGGGAAGAACATCTCAAAAGACTACAGGCCCTACTGAGCAGGTTAGAAGATGCTGGTTTAACCATACACAGGGAGAAGTGCGAATTCCTCAGACCTGAAATTACTTTTTTTCGCTATAAGTTTGGCAGCACCGGCATCTCCCCTGATCCCCAGAAAGTCGCAGACATTCAGGCTGCAAGCCCGCCAATGACTCCCACTGAAGTACGTAGTTTTCTTGGCATGGCCACCTACTGCGGCAGGTTCATCCGAAACCTGGCTACTCTGTCGGAGCCCCTACACGACCTGACCAAAGTAAACACAAAATGGGGTTGGGGGCAGGAGTGCCAGGAGGCTTTCAAGAACATCAAGGAGTCTCTGTCCGTCGATACAAAGATGGCGTACTACAACACCGAACTCCCCACAGAACTGTTTGTCGATGCGAGCCCAGTGGGACTCGGAGCCATCATGATGCAAGTAACTAAAGAAGGGGAGAAAAGACCCATTGCATATGCCTCGAGAGCCCTCATGGTGACAGAGCAGAGATATTCTCATATTGAAAAGGAGGCCATCGCCGTGCTCTGGGGGTATCGGCATTTTCATCTCTACCTATATGGACGCTGATTCACGGCGATCACTGATCACAAACCCCTTCTACCTATTTTCATGGGTACGTCATCACACCCACCGGCAAGGATCACCAAATGGCTGCTCCATCTTCAGCAGTACAACTTTGAACTGGTTTACCAGCCGGGCAGCGGAAACCCGGCAGACTTCCTGTCAAGGCATCCTCGAGCGCCAACCCCACAAGAAGTCCAAGTGGCTGAAGAGACCGAGGAGCACATATGCCAGGTGGTGCGCGCCATGAGGCCCAAGGCCATCAGCATCGAAGACATTGAAACAGAGACCTACAGGGATCCTTGTTGTGACCTAGTGAAGAATGCAATCATTTCTGGCGATTGGAAGACATTCATGAAGCACACACACAATAGAACGGTGGAAGCAAAGGGTTTTCTATCCGGCATGTTCACCGTCCGACAAGATCTGTCAGTCACCGAGAGCGGACTGCTGCTGAGACGTAACCGCATCGTCATCCCATTGAGCCTACAAGACAGGATAGTGGCATTGGCTCACGAGGGACATCAAGGGATGGCACAAACAAAGGCTCGGATCAGGCACAGGGTTTGGTTCCCACAGATTGACCACCGGGTCGAAACACTCATAAGCACGTGCCTATCGTGCCAGATCACTGGGGCCCCACTGGAACCAGAACCAATTCTGTCAGCAGAACGTGGACGTGCCCGATGGGATGCTATTAGCATGGACTTCTGCAAGCTAAGTGAAGGCCTTTACCTGTTGGTGGCAATCGGCGACAATTCCCGCTACCCAGAAGTTGAGATAGTTGAATCCACAGCAGCGGACGTGGTCATCCCTGCCATAGAGAAAATGTTCGCAACCCATGGGCTCCTAACCTCCATCAAAAGTGACAACGGGCCCCCCTTCACGGGGATAGAATTCAAACAGTATCTGCATGATCTCAACATAAAATATCATCACATCATGCCAAGGTGGCCACAGGCAAACGGGATGTCGAACGATTCATGAGGACCTTAAACAAGGTGTTAAGAGTGGCGAGGGCGAATGCCAGCCTGTGGAAAATTGACCTGTACCAGTTCCTGTGGAACTATCGAGTCACCCCACACAGCACGACAGGAGTGCCGCTTGCCGACCTCATGTTTGGAACAGTCATCAAATCTTCAATTCCGCATCACCCTAGCAGGACCCCGGAAGATTTCAACGAAGAGCGGACCGAAAGAAGGAGAAGGAGTGCCAACGCCCACATGAGCGACAAGAGGAGGGCTATGCCGTCCAATCATCAAATAGGTGACCAAGTGGTCATGTTGCGCAATCCAACAAAATCGAAACTGGACACCAGATATGAAGAGCTCCCATGGACCATCAGTGACAGGCAAGGAACCATGGTGACTGTGACAAGAGGACGCCGTTAGGTGACGCGCAATGCGTCGTGGTTCAAGGCGGTGCCACGGAATCTGTGGACCGATGGTGAGTGCCACCAGGAAGCCGAAGAAGTTCAGCCCAACGAAGGAGAGCCCGTGTCCATTCAGGACTAGGCAGGAGCGAGTGACAGAGTTTGGGAACAGTTGAGTGAGCCGGACCTGGGGGACCCGGACCGTGAAGGTGAGCCCCCACTGAACCAGCAGAGGTGAGTCCCCGAGGAAGGAGGTATGGCGTGAGAACTGCCACAAGACCGCCTGGCCGGCTCAAAGACTATGTGTGGTAGTTTATCCCCCGCAAAGTATAAACAGAAAGACTGGGGGGGGTTTCAGACATTTGGTCAGTTGTTGTGAGTTAATGTTAGAAGTTGCGTTAGTGTTGTTTTTGTTTGAAATAAAGGAGGAATGTTGCATTCGCCCTGCATCCCGCTACGCGGTGACAAGGGCGCGTAAATAAAAGCCCCGCCCCCGAGCACGGGAGGCAGTTCCAGGCAGACCATCGCTCGGTGTGCTGCGTGTTTCTTTGAGCTCCTGCTGGAGCTGCGACACAGGCCGGGCGGCCTACCTTTGCTATGCCAGTCCCCACGTGCGCACGGCCTCGGGGCCTGGAACATAACACCCCCCCCCCCGGCAAAATCAAGTCGGGGCTGAGCCCCCCCCCGGCCGGAGAGAAGTGATGCAGCATCGATGGCCCTTTCCATCGACATTGCATCACTTCTCTCAGGCCGGGTATAATCGCGAAAATGTGCGATTAAGCCCTCCCCTCTAGGACTCATTGGTGTATGGTCCTGGAGGGGAGGGTTTGCAGCGGTATTCAAACTGTGGGGTGTGCCCCTCTGGTGGGCCGCAGCCTCATGCCCAGGGGGGGCGCGCATCCACAGTTTGAAATTTTTTTTAAAAAAGAGGTTAAATGACCAAAGGGTCGGGCTGTTGCTTCATTAACAAGCAGCAGCCCGATCCACGCCCCCTGCCACACATGCTTAGTGCGACAGGGGCCGGGCCTTTGTGAGGTCTCAGGCTCCATTAGGAGCCTATTTATAAAGGCAAAAGAAAAAGCGCACACCTTCTTTTGCCGTGATGATGGTCATCGCGGCATGGAATGTGTGTGCTTTTTTTTGTCTTCATGAATAGGCTCCTAATGGAGCCTGAGGCCCCACAAAGGCCCGGCCTCTGTCGCACTATGGGCGGTGGCAGCAGGGTCGGATTGGCCCCTGGCCGGGCTGAAATCGTCCCTGGGGAGTAAGGGCCGGTTTCAGGCCATGCTTGGGCCGGTTTGAAACCATTTTTTTATTCTTCAAAAACCTTTCATCCTTCTTGGGTCGATATGAGTACCAACACAGGTAGGGTGATATTGTATGCATATTTGTTCTGTAAAAAAGAGCTTAACGGTAAGTTCTACATAATATCATATTATAATGTGGCTTTGGACGTCTGCTTGGAGTCACAGTAATTTGACAATATGGATCTATACACACAGATATTAATGATGCATATGGTGATCCATTCTTGTATGAAATGTATATTACCTTAGTGAAATCATAACCATATTTTTCGTAATGTAGTTTACTTAGGAACAATGCTATTTGATGCCATTTCCTATTTTGTCAAGGGGTGAAAGGTGGTGTTTCATCGGTTCCCGTGATGTCACTTTGGTGTGGGGTCAAATTACATCACTTTCGGTGATATCATCAGAGGTCAAGTGTCGTGAGGCGAGGGGTGGGACACCTTTTTGAGGCGAGGGGTGGGCCACTTTTTTTTGGGTGACCGGGCTTATTTCTTGTCCCAGTCCGACCCTGGGTGGCAGCAGTGGTGTGGAGCTGCCCAAGTGTCACAGAACTGCTAGAACATATTTGGGCACAGGCACCTACTGTTTTACAAATTAAGCACTTGGCATACACATGCAGTTGCAATTAAATGTTCATTAAAAAAGTATGCCCTCAAGAGTATGCTATCACAGAGAAACGGGGACCCCAAAGCCAGTTCAACTACCCACTCCCAGGTGTGCTACTGAACAGGTAGATGTAAGTCGAGAGCCAACCAACCTCTTTCTCCTATCTGTGCTACTGTACCATACAAATAAGGGTGAATTGCTCTCCTGCAGCCTCTCTCCCAGTCATCGATTCATGATGATTTACTGGTGCAGTCACAAAAAAAAGATTTTTGGGGGTTCATTTTGTTTACAAAAGTAGTGCATTGCTAAAACCCCCTGGCTGCCAGTTCATTGTCCTTGGAGCGTCCCAGGCTCCCTACCCCCTGAGAGCCACCAACCTTGGGTGCTGTTTTATAACAAATGAAAGACGCAGACAGAACAATAACTGTGTGAGTCAACTGAGAGATGAATGCACTCATGCTCCATTCAGAGAGAGGCTTTGAAAATGTAGCTCTGATAAATCAGAGAATCAGGGGGGCAAAGAAGCACTGCACATCTCCGCTCCCTCTTCGTGGGTTTACGGTTGCCACCTGAAAGGTTGCCAGCAGCTAACCTGACATCCTGTCCCAATGCCATGCCTCGTGTGCTATTCCCTGGTCAACCAAACCCTGTGAACTCATAGGCCGCATACGACCCACAGAAGTCTTTTTACCGCCCGTCCTGAACGTCTGTTTCTTTCACTAGTGCTATTAACGCGTGCAGCTCCAAGGTATAATATTAACAACCAGTGTTTGTGGGTAAAGGGCCAGCATAAAGTCTCTATTTCAGAGCCAGAGTCAAATGATAAGGCGTTTGTGGCAGTATGGAGTTCCAGGCCTCTGCTTGGACGCCGGGTTCTGCAACCTTTAGCTCTGCAGATGTGTTGGACTACAAAGCTCATCAGCCCCAGCCAGCATAGTCGATGGTGATGAATCATAGGAGTCGTAGTCCAAAACATCTGGAGAGCCACATGTTTAAGACCCCTGGGTTTAAGGAACAGGAAGGAAGTAAAATAATCCATGAAAGTAACAGGAGTATGACGTTCCTGGATCTACATGGGTAGAATTAAAGTAGACTAGAAGATCAACAGCCTGGGGGCATCAAGTTTATGTAGGATGGAATGGTGGGGGTCTGAGTCACCTGAGGAGACAGGGGTATTTTACAGGTCTGACACCTGGTAATCCACTTAACAATAAAAGACAACATGGAGAGAGGTGATGTCTCTGTGTGGCCTGAAAATCTGCCGAGATACCACCAAACTGTACTACCATTACTGCCACTTGGTCTGGCGGTATTACTGCCGGATTACAAGTGGTGGTAGGCAGTGTTAGTCCCCATTAATTGGAGTCCATAGGACTCCATGGTGGATTTCAGCGGTATTACTGCTGGTAGTAATTTTGCTGGTGGTAATATCCAAATTGTTCTATTTTGGGCGGTATGGTGGAGGAAATACCTCCAGCTTCTTGCTGGAGGAATTTCCTCCACCTTTGCCCTCAAACTCATAGTTGGGCGGTGCGATAATGTGGCTCTATACGGTATTACCAGTGTTGCCAGTCATAACTCATTTACCTCAGCAATGTATTCAGTTCTCTGTTTTTTGTCCTGACGCTTACAATGTGTGATTTGCATTACAAGCTGTGTGCCGCAGACTGCTTCCATTCTAAGCGGGGAATAAGTTAGGATTGTGGGGACTAAGACGGCATGACTTTTCAACCTTTTGACACGAGGGGCCTTCACTGAGTCTTGGGGAGGCATCACCTCCCACGGGATATGGTACAGTATAATTACCTCATTGCTTTCTAACACTGGTTCCTCTACATCAGCCTCTTGCTGACATAGAAGGGTTTATAGCTGTTCAGTGGGCATTCAGTGGTTAAGATCTATGCTGTCCTGCCATCTTGTGATAAACGGCAGCTATTAACCTTAAATTTGTCGCCATTGCAAGTCTCACTTCTCCCACAGCAACAACAGAGCCCGCTTGCAAGTGTCTGATAATCCCAAAATTCTCTGTAATTTTATGCAAAGCTGCATTTTATTTTTATAAGGTTATTTTACTCACTGAATGCTGATCAAGTGTTTTAAGTCTGGACTTTATTAACTGGGTGCTTGTAATTCCAGCACAAGCACTCTTTACAATCTAAACTTGTCATGATGCCCGCTCCCGGGGAGCCGGTTCAAGCCCTGCGTCCCCGAAAGCAGACATCCAGTCCCCAAGGAAGGACCAAGCAACCCCATATAGGGGCCCTTTGGACAGTGTCTTGGCGCCTATGGCCTATGGCCTATGGCGCCAGGCTCATAAAAGACATCAGTCCTGGCGCCATAGGCGCCAGGCTCATTATGGGAGTGCTTGGGTGCACTTACCTGATGAATTTCTTGCATCTAAATGCATTTGCATCAAATTTTTTCCATCTAAAAAATGTGCATCCAATGCATTTTTTTTCTTTTTTTTGCAAACGTCCGTTTTTTACCCTTTAAAATCCTCCTGAACAAAAATGAACCCTTTGCCTCTCAAAAACATGCATTTGATGTGCATTTTTTAGATGGAAATAAATTCGATGGAATGGCATTAGATGGAATGGCATTAGATGCAATGACCAGGTACCCTGGAGAGGGCCAAAGTAGACTGTGGATAGGCCCCCCTCTGCAACTGAGGCCCATCAAACGTTCTTCATTACTCTACTTTCCATGAGAGAGTGAATAAAATGGGAGTTGTGGACATAGCCAAAGCCCTGGGGGAGCTGTGGTACTTTCACTCACATTAGGAACACCTAGCCCAGAGCACCAGGGTAGACAGAGTGTCCTAGAGCCCCCGGGTAGGCCTCATAGCCACCTGCCAGGGTTTCCAGAGCAAAAGCACATGAGGGGCTGAACTCCCCTAATCTTGCGCTTCTTTGTTCTTCCTTACCAGTCTCTTCACCCATAGCTGGTCGATCCCATTGTTCTTGATCAGGCAGTGGGGGTCCAAAGGATTGTTCTGGCATTTCAAATATCAACAGGGAAACATAACACTTCTCTTTACAATTATATAAAACTCCTGATTACAAATGTACCTGGAAAGTCTGCAAGGGGGTTTGTTGTCTCATAAATGGTGCTTAGCATCCCTGGGAACTCTAGGGGATACATGTAGACAAGGTATCCATTGCTCCCATCCTGGATGCTGATATAATTTCCAGGACAGGCAGAGTTTTGGCTGAGAGGAGGGTCAATGAGGTATCCTATAAAGGCCCAAAGGAAGGTTGTTGAAGAGACCCCAATCCAGAAAAAGATCCCCTGAACTAAAACAGGAATGCCTACATTAATGTTGTGTTGGTGAGTCTACGTCTGAGTTACATAACAAGCTTTCCCTATTTTGGGGGGACCATGTTCCCTTGATTCTCTTCAATATGAGCACTATGTCTTATGCTATCCTTCAGTCTGATTTCCCCACTTCTACCCCCTCTCGTGTCGTCCTCTTTCACATATCTCTAGCCTGTTATTTCCAACACCTTCCCAAGTCTCTTCTCCAAAGTGACATCTGGATCTCCCTTGGATCCCTGTCACGCCACACTTCTTAAACTCTGTCCAATTCGTAAAGGTCTTCTTCCTGTAGTCAATGCTCTTCTAGTTTCTGGTAGGGTTCCAGACCTGCTTAAATGCTCTATTTCCTCTCCCCTTCTCAAGAACTCCTCTGTTGATCATTCTGGTCCAGCTAAAGTTCAGCCTATTACTCTCCTCGTTTTCCCCACCTAACTTCTTGAACAGGTTCATATATTTTAAGAACCAATACAGTAATATAAATTGTATGATTGATCATAAAAGTAAAGAATATCAAGTGGCTAACCCAAAACCCCTGCTTGGTACCATGCTCATTAAAGAAGTCAAATCCGCTTTTTATTCACAGAAATAGAAAAGGCACCCGAGCCATAAAAGATACCTGTTGAGTTACATGTGAATGAACCAGCAATCTGGATCCCATACCTGACCCTTTTCTTTAATTCAATAAATAAAGCTGAGCAATCCCCGCAAGATGGCCGACTGCTGACATTATCCCAATCTTCAAAAAAGGGAATGGAGATTCCCCGGGAAGCTACCACCTGAGATCATTAATTGATAGCATGGCCTCAATTTACTGCAAGATTCTGTTAGTTAGACTCGAGTCTTGGATCCTCACGGAATCAGACATTCTGGCAGTATTTCAGGAGGATTTAGAGATAAACAGGGCGCTGTTGAACACTGTTTTCTTATTTGCGCACTAAACGAGAAATACTGCATTCAAAAGAATATGTTCTGTTTTTATATATTCTAAAGCCGCATTCGATAAAGTGGATAGAGACCTCCTATGGGAAGTTTTGTGTAAACTGCAGGCACCCATGTTGATTATAACTGAGGATAAAGCCTTATACAAATACAACCAAGCAAAGGTCAGATAGGAACAGGGCAGCGAATGCACCAAGGTCTTTGATATCAATAAGGGGGTAGGCATGGATGTGTTTTGTCGCCATTATTATTTTCCTTGGTTAAAATACCTTGGCAGGAATAATACAAAATTGTGAATGGGATGCACGAAGAGCAATAATCAGTAGATTGGAATTCTGCTTTATGCATATGATGTGGTGCTCATATAACAGTCCCCTATGGAATAAAAAAAACAACTTTGATGTTTGAAATCTTTTTGGATGATCGGGCAATGGAAATACACATGACAAAATCAGTAGCAGTGGTGTGCCGTAAAAAGTTAAAGAAAAAAAGCAGTTTGAATACACCGGGGTGGCGAGCCAACAAGTTGAGCATTTGGGTTACTTGGGAGTATGACTAACAACTAACGGATCTAACGGATCATGGGCTATGCAGATAGAACATAACCTCTGCATATTGAGACAGCGTGTTGGTGTAACTCTAGAGTTTGCCAGGAAGTTTGGGGGAAGAGCAACTGTGGAAACCCTAGAAGTATACAATGTACAGGCCTTCTCTGCAGCCCCATACAGAGCTGAATTGCGGGTGAATGTAGCACTAGGGCCCATTGAAATTGGTGAAAAACTATTTTTAAAAGTGTACTTACTGTACCATGTACACACCAACTGTCCCATTAAATCTAGAAGTTGCCCTTTTACAAATATATCGCATGGCTAAGGGTTTTACTCATCTGGTTTAGAATCAACATAAGGCAAGGGCTACAATGCAATACAAGTGTGGTCTAGGAATTACACAGCCAGCTGGAAGGACTACGCTGGAAATGGTTAAGTTCTATGAAAACACTATTGCATGACAGAGGTCTCCCATTTTTATAGAAAGCAGATAGCGAGAACTTGAGAAAATACTATGAGCAAACCAAACCAATCTATGAAGAATGTTTCCGTTGTCATTTTCTAGGTAGACCAAAGATGGGACCAATGACAATAGAATATCTAAGTGTGAAAACTACCTCCGAGTTTAAATTGCCCAATAAAACGTATGTTGTTCTCAAAATTTAGATGGACCTTTAACCACTTGCAAACTTGATGGCAAAATGGGATTAAACAAAATCGACAATAGTCCTGTGTGCAAAAATTGCAAAGAAACTATCCACCACTTTTTGTTTGCCATACTTATGACATTTTTAGACTGAACTTTTTAATGCCACTTATTACTGTTACATTTTAAAAGTTGCTTGGCAAAGAAGAGAAACTTTGATGAATCTTGTAGTTTAATATGTGAATATGGAATTATAACCTGTTTATTCCTGAAATTTGTAACATAATATGTCGGTGTGATATTTTAACTGGAATAAAGCTTGTGTTTGATTCGATTTCTTGAACAGGCTGCGACTGAACAACTGCAATCTTTGATTGAGTGTCAGAACATCGCTCATCCTTTTTTAAATTGGTTTGCGGCCTGGGGACGGGCAACTGAAACTGCTTTGCTTGCTGCTCTTGATGACATCGGTTTGGTGGCTGATGAGGGATGGGTCGCTGGTTTTGTGATGTTCTACCTTTTGGCAGTTTTGACAATGTGGAAAATGATACTGTCCAAAGCAGGCTGACGTCCTTAGGCCTAGACAGATATGTGCTTGCCTGGCTCTCTTCCTTTCAGCCAGTCCCTGTCTGTCTACACCCCACTTTCTCCATCTTGTGCCGTCTCACATGTGGTGTCCCTTGGAGTTTCTCTCTCTCCCCTTCATTCTGACTTCTCCTATTGCCTCCCATAATTTTCTCAACTTATGCCGATAATACCCATTTCCTCATCAGTTCGGACAGGTGCTGGTGCTGGATGCCACCTCATCCCAGGTCCAGTCCTGTATGCCTACCATTTCCATTGGCTGAGTCACAATTCACTCTTGTTTAATTCCAAACGACCAACGCCATTAAGGTTGTTGGATCCTCGAAGCAGTGGCATCCACTGTTTTGGTCCCGTTATTTGAGCCCACTAGTCAAAAAGATGGGTTTTGTTCCAGAGAAATTCATTTCCTTTCTTCACCAGCTTTCTTAGTTTCCTTGACCTACAAACATTATATGTTGCCCCACCCTTTCTGCACTCTGTTAGCTTTGCTTTGATTCAGTCTTGTCTCGATGAAGCCAACTCTCCATCAATTCAGCGGAGACACTTTTAAATCCAAGATAAATTAGCAGTCCAGCTTGTTTTGAGCTTTCCCCGCTCATCTCACACCTCGCTTCATCTTTTTAACATCCACTCCCTAGCAATTATTAAACATTGGGCCTCATTACGAGTCCAGCGGTAACCGAGCTGGAAAAACCGGCAGGTTACCGCCGGACTCGTATTACCATTCCTCCTCTGAGATTCCTGGAATCACCAGGGCATTACAACCCCGGTGACCTGGTTATTCCGGAGGCGGAATTCGGTAAATCCCCATTCCCATGGAGTCCCATAGGACTCCATGGGAATACGGAAGTGGAAACACTGACACCATCTTGTAATGGTGCCGGTGTTTCCACGTCCGCCTGCAGGCAAGTGGTGTTAAACCCGCCAGGTCAGACCTGGCGGGAATGACACCTCCCGCCTGCAGGACTTGAGATCAGCCGGTCCGGAAAGAACGGTGGCGGCGGGTTTACCGCCACTGTTATTTCCGGACCGACTGACTCGTAATGAGGCCCAATGAGTCCGTTTCAAGGCTCCATGCACAGTATTTGGCTGCATATAAGGGGCAGCCTCTTCCGTTCTAAAACGATCAGCCCTGGCTTTTCCTTCAGGTCCCTCTGTTCTTCCAATCTTAAAATGATTATAGTCCCGAAAATCTGTGACTCCCACAGAGGTGGCTGAGCCTTCTACTCTGTGGCCCGGCCACTTCGGAATTCTCTCCCTCTCCACCTGTCTCACTCCTCTCCTGTCTTCTGATACAAGCTCAAATCTAGCATTTTGCACAAGCCTTCAGCCCTAGGTTTAGCGCAGATATTTTTTTATCATGTGCTCTGAGCCAGTGTATTTGTGTGCTCAGTAAATAACCGAATTAGAATTAGAAGTAGGGGATGCTGGTCTTGGACAAACCTGCCTTAATAAGTGACTAAATGTTTATTTCGCAATTATTCGTCCATCGAAAGACCCAACAAATGGGCTCCTATAAATGTTCCATTCAGCTGGACGATCTGGCTGCTTCCGTGTTCCTTGGATGCGTGAACAGGCGTGGCCTGAAATAGCTGACATGCTAGCTGCTGCTGGTCACATGGTATTCAGTGATATAATCGCCGGAAATAACATTGAGGGTGACGCTATCCAACACTTCCCCCAAATATTGTAGGAATGGAGTTTGTTTATATAATTGCACCAGTCCTAAAATATGTTGGGGAGGGTGTTTAGTGCCTTTGAAAAAGAATTGAGTCACCCTCAATGTTTTTTCCACATCACATATGACGCGTGCGCATAAGCCATCAAAGGTAATGCCAGAAAGGAACCTGGCTTGCAGCTCCATCACTGCTAATACATCTGATTCAGTCCCTGCAGGAAGAGCTCTGCATTCTCTTAACGAGCATTGACCTGAGTATGCTGGATCTGCCGCTGAAAGGACACAGTGGTTTCCAGCCAATCCACACATTCCTCTTAATATCTGAGTTTATCTTTCAGACCGCTGAATCTACAGCCACAGACAGGGGGACATTTTAAAGTCTCCCTTATTGACTGCAAGACTTCAGAGTATTGGAGGTCGTCTACCAGTGCATTCCTGGCCCCCTGCTGCTCCTTTGATATTGAGGGCCTTTGATGTCCAGCATGTGGTTTTAGTGAATGCTGCTTCTTAACCGGCTTCGTTTGCCTGCTTTCTGCCGGTGACACCCAGCGTTCACTTAGCCTAGTCACCTGTCAGGTGTTGTATTTCTTTAGCAAGAATATCCTGGCCTTCAGCGAACACCCAGCTCGGAGGGGCTCTGGACACGCCCCAAAGAATACACCGATGGGAGGCTGACAAGCCCACAATATTCCACAGCCCCTCGGTACAGTGCAACCAAAAAGTGAACATCTGAGATAAACAGCCGTACAATTACTTGATCTGTAATGTTTAGCTCTTATACACATGTTGCATTTTATATATCGATCTCCAAACTGGTATTTGCGCGCTTTATCAGCAGTTTTTACAAACTAGAACCCAAAAAGAAGCTGTCGCTAGCAGCAACAGAAAGAAAGCTGCTACTTGTAGTGAGCAGTCACATCTGTTCGGCTGTTGGTGTCAAATAACAGCTTGCACCCACCAGCCATGCTGCACATGCACTCTCTTTGAAGGTCGCTTCGCTCCTATGTTCTATTTACTCAGACTGATTTCATTTCGTTCCGACCATGAGCGAATTCTCCTTCCTCTGTAAACTGCACAAAGGACCAAGTCTCAGCATAACCATTGCAGGCTGCATATCAAAGCAGAATTCAGCATGCAGTGTTCTGGAGGCCTCATTAAAAAGCCCTCCGCTTCCTCCCAGACCCGACTTCCTGCTTGCTGCTGTCTCGGGGATGCCTCTGAACACTTCTGATCCTGGAACGGCTCTTGCCACCTAGAAAGGAAGACTTCTTTTTCTCATTATCGAGAAATGTTATCAAAGAGTACGTTAAGCGAATACTGGAACATCTTAAGTAATACCAGTACCTATATGTTGCACTGGTTACAATACACCGTCAGTAAGCGACAAGCACGATATGTGTACATGGATGAAATACGTGAGCTATATTCGTTCCTTAACTCCCCCGCCCCTAACATAATCCTGCATCCTGTCCGTGCCATCCTCACTCACACCCATGAGGGTGTGTTTGGGATCCATAAGATATAAAATGCAGATTTGTCTGGTGACACCCTTAAACAGCAGCGGACCCATTCATTTCAGACCCCAACAATGAAGACTATGGGCCTCATTACACGGTAGGCGGTAACCATGACGCTATTAGCGCCATGGTTGCCGCCGGTACCGTACCGAGTCCGCCATGGTGAATGGTGGAATTACCGCCACATTCCAACGTGTGTGGTGGCAGTAATTCCCCATTCACCATGGCACTTCGCTCAATGGGAATGGGGAAGGCGGCAATTACGGTACTGCAAATTGCGGTACCGTAATTGCCTCCAAAGTCCCTTTGCGGGCCCGTTCCTTAACAGCTGGTAAAACCAGCCGTTGAGGTCGGGTCCCGCAAAGGGACCTTGTGGTCCCTTTGCGGGCCCGTTCCTTAACGGCTGGTAAAACCAGCCGTTGAGGTCCGGTCACGCAAAGGGACCTCGTAGTAAGGCGGTAAGGGTTTACCAGTACCGGTACCCTTACCGGTAACGGTAAACCCTTACTGCATTCCGTGTAATGAGGCCCTATGTGTGTCTTTAGGGCTGTAACGGAGAACTCAATTGGCTTGAATTGACTCTTTTGTCGAGGATGTGAGCTGGACACACACACGCACTGATAAGAACGGATGGGTCCACCGCTGTATAAAGGTCAGATGAAACAAATCTGTAGTTTATATCCTTATCATTCCCACTCTTGCAGGGCTCCAATCATTTGATTGGCCTGAGGTCCAGCAACCGTCTTAGCAATTCACAGCAACCCTTTTTCCATAGGTAAAGCACTTGCGCTACAACATCTTGGTAAAATCTGTAGTTCCGATGTATTGGTGTTAGCAGAGAGGGGATATAGATATAGGGCCTCATTACACGGAAGGCGGTGATCCAGGGTGCTATTAGCACCCTGGACCATGCCGGTAAATTACCGGCACCGCCTTGGCGGAAAGGGGATTTACCGCCCCATTCCAAGGTTGGTGGGGCGGTAAATCCCACTTCCGCCATTGCCCTTCCCCATTCCCATTTCTGCCCCATAGGGCTCTATGGGAATTGGGAAGGCGCTAATTACGGCACCGCAATTTTGCGGTGCCGTAATTAGCTCCGAGGTCCCTTAGCGGGTTGGTTTTTAACGCCTGCAAAAAGCAGGCGTTAAAGCACCAACCCGCTAAGGGACCTCGTAGTAAAGCGGTAATGGTTAACGGTCACCGTTACCATTAACGGTGGCCGTTAACCATTACCGCCTTCCGTGTAATGAGGCCCATAGTTCGGCTTTTGCCAGTTGTCACGGCCGTGTGACGAACAGACAACTCAAGACCAATCATCGGTTTGATTTCGATCACAAGCAAAAAAGGGACTAGGTTTTAGTGAGCCCACGGGGTTGGGTTAGGTTAAGTACAATATGCAAAACTCAGAGCTCTGCGCCCAGTTCAATTAAGGGAAAAAATAAAGGAATCTCCTACGCTCCCCACTCAAAACTCTTCACTGACAGCCTATGAATAGCCAAAACATTATCCACCCCTACTAACCACCTCTTGGTAGCTAGAACTTGGAATCCAGAGGGTGGATTACAAATCAAAATAGCTATCCTTAGTCTTCTGTACATGATGCAATAGAAGATAGTTGAACAATATTAGGATTAACAACCAATAATGCTTGTATTGATTGAAGGTTCGGCATCATATCGAATAGAAATGATGCACATAGCAAAGAAACACAGGAGACAAAGGCAGTCCTGCGAATAGGTCCCTTTACAGAAGAATGAGGTTTCCTAAGAGTATGTAGCTGGTAGTAGAAGAGGACAAATGGGGGTGTTACAGAAATCTGGCGCATAGAAAAAAAGACAATATATAACTTGCATGGAAATATAGGCCTACTGCCATTATACATAGAATTGTACATAGTGGTTCATCACCAGAGATAGCCAATCAAAACTAGCAAAGGCCACTTAAGTGAAGCACATCATGACTATGTGACAATTCAAGCCAACAATGAGCATCAATTGAAATTAAGCATCAATTGAATTAAATACATATAATAATTCAATCGAATTAAATGCATATAGAATTGAGGAAGACTTAAGTATAAGTTACATAGCTTGATGTTTTATTTTGCTTAGAAACGTGGGTCATTGACGTTTCCAAAACAGATCAATTACTACTCACCCCTCCGGGCTTCTCCATCATCCACTTAATAATAATAATTCGTTTTTATATAGCGCTACAAACCCGTAGTGTCCATGCGCTGCAATAACAGTTGATATTATTACCCACTGCTTGGTACTCAATTTATTGAACTTGGAAGGATGAGTTGGCTCTGCCAGGATTTGACCCTGCATTAGATGTCAGATGAGCGTGCAACTTGCTGTGTTATCTGACCGGCTTAGAACGCCAACATAAGGATGGGGTGGAGTGGCTATTATATATAAAGGAAACTTACAAATTTACCAGCCCGCAGGCACTTCCTAGACACCTGTCAGATTCTTGTTTACAAAAAAGGAAACTGATCACAATGTAACTTATCATTCAGTCTTTCTATATAAACCTCTTAGTTCATGTAAGATGAATTTTGCAGAAGAGACCAAAAACCCCCTATTGTCTTTATTGAGTACCTTATGTTGGGAGATCTTAATTCACGGTCCGGAAACCTGGAGGCTATTGCGGTCTCAGACAAAATTGATCCACAGAACATCTTAAAGTCCATTATGCATCAACAGATCCAATTCATATTTAAGCACATAAACATGTCTGGCTAATGACTAAGAACATTCTTCTCGAGAATATGTGGGTAACTCCACTAGATTGGTCCAACTGCTTAGCCTTCATTTTTGTGATCAATGCTAAAATATTTGTTGATGCTAACAGTGACCCTCTTAATTACCAAGAAAATGTATTCCTCTAAGTTAATGAAGCCTGAACACTTATGGCAGGCATTTATGTATTCTGCCAGTTCTAGCAACACAGTTAATTATATTGATATATACAGTCAAAAACTACTTGAAACAACAAACCAAGATGGTCCCTTAATTACAAACAAACTAGAAGAATGGAACAGCAGGACCGGACCAAGATGGCTGCTGAGTAACAGAGCCTCTGCCGAGCTCTGCCACACCCGACATACTAATTGCTCTGCTAGGAGTCCATCACGAGTGGACACAGTGAATTTTTGTTGCCGACTACTAGCGGATCATCAGTGGGTGTGTGGTTCTCATTAAAGTACTGTCTGTGATAAGATTTGCTGTTCCGGCCATACCGGGTAGTGAGTGGGACAGTGAAAGAGCATAGAGCACTGATGAGTTATACTGGATGTGCCGTCATTGGAGGATAGGAGCATACTACCATCCAGCGGTGCTCCAGTGTTCAGCTGAGCGTTGTAGAGGAGGACGATCATCTAATGCTTATGAGTAGGGTGCACCGTAACTGCTTCCGACCTGAGCCGTTACACAGAGGGTGATTGTTGGATCACAATGCCCGGACTGCATATCGGAATTGACAGACGCCTGGGGAAGGAAAGGAGTGGGGAGATGAGGCATGCCTGGTCAGAGATGGAAGGTTGATGGTGAAGGTGGGAGCCTGTCGGGTGAGGGATATTGCTGCATGTGGCTGCATCCAGTGTGAGGAGTCTGTCTGGAGCACACTGACACAAGCAGAATATAGATAACAGCAGTCACAGAGGGCTGACTTAACAGAACTATATGAGGCACTTGAGGGTTGCTGTTCTACTGAGGGCACCTTACAGATGTGCAGACCCCCGTGACTTTAAATGCCAGTGAGAGGGGGTAAAAACAAAAGAGAGACTCGGTTTGCCTTGAAAGGACCTATTGAAAAGAGCTTTGCCAAAGGGTCAGAATAGCACAGAAGGCAAGATGTTGGAATGGCAGCGCTGCAGGTACCTGAATCACAGGATAAGCACATGGTTGTTCCCTTTAATGCTGATTCAAAGATCTTAATTATTGAAAACAATACGCAGATATCTGGGAAAATAGGTACACTTTCTGTGGCGTTGGTGGAAATCAGGCAAGCTGTCTACAAGATAAGGGACAGGACATCCGAGACGGAACAAAGACTATCCACACTTGAAGCCATAGGAAACAATGTCAGGAGTGAATTAAGGAAGTTACACGATACGGTCAAGCTACAGACTGCCAAAGTACCGATTTAGAAGATAGATCTAGACGGAACAACCTACGACTATTAGGGTTGCACGAGAATACTGAAAAGGGCAACATGGAGACGTTTCTGGAAGGGTTCCTCCCATTGCTATTCGTGGATGGAAGTAAGTTGGAGGTCAAACCCCTATGCAGTGACAACACGCAGGAACACCGCGGGTTGTGATGATTAGACTGCTTTATTATCAACACAAGGCAAGGATAATGTCAGAAGCTCAAAATGAGTGGACAATTATGTACAATGCAGCAAGACTCTTATCTTGTTTCCAGATTCTGTGGTTGAGACTCATAAAAGAAGGCAGACGTTTGATGAGGTAAAAAAGAGGCTGAGATTAAAGAGCATTGTGTTTGCGCCTTTTCCACCAGCTAGGTAACGTATTGATGTGGCTGGTACATGGCATTTTTTTGATGTGCCGGCAAGCGCACTACATTACATTGAAATGTCAACATGAACTGTTACATAGGTCATGTACGATGGAAGATGGGAGTAGACGTGATGTGTCCTTGCATATGTGTTAGTAATGATTATATGCTTGCTGTTAAGAGAGATGTTACATTTCGAAACGGCGTGTCATTCTGTTACATAGCTGTTTATATATGCTGTGAAAATGGAGGGTAATTGGTGAATGGGTTGTTTGCACAGGTCATCATTGTGCATATGCTGTACATAATTACTTGCTTGTTCATAGTTGGCTCTTGCTCTCACAAGTTGCTCCTGTTTGGTTGAGCTGCAGTATCCGGCAGAGCTCTCTGGAATGATCTAATTGGTTGTAAGTTTAAGGGGGGGAGATAGGAGGGCGGCAAACTCTCTGCACATATTGTTGCAATCAAGTTGGGGGTTGGTAGATTGCACGGGAGGGTTGATAGGTGGATGAATGTTATTGTTTTGGTTTTCTTTTCCATGAATAAGACACAGGTATGGGCTGAGGGTGCGAAGGAGGTTTCTCAGGGACAGCTACAACAAAGACATAGGCATGCTAATATGTTTTTTCAAATTAAACTAAATGATCAACTATAGATTGTTATCCTGGAATGTTGAAGGGATAACTGGATTTGTTAAAAGGGCAAGGATATGGTTGTACCTAAGCAGACGGTAGGTAGATGTAGAACTTCTCAAGAAGACACACAACTGCGGAGGAGCATGGTAAATTGGTCGTGAGGTGGGGTATTGTACAAGCAAGCGCCCCATTTTCTTCCTCTGCCTGGGATGTGATGGTGTGCATCAAGAAATGAGTACCATGGTGAATGACTTCTAAGATAGTGCATTCATATGGGAGATATGTGGGATTAACTGGACACCTAGCAGGGCAGTTAACACTTATATTGTGGTGCTATGCTCCTAACATTGAGGATTCGCAAATGTTCAAGCAGATAGCGAGAGTATTGGGTAAGTATTTGGGTTATCGAGTGATATGAGCAGGAGAATGTAATTGTATTTTACACACAGCGTAGGACACACCCCGATTGAGTAGCAGAGTATTAGGGTAGGCATTCTGCATGCTGCATAATGTAATGGGCAACTATGGCTTAACTGAGGTTTGGTGACATGTGTATCCGGCGGATTGTGGCTATTCAATCTACTCTACTGTGCATAATTTGCATAGTAGGATAGACTTCTGTTTTCCACAAAAATGGAATGAACGGTTGGTGAAAGCGGCGGAATATCTAGATTCCTGACAGTACCTTGTCTGATCATGCCATGTTACTGGTTACAGTTGCTTGGTCACCTGATAAACCACAGATTCTGACGTGGAGGCTACCGGGGGAATCTTTGGAAGATCACCTGTATAGGGAAGCAATTAGGCAGGGGATAGAAGACTTCCTTGATATAAACGAAGGATTGGTCGCTGAAGTGGCTACATTTGGGAAGCCTTTAAGGTTTTGATCAGATGTCGTTGTATTTCTATGACACACAGAGTTGGGCAAACACTTTCTAAACAAATAGCTCAATTGGAGGGTAGGATAAAGGTGTTAGAACATCATACTGAATACGGAGGTGCAGTTTGCGCAAATTAGTTGACTCAAAGAGGAAGTTTATGGGCTATACGATTGATTGGGTAAGGTGGCTTACTCCACTTATGTCGCTAAAACTCACAATGAGGCAGATAAGGCGGGGAAAACATCGGTGTGGTTTGTTAAGAATGGGGAGGATCAGATACCTATAGTAGAAATTAAGGATGGGGTGGTATTATGATTAGAGATCAGTGTGGCATAAATAAAATGTTTAAAGAATATTCAGTTGATCTGTACACTAGGATACCCGATATGGACCATGAGCATATACGTGAATTTCTAGATGAAGCGGATTTACCAGTACGTAGTGCTGAAGAGGGGGAAGGTTTAAATGTGCCTGTTCCCATTTCAGAGATTGAGTGGGCTTCAAAGGAGTTCCTTTGTAGCTCACTCAATCTCTGAAATCGGAATTTAACAGGGGTAAAACACCTGGTATAGATGGTGTCCTGGTAGAGTTTTAACAAGAACATGTTGATAAATTTGCGCCCAAACTGTTAGAAGTGTATAAGGAGGCATTGCGGAGAGGCTTTCTACCGGAGTCCCAGAGGGAGGCCCTTATCCTGCTTAAACCCAACAAGAATCAGACGGATTGTAGTTCTTATCGTCCTCTATCTATGATCAATGTAGATAATAAAACACTCACCAAACTATTATCACTGAGGTTGACCCAGGTTATACCAGGGCTAGTGCACAAGGATCAATCAGGATTTATACCACAGAAAAACACGTTGTTAAATATCAGGCGACTATTTCTACTTATAGAACAGATGGGATTGGATCTACGTAAGTGGGCCATTGTTAGTTTAGATGCACAGAAAGCATTTTTATAGTGTGGACTGGTACTTTATGTGGGAAGCTCTAAAACACTATGGTATGTGTAGATTTCTTCAGTGGGTGCAATTGATTTATGCTTCCCTGATAGCAAGGGTTCTGACCAATTTGCATATATCTGACAAATGGTGGGTGGGACGAGGTACGCATCAGGGGTGTCAGTTTTCACCACTACTATTCGTATTGGTTATGGAACCCATGGCCTGTTTAATTAGGAGGACATTTGGAGATCTTGATTACCATATAGCTCACCAAAGGCATATTATTTCACTATACGCTAATGATATTTTCTTATACCTTCAGGACCCAATGGCTAATTTTCCTTTAGTACTGGAGGAAGCAAATCGAAGAATTCAGAGTGGTATTTGGTATCCAAATTAACTGGGGGAAATCTACATTATATCCGCTATTCGAGAAAAAGGTTGAAGCGCTGGAAGGTCTTCCACTAAGGATCACTAGAAGTTATTTAAAATACTTAGGCATAATTATCAATGCCGATTGGCTGATCATATTAGCGAATAATATAAATCAGGTCATCAGGCGATTAGACAGGTCTATACATCTCTGGTTGAAGTTTCTACTGTCATTGATGGGCAGAGTGTCTTTATCCAAGATGGTGATCCTGCCCAAGACTTTATATGTGTTGCAGGGGATGCCCAGACTTATCCTAATGGAAGTATTTCATAGACTAGATAAACTGTTAATACGGCTTTATTGGGGCAACACAAATTCAAGGATTGGGCTTAAGACACTAAAATTACCATGTAAAGAAGGGGTTATTGGTGCACTGGATTTTGAAGCATATTATGTGGCTGTAATGTTGCAGTATGTTGTTCCATGGATGACTGATGCTCCAAAAGACATGGTGACGGAACTGTTGGTAGCACTGATTGCACCTGCTGAACTAATGAGTCTACCGTTGTTAACTAAAACAGGATATTGGAGCTGCCTATGCATTTCAGTGCGATTCATTGGGTCTGGACCAGATGTATCAAAATAGATGGATATAAATGTATGCACTTGCCTCAATCCTCAATATGGGGGAAATGCGATTTGTCCTATAGCTCCATATTACATGCTTAGGGGAAATAGAAGGGAAGTAAATATCAGGAGTTAGGGGCAATTATTTGAGGCGGGTAGGTTTATTGGCGTAGAGGACCTGGGAACTATGTTTGGTATGTTTAATAAATGTTTTCTGATTTATGCCAAATTAGCAGCGAAATGTAGAAAAACGTGGCCCACATTCCCAGAGGAACGGTCCTTCTTGATGTCAACAGTGGGCTCAGGTGGCAGGGCAATAACTTAGTTATATAAAATGTGCATTATTAAACACCACAAAGCAGTGTTGAAGGTACGAGAAAAGTGCAAACCAGATCTGGAAGCTCCACTGGAAGACACAGGATGGCGTTGAGCGTGTGAATATAGAAAAAAAGTGTCTTGTAATATGGAGTTTAAATTGTTACATTTTAAATGTCTTCATAAAGCGTGTATGTATAACTTCAAGTTTGTTGGGCAAGATGAGGGGCAACCAAGAAGACAAATTCCCCAAATGTGGTACTATAGGCACTACTTTTTTACATATCTGGTGGATTTATCCGTTAGTGAATAGATTTTGGCATGCTGCTGTTCCAGAACTGTACGGTTTTGATGATTGGAGGCTGATTCTGACCATTAAGCTTTGTCTATTGGGGTTGGTGCCTGTTAAGAAAAGAGGGAGCTTAAAACCAAATTTGTTTAGCTCGGTACATAGCCCAAAGACAAACTGCAATGCAATGGAAAGCGATGTCGCCACTGCTGATGAAGATGTGGATTGGAAATTGTTGACGTGGGTGTCTGCAGAAAGGGACCTCCGGCTACGGAGACATGAATATGGTGAGGATGATGCGATTTATTGTATGTGGGACAAATTCATAGATACAAAGCTTATGTCACCTAATCTAATACCGCAGTAGGGGGTTCAGTCAGAGTAGTTGTAGTATTAGGATTTATCTATAAGATATTCTCGGTTACTGCCGAGAATATACATTGTATTCACACCTTTATACATTAACGATGTGGGGGGAGAGTAAGGAAGAGGGAGGAATCTACAGAGCTATGATACCAGTAACACATGTTAGGATGCAGTGTTTGCTGCGTTATGGAGCTTGGAAGAAGGGAAGTGGTGTAGACAGTCAATGACGGTCATAACGAGTGTGCTGGTCTGGTAAGAATGCCAGCAAACATGCTGGTAGTATCGGCTCCAGCATTTTTACCGGACTGGCACACTCAGAGTTTGCTGCTAGGGGCAGTAAATTCAGGCTCTTACCAGTAAATAATTGCTGCAATCACTGGCACTGGTAATACCGGTGCCAGTGATTGCGACATTCCCATTCCATGGAATCCAATGGGATTCCATGGAATGGGAATTTACCGCTGTTGCCGGCACCCATAATATCCCAAAAAACACAGGGGATACCGGTAACGCTAAGGCGGGTTTGCCGGTAACCTGCTGGTAGTACAGGTGGGTTACCGGCAAACCTATAATGATCGTCAATGTCTTAAACAGTGCAATTTAGGTGTAGATTTTGTCATATGTTTGGAAAATTGATGTAAGAATTACCGAATATGGTGATATTTTGAGAAACACATCCAATAACAAAATGTAATCTGGGCTCTAGTACTTCCAAGATACTCGGAAGATTGCACCTGAATATCATGAATAATTTGCCTCATCATGAAATCAGGAAATCGTTTAATATAAAGCTGCAATTGCATAGATTTAGGATAAATCTTAACATTCTCCCCAGCTATAGTAATCTTGAAAATAAACCGTTCAATGCTCCATCTAATCCAATTTCTCAAGCATGGCTTCAATTCATGTATACATTCTTTAATGGTAAAAATATAACAAGCAGTGATAATATCAAAATTGCCACAACTACCTGTACACTTCCCTCAGAAAAAGAATCCAGATCAACATCTGGTCAAATCCTATTTAATTTACAAATGATTGCTTTCACAAGACTATCTGTGAAGAGTTATGTCAACTCATTAAGTCTATGCCTATGACGTCCTGCCCAGGAAGTCCGTGCTCCACATTACTGTGGAAGAATGCATGGACATGCATCTACCATTCGTGGGACTTTGTATAAATGCCTCCTTAGAACAGGGTGTCCATCCTCCTAAACTCAACATTTCCTGGATTACTCACTTGCTAAAAACCCACTCTCAAACCTAACTCACCTGTCAGCTATCACCCAATTTCTAAATCTCAGTTTTTGACAAAGAGGAAGGAGAAAGGTGTTACCCTTCAACTTGAGGATTTAATTGAATAGAATCAACTACTTGGTGACAAACAGTCCAGCTTTCGTTCCAAATGAGGTACTGAAATAGCACAAATTGATGTGAGAGAAGCATTTCTGTGGCACCTGGATGACCATCAGGGAACACATTTAATCATATTGGAACTCTCTGCAGCTTTCGACAAACTAGATTACTGCAGCATCCTTCAGAATCGATTGTGGTGAGATCTCTATCTCACTGCTAGTTTGAGTCCTACCTCTCAGATTGATAAACTGAACATTACTAAAAAACAAATTAAAAACGGAGCCTACTAAGGTTGAATGTGGAGTACCAGAGGGTTTTGCTTTATCACCTTTAATGTTCAACATCTATACCAAGCGCTTCACGATCTGCTTGCCACTTTAGCTATTAGTTATCACTGTTAAGCTGATGACTCTGAGTTGTACTTCAGGCTTGAAAAGAACCCTAACCTGAATAATCAGACATTGTCATACACCCATGACTCCTACAAGAGGTGGGTGGAAATATAACTGGTATGCTCAGAAATTGAGTTAGCAATCCATACTTTGTCTCTGAGCATGGTAGGTTGACTCTTGAATCTCCTTGGCATCAGTACCAATCCATTAACATTCAAATTCCTCCCAAAGGTAAGACAATCTAGGGGTTCTAGTCAAGTGCCCCCTGAACATGAGAGTGCACATAAATAACCAGCTCCTCTAGCAATTATTTAGGATGGTCAAACCATCACTTGCACAGGAAAATCTGGCTACAATAGCAAGTGGTATAAAAGCATCAAAACTTTATTGTTCTAACGCTTCTTGTTGGTGCTCCTCAAACTGTATTATTGCATCTAAGGGTTTTACAGAGTAATGTAGCTTGTGCCAAGTTCAATGTTCCATCAGACACCCAATTATTCCCTATTCTTAAGGCGCTCCATTAGCTTACAGGGTCAGCACGTATTACAGTTAAGGTAGCTGCAATGGCCCACAAAAGCCTGTATGATCGTGGCCCTCTACACCTTAAAAACCTGTTGACAATTTTTGAAGTTCCTCCTCACAGTAGCCTTTGCTCATCTTCAAAAATCAAGGCGGGAGTACCAAAATTTAAAAATAATAAGGCTGGATGTGAATCACTTTCAGTATACGGTACACAAATCTGGTGCAAATGTCCAATAGTTTCAATACAAGAGCATAATATGTGACTTTTCAGGAAAATGTTGAAAAACCATCTGTTCCAACTCCATTTAAGGATTTAACTTCCCTTGAGCGCCCATCTATTACTCTTTAGTTATCATTGTGCATGTATTATGGCACTTTACTACCTTTGGGTCCATTGCACTACAACATTCAATATAACATAACAAGCATACACTGCAAGCTCCTGGGCAAATGTGACTATGAAAGTTGCAGACATTTCAGGGACATGACTAACTAGTAAACAGGTCTCCCTCATCTCTACCCCAAACCTTGCTGTGATGCCTAATCACCATGTTTACATTCTTAGCCACACTGATTATATTCTAGCTCATCAAATTGACATACGTTCAATTTCGGAGTCTTGGTTACATGAAGCCGCTGGCCCTTCCCTCTCATTAGCTATCCCAGAGGACTAGGGTATTTGCCGTATTGATAGGTCTATTGGCAGAGGGGGAAGCGTGTCCTTCATTTGTGAATCCTCACTGGATGTGTATGAAGTTGTTGTCAAAGGGTCTTACTTATTGTGTCATTGGTCATATTAAAATCCTAACTGATCCAACATTCAATGTTCTGCTTTTATACAGACTTTCCAGATCCATGTTAGATTTCCCAGGAACAAACTCCAAGTATGCTGTTACCTGTGCTTAAACCAAATTCCAAATTCATTATTATGTGGGATTTTAACCTCTGGCTATCGGAAAGTGTTGATCATGTTGCACTACGGGTGGTTTCTGTTTTTAGAGATCTTGGATTATCTGTACAGATTCTTGATCTTACTCATATTAAGGGAAAACTCTTAGATCGGCTCCTTTCTTTGAATAGCCTGATTAGTGATGTCAACGTTTAACCATGTCCCTGGTCAAATCATAATTTTATTTCCTTCACTCTTGTAATTCCATTGTGGATAAAAAAGGATTATCCCCGTGAGGGCCACTATGGCATTGAGTAATTTGTGCAAACTGTCTCCTGAATCCATGGGTCCTTTTAATCTCTTCTCTTGTTCAGAAAATGCCAAATCCCGAATCTGCAGATGATGTTGCTCATGGTTACCAGAAGACTCTTTCTGCTGCTGTTAATCATCTTGCCCCTTGAAAACCCGTTTCTGCCATATAAAAAGCAGAATTTGGTATTCCTCTGAGATTCATGATTTAAAAATCACTAAAAGGAAATGTTTCAATAAATGGCTTACACTAGATCATATGAAGATACATCCCTTTTCACCATAGCAGCAAAAATCATAAAGTGGCATTTATTAATGCTAAAAAATCAGATTATAATGCCAGAATTCTGAATGCTGGTTCTAATACTCAGGAGCTTTTTAGAGTCCTGAGAGAACCTGAGAATTCTTGCGCCAGTGAGTCAAATAAAATTGTTAAGGTCAGTATGTGGTGTACTTCGATCCAGGAGGCCATGTTTGGGACGTTCTGTGGTATTAGGGAGAGCATTGGTGCCAAAAAAGAAACTGTATGGGGCAAATATACCATGTAGGGATATGGGAGCACCTGAGACAGTTGGACTATCATTTGTGAGGAAGGCTTATATGCCTTACCAATTCAGGCCAATTACGGAGGCTGAAATGCTGGATATCATTATGCTTCTTAAGCCGACTACTTGTAAAGGGGATGACTGCCCACTGGTAGTTGTGAAGGACGGCTTGCTGTTGTTCATACCATCAATAACGAAATGTGTGAATCAGTAAAATACTGAGTGTCATGTTCCTGACTGTATTAAACTGTCCTGGATATCACCATCGCAAAACAAAAAAACAAGCTTTACCATTCTGAACCGACTAATTATAGGCTGATTATCAACGTGCCCTTCCTTCTTAAACTCTTGAACGGGACCGCCTATTTGCAAATGCAGGATCATCCCATTACCAATAACATCTTGGGTAAAAGGCGGTCTGGGCTTCATGCAGCATGTGGCACCAAATCAGCTCTATTAGATTTGAAATCTAACATCTTATGCTGTATGGACAAGGGGCAAGCCATTCAGTTGATGTTATTAGACCTCTCCGCAGCATTTGGCCTTGTTGATCATGCCCTTCTCATAGATAGACTATCGCAGGTAGCCGGCTTTTATTCAGCACAGTGTCCCTCTAGGGTTATGCTTGTTGCCTACATTATAAAATGTGTACACCATACCTTTGTTTCAACTATTAAATGACAGAGGGATTAGTAATACCAACTTCGCTGATGATACGCAGTGTCTAATCCTTCTGTCCAGTGTATATCAAAAAGATCTTGCGGTGATAAACTCAATTTATTCTCTGATACAGCATTGGATGATGTCCAATGGTTTGGTATTAAATGATGCTAAAATGTAGGTTATGGTCATATGCACATCAGTATCAGGCTCTGAGTACCAACTTTTTGACATTGCAGGCAGCAAATTGATCACCTTTATATATTTATGTATGCAGCAGAAAGTGTTTCCAGGCACCTCAAGACTAAAAGGGAGTTTAAAACAACAGGAAACAGTCCTATTAAGCCTTGTGACATTCAGATTGTGCAAGTGCAGTAGATAAAGTTAATGGGGGGAGAGGAGGCCCAAGGGTTGAGGCAGGGTAAGTGCTAAGGGAGCCTAATGAGGGCAAATGCGCAGCGAGGCAGGGGTATGGGTAAACGTGCGAGGAACAGGGGTGGAGCAGGCCCGGTAGGCTAGTCAGGGAGAGGTTCCTGAAGGTAAGTGCTGGTAGTGGGTACTGCGGAAGACTGGTAGGAGGATGGCCTGGCCCCTGTAGGACTCAGAAGGGACCAGGCAGCCAGTCATTGCAGTAGAGGGGTATTAGCATGGGAGGGGTAGAGGGAAGGAGGAGAAGAGGAAAGGCTTGAGGAGTTTCCGGAACTTAAGGAGAACCAGGTCAAGTCTGAGAGAGGCAGGGAAGCCATTCCAGAGGGAGGCTCCTGCCGAGGAATGAAATCTACTCCCCTTTCTCACTCCGAGAATCGTTTCACCTGCAGAGAGTTAGAGCTAAAGGACAGAAGGACTCTAGCAGGGAGGTATTTAGGGAGGGAAAGTTGGATTTAGCGTGGTCCCAGCCCCCAAAAAGCCTTGTGGATGGTGCAGAGTGTATTGAATTTGATCCTTGCAGATACAGGGAGCCAGTGGAGAGATTCTAGGGCTGGAGATATGCAGAGATTAGGTCCCTGGGCTTGAGGCCAAGGATAAGTCTTGCAGTGTGTAGCGTGGCTATGTGTTTCCTAGGAGAGGAGAAGTGTAGTAATGCGGCTTACTGAGTAGCAGTGTCTGTGAGGTCATATGCTTGTGGAATGTTGTGGTGGAAGTGTTCTGCTGGGTGACGGTTGGCCAGAGAGAGAGAAGATGTGAGCAGAGAAGATGGGTGTGGGGGTGAGCCCGGTGTTTCCCTTGTCATCTTGTGTCCCCTACCATCCCTGTGTCTTGTGGAGGAGTACAGGACAAGGACAATAAACACACTTAGAACTTACCTGGAGTACCGGCGATCATCATTGTTACACAGTACTATTCTGGATCAGTGGGAGAGGGCAGAGGGAGGAAAGAGGCAGATGATTGAGGAAGCGGCTTTTGCAGTAGTCCAGCCTGGAGACAACCAGAGCTCTGGATACATTGAGTTTCTGGGGGAAGGTGTGGAAATATAGAATGCAAGGTCTGTGATGTAAGGTGAGAAGGACAGAGGAGTTGAAGGTAACTCCCAGGTTTTTTGCCTCACAAGAGGGTGAGAGGAGGGGTCGCAAGGAGGGTGGACAGAGATTAGGAGGGAAGGAAGTGCAGGAGTTTGATGAGAAGGATCTCAGTCTTACTGGCATTAAGACATCATTAGCAGCGCATCATGCCTGAACAGGAGTCAGGCAATCAGGAATGAGGGAAAGAGAGGCGGTAGAGGAGAGCAGTTTAAAGGAAAGCTGTGTGTCATCGGCATTACACTAGAAATGAGGGGAGAAGGTGGAGATCACTGTGGTCCTGTGGAACGCCACACATAGAGAGTGAGGGAAAGGGCCCATTTCGACCTGGGAGGGCCTATTTAAAAGGAACAAGGTCAACCAAGCCAGTACCCGGTATACGATGCCCAGGGTGTAACGGAGGCGATTTAAGAGGGTGACATGATTGACAGTGTTGAAGGCAGAGGACAGATCCAGGAGTATGAGAATAGTGGGAGAGCAGCAGTTGAGATTTGAGAGCAGGTTTTCATGGGTGTTCAGGAGAGCAGTTTCCATGCCTCTGGCTGCTCTGAAGCCAGACTGGTGGTCATGGAGGCAGCCAACAGCTTTGGTGTGGTAGGTAAGTTGGGAGCTTTTTTAATAGGGGGTGCACAAGGGAGTCCTTGAGAGGTTGTGAGATGGAGCAAGTGGCAAAAGAGTGGGTGCAGAACTCAGCCTAGGAGGGAGCAAGTGCGGCAATAATGGACTTGATAGTTCTAGAGGGGCAGGGAGCACTTGTTTGGAGGACACCTTTATAGAGCGAACAGTCTTGGTAACCTCATCTGGTGCAATAGGGGAGAAGGAGGAGAAAAGGAGGGCGGGTGGACAGAGAGGCCAAGGGAGGCCAGGAAGCAGGTGGAGGAGGGAGTGGAGAGAAGCGTGAGGACAGGATATCCTGAGGTTTGGTTGTGAAGTGGGAGGCCAAGGTCATGCAGAAGGCCTGCAAAGGAAGATGAGAAGTAGAAACTGCAGTAGGATTGGCAAGTTCCTTACAAATTTTGAAAAGTTCAGCCATGTTGTTGGTGTCCCGCAAGATGCGGGCTTCGATATGGGCCACTTCTTGGACCAGATGGAGAGTCTGTAATGCCTTTGGAGCAGGCGGCAGGCCAGTTTGTCAGAGGGTGTGTGAGAGGCTGCCATTTCCGTTTGGCAACTCTACACTTGCTTTCAGGTGAGGCTAGGTTGGAATCGTACCAACTGTTGCATTTGGAAGAAGGCTTCATGCAGACCCTCATGGCAGGGGCAAGGATGTCAAAAGAGTTGGAGATGTAAAGGTGAAGTTTAGCAAGGGCTGAGCCAGAATGAGAGTTGAGAGCAGGAATAGAGAGAGGGTAAAAAGAGGTAGAAAATGCAGCTACTGACACTTGCTTCATAGGTTGGATGATGGAGACGGAGGCTGGCAATGCAGGCAGAGACTTAGCTGGAGAGCCCAGGAGCTCCAGGTGAGAGGAGAGAGTGATCAGACCAAGCGACAGGTGTACTGAGAGGTCAGCTGAGATGAGCGCATCCAAGGTGTGCCAGGCTGAATGAGTCAGACCAGAAGGAAGAAAGGTGAGGGAGAAAGAGTCACAGAGGTTGCAGAAGGGAAGGGATGCATCAGGGGAATTTATTATTATTATTATTATTATTATTATTATTATTATTATTATTATTATTATTATTATTGTTATATTAAAGTCACCAAAGAGGAGAAGCTTAGAAGTAGAGGTCAGGAGAGAAGAGGTGAGGTCGACTCCAATAGGAAGAGGAAGACCACCCCTGGGGTCCTGTAGATGGTAGTGAGAGTGATCGATAGGGTAGGGAGAAGCAGAGCTTGCAGTCAAGACATTCAAAGGAGTAGTGGGATTGAATGGTATGATAAGGACAACGTCACCTCCAGTTCGGTTATGCCTGGACTTGGAAAGGATCTTGTAGCCCTCAGGAAGAAGGGTGTCAAAAGCAGTGACAGAGCTGACATTGAACCACACCTCAGTGAGCATGAGGACATCAAGGTAAAAGTCTTCAAGGAGGTGATAGATGTCAGAAGAGTGTTTGACAGCAGAGCGAGAATTGAGAGTAGCTACAAGGTAGCTTTAAAGGTTTTCCGAGGAGGGGAACAGGGGCGGGACACCGCCACTAGAGAGGGGAAGAAGGTAGGGGTGGAACACGGAACAGTGATAGAAGAAAGGAGGTAGTTGAAGAGCGATGGAAGATGCTTGTCAAGGAGGGGGAGTTTGGGCTGAGAGCCCTGCGCCATGATAGTGCCATTCTGATAGACATTGATGATGCACCTGGATGATGCAAACTGTGCCAAGAGAACTTCCCTTCCACCATTAATGGGTGAGGAAGAGAAAGCGGAGAGGATAGAGACCATATGGGGAGACCATGGGTCAGGAGAAGGAACGACAAAGAGAATGTTGGTTATAGTCTGCCTGGAGAAAGCATTGACATAGGTGTCGGCAATGGGCAGAACAGGGATAGAGTCCAAAAGAGCCTTCTTTAACATCTTCCTTTCAGGCTTCGAGAGAAGGGGAGGATAGGTGATAGAGAAGCTGTTAGAATAGATAGGGTAGAGGTGGGGAGGGGATAAGGATGCTCAGGGGAGGGAGAGAGAGACAGAAAACTGCACAATACATGATGGAACTCACCAGGCGGCCTAGCAGCCTTGCAGGAACATATGAATCAGGTACTTTAAGCAAGTTTCAAATGAGGGCAGCAGCATTAAAAAGTACCAGATTTGAGAGTTCAAACATGCATGAGGAATGCCAGAGCAGGGCAACACAATTTACATACACCCAATATGGAATTTCAGCCTGGGTAACAGGTATAAGAGCCACCTAGGTTTGTGTTTCAAACACCACAACATTTAAGCAGTTCAGTGGAGCAACAGATTTTAGAAAAGAGCCTAGATTTGAGTTAAAAAAAACAGCCACAAAATGCAAGCAATTCAAAGGGGGAATAGGATTTTAAAAAGTCCTAGATTCTAGATTCAGAACAGTGGTCACAAAGTGAGCAGTGTAGTGGGGTAACGGATAATAAAGAGAGCATCAAATTGACATTCAAGCATGCAAGAAGATGCAGGCATTTAGTGGAACCAGGGAGGGGCAACCGAGTGAGAACACCCCTAGCGGTGGCATGGCAGATGTCCATGTAGGCAACTAACAGGGTTCCAGGCACCAAATGAATGATGGGAGGTAAGAATTCAGGTAGGTGTAGAATGCACCGGAGGGACACGAAGATAACTAGGTGAGTCAAACTGGCTCCAGTGCTGGCAATGTACGTATGTGGAGGCACTCATACAGATGGGGAGAAAAGCAGGAGACAGGACAGGATAAGGACATTTTATCAAAGGTCAAGACCTTGGGGGTCGTTTTGGTTAATGTGGAACTACTCATTGTGGGAGGCAGTAGTGGAGCACAGTTTAGTTGAATAGTTTAGTTTTTAACGCTTTTCTGAATGTGAGTAGGGATTCTTCTTTTTTGAGACTGGGTGGCAGTGAATTCCAGGCTTTGAGGGCTAGGACTTCAAAGCTGGTACCGCCGGCCTTGGCTCTGTTGAAGGTTGGGATTGAGAGTTGGTTTCAGTATTTTTTTGCGTTTAGGTCTGTGGGATGGAGCTTGGTGTATTCTTTCCACTAGATAGGCTGGTGCTGTCTCGGCAAGGCATCTATGTGTGATTGTGAGGGCTTTGAACGTTATGCGATCTTTGATCGGGAGCCAGTGGGCCTCTTTTCTTGCCTGGGAGATATGTTCTCTCTTGGGTATGCTGAGGGCTGCTCTAAGGGCATTGTTTTGTGCAATTTGCAGTCTGTTGATGCTGTTTGTGGAGGTGCCAAGGAGTAGGATGTTGCAGTTATCCAGTTTTGCTCCGATTGTGGCTCTAGCGATGTTTAGGCAGTTCTTTGGCGATAGGTGAGGTCTTACTGCATTTATGATTTTTGATGTAAGCGCTGCTGAGGAGGAAATGGCGCTGACCTGCCTATCCATGGACAGAGTGGAGTCCAGGTAGACGCCTAAGGTTTTTACAGCAGGTGAGGTGGTGATGACTGAGTCTTCCATGATGAAGGAATTGTATGAGTCATCTAGTCTTTTTAGGACTTCTTTGGGACCTACGAACAGTATTTCGGTTTTTTCCCCCATTTAGGCATAGGCCATTGGCTGCCATCCAAGCCTGGATTAGATGAGGGAAACTGTCCACTGAAGTGTGACTTGCAAAATGTGTGCCAGAACTACGACATGAGCATCTAGAAGGTGTCCTCAGACATTTTGCATGAGTCAGTCATGTTGCAGTCTTTCAATGAGAATGAATGACGCTGCAGTAGAACGTCTATTGGCCTTAGAGAATTACTTTGTTAATTCTTTGCGCTTGGTCAATGACGATCTGCTGTTCAGTATTCCCATTTAAAAAACTGTGAAAAACGTCAGTCAGGAAGCAGGAGACACAAGGAGCTTGATCTCATTCCATCAGCTAACCTATTATGTTGCTGTCTTAGTAGCTGTAATTTTCAAAGTCCTTGTAATGCCATAGTGCGAGCCCCAGGGGGCATTCCGCCACACCGCACCATATCTGAAACATCATTATTAGTGCCTGCAGTCTGTTTCATGATTAGTAATTTGGCCTAGCCAATTGCTCCCCCTAACCCACTCTGATGAGTACCTATGTACACAATTCCTGCAGGTTCTTCTTTAGCACACCCTTAAGGACTTAGAAAAACATTCCATGAAATCCACCTGGTACGAGGCATGTCAGCAGCTCGAATCCTTCCAAGATTCACATATGTTGCTATGCTGGACCACAGAGGCCCTGGGAAGTTTGTAGCACGCACCTCTTGAAGAGAAGTCTGCTTGTTGCTGGACTGTAGAAAGGACTGGACACTAGTGTCATTATTTTTTGGTTTGTCAGACATGGTACCACACTCATAGAAGTTTCATTGTGAATGGAAGACAGTGCACAGTCTGTAGACATATGGAGCCATCTAGGAGCAGGAATCTCTATGACCGAAACAATAAACAGTGGTAAAATAGTGGCTAAGACCCACTGTTTGAGGCTTGTCATCGGTCTGTGGGACCCAAAGACATTTTTCAGTGGTGAGACCCAAAAAGTTCCAGGTAATTCTAATTTAAGTGGCCAGGCAGAACCTGGGAGACACACCATCACAGGAGTAGCAAGGGAATCAGCAATGGAATCACAACAGGGGTCAGGCAGGCATGCTGCCTTATTCAATAGCGTGGAAGAGGAGGGGTTGATTGGTGTTTGTTAGTTAGCCTCACAGCCCAGCCCGGTAGAGGGAGGGGCTTGGAGCAGCAGATCTGTGACAACACTGTATGATTGGGACCCCCTTCCCCTATGACTGAGAAGAGGGAATAATCAGGCCACGAGTCTTGACCACAGCCTGTGCGTGAGGTAGTGGTGTTGAAGCTTTGAGATAGACAAGTATCTGTTTACTCGAGCATGACCCCACACCTTTTGTGAAATGCGACAGGCATGGAGGACGCTAACAGGGTATGCAAAATCTGAAAGTCCCAAAGAGGGTGTTTTCTTCTCATGGCAGGAACTTTTTTATTAAATAGCTCTAAGTACAAGGGGATTTTCCAAATGGTGCAAGGGATATTGGTTTTTGGGCAAAGCAAAGGGATGCAGTTGTATACATTGGGAGGGGAAGTTTGTATTAAAGTTGCATGAATTTGGGAACATTATAGTTATCTGGTTTTAAAATATCTTGGCACCCTCTAACCTCCAGAGTGGACAATGGTCTTATGAAGATGCATGTCCTATGCAACTAGCAAGGTTATGAACTTTTTGTACGAAATTATCAGAGGACAGCTTTGCGATGGCACACCTTTTCTTCAAAACTGTAGTTATCGTATTAATATGGCACCTGTACTCTCCAGACCCTCGTTCCTACAAGTGGAGTAACTTGTATCAAATTACTACCTGGATGCTGGTGCCAGTCAGAACCATTTACAGATAGGCCAAGATGTTGGGGATCACAATCCCTTGGCATCTTGTTTCAAACAAGTCATTCATTGGATCCAGATTGAATGGCTATGTCTCAGTGAGCACATAACTGAGAATCCACTGATGCGCCCAGTGAGCCCATCAATGCTATCTTTTACCTGGCTTGAATCAATATATCCCCTTCCAGTGCTTGGTGAAGCAAAAAGGTACCCTTTGAATGGTGTTTGACAAAGATCTCTACTTCTTTTCCCAAGTTAATGCAGGCACGAAACATATGCTATATCACTCTTATTCTAAAGGTAGTAACATTGTGCATGGACTATAGTAAAAAGCTATACATTGGACCGCCGACTATGATACTAGGAATCTCCAAAGAGTCCAAAGTTAGTCAAGAAGGAGCACATTGAGCGTGTGGTGCCAAGATCATATAATAGTAGCATTGAAGTCTGTGCACTGGCTCCTGATAATTGACGTAGACCTTGTGCTGGGAACAGAAAGCTCTCTATGGCCATACCATGTGGGGCTTCTCCAAAGTCGTTCAACATTTCCCACATTCTATATTCTGAGAACAGCAAACCTGAACCTATCCACATCTGCTAAACCACAGACAAGAGATTTGGTGGCAGAACGCACCCATCAGACCTATCTTGGATGAATTTCCTCAAATTCTAGGGGTTTATCTTCCGTTCTTTCTACACTGAGCAATTCCCAACCCAGTGGGAACCCCATCTCCAATCCTAATTTTATTCGCTGCACAGCTTTATTGGACTCCTTTGCTGATACTCTGCTGGTGAGATGTGTAAAACTATCTCCCCAACCGGCCACCCTGTGTCAGGTTTGTGTAACTCTGTGAGCTACCTCCACCACTGAATGATCATAACTAAGAAACGAGACTCCCTCCTTATGCTCAGCAATCGCCTTTGTCATGGCCTGATCTCAGTGGCCCTCTCTTACAACATACCAAAGGTGATTTTAGGTGGCTGAATGGCAGTGTGCGGTGTTGTATAAAAAAAAAATCCCTAGTTAGATCGTTTGCGGGGACACAGTACATGGAAAATGCCCAGCACCAAAGGCCCTTGTATGATACAAATCCTTGAGACCGCAGGCCATCTACCCAAATACAAAAGAAGAGATTTGTTGTGTCTTCTCCCAAGGTGAATTGCCATGTTGAGAGCTGCTCAGTGAGCTGAATGAACAAACTGTACATAGCGCTTAGAAATAAATGGCCCCATGAGGAACAACAACAGGATTAAGCCACTTTGGTTTGAAGTGTGTGGAAGTTAAATTCCATTATGTGTTTTTTTCTCATATATATTTGCCACATGACGCCCTCTCTGAAGAAAAGTAGTTTACAGATGGAGTGCCAAAGAGATTAGTTCTCAGATCAATGATGTTCAATACCTTCCAAGGTGACACTGGGGTGAAGCGTTTATGAAATCTACACCTGTTTGCTAATTCTACAAAGATCTATCAGTGAGTTGATTCGCTAGACAGAGTGGTCAGTGAGATCACTTCTGCTGAGAGTTAATGCATACACATGTGACACAGAAAATCCAGTAGTACACGATGCAAGATGATGCCAAACTTCGCCGAACAGAAAAGAAAGCAATAGTGGTCTTGGTGTTAACATTTGAGAGCAGATACACTATGTGTCAAGGCTGTGGGCAGAGCAACAAAGGGATTATAGTGCACTGAAGGGATGTGAAAAGGGAGGCTGTGTTAATCATCACTATTAAGGATACTAAAAACTAGTCTGTCTAAATCTGGTGGATATATCCAAAGAAGCATCAAAAATTCAATATGGTGACCAACCGAGATGAGCATTAGCTGCTTATCCTAAAGACGTTTGATGTCAAATTCAAGCAAACAGAAAGGTGTTAGGGATCCATAATGCACAAAGCCAAAAACAAAGCTTTGCACACTTCCTTTTTTATGTCTGTCATAATTCTACGACAACATATTTTGATTACAAAAAGCAAAAGTGATTTCACATGTAATGAATGGAAAAATGAGAAGCAGTCAATCACTCATTCATGCTTTCATTCATTACTAATCTTCACAAGAAAATATGGGCAACAACTCAGGTATTGAACAAAGGAAAATCTTCCATTGTATTGTAAAACAAACACACAAGATGTCTGAACAAAAGAAATCTTGAATTGCTGATATATAAAAAGAAGGCCAACAAAGATGGGTCATGATCTAAATCACAAGTCTCACGAGGAGATGAGGAGATGTGCACAAATTATATGTACCATTTAGATTAGAAGAAAGATGCAAAACATGTATTTGGGTGATACAATCAGGGAAGTGCTTGGGGATCAGAAGAACATGCTTTGTGTAGAGTCTTTGGGGTAGTGTTCAACATAGATAGTCTTAAAGGACTTGGTAAAATATGATTGTGAGGTAGTGGGATACCCCTAGACAGGCCCCCATTGATGGGTTTGTGTCTTGCTACTGGTTCTATTCAACGGTGGTCAGTTAGGGCATGAGCCGAGCCTTCGCTTTTGTGTATGTTAACAGACGCGCCTGACTATGCAAAGATCAATAGTCTTGGGTGGTTTATGTTTTTTTGTGGTTATAGAAGGGCTCGTATATGGATGTAGTGTGCTATGTGTGTGGCTTCAAAATATCATCTTGTGCATGGGGAATGTGGGTGTAGATGGTGGTTGGTGTGTGTTTCTTGTAAAAGCTTATTAGTAAGTTAGGCTGTGGGTGCATACTGTGTTTTGTGATGTTAGAATATAAGCTGTGACTCTGATGTGGTTGTGTGTGAATTCAACTTCATCACTACCCAGTGTTTTGGTTTTCTTTAGGAATTTTCTGCATTGGTTGTTTTTTGTCAAGTGGTGTGGTGTGTTCTGTGTGTGTCTAGTGTAGTGCGGCTGATGTTCTGGTGGATGAAGACTCGATTTAATTGAAGGTGTGCCACTTGAAGTGCTTTTGATATATAAATTGGTAAATACAGTTGATAATCAAGGACACTTTCCTTATTTTCCTTTATTCTTCATCTGAAAGCTGCCCTTTAGTACCTCCCAATTACAGATGTTCTCATCATTAGAATGTCTCTCAAAGGAATATTTCACTGTGCAGTTCCCCAGACGCTATCTTTTTCGTCCAATGAACCGTTGTGCCAGCTAAGAGCTAATTAGGTGTAATGCCAAAGTGTTGACTACGCAAAGTTCTTACTTCAGAGAGCATCACACTAGAAAGAACATCTCTCAGTTCATCATTTATTTTGTGATGAAAGCTGTAAACTGGGGTTCTTTGATCACTTTTAAATTCAACAATATCAGGGTGAGGAGTATATGCATTTATATACGTTTTTTCTATGTGATGGTCAACAATTCAGTTCCTCGTGTCTGAGCTGCAAATTCCACAGTCTAGGATTCTCAAAGGAAAATATAGGATTTTCATAGTAAGAAATTATCTGACCAAAGAATCTGTTACCATGCCAACTGTACCTAATTATTTGGGAATATGTCAGTGCTGTGTGAAAAGCATAGCATGCACTTTCTTTGAAAATTCCAGTGTTTCCCAGGATCCCCATGGAAACATTCTGCTAGGGAAACAGAGAATCCACTTCATTTAGGCATAGGTGCAGGGACTACAGGAAGGTTCATTATTGCCCGCAGACATACACTCCAGTAAGAGATGCATTTTTCCAACTCTTCCTGTTGTTGCAGGGCCAGACGAGCTATTTAAATAGTCATTTCTTTCCGTTTCGCATTCCGTCAGAGTCCAGGGTTCCTCACCTTTCATTAGGCGCTTGAATCGTGGTGCGTTGCTGGCCAATTCATGGTCTGTATTTCTTGCTATAATCATGGACCCTTTTATCACCACTACGTTGAACAGGCATGTCCTCTAATTGGGGGTCTGTTTTCTTTTGTACCTGTTGCCTCACAAGGACCTCCTCGCCCAGTCCTAGTTCTTTCAGTCTGGCGCCTCTCCTGCGATCAGCCTTTTCCTTATCTTGTTGCCTCCTTTTGGTGTCTCTTCTTATGATCGCACAATTGGTGTCACCCCTGTCGGGTGGCAAGTTGACAAGTCTGGTCCTCACCTGGTAGGCCATCATTATTTCGGAAGGTGCTTTCCCAGTGGCTTCATGGGTCGTGTTTCTATAGTCTTTTAACATGCTGCAATGCGCCTGGTGAGTGGCGGTGCCTTATATATGTGCCCGTTGAATCATCCTTTTGATGGAGGACATGAATCCCCCAGCCAATCCATTGGCTTGGGGGCATCTGGGAGTTATCTTTTGGTGGTTGAAACCCAGGTGTCTTGCAAACGTTGTGAAGTTGTGACCGTTAAACGGGGGCCCATTGTCCAATTTTATTCTGTTTGGCATTCCCCACTCGCTCAGTACTTCATCAATGATGGCGGCTACCTGGGGAAATGCCGCTGATGGTGTTTTCTTTATTTTTGGGAAACCTGAGAATGTGTCTATGAAGATAAGTAGGCATATCCCTTTTGTGGGGCTGCGAATAATTTGAACGACAGCCTCTGTTGATCGATCTTTGTATGACAATGTATGTGTAAATTTGCAGATAGACTGTAGTGGTTGTGTGGCACCCCATTGGCAGATTCTCGCCATTGATCTGGATAGAGTGTGTCTTGTGGCCATCTGTAGGAATTCCTGTTCCCCCATAATATTTACAGTTGCGCCAGTGTCTATCAGGAAACAATGAAGTTTCTTTCACATGTTGATGGACACCCTTGGTGCTTCCCCTGCTTCCCGGCTGTTCTCTATCAGATTCACGTATTCATCCTGGTATTCTTGGTCAAATTCAGTCAGGTTAATTGAGGTATTGGTCTGTTGTGTTCATTGCATAGCCTTGGTATGGCGGATCACCATATTCATCTCCGTATGGTGGGTACTGTGAGGATAGGTCTCCTGTTTCACTGTACCCTTCATCTGGTATTTCTTCCACCCACTAATATGATTCCAATGTCCAGGTGTGAACCCTTGCTGTGGTCTCCCCCTGTTTTGTGGAGTGGGGTTGGCTTCTGCTTCCTTGCCTCCAGGTGTTTATGGGATTTGTTCTCTTGGCGTAAGGAATGGTCTGCCCTCTCGACAGACGGTTTGGAAATGGCCTTCTCTCCTGCAGTTGGATCATTGTTGCGTGAGTGCTGGGCATGTCCCTGAGTGTGGGAAGACTAAACCACATCTGTAGCATAGTCTATGAGTCCTGCTCGGTCGTTGGTTTCTGTGCTTGTATTGTTCACCTTTTTCTGGTTTCTTGCTAGGGGTGTTTTCTATGGATGCTGCTTGTACATCAGCCCCCTCATAGAGTCTTGCCATCTCTATAACTTCATCTCTGGGGATTTATTTTTAATAGTTGTTTCCTGAAGTTGGAGGAGATGCAGCCTTTGATTATCTTGAGTCTGATGGCTTAATCGTCCAAGAATTGAGAGGATTGGCAGTGTTCTCGTTTTTGGCGTAACTGTGTTATGAATTCATCAGTGGTTTCTTGCGACTGTTGTGTGCACTAGTTGAAGACATATCGTTCATAATCTCTGTTGGGTTGGATTATGAACTTCTTGTTTAATGCGTCAATTAAAGTCTCATATGTGTTTCTCTCTTTCAGGGGGATTGCGTTTATGATGGCCTTGATCTCTTTCCCTGCTATGTTCGTGAATATGTCAGGTAACGTAGGTGATTTGACCTTCCCTGCTACTTTGACAAAATTCAGCAAATCTTCCACCCACTCTAACCACCTCATGCCTTTGTCAGCCTGAAAGTGAGTGGCCTTCAAAGGAAGGCTACTCTGGTCGTGGAAGACATTGCGGCATGTGGTGCATCTACGTATTGTGCTTCACGACTCATTCTGGGCATCGCACGACTTCACAAAGGAAATAATACTGCTGCGTGGCACGGTCACACGTGTCCTTGTATGAGACAGTGTCAGAAATTGTGGAAACATGTGGCTGGGAGCGGTCTCTGCAGTGTGTTAGGTGTGCTATCAATGATTTTGCTTCATAAATTGCATCTGATGATTTCTGTACCTTAGGTTTTTGCTGCTGGAGCTTGTAAGTGTCTTGTTAGGATCGATGAATGAGGGCAGGCAGGATCGATCGTGGATACAGAGGGCTGGAGCTTTTGCTCACCGGCACATCTGGATTGCGGATGGCGGGATCGCTATAGATTTGGGAGGAGAAATGAGGAGACAGCAGGGAAGCCCCGTGCTCACCGGCATGTATGGGGTCTGACGGCAGGATGGCCGGAGTGATGAGCAGGCAGGCGGGATCGCCTTCGCTGTTGCAGTTAGCGGGATCGCTAGCTGCACCGGAGCATGGCAGGGTCACCACAGGAGCGCAACAAAGCGTGGATCACCACAGGCACTGGCAGTAATGGATGTCGGCACCGACGGAGCATGTCTCTGCGTGGGATGCCGGGACGCTGAATCAGTAGTGGGTCGTTGTATGGCATCGTTGCCAGTTTGTTACCCGTTAGGAAATGGATGAAAGAAGACACAGACACGGATTTGAGGGCATAACTGCTCTTTACTTTATTCAGCAGTCAATTGCCCTTTTTCTGACATACTTCCCTTTTTCTCTCCTCCCCCCTTCGGCCCACTTTTTCACAGAACATGTGGGTCCCCCTTAAAGGTACAGTGTCCTGTGGCTGGTGACACGCAGCGTGCTGTGTTGGTTGTTGCTGCCTTGCAGGTGACACCGCATGATCTTGAATATGATACAGGCTTTAAGGCACGGCAACTGCCTCAACTGCCTCAAAGTGTGAATTATTTCTATTTCTATGATCTAGTATGCAAAAAGCAATTACAATTGTTTTTGCAGAGTTTCACCCCCTGCAGCAGGTCGGGCCAGCTTTGTCCTCAGCAGCTACATATTTGGATAACAGACAGTGAGAAACCAGAGAACCTGCTGTTGCAGAGAGGATGGGCTACGAGAGAGGGGAAACTTGATTCTACTATTCACGCTGCCCTTTCAACTTTTCTTCTGCTGACTCCCAGTGTATGTATTTGCGCAGCAGTGAACATTATGTGATTCTTCACGTGATCCAGAAGGAGGGAGAGAAGACAGCACGCCTTCTTCCCAGCCATAACACACACAGCAGGTGGAATCAGCACAGCATAACAAGTGAGTTGCAGCAGTGGATTTCAGGTGACTTGCCACAATATTTTTCTCTTCCAGACCATCAGGATCCCCTCTTCCCGGGCGTCCATTGAAGGGCGGTATAAGTTAAGGGCATTCTACCTGTTATACACCCGTTGCAGCCAGTTGGGATTATATATATATCAGAACACTTTGGTCGTTATGTATTGGTCGAATTGTGCTTCACATATCTCTACAATTGCGTTATCTTCCAATTATAAACGCCTTAGAAACATAGGACAATCAGCAGTCAATCCTGTAAATATTATTCCCATTCGATTGGAGGAATCCCAAGGAGAAAGACATGCTGTTAACCGCTCTATTTCATCTCCTTTACTGAATTGTGGATATGCGATTGCTCATTCTCTTGGAATTCAAGAATGTATACAACATATAACTTAGATCTATCATTCTTGACTGAGATTTGTATTCATAGTGACTCGTCCTCACTCTTTGATGTGATTTTACCCTCAGATTATTCCATTTTACATTTGTACAGAGGTGTTGCAGTCATTTTTAGGAATGCTTTGAGATATAAAATGATCACTGTACCGAAACCTTCCACTTTTTAATATTTAGCCATCTCATGCTGTTTGTCAAACAAATGAATTGCTAATTTTCATTTAATATACCATCCCCCATTCCTTGTACTTTTTTTGATGAATTTACTAAGTGTTGCTGCTACCTTTCGTTTTTTAAATATTTTTTTAGACTATTTAATATACTACCTAATGCTCTTACACAGCCCTTTTTCTTACTTCTTTGTCTCAAACTATTTAAAATGTAAGGTTAACTCACAATGTTTTATTACCAACTCACAAACAAGAAAATGTGCGTGACTTAATTTTTGCCAACTTCACTCTTGTAGACTATGTAATCCCAATTCAATTTGATGACTCAGATAATTTTTGTATTCCTTTCTCCATATTGACTTCCATCACCTCTTACAATGGTCAACAAAAAAGAGCGACCAGAAGCACTCATCATTTCTCTTCATGTTCCTTACCTAATTTGGAAGACACTAACTCACAACCGCTTTTATTTATTTAGGAAGTGAAATAATGTTGCATTTTTTTTCAAATTGTTTTTAAAACTGTCTTTTTAACATTTTACCTGTGATAACTGTAACGTGCATTTGAATGCTATTTTATCAATAGACCTGCTGGGCTAGCGCTCACATTCATCTTTTGCTGGCAACCGCCTCATTTAGTCGACTAATTTACATTTAATAAGACTTTGCTTGCCGCAAACTACATATCCCAGTCTTCCTGTAGTCGCGCAAGTATTTACTCCCACGTCAGGTGCGTAAGCCACGGCGCTTAGGGGCCGGTTTGTTACGGTTCGCTTCCGGTGAGTGCTCTGCTCTGTTACGCCCTTTTTCCTATCCTTTTATATATATTACCTTATAGCACAACTCATCTGCTTAGGTACAAGCATGTAAACACATGGAAATAGTCATTGTGATCATACAGAGGAATCACAGAACACGTCTACGCTTACAAGTAGATGAAACAAGCCATATAAACACAGAAAATGACTCGCTCCGGGCTAAAACTCAGAAGATGCATGATCCTAGCTCCCTACCTATCATAACTAATGAATGTGATAAAGGCATAGCTCCTAAAGCCAATATTACCACGTTACCAGCGAACGGTGTGGAAACTGCCTCACAAATTCAAAATATACCACTTTTAAAGGAAAACAACATGACCATTAAATGTGGACTTTTGAATACACGCTCCTTGGTGATGCATGCCGTGGAGATTGGTGAAAGCATTGTGGAGAATAACTTTGATATTCTCATTTTAACCGAGACATGGCTCAATGATGCAGCGCTACATTCCATAGCACTAGCTACACCTGATGGTTATAAATGCTTAAATACTGATCTTAAGACTGATCGTAAGACTGGGCGAGGCGGAGGGGAGGCAATGATTTTTAGATCAACACTGGATTTTTATATCTCCACATCCCCTCAATTGGATCTGTGTGAGGCATTCCAACTTAAACTTAACATTGATGCAACACATTCATTGAGCCTAATAATTCTATATAGGCCGCCACAAAGTACTCCTCTTTTTGAGGAACAACTGCTGGCACTTATAGGAGACTCATGTAGAACAAATACGGTTATTGCTATTTTAGGAGACTTTAACCTCTGGGCTAACAATCTGCAGGATATGGAGGTTCAATCCCTTTTGCAAACATTATCCTCTCTTGGGTTCACACAACTGGTGGATAAACCAACTCATAAAGCCAGAAATATACTTGATTGTATATTAGTTAAACATATGGAACTTACTCTACAGAATGGTAGGATCACCTTTTGGTACATTTTAAATTACCATTAAAACTTGACAAGGCTCCAAATGAAAAAGCTCCTCCTGGTGAAATGTGTAATTTAAAAAATATCACCGCTGATGCCTTCCAGTCAACCATACGACCTTTACTACCACGCCTGAGTCCAGAATTGTCATTGGAAGAATTTACTGTTGCTTTTAGAGACGCAGCTAACAAAGCGTTTGATATTCTTGCCCCCCTTCGCCCTGCAAAAAATAAGAAACAAAATGGATATAAACTTCGCTTTTCCTCCGAATTAATTTCTGCTAGGAAAAATAAAAGGAAATGTGAGCGCCGTTGGCGCAATCATCCCTCCCCTCTTATTCTGACAGCATATAAAACAGCGGTCAAGGAGTATAAGGATCTTACACTGGAAGCTAAACAACTATCCCTTAATGAAAGAATTGAAAAAAGCCTCTATAAAGTCCAAAGAACTTTTTTCAGTTCTTCAAAAACTCAAAGGTCCTACTACTGGACCCAGACTAAATATTAATGATAACATGTGCCAGGATATACTTGATGGTTTCTGTCAGAAGTCACAGCTTCATCAAGCACGCATTAGGAAGACAATTTTAACGAAGGATAATCTAGTCCCCTTGATGCCAGAAAACTATCGTCCCATCACCAATGTTCCGTTTATACTCAAAATTCTCAACAAAATAGCTTACACACAATTTCAAACATTTGTCGAAACAAATAACATTCTGGCCAATGAACAGCCCAGCTTCAGAATTAATTACAGAACCGAGATGGCTCTCTTAGATTTGAAAGCCAGAATAACGGAAATTAAAGAGGAAGAAAGTCCTGCTTTACTGCTCCTGTTGGAACTGTCCTCCGCGTTCGACTTGGTCGATCGCAACCTCCTAACAGAGAGACTTCAGAAAATAGGTTTATGCTCTCCAGAAGCAGTGTTATGGTTGAAATCCTTCCTGGGCCACAGAAGTACTCGCCTAGCTGAGGGAACCTCACAGTCTCAGAAAGTCCCTGTGACTTGTGGTGTCCCCCAGGGAGTGTGTCTATCTCTGCTACTTTTTAATATATATAATAAATTCCTGTGACCTGCTAAAATCTATGGGTATACAATTCGCCAACTAAGCTGACGACACCCAGATTGTTGTTAGACTATCTGGGGTCTATAAAGATGATCTGGTCACCATCAATGACATTTATGGGGCAATCCAGAAGTGGATGGCCCTAAACTTGCTTGACCTCAATGACTAAAAAACAGAGTTGCTTGTCATTAGTACACCTTACAGGCTGAAAAATCTGGACACTTGCTATAAGGCTTTCGAAATAGGTGGCAATAACATTCCGGTTTCTGAACATGTAAAAACCCTCAGAGTATTTTTTGATGCTTACTTATCGTTTCAGAAGCATTTGTCATATCTTAAATCTTCATGCGCATTCCTTACACAACTTCTATGGCAAGTTCGTCCCTATTTGTCAGAACCTAATAGAGCGTCAATTGCACTAGCCATAGTTAACACCAAATTAGACTACTGCAACAGCCTCTTTATAGGATCTGCTAAAGGCAAAATCAGGAGCCTTCAGACTATACAAAATGGAGCGTTTCAGGCTGTTTGTGGGTTAAGTCGGCAATCCCACATTACAGAACATCGGGAAAAATGACACTGGCTATAGAGCAACGATTACATTTCAAAGGGCTAGTTATAGTTTTTAAATCTCTCACAGGTAACGCACCGGAATACCTTAAAACTAGATTAAAAAAGGCCACATCAAAGCGTATTCTGCGATCAAATAGTCAGATGCTATTGATTCAGCCATGCATAATCATGAAGAAATTGGGCAGAACAAGTTTTGCCGCCTGGTCTCCAAAAAATTGGAATGCGATTCTGCTATACCTAAAACAATGTGCAACACTGCAGCAGTTTAGGAAGCGTCTAACGACATTCCTTTTTGAAATATAGGATCAACAATAAGTATCTGAACAACCCATGACACATGAAAGGACCCTGCTAGTCACTTTGCCTAAGTGACTTTTTCAACTCCCCTCACATTAATCTGCTTTGTGTTCTTTGTTGTTTGTCCATGTGAGTGCCCTGAGACCTTTGGGTTAGAGTTGCGCTATACAAGAACTTATTTAGTTAGTTAGCTAAATCTTTCTCTCGCTACCAATGATCGGGTTGAAGGCTATCATGTTTTGCAGGAGGCCTTATATAAGGCCATTCCATTGGAAAATTAAATGATTAGGCAAAAGACATTTAATTCATAATTTGTATACTTTGGTTTTAAATATTAACAAACGTCTTATTTGCAAACAGAACATTTGGCGCTGCCCTAAATCTAGAGTCGATTTTCCCAATTGAAAATCTATGCTCTTAGAGAGGTGAGGCTTATTAGGAAAACTACTCCAATACTATCGCATCTAATAACTAATTTTAATTTAAAAACTCTTTTTAAAACTGTTCAGAAATGCATTAATCATGTGAAATCAGCTACCATTGAACATCTGTAGAATTATGTGAGAAATTCAATCAGTTCTTTCCCAATACGGTGGACCTAATCTTTACAGAGTCTAAGGATAAGCCATTAAATGATTGCAGTTGTGCAGTCAGAAAATCATTAAAATCTAAATTGGGACAACTTCTGTCTTCCTACACTTGACTCATTTCAAAACATAGGGCCTCATTACAAGTGTGTCGTAGTTGCTGTGCCCAGCAGGTCTGACCCTGCCGGGCACAGCGGCCACAGTAGGCAGACTTTCACAGAAGCACTGGCACCGCTATTAACGGTACCAGTGCTTCCGGAAGGGGGAACAACATTTTACCGGCGCCTGACTTCCCGTACTGCCAGGGTTGTAATGCCCTGGTGTTTCCGGCAAGCCAGGCGCCGATAAAATGTACAAGTCCAGCGGCACTTTCCATGCTAACGACTTACTGTCAGCAAACATTATTAAACAATTATCCATGAAAGCATTAGAGGTTCCTTTACACATTACAGTTTCCTCTCTTAAAGAGGGTATCTTTCCTAATTTATTTTAAAATGTTTTTATTGGCGTTTATGATTGTACAGAATAGTTTGCTTCTCAATGTGCCATCAACATCATATAACCATGTAAGGGTGAATTAATAATAACAACAAAAACTTCATAACAACAACAAATAGTCTCCAACATTGGCTTGTGCTTTCAGGGGTGTTTGACTTTTAGCATGAGGAGGGTTTGTTTTATTTAATGCTTTAGTCCACTTTTATAGCGTGCCGTAGCAAGGTAACTCATCATAACATGTGCTCCTCGATGCGTGGTACTTCTTGGAGGTAACCCTGAGTCCTGGGGTATCAACATATGGGTTGTCAGGTACCACTGGGCCCAGGGTGTCTAACTACATTGCACCTTTAGGGGGGTGGGTTTACACATGTTCAGTTTGTCTAGCATAAATTATCTTTTTTCAGGGGGGTTTGTCATCGGACGGATGGAACATATCCCACACCAGGGCCTTCCAGGCCTCATATGCCGGGCCCACCTCCCCACCTGCCTTTGCAACACCCTCACCCCACACCTTCGTCTCCGCTCCTGTCCAGCGCTCCAGTTCATTATACCATCTAACATACTGTGGGCCTCCCGGGTTTTTCCATGCCATTGCAATAGCCCTTTTGGCAAACACACACGCCATATCCATAATCTTAACGAGGTGTTGGATCTTGCTTATTCTCGGGTAAGCGCCCAATAGGCATTCTTTTGGTGACCATTGATATCTAGACAGCCCCGCCCTTATGCATGCTTGTTCTATTTTGTGCCAAAGCCTTAGTACCTTGAAGCACTCCCAGAACATATGCATTATGCCCACTCCTTCTGAATTACACTAGGGGCATAGTGGGTCTGTGGCACCGTGGAACTTAGCAATTCTACCGGGAGTCATGTATGTTTTGTCGAGGACATTCAGCTGGATCAGTCGAAATCTAGCATTTCTGGACACTTCCCGGGGGTATTCCAATGTCCTATCCGACTCCCTGTCAGTTATGTCAACACCCAAATCCCTCTCCCATTCCCTGTTTCAGCCCACTATTCTTGGGGTTCAGTCTATCTGCAAGCTGTTCGTATATCCTAGATATTGGCCTCCATCCGTCCCCAAAATTGTGCAACAGTGTTAGTATTGGTGCCGCTGTCGGCTCCTCTGGACAGTCCTTCCAGACGTTCTTTGCTATCTTCCTGATCTTCTGGTACCATAGAAACTGGCTGTTGGGCAGTCTTTCATTTGTCACTAGGGAGTCAAACTCTCTGAAAACACCCTCCTTATACATATCCCCCCACGTGTAAATGTTGTGCCTTTCCCACTGTCTGGTCCTCTGCAGGTCTGCCCGAGATGTACACACATCGGCCACCATCAGGTGAGTAGGGATAGTCTAGTCCCATCAATTTCAAGGCTCTATCCCAGACCTTCCTGCCTAGTTGAAGTATCATTGGGAGGGTGCCGAGGCACTTCGCCTACACCCATAACACCTCCTTTAGGTGCACTGGTGTGATTAACTGTTTGAGCAGTCTCAATTCTGAGGTTGGTTCATCAGCCAGCCATTTTGCCACGTAACTAAGTTGTGCCACTATAAAGTATCTCTCAAGGTCTGGTAACTGAACCCCACCTGCCTTCTATGGCAGCATAAGTACCTCTAAGGGCAGTTTGTGTCTGGCGAGGCCCCACAACAAATCCCTCAACAGTCTTTCCAGCAGTTTGAAAAAGGAGGCATGAAGTAATGGATATTGTGAAAAAAAGTATAGGAACCTTGGAAGGACAATCATCTTAACCACAGCCACCCTCCCCATTAATGACATTGGTAATTTGGCCCAAAATTTCATAGAGTTCCGCAGCCCTTGTATCGCTAGTAGTGCGTTGCCCCCGTGCATCTGCTCCGGTGCATGCCAAATATTCAGCCCCAGTTATCTAAACATATGTTTTTGCCACCTAATCCCAACCTCCGGGAGGTCCGCTTCGCTCTTTTCCGCCAGGTCAGCCAGCGGAAATATGCACAATTTCGCCGTGCTGAAGTGGATTCCAGTTATTCGTGCAAAGTTTCGCAAAATATATAGAATCACAGGTACATTGAGGTGTGGGTCCCTTATGTAAAGCAGTACATCGTCAGCATACAGTGATATAACATGATCTTCCCCTCCTGCTTTTATGCCGGCATCAAAGAACTGCTTCCTGATGTATATGGCGGCAGGTTCAAAACCCAGGATATAGAGCATAGGCGACAGCGGGCAGCCCTGTCTAGTGCCTCTTTAGATATCCTACAACGCCGATACCACTCTACCCGTTTTTACCCTTGCCACCGGTGCTTTATAGAGCAGCTTGATCCATCTTATGAACTGATCACCCATCCCAAATTGCCTCAGAGTAGCGATCAACCATTCCCAATATATGGAGTCAAACGTTTTTGTGACGTCTAGTGAGATCACTGCATAACTCGCCTGATCATCTGTTGTCTGTGCTATAATGTGTTGTAGCCTGCGTAGGTTCCCCACTGTGTTCCTGCCTGGTACAAACCCATTCTGGTCCTCATGGACTATGGACCCTATTACTTTCGACAGCCGCTTGGCCAGTATAGTCGTGAGAATCTTTATGTCATAGTTCAGCATGGCTATCGGTCTGTATGAGCTACACTCTTCTGCAGACTTCCCGGGCTTTGGGATTGGGACAACCAGCGTTTCCCTCATGCTTCTTTGTAGTATCCCTGTGTTATACGCCTCTTGTAATACTTCGTGTAGGACCGGAACTAGCTCCGAACTGAATGCTTTATAGAATTCAGGGGGTAGCCCATCACTCCCCGGGGTTTTGCAGGTGGCCAGACACTGTATTGCTTTGCTCACGTCGTCAACTGTTAGTTCGGCGCCCAGCATTTCTCGTTGGTCTGCATCTGGTGATGGTAACCCTGTCTCATCTAGCGTACCCCGTATGGTTTCCTGGGGGAGCTGCTCCTCATGACTGTACAGCTGTGAATAAAAGTCCCTGAACGCATCATTTATCGCTGATTGTGTATTGTGTATTGCACATGTGTTATCTTTGATGACCGTTATGAGATGTTTTGGGTTTTCCTTTTTGCATAGCCATGATAGCAATCTGCCCGCCTTGCCTCCTTCTGCACGGGCTCTGGCGATTCTAGCTATATAAACAAACGGGGAAGAGAGTGGGCACCACAAAGTATCCAAAATGTTCCAAATGTTCAAATCAATATGAAGATTGCATGTTAAGAAAAAATACACACTCTTCAGAAGGAGCTGGCTATGACAAGTCTGGAGACACCCGGACTCATAATTGCAACAAAAGCTATAGACCAAGTAACAGTACTAGGTCACACAGCCGCTCTCATTTGGGCCCAATATGGGCACGTAATTCTTTAAAGTTCAAAAATATTATGCTCTAGTATCCAAAGTATATAGATTATAATGTTTGTTCAAAAAGAAGATGAGTCTGTTTTGTAGATTGTAACAAAATCATTATTTATCCAGAAAAAATTAGTAAATCCTTAGTGAGGGAGCAATTGCCACAATCCATGCGTAGTTCAGACTAAATATGCCAATGCATTTCGGAAATTACTTCCTTCTTCAGGGCAAGTCTGGCAATTCAAACCAATATGCAAATATGTAGCATAATACATTCATAACATGATAATGGAGCACACATTAAATGAAAAAGAAATAAGGGTGAAACATACCAGTCAGAAGTGGTTTCAAAGTTGGTCAATATAAACAAGAAACAAAAACAAAAAAGCACAATGAGTGGTGTGAAGTGTCGGTAAATGGAACAAAAAGGAATATAAAACTTAATTTTACCTTGTGGATACGGCCAGTAGTATAAAACAAACGTACAGCTTTTCGTGCCCATTTTAAAATGGGTCGGCAATAATGTTGAGGATAACGTGAATAGAATCACTCGTTTTCCTGGGCAAACGAATCTGGTGATCATAAAGGACCAAGTTAGATACCCCATCTTAAGAGGCTTAATAATGTATGAGAAATGGTGAAAGGAGTATGTGTCATGCCTGCGCCATGGGCGCATACATTGGCGATCAATATGGACTAATTGTTATTCTTTTATCTGCAGAAAACTCTTGGGTCAACCGCTATTCACTTCTTGGACCTTATTTCCCATTTACGAGACTTTGGTGCTTTTCTATTTTTCCCAACAAACTACACTTACCACAATGCACTTGGCTATAACTATCTATTCCTGGCTATTCCTATTTGTCATCATTGGAACTACAATCCCCAGAAGCCCTAGGGATCAGCTCTGCTTCCACCAGCTCAGGAACAGAGAGGGAGGAGGCAGATTGTATGCAGGTGTGCTGATCCATGTGCGACCAATTAGCGTGCTTCTGTGCTGGGCAGGGCGGGATAAAAGCTGCTGCCTGCAGGGGCTCAGTCTCTTGCATTAAGAGTCCTTCCAGCACCTTTTTGCTTCGAGCTACGGATCTTTGTATGTGGTTCCTCCTTATTCCTGCTTTGGATCCAGTGCCCTGCCGGGCTCTCTGCTTTGCAGCTGATCACGCTCTGCTGCTTTCCAGCCTCTGCCTTTGCCCTGATGGGCTCTCTGCTTTGCAGCCGATCACGCTCTGCTGCTTTCCAGCCTCTGCCTTTGCCCTTCTGGGCTCCTGCCTTGCAGCCGATCACGCTCTGCTGCTTCCCAGCCTCCGCCTTTGTCTTCCAGGCTCCTGCCTTGCAGCCGATCACGCTCCGCTGCCTTCAACCTACAGCCTTCGTCCGCTGGGCTTCCAGTCTAGCAGCCTCTAAAGTTCTCTGCAGCCTGCTACAGTCATCGGCCCTGCTCCTCTGGGCTTACTCCTTGCTGCCGGTCCTTCTGGCTCCTTGCCGCGCAACCTGCTTCTCTCCGCTGCCAACAGCCCTTGTCCTCGGGGCTTCCTACCTTCCAGCCGAAAACGCTCCGCTGCATGCTACCTACAGCCTTTGTCCGCTGGGTTCTCAGCCTAGCAGCCCTCTACAGTCCTCTGCAGCCTTCTACGGTCAGCGGCCCTGCTCCCCAGGGCTCACTCCTTGCTGCCCGGCCCTTCTGGGCTCCTTGCCGTGCAGCCTGCCTCACTCCGCTGCCTAAGCCCTTTCCCTCTGGGCTTCCTTACTTACAGCCCTGCTCCTTAGGGGCTTGCTCATTGCTTTTCTGCTCCTCTGAGCTCTCAACCTTGTACCCTACCGTCCTCTGCTATTCACAACAGTTCACCTACATTATTTACTTTCAGTTATTGCAGTCCCTCTGTTTCCTGACTGCTGCTCCCTTGTTTTCTTCTTTGTTTTCAATCCTCTGTTCTTTATCCCTATCCAATCCTGTTATACAGCTTTCCCTTCATTTCCTTCTGCTAGTTTGCTTATCGACTTCCTTTTTCCTGGATTTGTCTGTTAGTATCTTCTCTTGTACTGTTTGTAGACCCTTTTGTACAGAGCTTGTCTGTTGGTTTCCGTCATGCAACCTCTGCCCCTTCCCTTGTCTCGTTTCTACGTTACAGACACCCATAGCTGTTGTTCCAGGCCATGAGCAAACAGCGTGGGCCTCTGTTATAGCAAACTGTGCAGAAGGCTAGAGTTTTTCCTAAGGTCCGTGGAATAGTCTTTTCCTATATCTGCATACACCCCAAGAGGGAATCCATTCTGTTGTACCTTATCTCCTTGCTACACTTGCCTACTCTTCGTTCTCTTTACTTTCAGCTGTGTGTGTACTTATCTGTCCACCTTACTTCGGCACAACCACCCAAACCCTTCCTGGGTGTCCTGTGCCACTCTTAAGAGAGTGCCATCCGTGACAGTATGATGTTAGCGAATTCATTACCATGCAACTCACGGAGCGAAAGAATCCTCCCGTGTGCAGCTGCAGGACAGTATCTCGAACTGCCGTGTCGAGCCGCTGCCGGGACAACGGCTCCTTTTGTAAACCACGTGAACGCCTCGTTTCAGTGAAATGCCGGCGGTCACGAGAATAGATGTATTGCCGGCAGATGCCCGGATGAATAAGCAAAATAAACATTTATAAGGCATGCCCTGTATGTGGGCATAGTTATGGAATCATAGCTTTAAACAAATCGAACATAATGAAAGCAAAGAAAATACTGCCGCGGGCTTGAAGATCCTCCCGCGGGCAGCTGTAGAGTAGTGTCTCAGGCTGCAATGACGAGCTATTGCTGAGACAACATAGTAAAACAAAACAAAACACACATGTGTCGGGCATAACCTGTTAATGAACGATATTGTGGTGTCCTAATTACGATCAAATGGAATGAAAAAAATGGAAAAAATGGAAAAAATACTGCTGCGGGCCAAATTGCAACCGGGGTAGATATATACGCGTGTGATGTATGTAACAGACATAAATGTACTATCATGTGAGCATCCTATATCATGTGCCAAATGTAAAAAACTAACAATAAAGAAAATTGCATGAAAATTAATAACATTAAATAGGGCTATTCAAGGATCATGGAAGAATCAAAACTCAGCCTAAACGCGGGAGGTGTCACCATTAGGCGGCACCTTGGGTCCCAGACCTAGTCCGGGATTTTGCGGCAAGGCTGGTATTCATAGATGTAAAACAACATTTCAAAATGAGAGTGTAAATGTTGAAAATGCTGCAGATTAATGAATATAATATTGGATCCACAAGGCATGCAGTATCATATGTTAGAAAGAACATGCTTTAAAATAAAACTGTATCACAGACCAAACAGAGATGGAAATGTCAGAAATAACAGTGGTAATTAATTTCTTCATTCAGACCGCTTGGACCTAGACTGCAAAGTTTGTCAATTCAAAAGGTCTCTCTGCGATTAAGGCGCAGACTTAAATCTTCATGGGGGTTATTCTTGGTTAGATCTTCCAGGATCAGAAACTTGATTTGTGAAAGATTATGGTTATTCTGGGCCCAATGGCGAGCCACAGCTGAATTTGGGTTGGAATTGCCAATGCAGGACCGGTGTTCATTCCACCTTATTTTGGCCGCTCTGGTTGACTGGCCTACATAATATTTCCCACAGGGACATTTGATACCATATATGGTATTAACACTGTCACATGTTCCGAATGTTTTGAGAATTATCTTCTTGCCTGTGCATGGGTGAAAGATAACATTACCGTTGATGACAGAATTGCAGTTAATACAATGTAGGCATGGGAATGTACCAGTGCGTTGTGTGATCAATTTCTTCAGGGGAGGTCTTGTGTGTACCAGTTCGTCTCTAAGATTCCTAGTTCTCCGGTATGCAAACACTGGTAGTTCATTGAACAAATTTTGCACTCTCGTGTCGTTTTTGAAAATCCCCCAATGTTTCTTGATAGTTTTTTTAATTCTATTGCTCGGAATTGAGAATTTTGATACATACACTGGAGATTTAAGCTCCCTTGGTGGTTTCTTGGGAGCTGATAGTAGCGTTTCACGGTCTAGAATATTGACCCTTTCAATTGCAGAGTTCAACTCTTCTTGATGGTATCCTCGTTTAAGAAATTTCTCTTTCATAACCAGTTGTTGTGAGATACAATCATCAGGATCACTCACAATCTTTTTGACTCGAAGAAGTTGGTTGAATGGCAGGTTCCTCAATAAGCTTGGCTGATGAAAGCTGAGGTGGTGTAACAGATTGTTTCGATCAGTTGGCTTCCGGAAAAGGGTAGTACTGTAACCACTGTCTTCCATTGTTATCTGCACATCCAGAAAAGTAATCTTGTCACGTGATGCTTCCCTGGTAAATTGCATTTGTGGATCAATGTTATTCAGGTATTCAAAAAATTCATTGAATGCTGTCTCTGTGCCCGTCCAAACACCAAAAATGTCATCTATATATCGAGTCAACATGTGAATATCTTTCTTCCATTCTTGCTTATTGAGATGAGATCCAGTTCAAATTTATACATAAAACACTTGGCGTATGTCAGCGCCATAGTGGCGCCCATTGAAGTACCAGAGATTTGCAGGAAAAACTGGTTGTGATATTGAAAATAGGAATTCTCAGCAATAAATTCTAAAAGAGTTAGTATAAATTCCTTTTGAGCTTGAACATCTGGTGATTGGAGAAACAGCCATTCTACTGCTTCAAGACCAAGGTCATGTGGTTTGGAAGTGTATAGACTTTTAACGTCTATAGTGAACATCAGTTGATCTTGTTGAAAAGTAATGATATTAAGCCTCTGTAGAAAATGAGTGGTATCTCGGGTATAGGTAGGGGTTTTCTGTATGAGTGGTTGCAAGAAGAAGTCGATGTAAACGCCAAGTGGCTGGTTTATACTGTCCATCCCTGCGACGATTGGTCTTCCTAAAGGTTTAATGGGATCCTTGTGAATTTTTTGAAGGGTATAGAAGTTTGGGATTCTGGGGTAATCATTGAGCAGAAACTTATGTTTGTGTTCATTTATCCAATCCAATTCTAGTGCCCTATCCAGTAGGATAGCTAGGTTGCGTTTGATTGAGATGGTAGGATCATGATCAAATGTTGCATATGTAGTTTGATCTTGCAGTTGCCTCCGGCATTCAGAATCATAATCCGTGGTATTGAAGATAACAAGGGCACCTCCTTTGTCTTCGGGGCGGATTGTAATTCGCTCATCGCTGTAAAGATCTCTGATAAGCCTCATTTCATGGGGTTTGAGATTCTTATGTGGTGGATTTCTGTAATTAATGCGTTCAAGATCCCGAGTAACCAGTTTCTGAAAAATATCGATGGAAGGTACATTATTAGGTGGTACAAATCCGCTCTTGGCCCTAAATTCTTGAAAGTCAGGCATGTTGGTAGGTTTATCATAAGGTTCCAATTCTTCAAAAAACACTTTCAATTTCAGCTTTCTAACAAATTTGTAAAGTTCGATCTTGCTGTTAAACAACGTTGTGCCGTAAGTAGGAAAGAAGCTCAGTCCTTTTTGTAATGTATCTTCTTCCTGCTTGCTGAGTATTCTGTCTGAGATATTGATAACTAGGTTTTCTTTAGTTGTAGACGTGTTTGTGGTTTGGATGTTAGGTTTCCTCCTCCCCCTACGGGTTCTTTTGGGCAAGCTCCTAAAAAAGCCGAGGTGGAGGATGCTTGTACTGGAGGGCTCGCTGTTTGATTGAGGTTATCGGTAATCTGTTCAGTTGGTGTTTCTGAATCCCTTGGTGTCTCTGAATCTGAACTGGAAGTATTATCAGATGGATGTTTATCAGATGGGTATTTGTATAACTTTTTAGGTGCTACTGGGCCATATTTTTCCATCCATGTGTACACTTCGTCATTGATGTAATCATATGTATCACGCTTAAATTTCTTAACTTTCTTTTGTTCAATTTCCGTTTTATATCCTTCCAGTTTCGTGTTAATATCTAAAAGAATCAAGTTGTATTCTTCTTTACCTAATGAGTCCACTAATTCCCTTTCAATCGCCTTAATTTCTGCACTCAGAGTAACCAAGTTTTTCGCAAGTTCCTGGATGGTAAGTAGGATGGTAAGTAGGATCAGGTCTATTCGAAGCCCCCTTGGGATTCGTTGGTTCTTAAAATAAAGTCCCAGAGTGATTGCATGAAGCTTCCTATTAATCTCCTTGCGTATCAAATACTCTAATTGTTTAATCCGCTTAGCTGGATTATGTTACATATTTGCATATTGGTTTGAATTGCCAGACTTGCCCTGAAGAAGGAAGTAATTTCCGAAATGCATTGGCATATTTAGTCTGAACTACGCATGGATTGTGGCAATCGCTCCCTCACTAAGGATTTACAAATTTTTTCTGGATAAATAATGATTTTGTTACAAGCTACAAAACAGACTCATCTTCTTTTTGAACAAACATTATAATCTATATATTTTGGATACTAGAGCATATTTTTTTAACTTTAAAGAATGACGTGCCCATATTGGGCCCAAATGAGAGCGGCTGTGTGACCTAGTACTGTTACTTGGTCTATAGCTTTTGTTGCAATTTTGAGTCCGGGTGTCTCCAGACTTGTCATAGCCAGCTCCTTCTGAAGAGTGTGTATTTTTTCTTAACATGCAATCTTCATATTGATTTGAACATTTGGAACATTTTGGATACTTTGTGGTGCCCACTCTCTTCCCCGTTTGCTTTTTTCTCACTCTTTGCGAGACACAAAACAGTGGAGGCAGACTACTATTTTTCACTTTGAACAGTTTTTTATTTAAAGATTCACAATACTAATATGTCGTTTGAAGACATAGAAGGGCTCTCAACGAAATGTGCTGAAACCTTGGGGTTTTCCACAGAGGAAGCAACCGCAATCCTTGAACTTATTAGTGAAACATCAATAGGCACACATGGAACCACACCAAAGGATCCAGCCAAGCGGATTAAACAATTAGAGTATTTGATACGCAAGGAGATTAATAGGAAGCTTCATGCAATCACTCTGGGACGTTATTTTAAGAACCAACGAATCCCAAGGGGGCTTCGAATACAGTTGCGCCAACCCTTTGCAAAGAGAGCAAGGAGTTTGTTTGTAAGTGGGAGGCTATTCTAAACAAGTGCTCACTAGACCTGATCCTACTTACCATCCAGGAACTTGCGAAAAACTTGGTTACTCTGAGTACAGAAATTAAGGAGATTGAAAGGGAATTAGTGGACTCATTAGGTAAAGAAGAATACGACTTGATTCTTTTAGACATTAACACGAAACTGGAAGGATATAAAACGGAAATTGAACAAAAGAAAGTTAAGAAATGTAAGCGTGATACATATGATTACATCAATGACGAAGTGTACACATGGATGGAAAAATATGGCCCAGTAGCACCTAAAAAGTTATACAAATACCCATCTGATAAACATCCATCTGATAATACTTCCAGTTCAGATTCAGAGACACCAAGGGATTCAGAAACACCGACTGAACAGATTACCGATAACCTCAATCAAACAGCGAGCCCTCCAGTACAAGCATCCTCCACCTCAGCTTTTTCAGGAGCTCGCCGGGGGAGGAGGAAACCTAAGATCCAAACCACAAACACGTCTACAACTACAGAAAACCTAGTTATCAATATCTCAGACAGAATACTCAGCAAGCAGGAAGAAGATACATTACAAAAAGGACTGAGCTTCGTTCCTACTTACGGTACAACGTTGTTTAACAGCAAGATCGAACTTTACAAATTTGTTAGAAAGCTGAAATTGAAAGTGTTTTTTGAAGAATTGGAACCTTATGATAAACCTACCAACATGCCTGACTTTCAAGAATTTAGGGCCAAGAGCGGATTTGTACCACCTAATAATGTACCTTCCATCGATATTTTTCAGAAACTGGTTACTCGGGATCTTGAATGTATTAATTACAGAAATCCACCACATACGAATCTCAAACCCCATAAAATTAGACTCATCAGAGATCTTTATAGCGATACACGAATTACAATCCGCCCCGCAGACAAAGGAGGTGCCCTTGTTATCCTCAATACCACGGATTATGATTCTGAATGCCGGAGGCAACTGCAAGATCAAACTACATATGCAACATTAGATCATGATCCTACCATCTCAATCAAACACAACCTAGCTATCCTACTGGATAGGGCACTAGAATTGTATTGGATAAACAAACACACATATAAGTTTCTGCTCAATGATTACCCCAGAATCCCAAACTTCTATACCCTTCAAAAAATTCACAAGGATCCCATTAAACCTCCTGGAAAACCAATCGTTGCAGGGATGGACAGTATAAACCAGCCACTTGGCATTTACATCGACTTCTTCTTGCAACCACTCATACAGAAAACCCCTACTTATACCTGAGATACCACTCATTTTCTACAGAAGCTTAATAGCATTACTTTTCAACAAGATCAACTGATGTTCACTATAGACGTTAAAAGTCTATACACTTCCATACCACACGACCTTGGTCTTGAAGCAGTATAATGGCTGTTACTCCAATCACCAGATGTTCGAGCTCAAAAGGAATTCATACTAACTCTTCTACAATTTATTGCTGAGAATTCCTATTTTCAATATCATAACCAGTTTTTCCTGCAAATCTCTGGTACTTCAATGGGCGCCACTATGGCGCCGACATACGCCAATTGTTTTATGTATAAATTTGAACTGGATCACATTCTCAATAAGCAAGAATGGAAGAAAGATATTCACATGTGGACTCGATATATAGATGACATTTTTGGTGTTTGGACGGGCACAGAGACAGCATTCAATGAATTTTTTGAATACCTGAATAACATTGATCCACGAATACAATTTACCAGGGAAGTATCACGTGACAAGATTACTTTTCTGGATGTGCAGATAACAATGGAAGACAGTGGTTACAGTACTACCCTTTTCCGGAAGCCAACTGATCGAAACAATCTGTTACACCACCTCAGCTTTCATCAGCCAAGCTTATTGAGGAACCTGCCATTCAGCCAACTTCTTCGAATTAAAAAGATTGTGAGTGATCCTGATGATTGTATCTCACAACAACTGGTTATGAAAGAGAAATATCTTAAACAAGGATACCATCAAGAAGAGTTGAACTCTGCAATTGAAAGGGTCAATATTCTTGACCGTGAAACTCTACTATCAGCTCCCAAGAAACCACTAAGGGAGCTTAAATCTCCAGTGTATGTATCAAAATTCTCAATTCGGAGCAATAGAATAAAAAAACTATCAAGAAACATTGGGGGATTTTCAAAAACGACACGAGAGTGCAAAATTTGTTCAATGAACTACTGGTGTTTGCATACCTGTGAACTAGGAATCTTAGAGACGAACTGGTACACACAAGTCCTTCCCTGAAGAAATTGATCACACAACGCACTGGTACATTCCCATGCCTACATTGCATTAACTGCAATTCTGTCATCAAAGATAATGTTATCTTTCACTTATGCACAGGCAAGAAGATCATTCTCAAAACATTCGGAACATGTGACAGTGTTAATACCATATATGGTATCAAATGTCCCTGTGGGAAATATTATGTAGGCCAGTCAACCAGAGCGGCCAAAATAAGGTGGAATGAACACCGGTCCTGCATTCGCAATTCCAACCCAAATTCAGCTGTGGCTCGCCATTGGGCCTAGAATAACCATAATCTTTCACAAATCAAGTTTCTGATCCTGGAAGTTCTAACCAAGAATAACCCCCATGAAGATTTAAGTCTGTGCCTTAATTGCAGAGACACCTTTTGGATTGACAAACTTTGCAGTCTAGTTCCGAGTTGTCTGAATGAAGAAATTAATTACCACTGTTATGTCTGACATTTCCATCTCTGTTTGGTCTGTGATACAGTTTTATTTTAAAGCATGTTCTTTCTAACATATGATACTTCATGCCTTGTGTATCCAATATGATATTCATTAATCCGCAGCATTTTCAACATTTACACTCTCATTTTTAAATGTTGTTTTACATCTATGAATACCAGCCCTGCTGCAAAATCCCGGACTAGGTCTGGGACCCAAGGTGCCGCCTAATGGTGACACCTCCCGCGTTTAGGCTGAGTTTTGATTCTTCCATGATCCTTGAATAGCCCTATTTAATGTTATTAATTTTCATGCAATTTTCTTTATTGTTAGTTTTTTACATTTGGCACATGATATAGGATGCTCACATGGTGGTACATTTATGTCTGTTACCTACATCACACGCGTATATATCTACCCCGGTTGCAATTTGGCCCGTGGCAGTATGTTTTCCATTTTTTTCATTCGGTTTGATCGTAATTAGGGCACCACAATATCGTTCATTAACAGGTTATGCCCGACACATGTGTGTTTTGTTTTGTTTTACTATGTGGGCGATCTCCGTCCACATTTTTCTACTCGCACACACCTGCATTTTCTTTGGATGTGAGTGAATCACGGGGTCTACACATTAAGCTGTTGTCTCAGCAATGGCTCATCATCGCAGCCTGAGACACTACTCTACAGCTGCCCGCGGGAGGCTCTTCAAGCCTGCGGCAGTATTTTCTTTGTTTTCATTATTTTCGATTTGTTTAAAGCTATGATTCCATAATTATGCCTATATACAGGGCATGCCTTATAAATGTTTATTTTGCTTATTCATGCAGGCATCTGCCGGCAATGCATCTATTCTCGTGACCGCCGGCATTTCACTGAAATGAGGCGGTCACGTGGTTTACAAAAAGAGCCGTTGTCCTGGCAACAGCTCGACACAGCAGTTCGAGATACTGCCCTGCAGCTGCACACGGGAGGATTCTTTCGCTCCGTGAGTTGCATGGTAATGAATTCGCTAACATCATACTCCTTTCACCGTTTCTCATACATTATTAAGCCTCTTAAGATGGGGTATCTAACTTGGTCCTTTATGATCACCAGATTCGTTTGCCCAGGAAAACGAGTGATTCTATTCACTTTATCCTCAACATTATTGCCGACCCATTTTAAAGTGGGCACGAAAAGCTGTACGTTTGCTTTATACCACTGGCCATATCCACAAGGAAAATTAAGTTTTATATTCCTTTTTGTTCCATTTACTGACACTTCACACCACTCATTGTGTTTTTTTGTTTTTGTTTCTTGTTTATATTGACCAACTTCGAAACCACTTCTGACTGGTATGTTTCACCCTTATTTCTTTTTCATTTAATGTGTGCTCGATTATCATGGTATGTATGTATTATGTTACATATTTGCATATTGGTTTGAATTGCCAGACTTGCCCTGAAGAAGGAAGTAATTTCCGAAATGCATTGGCATAATTAGTCTGAACTACGCATGGATTGTGGCAATTGCTCCCTCACTAAGGATTTACTAATTTTTTCTGGATAAATAATGATTTTGTTACAAGCTACAAAACAGACTCATCTTCTTTTTGAACAAACATTATAATCTATATACTTTTGATACTAGAGCATACTATTTTTGAACTTTAAAGAATGACGTGCCCATATTGGGCCCAAATGAGAGCGGCTGTGTGACCTAGTACTGTTACTTGGTCTATAGCTTTTGTTGATTCTAGCTATATAGTCAAATTTTGATAATCTGTCCCAGGCATTCCGGCATTCCTCTCTAATACTCGCTAGTTCTTGCTCTGTCTCCTTGGTCTTCTCGGCCAAGGCCTCTAACTGTTGGATCCTCTCCTCTCCTCTTTCTAGTTCACCCCTTAGCAGTTTCCTTATTCCACCTGCACTGGCAATGACCTCTCCTCTAACTACGACCTTCAAAGCCTCCCATATCAAGTCCCAGCCTTTAACACTCCCAACATTAACCTCTATATATTCTATTATCTTGTGCCTAAGGTCTTCTTTGAAAGCAGTGTCTGTGAGGGCATCCATTGGCATGTGCCACAGTGGTATGGGTGGTCTCGGTCCCTTCCTCCTCCATTCCATGACGAAGGGTGAGTGGTCTGAGATCGATCTACCAAGGTAGGATGCCCGTTAAATCGGGGGAGATGTATTCTATCTATCAGCAGGTAGTCAATCCTGGTGTATAGGTTATGTGGAGATGATTAGTATGAGAACCCCTTGTCTACCGGGTGCATTTCCCTCCATACCTCTGCCTCTGCCAGGTCTAAGTACTTTATCACCTTGTCCAGCGGAGATGAGGTCCGTTGTGACCCTTGTGGCGGATGGCTAGACCTATCTAATGTGGCGTCCCAGACACAATTAAAATCCCCTACCCAGATAAAGAAGCATCCCCGATAGGCCACCAACTTCGCACTCAGCCTGGACAGGTATGCCGTTGTCCCATGGTTGGGGAGGTAAGAATTATCTATGCATATATCTAATTGTTCCATGTTCCCCCTTAGTATCAGGTATCTCCCTTCTGGGTCGGCCTCCTTGGACAGGAGCCGAAAGGGCACTGCCCCATGTCTCCACGTGTATAACCCCCAAGCTTATTTAGAGTAGGGAGCCCTGAACCCCTGTCCCCCCCATCAGTTTGTCACATTATTATCACCCTCAGTGGAGAGGTGGGTCTCCTGCAGCAAGGCAATTGAAATTCTTTTCCTCCCGAGGTATGATTTAATCCTGTTTCTCTGCATGTAGGTGCCCATACCTCTGACATTCCATGTCATCACTTTAATGTCACCCACCATTATCGTGTATCCCAGACGCTGTGCTTTCTACCCTTCTTCCCAATTCCAGCCCCCCTCCTACGCCCTCACCCCGTAGTTTCCCAGCCGCAACATCACATCTGCTAGCCGGCTCTCCGTCCCCTATCATACATTCCTTGGAGACCATACAATGGTATAACAACCAACCAAAACCAAGCAAACTGCATCGAACCTGTGCAGTAAACAACTGGTACTCAACCAAAAACAAGTAACTGCACTCAGCAGCCACGCTCCAGTTGCAGCGCTCGAGCGCCCTTGCACTGCCATGGCCCATCCAGGTCGTTGTGTGCGAGTTTGTGCAGTTTCGGCAACATACCAGCACCAAAACGTTCTAGTTGTGGGTCGTACTCCAGTGGAGCGTCCGGGTTGTTGTCCCGTCTGGAGTGTTGCGTGTCAGTTTGCCATGTAGTAGTATATACAGTCCAAATATTTGTTGTAGCAGATTAGCGTATGGTTGGTGGGGCCTCTTCCTCTTCTATGTCCGCTCCCAACCTGCCCGACTCAAGTGACTCGTTCTTCGCCTACGTCTAGATTATTATGTTCCATCCACATCCTGGCCGCCGCCGGTGTCTCCAAGAAGACCGGTCTTCCTTTATATATCACCTTTAGTCTGGACGGATATAGCAGCATGTATTTAAGCTATTTTGTTAAAGTACAGGTGTGAGCGCGAGATATCTTCCCGAACCAGTTTTTTAACTTGTATTTTTGTTACAAACTTTGTGGGAAGTTTGAGGGTAAGATATAACTTGCTGCCGACCCATTTTTTAAGATTTTTGGTGGTAAATAGCGCACATGACCTAAATAGCGATCCCACAAGTGTTGGTAATTTGTTATTTTCGCTCTTTTGTGCCTGCTGAAATCCACCACCAGAGATGGCGAGTTACATGAGTAATAGGGATGAGGACAGAGCTGCATTATTTGCACCTAGGGGAAGCACATCTAACCCCTTTAGGAGTAGTTACACTGCAACAGAAACACTTAGACAGAAATTTGTTAAACTGGAGAGATTGTCGAAAAAGGAAATTAACAAGTATTGGGAAAATGCATCCTTAGTGAATTATTTAGAAAATAACATCATTCCCCGAGGTTTGAGAATATTGATATTCCCAAACTTCGATAAGGATGAAGATGCTGATCTGGCAGAAAATTGGGAAAAGAATCTTAATCAAAGTTCTAGAACAATGTTAGAATTATTAATAACACATGCTACAAGAGAACACAAGAGGGTTACAGAACAAATCAATAAAGCTAAAGAAGAAATCAAGGGTATGCCAAATACAGAAAGTACAAAAGAGAAGAATTATGAGAAAATGAATGAAATTTTGCGAGAATATCAAGATGACATTAAATTAAGAAAATTTAGAAAGTTTTTCAGAGATGACAAGGACTATAGACTACAACGGGTATATACTTTCCAACCTAAATATGATAACATAACACCACCATCGAGAGTAAGTTCATTTAACTCTACACCTGCCAGCTCAGATCCAGATTCAGAGGAAGATGTCATAGACAATATGGAACTCTCTGATAACACTAAAGAAGTTATTGATACTGCACCTAGTGGAGGAAAAAGTTTTTTAGAACAGATACGGAGACACAAAAAGGGAAATATCAGATTTATAAATCAAAAACAAGTCAGATTCACAACACCACCAGCAGCATTTATACCAACACCAGGTTCCACACAAGGGGCAGGAGAGGGGGTAAGCGGAAGCGGGAGTGGAAGCTCCGACGAAGATCAGGGTCGTCCTGGAATTCTGACCAGGTCCAGTACCAAGAAACGACAGGGGAACCAATGAAATGTGATCTGGTTATCAATTTGTCGGAAAAACGCCTCTCAAAGGTGGAAATTGCCGTGTTGAATAAAGGTTTTTCCTTTGCACCAAGTGCAAAAACAGATTTTGTGAACTTTCAGATAGATATTTTCAAATTTATAAGAAAACTGAAATTAAAGAAATTTTTTGCAACTCAGGTTAAAGTGTTTCAGCCTAAGACCACGTTGAACCCGCTGAGTTTGTATACTATCTCTGACATTTACAACATTACTACCCTGACGAATTTAAATCAAGATACTATAGTGGATGTCAAACATTGGGTGTTAATACCAGACATCTTGATTTAAAAGAATTAAAGTCGAAATCGAAATTTACTCCACAATTGGGTACAGAAAATGTCATTGAAACTTTCCATAAAGCAATCATTAAAGATATCCATAGACATATGGATAGTGGAATTTATAAGAGAAAGGGATGCAGATCCAATTTAAGGAAAGAGGAAACGGAAGCTTTAGTGGCTTTAATGAATGACAAAATGATAACTATTAAAGAAGCGGACAAAGGAGGTAACATTGTAGTGATGAATACTAATGATTATATTACAATGGCTATGTTACATTTGGATACTTCACAATGTTACACCCCTTTGAAATCTAGCCCTACAAAGAAAATTGTAACTGAACATTTGCAATTAATACAGTCATGGTATGACAAGGGCTTTTTATCAGACGATGAAAAGGCTTTTTTGAGCAATACGGAGCCGACTATGCCCACCCTATATTTTTTGCCCAAGATACATAAGATTTATGAAACTTTACCATCAGTTAGACCTATTATGAGTGGTATAGGGTGGGTAACAGAAGGCATGTCACAGTATTTGGATGAAGCCCTAAAACCTTATGTTCTGTAAATGAAATCCTACATTAGGGATAGTGGACATGTTTTGCAATCTCTCAAAAATTTGAAATGGGAACCAGATTATCTTCTAGCTACGCTGGATGTTTCAGCGCTTTATACTAGCATAGATCATGATTTGGCAATTCAGACATTAGACTACACCTTTGGAAATTCGTCTGCCTCTTATATACAACATATAGACATGCTCAAGAGTTTTTTGAGATTCACATTAGATAACAATGTATTTATCTTTAACGAGCAATACTATGTACAGGCCAAAGGGGTAGCGATGGGTGCAAAATTTGCACCGTCCCTGGCCAACCTGTTTATGGCCCAATATGAGGAAACACACATCTATGTACAAGAAACGTTTAGAACCAACCTAATAGTATGGAAGATATTTATAGACGATGTATTAATTGTATGGAAAGGATCACCTGAATCAATTGAAACCTTTGTGGCACATACCAACAACAACAAATTTGGTATTAGTTTTACTGGTTCAGCTAGCTCGGAAAGCATTGATTTTCTTGACTTACATATTTTTGTTGACAATGGGCATTTTGAGACCAAAACATATCGTAAACCAACAGAGGTAAACTCTGTACTTTGTGCACAAAGTAGTCACCAAAGATCTACGATAGAGAATATCCCAGTGGGGGAATTTTATCGAGCCAGGAGAAATTGTAGTCGAGATATGGACTACCATGAAGAAACTAAATTGTTTGTGAACAGATTTAGAGAAAGGGGTTACAATTTGAGATGCATAAAGAAAGCGGTTGAAAAGTACAAAGAATGTAGTCAAGTGGAACTCTTATGTGAACATGTAAAGAAGCAACCAAGTGAACACATTTCTATAATAACACAATTTTCTCAAGATTCATCATATCTTTATAAAATGGTGTCCAAACATTGGGACATCTTGAGACTTGATAAGGATCTGCTACCTTTCCTGACTGAAAAACCTAAGTTCACTTTTAAGAGAGCACATACTATTAAACAGAAATTGAGTCCGTCCTTTTTGAATACCAAAGAGGAAAATATTAAGGAGACTTGGTTAAAAGGAAAGAAGGGTTTTTTCAAATGTGGTAATTGTAATCAGTGCAAGTATGCACATGTAAATTGTGATGTTTTTTCTGATATTAATGGAATGACTATTAAGATTAAGGAATTTATTAATTGCAAAACTAGCTATGTTATTTATGCCATCATCTGTATATGTGGAAAACTTTATATTGGTAGCACCATTCGACAATTGAGATTTCGAATAAGGGAACATTTGGCTAGTCTAAGAAGTATTGACCCGAAGTCACCTCTTGCAATTCATTGGCAGCAATGTCATCAGTTAGATAATCAAGAAAATATTAGGTATATTGGACTAACACAGATTACATTGGGGAAACGAGGTGGTAATCTTAGGCTCAAATTAAGGCAAGAAGAATGCAAGTTAATTTGTTATTTTAGGAGTACTTTAAATGGTCTCAATCATGATCATGAGATGCATGTGTTTTTATAAATTGGCGATATTTCTTTTATGAATATCTATGACATATTCATCATTTGTGAAGCCACTCTATCATAAACCAAAATTAATAATGTGTAATTAAACCTAATTTGTATATTCCATAAGGTAATTTTTACATATTTTTCATACATTTTTATTATTTTATTTTAATTACATAGTCTAAATTCATTGTAAATTTTGAAGTCCACTTGAGGGATACTGAGTTATTTTGTGAGAATTTAATTTCTTCAAAGAATAGCCATTTGATGCGAGCACAGTAAATGACAAGTCATATGCCCGTGTTTGTTAAATTTACTCGAGCACGACGTCTGAGGATTGTTGTTAGAGGTAAGGATTGCATAACGTAGGGGCATGGAATGCCTGTGCAAACTTTTATGCTTTGCAATTGCGGCAGAGGGTGGACACTGCCTCAAGAGCCCTTTCAAGTTGCTACCTGTCCAGTGTCCAGCCTCTGCCGCAATTACGAAGCATAAGAGTTTGCACAGGCATTCTATGCCCCGTTATGCAATCCTTACCTCTAACAACAAGCCTCAGATGAAGAGCCGGGTTTGGCTCGAAACACGTGTCAGGCTGACCAATCAACATAAATAAATACATTATTGTATTTTAAAAAATGTACATCTCTTGGCGCAGTGTGTCTTGAGCCTTTTCTGTTTGTGCTTAACTACCGTGGTAGTGTACTGGCAGTACACCCACACTTCCTTGACACCCGCTGCCTCTTTGCTGATCACAAGTGATTGTACAAGCGCTGTGGATACCCTTGACTTTTACTGCCACTTCTTGCTGTCTTGCCTCATTAGTTGCATGTCGGACTTAACTTTGCCAATTTTGGTACCAATAAAGGTTTTTAGGGCAGCGATTGCTTCCAGAACTTGACTGACTGTAGTTCCTGCTTCTTTGTCTGACTGGGCTGGTTGCGGTGTCACAGCGCTCTTCGTTCGGCTGCCCTTTAGGTGCAGCAGGATTGAATGAGTCCATAATTGTGGCCTTCTTATTTTTCCCTCTTGACTGAGACATATCGTAGTGTAGTACAGACCGGTTGCACCAGCTCTCTCCCAGCTCTCTGTCCACCCACTGCGATGAGTGATAATTGCAGCACGTGTGGTCCCCTGCAATTCTGGATTGCTGTGTAGCAGATGTAGCCCTGCTGCCTCTCCAGCGGGCACCTAGCTATCTCTTGTGCGCACTGGCCCTGTGAATGGTTCCAGATGCCCCAGCACCAGTTCTTGTGTTATCTGTGTGTCCTTGTTGGCCCAGCGGCCTTTAGCCTCTGGGTCGATCCAAACCTTTTGGATCCACCCAATGTTATTGGTGTGCTTTTGTGCTTCTTCGTAGGTTGATTCCCTCGGCTGTCCCGCATGGCCAAACCTGCTGAATTCCTGCTGAATCTGGCCCAGGGAGCTCAGGCCCGCGGTTTCACTTTCAAGCCCCTCTCTGACCATGTGTGGGAGGCTGGGTGCTGCGTGCGGCCGCTGGTGTATGCCGACTTGGGTCCGAGGCAGCAGCGTACCTTGTACTTGATGTGGCTTTGCCCTATATTCAGCGTTTGGCCGTGCCTGTCTTTGTGCTGGCGAGCGGATGCTCTTACCTCGTTAGGAGCGTTGCAGCCCTCGGCACTCCAGGTCGCCTTCTCGCATTGGGCAGCTCTTCTGCTCTTCGCTGACTTGCGGTCCTGCTGGGCTCGGGGTGTCCAAGTCCCCGCAGGTCACCTCTGTCTCTCGGCCCCACAGGTGTGTGGCTGCCGGCTAATCTCTGGGTCCTCTGGGTACAGCCGGAAGGTGCGTCCGTGTCGTGCGGAGCTCCAGCGCTGTCCTGTCCCAGAGCATATTAAAACGATCACCCTGTCTCAAACTTACATTTTTTAGGGAAAATGCTGGAAAAATGTGTAGCATTGCAACTGAATGACTACATCCACAAGGCAAATGTACTCCAACCATTTCAGTCTGGCTCCAGAGCCAATCACTGTACTCAGTCAGCAACAATTCAAGTACTGGATGACATTTTCTGCATTATTGAGGGGGCGGGGCCTGCCTATTGGTGTTACTAGATGTCTCAATGCCATTTGATACTGTGGACAACTCTGTGCTACTTAACATCTTGACACATTGCAAGGGAATAGTGGGGAAAGTTTTAAACTGGTTCCAGTCTTTCCTCTCAAATTGACATTAAAAAGTTAAGATGGGAGCTAATGATTCCTAATCCCTCTTTATGTGACATTGCGTCCCGCAAGGGTAGCATTTTATCACCCATTCTTTTCAATATACATGGAACCGCTGGGTGATCTAGTAATGAGGCATGGCATCTCCATCCATCAGTAGGCGGATGAAACACAATTGTATCTCCAAGTGCCATCAGAAGACAAATTGGGCCACGAGTATGGCGGTAGCCGTGCCTGTGGTACAGGCACGGCTGCCACCGGTATTGAATTTTATCCGGCGTCCAGAAAAGGGCAATTAGCGGGACATTACGACCTTGGCGGACCCGGTAATTGCCCTTTTCTGGGCGCCGGTAAAAATGAATCCCCATTCCCATTTGAGCCCCATAGGGCTCAATGGGAATGGGGAGGGTGGTAGCAACGGTACTGTTATTAACGGTACCGTTGCTACCATCAAGTTCTGCTTGCGGGTGCCGGTACGGCCACCCGGTAAAACCAGGTGGCTGTAAGGGCACCCACGAGCAGAACTCATAGGGCCTCATTACGAGTATGGAGGCAGCCACGCCCTTAATAAGGGCATGGCTGCCTCCATACCGAGTTCCAGGTCCGGGTTCCTTGAATGAGGAATTACCGGGCCTTTCAACCTTGGAGGTCACGGTAATTCCTCATTCAAAAAACCCATCCCCATTCCCATTTGAGCCCCCATAGGGCTCAATGAGAATGGGGAGGGAGCTAATAACAACAGGCCCGTTATTAACTCCCTGGTCCCCTTGCGGGACCCGCAAAGGACGTCTGGACTGACCAGAAGTCCAGAGAGGGTCCCGCAAGGGAACCTCGTAATAGGGCGGAATGGGTTTACCGGCACGAGTGCCGTTAAACCCATTCCGCCCACCTCGTAATGAGGCCCATAGTATGGTGGTACGGTAACAATGGTGCCGGCATCGATACAGGCGCCGTTGTTGCCTTACTGCCATACTCGTAATGAGGCCCAATGCCTTTAGAGTACCCCAATGTCTGCTTGACATTAAGACCTGGATGAAGTAGGTACGCTTGAAAATCAATAATTCCAAAACCGAATTCAACTGGTTTGGTACTAGGAAAATCTTAGACACTATGTTACCTTGTTTTCAATCTCTGTCTCCTGGCAATTTACAATTGGATTCAAAGACAGCTGAGAAATCTTTAGGTTTTTATCTGGATCCCAAGCTTTCCCTAAAAACACACATAAACAAGAAAGCACAAACAGCCCACTACCAACTTTCAGTACGCGGGAAAATAAAACTATTGCTCCCATCAAGCTGTTTTCCCACTCTTTCCCACTCTTGTTCAATCTCTGGTTGTTTCTCATGTGGATGGAGGAAATGCTTTACTTGTGTGGTTCATGCCACTACCCTAAAACCCCTGGAAACAGCTTTCCACAGCGCAGTTAAACTGATTGTTGGAGCCAGAACATGTGTCTCATTAATGCCAATTTTGAGGCTCTTACATTGGCTCCCCCTACAGGCCTGGATTCTTTATTAATTAGTTTGCCTGACTATTAAAGCTCTTTGTTTAGGCCCCCTGCTTATCTTTCCGAAAAACAGTGTATTTTAGGTAGAAATGAGAACTCCCAAAATAAAGATAAGCTTCTATTGCACTTTAGGAAGTTGATATTAATGCTGTTTACATTCAGGCTTTTTACTAGTTGTATTTTAACTATCAGAGTACCTTTGAGTTTTTCTTGGAATTGTATTTTTGAACTTTATAGTGTTTATTAAATGTGTTTTGATATAAACTATTTTTATAGGATTTTTTATTTGTGTCTAATAATCAGATATTTTGCCTCATTCGGACCCAGCAGGTCTGGAAACAACGGTGCCAGTAAGCTTACCGGCACAGTGGTTTCCAGACTGGCATATTACAGGCCTGCCTGCTGGAGCCGCAGTGCCGACAGGTCTAACCCTGGGGGGCACAGCGGCCACGGTAGGCAGACCCGTCACAGAAGCACCAGCACTGCTAACAACGGTGCCGATGCTCCTGTGTTCCCACTCCCATAGAGTCTGATAGGACTTTATGGGAATGGGGACTAACAATTTGCCGGTACCTGACTTCCTGGGCCGCCTAACTCGTAATGAGCCGGTGGCACTGGGAAGTCAGGCACCTGTAAATTATTACGGGTCCGGCTGCAACGCGCCGGTAGCACTGCCAGGGTTACCGCCTGACCTGTGATGAGGCCCATTGTTATATTACTTGCCGGTAAGGTCCCGGTTTCGACCTTAGAACATGTTGTATGTGCAATAGTTTTTGTTTTAAGGCTGTATAGCACACTGTATATATTACTCGTTGATATGAATACATGAAATAAAAATAAATAGATAACATGTGCACATGCTTTGTAAATCAATGTAATGTAATACAGCTCTATTTTTCTACCTTGACTATAGGACACAGCCAGCGTTCAGGGGCAAACATGGCCAGCAATGGCCAGCCAGCCTGAGCCTAACATAGGCCGAGCATTGCAGTTACTGGACCTGTACTCCTCTAAATGTGGGGATAATTGCTAGTTACACTCTGGGGCTCCTTCTGGGGTGTGCATAGTTTGAAAGTGTTTTTTTTCCCATGGGAATTGGGCTCCTCACGTATTGCATGTGCCCAATCTCCTGTGAAAAAAATATAAACCAAGTGGGGCACTTCCACGTAGAAAAGAAAATGGAGTAAGCACCTTTTGTATTTCCATGGTGACGTTGAAGGCGTGCAAGCAGACAGGAGGTCAAGGGCCATGAGGCAAGCAGGTAAGTCAAGTGGAGTGGGGAGGGTGGGGGCATGGGTTTGGGATGCAGTGGAAGTCAGGGCTGAGTAGGAGGTGATACAGGCTCTTAGGAATACCTGGTGGACACTCGGAGCAGAGGTTCGGGTGGCTCGAAAATGTGGGTGGTTACTGGTAGATGCTGCCCACCTTCCCAGCCACCTGATTGGCCAGACACACTCCCGTGGGTGCGAATATACAAACTGATGCGTGGAGTGAGATCCTTTTTGCTACCATGAAGGCTGGAAAAACGGGACAAAAACGTTACTGTCTGTGGAAAGAGAGTGATTACAGAGCATCCATCATTCCCTTACCTCTTTCTACTTAAAGGCGCCTTATATATGTAACTCCTGATCATTTCGAAGAGGCGATAGCAAACATTATGTCATTCAAGCAAACAAAAAGGTACTATTTATGCTGGCACACAGAGCGCCATTTACTAGCACGCTGCATTTTTGACAATGTGATTTTTATGTATGTCCTAGACGTAGCTGTGCGGCAATACGTAAAGACTGCATCGGCCTAACACGTACACTCCTTGGAGGAAATACATCAGCATCTCCACACCCACCTAGAATCTTCATACGGGGGGCGATTCCTGATTGTGTGGGGGAATCAGCATGGATTGCATGGGGAATCATATACATGCCACCCACCATGCATGGATTTGGCGTGCTACATTTACAGTTCATGAATGGGTGCATGTTTTGCAAATCTGGTTCCAATCAGTTTTCCATGATGAAAATGCACCCCTTCATGAAATCAAACAAACTTGCACAGAGAGCGCTGCATACATGTAAGTGTTTATATAAACAGTCTTCTCCATGCAATGTTTGCCCCTTAATTCTTTACCGGAAATAGCTAACATGCTAAAAGCAACTGCTTTCCATTTGCGTTGCATGCAGGGTATTCGTTTCTCATCCTTTATTATTCTTGCGATATACTGCGCAAAATGTTAACATGGCTGGAAGGATATGCATGCCACCCACAAGTGAAACTAACACACTGGTGTTGATTGACTGTACTCCATTGTCTTTGGCCAACCAATTCCCAATTACATGCATGAACAAAAAGAGTCCCCCCCTTTCATACCTGTTTCTCTTCGCTGCTTCTCCTTAACGACGTCATCAGCTCTTCATGTTTCGCCACATTTCTTTCCATTATGCGCTTCATCTGGGTCATGCCAGCCAGGGCTGTCTTTACTTCTTCGTCAACAAATTCTTCTCCAACTTTCGATAAACCTTATGGATAGACAACATATCAGACGCTATGTTTCAGATTTAGTTTCTGATTGATAGGTTCTAGTCCCTATTTTGGATAAAAAAATGAAGGGATGTGGGATCTTAACTAAAACAAATAAAGATAAGGTTCACAATGAAGGAACAGCATTCCTACACTTGTCCAGTATACAGTCCCACCTTTACGGCTTTTGTCATTTTAGTCTTTATTTCTTTAAATGCTGCTGTCTGACCACCATAAGGTTTTAAGTAGTAGATATGCAGGTTATATGCTTTCCTAAAAAATTAATATTGCTTATAGTCCTGCGTAAGGTTTTGCTGTAGAGATTCTGACATTGAGGCCACCCCATTAGAGTTAACTTGCTGTCCAATGACCCACCCATTTGGTAGCTTGGTGGCATATTCTACTGCATTTCAAGCTTTAACCAAACAATATATGTTTCCTTCAGTAGCTCTTAAAAGCCAACTTCTGAATCCGGTAGAAGACCTACTACCATTGCGTCAAACCCAATATAGCTGCTTTTTCATGAAATGGCCCCTCCATTTGCAAATCTTTATGCTCTCAGTTCAACATTTTATGTTGAGAATGCACCCCGTGTTCCTATCCCTTACTGCTTTCCCAAAATAAGTGTCACTCTTTACAATAAAACTGCCCATGATTACAGAAAACTTGCCATAAACCTAAAAAATTATATTCAAACTACAAAGGAAAGTTCACCTTTCAGAAAAAATCTAGAAGAAAAAGCAACCACACAGAATCATCACAAAACAGGAATACCAGGTAGAGTCCGACCAAACTGTGCTCAGAGCCGCTATTGATCTGCTGGCTATTTCCTTCCAATAGTTCTCCTTTTTGTCCTGATTCTCTCTCAGTACCTTTGATACAACAAGCTTCAGTTGAATCGTAATTCCACTTCCTTGTGTTCTAGCAAATGCCAGATTCTGTATGCAAATAAAAATCCTTCAAAACCTTGAAATACATCATTGCCTTGAGACCCCCTTATTAGACACAATTAGAACACTTCTTAAACCAATACTGTTGTCTCTTTCTTTTAAAATGCTTAATTTCCTGCCTATATCTATTTGTCTTTGATAAGTACTCTGTTAGAGGTTATTGCCTCCAAATTTGATGTGCTGTTTCCCATTTGAGATCATGGAAAGGAGAGAGGTTTTTGAGCCAGTGCATACAAAAATAATGCTCCACACTGCAAGCAATAGCAGGGATTTAAAACTCAGCGTGCTACAACCGGATATGCCCAGATCCATAATGGGCAAGGCTTTCTGAGATTCTCTAAAGACTGGCCTCTTTTAATATTCTCCTTTTAATCTTCCTCCCAGCCTTCACCGATTCTCCCCCTAATTCGTCTCCACTATACTCAGCAACACTCACCCCCTTTTCACTATATTCTGCACTTTTCACTGTACTCTGCAACACTCACCCCCTTTTCAGTCTTGGGAGAATAGCTCAGAGGCAACGTGCTCGTCTTAGAATCAAGATGATGCGGAGCAACATAGGTTTCATCCCCGGGTCCACCCTTAGAAACCTCTGGGTATTAAGCGCGTTATAAATAACATATCATATCCTATATCCTGTTCACTGTCTTCTCTGCCCTTTCTGACACTTGCCTTTTAACTGATAGGTGCCCACTTTCTCATCCAGACTACTCTATCTCTCCCCACTCACCACCTCTTGTCCACTCTCCACCAGGCCGCTTTTCTCATATTCACTCTTTACTCCATGCCTACCTGAATCTCCTCTCTCACGTCTTGTCCACTCACCCTCCTGAAATTTTCGACAGTCGCTCTACCGGCACCTGTAATCTATCCAGTCTACCTTTCTCACCTTAAATTTCTGTCTAGAAAGATATTGAACAGTCTTGAAGTGTGTGATGAGAAAAAGGCCAAAGGAGGTTCCGGAGAGGGGAGAAGGGAAAGGGGTGCGCTGATCTAGAAGATATTAAGAAATTAGTAGGGCCGTGCATGAGCAAATCACAGCTTAAAGGAATAGAAATGTAAGCTAATCAGCTAACGTGGACTATTCAGTCCAAGCAGCACCACTTTGGAATTCCTTACCTGTGGAATTATCTCAGACTATCTGAGCTTCAAGCATAATCTCCAAAACCATGTGTTCCCTCTTTAGCTTTCTGCACAATCCTTCTCTACCTGTGAGTAAACTTAGGCTTTTCTAGTGCCAATATGCCATGCTAAAGCCGAACATGATGCTTTATAAATGATGCCTGTATCACAGCAAACCATGCCATAACATGCTAAGAAACATCTGCCGTTCCTGCAAGGCACTGACTGGATTGACTGGATCCCTTTACATAGCACACTTAGACCACTGTGACCTTCTATACAGAGGGCTCCCGAAATCACACAAAAACCCAATAGGAACCACCGAAAACTGCAGAATCAGACTTCTAGAATGTACCTGCAGCCCAGGAAGTGATCACTAGTTCTAATGGTTCTCCACTGGACATCAATGGTGTCAGGAATCAAATTCCAGACACACAAGAGGCGGGTTTGTGGCTCAGAGGACTAATGCATCCACTACAAGGACCTGTGTTTGACTTAATTGTCACAGGTTCGAATCCCGGCAGGTCCACTCAGCCCTTCATCCTTCTGAAGTCGATAAAATGAGTATCATTAAGTTGGGTAATAATAAACATCTGTTCTTAGTGCCAAGATACCCCTTCAGGGGTGAATTAGTGCTTTCAAATACGCCTGTTATGTTACACCATCTAAAGCCTGCTGGAGAAAAGGTTGATGTTACCTACAGGTTCTGGCCACTTGCTACTTTCCAGACAGAAACATTTGATTTGCAAACATTCACTTGAGCAACGTTCTGTTAAGTGACTCAAACATGGAGGACATGACTTAGGAGTTCAAGGGCCCAGACTGTGGAACACCCTCAAGTCCATCCCAAGGACAGAAATCAACTTTTAGGGCCTCATTACACGGAAGGCGGTGAGCCATGGCGCTATTAGCGCCATGGCTCATGCCGGTAAAATACCAGCACCACCTTGGCGGAAAGGGGATTTACCGCCCCATTCCAAGGTTGGTGGGGCGGTAAATCCCCCTTCCGCCATTGCCCTTCCCCATTCCCATTTCTGCCCCATAGGGCTCTATGGGAATGGGGAAGGCGCTAATTACGGCACCGCAATTTTGCGGTGCCGTAATTAGCTCCGAGGTCCCTTAGCGGGTTGGTTTTTAACGCCTGCAAAAAGCAGGCGTTAAAGCACCAACCCACTAAGGGACCTCGTAGTAAGGCGGTAATGGTTAACGGTCACCGTTACCATTAACGCTGGCCGTTAACCATTACCGCCTTCCGTGTAATGAGGCCCTTAAATGCTTCAGAAAACGACTCAAATCTGCACTGTTGCCATCCGTCTGGTACCGACACCTTGCTCCACACAGCATAGTGATTGAGAAATACTAAAAAGGCAGCCATTCCTCATACAACCTGTAAATGGAAAGCGTTCCTTGTATCATCGTGCACTCAGAAGTTACTGTAAGGTGTAGTGCTCTAGAAAACACCTAATAAATACAACTAATAAAATAACTAACTACATCCTGCTTTTTTTAAAAGCTATTGTGGTCTGTCACCAAGCCATGTAGATTCCAAAAAGGTACAACACCAGGAACTAAGTTAATAATGGGCTTCTTTGTGCATTTGTACAAGGTTGGCCAAAATGAAAACTTTATAGAACTCCAAAAATATTGCACATGATGGCTTCTTGTCCTTCAAGTCTACATCTGTCTCTCAGGGCCCCTAGTGGACCTTGGATTCTTCCTGAGCCACCCAGAGTCTTGTATTTCAAGTGTCTTCAAACCTCTTTCTTGATCTTTCTGCGTACTTGTTTTCTTCTCTCATGTTTGCTTCCGTAGTGAGATGGCCGCCATTGGCTTAAGGGCTGGGGTCCGCAGCTATACATTTAACTTCTGCTCGAGGATAAAGGATGAACCAAAGTTTTGCAACAGGCCATATCATCATCCATTAAGATGCCAGTGATGTGTCTGGGTCAGGTAAGTGGACAAGGAGGTGCAAGCAGACTGACCCAGGTAAGTAGAAAAGGAAGATGATGCATTATTGCTCTTGGTTACAGGTCACATAGGTTAGAGGTGGGAGAGAAGGTCATTAGCATCCATCCAGGTTCCTGTCCCTACTCCCAGTCCTCTAAATGCCTTTCTTGGAAATCCCTGGTTCCCCAGGTTCCACATACCTCATAACATTCCATGAGGCCTCTCTCTGCAATCACTCATGCACTTACACTCACATCACAACAGCCAGCTCCTGGTCCTCTCCTCTGCTCCACTATTCTCACTCCACTCCTTCCTCTCACGGATGGTCCTCTCCTCTGCTCCACTATTCTCACTCCCCTCCTTCCTCTCACGGATGCTCCTCTCCTTTGATCCACTATTCTCACCCCCTTCCTTCCTCTCACAGATGTTCCTCTCCTCTGCTCCATTATTCCCACTCCCCTCCTTCCTCTCAAGGATGGTCCTCTCCTCTGCTCCACTATTCTCACTCCCCTCCTTTCTCTCAGGGATGGTCCTCTCCTCTGCTCAACTATTCTCACTCCCCTCCTTCCTCTCAAGAATGGTCCTCTCCTCTGCTCAACTATTCTCACTCCACTCCTTCCTGTGGTACTCTCCTCTGCTCAACTATTCTCACTCCCCTCCTTCCTCTCAGGGTTGGTCCTCTCCTCTGCTCAACTATTCTCACTCCCCTCCTTCCTCTCAGGGATGGTACTCTCCTCTGCTCAACTATTCTCACTCCCCTCCTTCCTCTCAGGGATGGTACTCTCCTCTGCTCAACTATTCTCACTCCCCTCCTTCCTCTCAGGGTTGGTCCTCTCCTCTGCTCAACTATTCTCACTCCCCTCCTTCCTCTCAAGAATGGTCCTCTCCTCTGCTCAACTATACTCACTCCACTCCTTCCTCTCAGGGTTGGTCCTCTCCTCTGCTCAACTATTCTCACTCCCCTCCTTCCTCTCAAGAATGGTCCTCTCCTCTGCTCAACTATTCTCACTCCACTCCTTCCTCTCAGGGATGGTACTCTCCTCTGCTCAACTATTCTCACTCCCCTCCTTCCTCTCAGGGTTGGTCCTCTCCTCTGCTCAACTATTCTCACTCCCCTCCTTCCTCTCAAGAATGGTCCTCTCCTCTGCTCAACTATTCTCACTCCACTCCTTCCTCTCAGGGATGGTTCTCTCCTCTGCTCAACTATTCTCACTCCCCTCCTTCCTCTCAGGGTTGGTCCTCTCCTCTGCTCAACTATTCTCACTCCCCTCCTTCCTCTCAAGAATGGTCCTCTCCTCTGCTCAACTATTCTCACTCCACTCCTTCCTCTCAGGGATGGTACTCTCCTCTGCTCAACTATTCTCACTCCCCCCCTTCCTCTCAGGGTTGGTCCTCTCCTCTGCTCAACTATTCTCACTCCCCTCCTTCCTCTCAGGGATGGTCCTCTCCTCTGATCCACTATTCTCACCCCCTTCCTTCCTCTCACAGATGTTCCTCTCCTCTGCTCCATTATTCTTACTCCCCTACTTCCTCTTTGGGATGGTCCTCTCCTCTGCTCAACTATTCTCACTCCCCTCCTTCCTCTCATTTATTTATTTATTTATTAAATTTATATAGCGCGCAGGCAGCCCAGGGGCATTGTGGCACTGTTACTTGCAAGGAAGACTTAGTTACAATGTGAGCAGGTTGTGCCTTGGGTTACAGTAAGGCAGTGACCTGTGATCAGATATATCACATAATACATCATACAATACAATTATGAGGGCTAGGCCATGTAATTGTTAGATGAACAGGGTCGTTTTCAGGGTTTTCCGAAAGGCGGTCAGTGAGGGTTCAGAGCGCAGGGAGCTAGGGAGGGTGTTCCAGTGTACGGCAGCGAGGTACGGGAAACTGGAGCCCCCTGCTCTGGTCCTTTTTACCTTGGGTACTGAGAGCATGCTGGCATAGGGTGATCTAGTGGGTCTTGTGGAGGAGACCAGGTGGATCCTCTGCGAAAGGTACATTGGGGCGGCAAGATGGACACATTTGTGGGTGATGCTTAGAGCCTTGAATAGGATCCTCTCCTTTATGGGGAGCCAGTGGGAAGCTTTTCTGGCAGCGGTGATGTGCTCTCTCTTGGCAATGCCTTGTGCAGTGCGTAGGGCACTGTTCTGTATTACTTGGAGCTTCTCAAGATTTTTGTTGGAGGTCCCAAGGAAAAGAATATTGCAGTAATCAAGTCGCGAGCCGGTTATGGCCCTGGCTATGTTAGTGCAGGTGTCTTTTGACAGATAAGGTCTGATTGCGTTAAGGAGTTTTGCATGGTAAGCGGCCGAAGAGGCAATGGCGTTTACTTGTCTGGTCATGGATAGATTGGAGTCTAAGTAGACGCCTAGTGTTTTTACCGTGTCAAGTACTGGGATCGTGATTGAGTCAATGGTGAAATGGCTGAACTGAGCGTCAAGTTTCTTGATGGTGTCAGGGGAGCCTACGAGTCGGAGCTCAGTTTTGTCGGAGTTAAGGCAGAGGCCGTTGCTAGCCATCCACATTTGAATTGTGTTGTAGATGTTGTTGAGGGTAGCAGAGTCCGTGTCATAGTCGCCTGTCAGAGTGAGAAGGATCTGTGTGTCGTCGGCGTAGTTGGTGTAAGAGATGCCCATGGCGTCAAGGATGAGGAAGAGGGGGCGGGTGAAGATGTTGTAGAGGGTGGGGGAGAGGCAGGAGCCTTGGGGCACCCCACATAGCATGATAGAGGGTGATGCAGTGGCTAGGTCAGAGAAGACCTGCATGGTCCTGCCTTGGAGGAAGGAGGCGATCCATGTAATGGCTTCTTGAGAGACGTTGGCTGTGGAGGAGAGGTGGTGGCAGAGGATGTCGTGGTCTACAAGATCAAAAGCTGCCGACAGATCCAGGAGAAGGAGCAAGACAGGTTTGCCTTGGTCCCTTGCGTCGTCCATTTGGTTTTTTAGGTCGAGTAGGGCGGTCTCTGTCCCATGCCTAGGGCGAAAGCCGGATTGTCTCAGTCCAAGGAGGTTCTGTTCTTCGAGGAAGTGCTGGACCTGCAGGTAGGCTGCTTTGTCTAGAATCTTGAGGAGGAAAGGGACAGTGGTGATGGGGCGGTAGTTATTAGGGGAGGTGGGGTCAAGTGTGGGTTTCTTTATGAGGGGTCGGACCCATGCTTCCTTTAGGCAGGCGGGGACTCTCCCAGTGGTGAAGGAGGCGTTGACGAAGGCTGTTAGAAAAGGGGCCAAGGTGTCTGCGCAGTCTTTGATGATGGAGGCAGGACAGGGGTCGCCTTTGCAATTGGAGGGTTTTATGTTTTTCATAATGTTGATCATGTCGTTTTCTTGGATGGTTTTAAACAAGAAGGTGGGTGGGGCCTCAGTGGGTGATGGGGGCAGTGGTGGTGGGGAGGGTGTAGTGTGGGTGGAGAGTGTTAGTTTGGTGTTCAAGATTTTGGCTTGGAGAGAGCTGATCTTATTGCGCATGGCTGTTTGGATGTTGTCACACCATTCTTTGTCCTTAGTGAAGTTTTGGGGGGTGGGTGTGGGGTTCTCAAGTTCCCTGAAAATGGCGAACATTTCCTTTGTGTTCGACTTGGCCTCAGCAATTCTCTCTTCGAAGGATTTAGCTTTGGCTTTAATGATGGCTTTCTTGTAATTAATTGCAAGGGATTTGAAGTTGAGTTTGTCTTTCTCATCCCGTGATGTTTGCCAAAGAGCTAATGCTGCCCGTTTGTCGGAGCGTAGTTTTAGAAGGTCTTGGGTGAACCACGCATTAGCGTGTCTAGTGGGTTTGGTTTTCCGAAGTTTAAGTGGGGCGATGGTATTGATTGCTGCTGTGATGGCCGTATCATAATTTTTTGCCAGAGTTTCCGGGTCGTTGGAGAATGGGGCTGTGAAGGCAGGTCCCTGTAAGAAGGGTAGGAGTCTTTCTTTGGTCAGTTGACGGGCACTCCTTGTAAGGGCAGGAGGCAAGGGAGGAGGGTGGTGGGATGTGGTTGTAGTGGTGGGGATGTTGAAGGTGATGGTGTGGTGGTCGGACCATGGGGTGGGGGTGTTGCCCGTGACTGTGATGGGGCAATTGTGGTGGGCGATCCAGTCTAGTGATCTGCCTAGGGCGTGTGTGGGGTTGTTGATGGTGTTGACGAATCCTAGGGTGGCTAGAGCTGTGTCAAGTGCTTTGGCTGTAGGGTCTTTGGCGTCATTCAGGCCAAGGTTGATGTCTCCAAGGAGAATGGCTTTGGTTGACTTTTTGAGGTTGTCCGCCAGGAGGTGGGTGATGGAGGCCTGGAAGTCTCCTAGGGGGCCTGGTGGTCGATAGATGAGGTGTAGGGTGATGGTGCATTGGTGTGAGATGGTGAGTTTTAATTGAAGGTAGTCGCTGTTATTGTTGATAGTTTTGTCAGCCCTTCTGATGGTGATTGAGTCTTTGGCTATGAGTGCGACACCGCCTCCAGTGGTCATGCGATCTTGTCTCGTGATGGCATAGCCAGGTGGGAGAGCGAGGGATAGGGCGGGGCCTGAGGCTTCATGTAGCCAAGTTTCGGTGACCATTAGAAGATCTAGATCTAGGGTGGTAATAAGGTCGTGGATGTCTAGTGCATGCGCATTGATGGAGCGGGCGTTGATGAGGGCACATTTGAGGTGCGGTTCAGGGGTGACATTGATGGTCGGGGGTGGCCTATCCGAACCGGTGGGAGGCATGTTTCCTGGGGTCATAGACACAGATAAAGTGGCATTTGCATCATTAGGTAGCAAGGCAGTGGTAGAAGAATTGCAAATAGCGGTAATTTCATTCAAACCAGTGGGGGGCATGTTTTCTGGGGTCATAGACACAGATAAAGTGGCATTTGCATCATTAGGTAGCCAGGCAGTGGTAGAAGAATTGCAAATAGCGGTAATTTCATTCAAACCAGTGGGGGGCATGTTTCCTGGGGTCATAGACACAGATAAAGTGGCATTTGCATCATTAGGTAGCAAGGCAGTGGTAGAAGAATTGCAAATAGCGGTAATTTCATTCAAACCAGTGGGGGCATGTTTTCTGGGGTCATAGACACAGATAAAGTGGCATTTGCATCATTAGGTAGCAAGGCAGTGGTAGAAGAATTGCAAATAGCGGTAATTTCATTCAAACCAGTGGGAGGCATGTTTCCTGGGGTCATAGACACAGATAAAGTGGCATTTGCATCATTAGATAGCAAGGCAGTGGTAGAAGAATTGCAAATAGCGGTATTTCATTCAAACCAGTGGGGGGCATGTTTTCTGGGGTCATGGACACAGATAAAGTGGCATTTGCATCATTAGGTAGCAAGGCAGTGGTAGAAGAATTGCAAATAGCGGTAATTTCATTCAAACCAGTGGGGGGCATGTTTTCTGGGGTCATGGACACAGATAAAGTGGCATTTGCATCATTAGGTAGCAAGGCAGTGGTAGAAGAATTGCAAATAGCGGTAATTTCATTCATACGTGTGAGTGACACATTAACAAGAGTCTTAGACATTGTATCCAATGCAAATGGCTCACGGTGGTGCTTGATAGGTGGGGTCAGCTTCGTTGTGTGGATTAGTTTGTGGTATAGATGCAGTACTGGGGAGGTGGCCTTTCGGTTAGTTGTAGGTAAGGTTCTCGACTGTAGTCGTGCATTGCGTGCACTTGTGGGGATGGGCAGAGTGACCAATATGCTAGGTAGAGTATGTGTGCGTAGACGGTCTCGCCTTTTTGCGAGTGTGTGGGGTAGTTCCGGAGTGCGGGACTCCTTACCTTGAGATTCCGGCAAGAGTCTGTGGTAAACGGCAGACTTCGAGCAGCGGAGAGCTGCAAAGAGGAGTGCAGGCCTTCTCCTTGCGGCTTCGCCTGCGGTGAGCCCCGTCTCTCTTTATGGTGGGGGGGGGGTGGAGCCGGCAGGGCGGGAAGCCGTATGAGGCTGCGGGCTGCTGGCGGGAAGCGGCGTCGTTTCGGCACCAAATTCAAAAGATGCTTTGTCGGTGCCCATGCCTTCCAAGGCGGGGTCAGCTGGCGCTCCGAAAAGCTGATCGAGCACAGCTGATGGAGGCACTCGCAGCGGAGCTGCAAAGAGGAGTGCAGGCCTTGTCCTCTGGCCTTCTCCTTGCGGCTTCTCAGGGACGGTCCTCTCCTCTGATCCACTATTCTCACCCCCTTCCTTCCTCTCACAGATGTTCCTCTCCTCTGCCCCATTATTCTTACTCCCCTACTTCCTCTTTGGGATGGTCCTCTCCTCTGCTCAACTATTCTCACTCCCCTCCTTCCTCTCAGGGATAGTCCTCTCCTCTGCTCAACTATTCTCACCCCCTTCCTTCCTCTTACGGATGCTCCTTTTCTCCACTCCTTTTGGCTTCATACTTCTGTCCACTGATGATCTCCCTCTCCACTCTCCTATATCCTCACCTTCCTCTTACTTATGTTTCCCCTCTCCTCCTGTACACTGCTCCCACCCTCCTCCTTCCACTCACTTATGGTCCCCTCCTCCCCCCTCCACTCCATTCCTCTCACCCTCCTCCACCTCATCTCTCTCCACCTGTCTTCAGCCTCCTGCATCCTGCTCTCTCTCTCGCCTCCAGCTGTCTACACCTACTCTCCTTCTCCACCTCCAAACACCCACACAACTTGTCCTATCCCTCCCCTTTTATATTGCATCAGAGGCGGTGACTGAGGCTTTGACTATAGAGCCTGTTGGTATAGAATGTACATATTTTGTGGTTGTGATTGTGACTACAATTCTCTCATGTGTAACTTATTATGTCAGGAGGCTCAGCATGGCGGCATCATCGATGGTCAGCTTAACTAAGGGGTCTGCCATCTTGACTACTGACTCTGCCACAAGCTTTGTGCAGAGTGGGCTACTCCCACGCATCAGGCTTTCTGCAGCTACTTCATCTTTCATTCTTGCTTTCATGAACCTTGTGGATCGCTCCCCTGTCGTTGTTGGGTCAAGGTGTATCTTTCTAAGGGATATCCCAAACCAGCTTGGCTCTGTGTGTCTGTCAATGGCGTAAAACCTCACATGTCTTTTGGGATATTTTGTCACGCAAAGGACCTACATGAACTGAACTCAGTGGGCCTCAATACGACGTTGGCGGTACGGTATGGACGGTGCCGGTATGGCACCGTCCATACCGTACCTCCTTATTCCGAAGTTCCCTCGCGGGTTCATGACAGCCTGCCAGGTCTTTCCTGTCAGGCTGTGTGGCACCTACAAATAGAACTCGTGATTGCATCGGCACCGTTACAAACGGTGCCGGTGCAACCATGCTCCCGACCTCCATTGTACCCTGTGGGGCAGAATGGGGATCGGGAGCCCGGCATTACCACCTCCCGTGAAGGGACAATTACCGGCCCCTTCATCTCGTAATGGGCCTGTTATTGCCCAACCGCGGGAGGTGATTCCAGTAGCGAGCGTGGCGCCTGCCATACAGGCACAGCTACCGCCATGCTCGTAATGAGGCCCAGTGTCACTTAAAGTGATAATGCCCCCAATTGACCCCTTGTGACAAGCTCCAGGTTATCCTCCCCACACTACAACCAGTCCCAGAATCATGCAACTGCCCCCTTAATAACGCCCCCTTCCACACCAGGTAGAGATATACGTCATAGACCCTCTTAAGGCTCTAAGGACCCAATGGCTGTGATTCTGTAAGAGCACCTCCAGAAAATGAAGAGTGCCTGAGTTCCATTTCCTGCTGGTTGTGAAAGCATGTTAGTTCCTGGCTGACAAGCCCCAGCTGAAGTGAAATCATATTAAACCGAACCCCTAATCAAAACACCTAGTGGCAACATATTTACCAAAGGAAATTGTTACGTGTCTGAAGTTAAATGTGATGTGTGACATATACAATGTTTTTATCACAACAATCTAATCTAAATCTTTGGAGGGCGGAAATCTTGTTTTTCTGCTGTGAGGCCCATTTTCCTGTTTGAAAGTGTGTTTTCATATGAGCAGGCTCTGCCTGGGAGATGAGCCATCCATTGCTGCAGTTCAAAGTGTGCCAACAACCCTATGCTTCTTTTGTGCACATTGATGTTAAAGGTCGTTCTCACAATGTGCTGATTGATGCTGTTATGGGTCAGACAGCCCTTCATTGTCAACTGCTGCCTGTGCTGGCATAGCCTTCGCCTGCTATACTCCAATCTCCTGAAGCCTTGGAAATCCAGACACAGAAGCCCCTATAGACCCTTAGGAGAGAAGGAAGCATAGAGACATCCTTACAGGATGTTTCCTCTTAAAGCATGAGGTGCTGAGAAGACAGGTGTGTGTACCATTTTGTAATTGGCCTTGCTACTGATTTTAAGGTAGCTTGTGTTTTTTTCCTTAGAAGACCAGGACAGCTGCAGTGCATCTTTCGAACTAGCCCCAGCGACTGTTTCCAGCAATCCCCATGCTTTTAAATGGAGCTGGACTGGACCCGTTGATCTAGAAGGAACTCTGGTCCAATCAGCCAAGGTTGATGAAGGTGAGAAAGGGTGCCAGTTCCAGTCTTTATCCACTCAGAGACATGTTGGGGGCTCATTACATTTTCCCCTGAAAGAATACAGGTAATTCCGGCACCAGCATTTTTACCATACCGGGGAAACACAAATTTGCCGGTGGGGGCCACAGATCTACCTCCAGGCCTGTCCTGCCGCTAGATCACGCCCCACTGGCAATAAATGCTGCAATTACCAGCACCGGTATTACCAGTGTCGTTAATTGCAGCTGCCCATAATATCCCGGTAATACTGGGATATCAGGCGGATGGAATGCTAATTCCATTTTGGTGGCGTCCCGTCGGAATTGCCGGTGGGATACCACCAAACACGTAATGAGGGCCATGGACTCTTATGGCAGGCTTCTTCATGGCACTATACCAAGGTGCTTCTTTTACCCGGGCATTCCAACAACTCATTGTCAAAGAGTAACTCTGTGTTGAAGAAGATACTTGTGTTCTGGCTTGGAGCACCAACATGATTCTTGGCTGTAAGAGTGCTCCTGGCTGCAACGGTTGAGGGTCTACGAGCACATCCCTACTAGCCCATGACCCTGTAGCAGCATTAACTGCATTGAATCTCAGCTTTGAAACACTTTCTGTATCCATGACTTGACTGAATACCATCTGCAAGGGTGTGATAGCCTGAGCTTTTCTGATTTTTGTAATACAAAATAATGATGGTAATTATGTCTCAGGAAGTGAGCACTGTTAATCAGGCCTCACTTCCAACGATGTGACATGTAAAACATGTACCGCGGGAAAAAAAGTGTGCATGTGTTTTCCTTAATGGACCCTGTGTACTGACATACAATCAACTTCCATGCAGTGTGGTAGCATGGCAGCAACAAAGTAACATGTCCGTTCCTGACAGTCAGTCTGCTGATACTAAATTCAACTTTAGCAGCACTGGGGTGGGGTGTCACTTTAAAGCTGCTCCAGCCGATGTGTTCACTAAAATGTATAAATCCATTTTCGGGTGCCGAATCTGCAACGGAAAACATAGCTGTCTACGTATTGGAGGGACAATTTATGGCTACTTCCGGAAGGTAGTCTCCAAAGGATTTCCTATTGACATGTATGAAACTAAAGTCATTTTTAATTTGGTATAAAACAGGAATCCCTTTGAAAATAAACAAGCAGTTTCAATTATATATGACTGTACCGCCCCTACTAGTGGCAGTTTGATAAAAAAAAAAACATTAAGCTTTGTCTGGTTGGATATAGTGGCTTATGGAAAGATACAGTTATAAATTGCCACAACACAGTTGAAGTGTCTTAATCCAACTGGCTTGTCAGAGATGTGTGTACCAGCCTGTCTGGGATGGGGTCCTTTCACAACAGGATATTAGGTCCAGCAACAGTGACCTCCTTTGTTAATTGCTGAGAAGGCGTTAAACCTTCTCATGAGAACATGATCTGCAGCTAGGGGCCGGGTTGGAGTCACTGCTTCCAAAGGATCTCTGCCAGCACCATAGGGAGATCCTACTAGGAATATAATGACCAGAGTCTCTTTGATGTAAGGCAGGCAGGTGAGAGGGGGGAGGATTTTGGCCCAGGAGAGAAGTTGCTAACATGAGAGGGGTTTCATCAACTAGGCCAGGCTTGTCCAACCTTTTTGAATGTGGGGCCGAAGCATTAACTTTTTGTCACTCGGTGGGCCGGTGGGCCGGCAAGCCAAAAGTCAACACCCTTACCCAAAGCAGTATATTCAAAATCGATGGTGTGTGACCTTTGACACAATAGCATCACAGGCAGTGATAGCCATGCAGTCCCAAAGATAGCTTTGGGTGTCAGGGGCAGTGATCAAAGGTTAGTTTCTTGTAATTTCTTCCACCAGTGTGTATGTGTTCATATTTTTCTGAAACAGTGGGGGCGACCGAGCGTAGCGAGGGAGCTGTAATGATCTAGGGAGGGTTTGGGGGGTCCCCCCCCCCCAAGATTTTATTTCCAAATATGGGGCTGAAATGGTGCATTTTACAGCAGGAAAACTGGCCAAAAAGCCATAAGTTTACAATCCGTTCTAAAGGGGAACATGTACATTCCATGTCACCAACAGCAGACAAGAACATTGTAGAACACAACACATTTTAATGATCAATGTGTCCACAGTGTTGTAAAACAGCACTGTCACTGATGTAACACATTGGCATGCTGGTTGTGCCAAAAATATGCCCCTGTAGCAACATGTCTATGCTGGTTGTTCCCAATTTAGGCAGCATTGTCCTGTACAAAGCATGATTGATGCTGCCTGAGCATACCATGGCACTGGTGATTAGGTACTTCACTATGCAGATAATAGTTTTGACCAGTGTTGCCAAGTAAATATTCTGTATCTATGTTGACCATGTCCCCTACTTTTGCCTTTGGCCCCCTCTGTGCCCCTCCTAAATTTGATTCCTGATGACCAACTATAGGGGTTCATGAGGAGCAGGTGGCACAATTAGTGAGCTGCAAGTAGATCCATTGCAGCCTGTATGTCAGCTACCATAGGTGATTGGTCCAGGGGGCACCAGAGGCAGCAACAGTCCTCCGCCATGGCCCAGAAATAAAATTACTCGGGTCCACGGACCCGACAAACATTGAACACATTTCATACAAGAATGGATCACCATATGTTTCATTAATATCTGTGTGTATAGATCCCTATTGTCAAATTACTATGAGTGGCAGCAGACGTCCAAGGCCAAATGATATGTTATATTATAGCACTTTCACTAAAGCTCTTTTTTATAGAACAAATATGCATACAATATCACCCAACCTGTGTTGGTACTCATTTATCAACCTACGAAGGATGAAAGGCTGAGATGGCCTTGCGGGGATTCGAATATGCAGATCACACACACATCGCAGCAGTGAGTGCTCAACCCACTGAGCTATCATATTAGCTATAGTAAAATGAGCAATTATTCTGTAGTGTAGTGGATATCATTAAACTGGTAACTGAGATTTAACAGCAGACCAGTTAAGTTCATCTGCAGGTCTGGTGCAAAGTTGGCAAAGTCTAAAAATGCACCGGGCCTGTAACTGCCTCTGGTGCCCCCTTCCAGGGGGCACCAGAGGCTGTAACTCTGACATGGCCTGGTTTATTTATTTATTTGTTCATTGTTTGTCAGGTCCGTGGACCCGATTAATTTATTTCTTTCCACAATGTTGGTCGAGCCTAACATTGCAGAAATAAATAAATTAATCGGGTCCACGGACCCGACAAACATCAAACAAATAAATAAATAAACCAGGCCGTGGCCTGTTACTGCCTCTGATGCCCCCTGCAAGGGGGCACCAGATGCAGTAACAGACCCCCGCCATGGCCCAGAATTCGGGTTTACAGACTCGACAAACATTCATAAAAAAAAATGCACCGGGCCTGTAACTGCCTCTGGTGCCCCCTTCCAGGGGGCACCAGAGGCAGTAACAGTGCTCTGCCATGCACGGCCCGGTTTATTTATTTATTTGTTCAATGTTTTTCGGGTCCGTGGACCCGATTAATTTATTTATATCCGCAATGTTGGTCAGGCCCAACATTGCAGAAATAAATAAATTAATCGGGTGCACGGACCCGACAAACATCGAACGCCTGTTACTGCCTCTGATGCCCCCTGCAAGGGGGCACCAGATGCAGTAACAGACCCCCGCCATGGCCCAGAATTCGGGTTTACAGACCCGACAAACATTCATAAAAAAAAAATGCACCGGGCCTGTAACTGCCAGAGGCAGTAACAGTGCTCCGGCACACATAAATAAAAATAAAATAAAAACTTACCAGGCCTCGGTCACAGGCGTGATGCTGGGGGGCTGGGCTGGTGATTCACACGAAGCTGACTGGAACAGGAGTGTGAAGGTGGTGCGCTCGCCGTACCTTGCATGGCAACAGTATTTCCATTGGCTCTCAGCCAATGGAAATCACAACGCATGCAGCTTGTTCTTTTGGATTTCCTTTGTTTGTCTGTTCGGCCTCGCGGGCCACATGAAATGGCTCATAGGGCCGCAATGTGGCCCGCGGGCCGTATGTTGGACAACCTTGAACTAGGCAGTTCTTAGGGTACTCATACTTCCCGTGCCCCCACCCCACTTCCTGCACACAAAGCAATGTGGGACTGACATCACAGGAAAAACCTTTTGTTACAGCAGCCATGATTGCACCCTTACATTAGGCTTGAAATGGACCAATGCACTGTGCCAAAAATGAGTATATAAGGGGTTACACTCCCCCCGCCCCCTTGAGTTGAATCATCCCTGGACATCGGAAGAAATAGGATTACACTACAGCATTATTGTGGCTATCAGTGTGCCTCAAGACCTTTCCAAAGAAGGAGGAAGACCTTCCGCTCACTCATCCCAGATGACCATTTGGGGAGTTCTGGTGTTTGGACAAGGCCTTCCTGCTGCCTGAACACTGATGGCCAAGACTCTCCATCTGGAAATGGCAGCCTCTGTAGCTTCTCTCTGGCAACCATCCTGAGTGGGAAGGGCACAAGAAGGGCTCAGTTTCCTACTTTGAATCACTTGTGAGGTAGGCCTACCCAGATATTGCCTTAATGTTCCACAGATTCTTTATACCAGGTGCTATTTCTGCTTGTTGAACCTCTCACCAACTCAATGCCCAATCACCACCTTAAAGCTTCTAGACCCCCAGATCGAGGCTGTCGAGCTCAAAGAATAACGCTAAAAGGTATCTGTAGTAGTAGTAGTACTGTGTGTTTCTTTATTTGTAATGCGCGCCAAAGCCAGAGGTATCAGGGCGCAGAAAAGAGAACACAAATACTTTCAACTTACAGTTACAAAGGTTACATAAATATAATACCGCAATTTACAGTTAGAATACAGTTAGGCAGGTGTGCGCAAATATATACATACAAGTAGGAAAAGCGATGTGTACTTACACGGTTACAGAAAGAAAATTCAGCATATATAAATCTTTATAAAGTCTATGTACAGTTATTGTGATGACTAGTGGTCTTTATCTCTAAGCCATTTAATGGTGTTGTGTCTGAAGTTCAGGAAGGTTTGGTCTGCCTGAAGGCCGGGCTGCTTTGACCGGAAAGCTACTCCCTCCTGCCTTTGTCAATTTAAACCTTGGAACAACTCAGCAATTTGTGTTGGTAGACCTGGTGGTTCGGCTGGAAGTTTTTCTGTTGATCCTTTCCACAAGGTGGCGAGGGGCAGCATTGTTTAGGCATTTATGGGTTAATGCAGCAGTTTTGAGCAGAATGTTGTCGCTGGTAGATAGCCAATTGTTCTGTCTCCTTGCCTCTGAGTTATGCTCTTTCCTAGCAATGCCTAGTGCAGTTCTCAGAGCATTGTTCGGGAGAATTTGGATCTTGTTAATGATATGCTTGCTAGCACCTAGGTAAAGGGAGTTGCAGTAGTCCAACTTGGACAATATTAGGGCTCAGGCTAGTGTGGTGCAACTCTCCTTGGATAGAAAAGGCTTGCCAGGTCTAATCAGTTTACATGTATATGCGGTGGCTAATGACATAAGATTGACCTGTTTAACAAAAGAGAGGGTAGAGTCTAGGTAAAAACCTACGGTTTTTACCTCTTCGCCAACTTTAATGAGATTGCCATCGATATTAAAAGACGTGTATTTGGAGCCTAGTTTGTTAAGGTTAAATGCAGTCCCCAGAATGAGGAGCTCAGTTTTATCATCATTCAGGCATAGATCGTGGGGAGCCATTCATGCCTGGATGATGAGATAGATTTTATTTACCAAGGCCAAATCCTTGTCATAATCCCCGGTAAGCGGTATGAGTATCTGGGTATCATCTGCGTAATTAGTGTAGGTGGCACCCAGAAGGTCCAGATCATTGAAAAAGGGCTTAGTAAATATATTGTACATAGTAGGTGAGACACAGGAACCCTGTGGCGCACTGCATGTAATGGGAATAGAACAAGTATAACAATCGAACTGTGCCACACACACAAAAAAATAATTATGACACAAAGTACAGGTGTACAGTTATTTCATCCATGCCATGAACAGCCTGACATGTGTTTAGAGCGTAGCTCTTCCTCTGAGGCACGTATTCTTCTCCAAATTGAACCACAATTAGATAAGTGAGTGAGTCAAAACCGGAATCAGAAAGCATAGCTTAATTAACTTGCAGTTGTCATTGTAAATTATATCAGCGGGCTGCCGGTCGGCGAAAAATTAGTCCAAGGGAGAGCCTCTTGTTCTAATTTGCTTACACTGTGGATGCTGGGCAAGGCATTCACACACTAACAATTGACCGCAGCCGCACAGCCGCCTTAGAATTACGTTGCAAGCGCTGGGATCTCTTGGCCTTTTGCCCAATTTCCCTTGTATTGGGAATAGGGTCTGCTGCCGGTGATGGCGAAAAGACCCTCATGGTCCTGTTGGTCAGGAAGGATTTGATCCATACTATGGCATCCTGTGAGAAGTGAGCTGCTTAGTCGAGGTGACTGCATAAGACCTTATGGTCCACCAGATCGAAGGCGGCCGTGAGATCTAAGAGAAGTAGTAATGCCGTGATCCCCCTGTCCTTTAGTTCGTCAATCTTGGTTTTGAGGTCAGTCAGTGCAGTCTCAGTACCGTGTTGGGGCCTGAAACCAGACTGACGGATTCCCAAGAGCTGATTGGCCTCTAAATAATCCTGTATCTGGAGATAGGCCACTCGGTCTAAGATTTTGAGTAAAAAAGGCACTGTCGTGATAGGCCTGTAGTTAGTAGGGATGGAAGGATCAAGTGTTTGCTTTTTGAGGAGGGGAAGGACCCAAGATTCCTTTAAATTATTAGGGATAGAGCCAGATGAGAAAGAGGCATTAATTAGCTTTGTTATAAATGGTGTAAGGTGCCCCTTTAATAATTTGAGCTGGACACTTGTCTCCCTGACAATTTGAGGGTTTGAGGGATAAAATAATTTTTTCAACCTCAAGGATTGAGACTTTTGTGAAGCTGAAGCGTTGAGTCGGTTTAGGGGAGTACATGGAGGTGCTGGCGGGAGGGTCTGAGTTAAGTACGTTTTCTTTTTTGCTGGAAATCTTGTTCTGGAGGAGGGTAATTTTGTTGGTTAGGGCACTCTGTATATTAGGACACCAGATGTTGTCCTTCACGCAGTTGTCTGTTACAGTTATAGGGGTTTCCAACTCTTTTAGGATTACAAAAATTTCCTTGGTGCTTGAGTTTGCTTGAAGAATCCTATTGTTATACATTTCCTGTTTGGTCTGTATTATTTCTTTGTTATAGAGGGCCACGATGTTGATGAGGTTAGTTTTGTTTTCATCGTTGGGTAGATGTCTCCAAGCGACTTCACATTTTCTTTTGTCTTCTTCTCAGCGATTTGAGTTGCGGTGTGAACCAGGAGTTCAGATGGGCTCTTGGTTTACTTTTCCTCATTTTTAATGGGGCGATAGTGTCTAGTGGTCATGGTATTATTATATACCTCTACTAAAGTGGTGGGGTCACTGGTGTCTGGCAAGGAGTTAAGGATAGGTATTATAAGTGGTATGAGCTTATCTGGCGTTATGTTCTTTTTGTTCCTGGTGAGAATGGGGGAGCTACTTCCTTATTTTTAGTGGTGAGGATTTTGACTGCCTGCGTAAAAGATAGGAGGTAATGGTCAGTCCACAACTGAGGCGTTATGGAAGTGATTAAAGGCCTTGCAGTTGAGTTCTGCCACCCAATCTAATATTCTACCTCTATTGTGTGTGGGAGAGGTCACTCTTTGGGTGAAGCCAAATTCCTAGAGCACCTTCGAGATAGGTGTGGATTGCTGGTGTTATGGTCGTTGAAACCCAGGTTGAGATCCCCCATCAGAAGTATCTGGGAGGTAGGTTTCAAGTTGCCTGATAGAATAGTAGAGATATCCTCTTCAAAAGCACTAATGGGGCCTGGAGGTCTATAGATAAGATGGATAGTTAGCGTTTGGGCATCGGAGATGTGTAATTTTGCAGTAAGCAGTTCACATGAGTCAATGTCAAGTGATGGGGCGAGTCTCATGTCTAAGATGGATTTAGTTATGAACGCTATGCCTCCTCCTCGCGAGTAGACACGGTCTGCTCTGAGTATAGTATAATTATCAGGGACTGCAAACAAAAGGCCAGGGCCTGCTGCTGCATATAGCCATGACTCTGTTATGGCTAGGAAGTCATAGTCTCCAGCCCTGATTAAGTCGGCTATCTCAATGGCATGAGCTACTAGAGATCTAGCGTTTATTAAATCACCCTTGAGATCGGGTACATTGTGGCTAGGCTGGGAGTTAGGTGACTTGCATTTACTTATTTCTTTGCCCAGTGTCAAAATGGGAAGTTTCTTCTGAGGTTGTTTTTTGAGGGTAGGACTATCATTCTTAAGTGTGGGTGAGGTAATAGCATTTTTAATAGTATTGTTTTTTTTTCTAGCAGTATGTTTGTTAGGTGTGCATTCTATTGTAGGGCAGGTATTAATTGTGGTTCTGAGAGGAGGTTTGTGGAGTCTAGTCAATCTAGCACAGAGTCTAGAGTTTCTTATTATGGTGTGGCAAGGTAAGTTTGTTTTGGATAAGCCCTGGGTGCGATTATGAATTGTAGGAGGACGTTGGTCAAGAGTGAAGGAATAATCGTGCTCGGTTAGGGATTTTGCATCCACCAACGTCCCTATAGGATCTCTGGAATGTATGCCCTGCTGAAGGTTAGCGTTCAGCTGGTGTAAAGGTGGGGTAGGTAAGGTACCGAAGATGGGAGCAAGAATACTCATCATGGTGTGGTGTGGAGAGATGAGCGTAGTGTGACCTGTAATGTAGGTCAGTTTGCCTGAAGCCTGTAGGGTGCATAGAAGGTACAGATGTAAGAAGGGGGTGGCGGACATGGTGGCAGGGGCGGAGGAATGTGGCCCAGGAGAGAAGTTACTAACATGAGAGAGGTTTCATCAACTTGGCAGCTCTTAGGGTACACATACTTCCTGTGCCCCCATCCAACTTTCTGCAGACAAAGCAATGTGGGACTGACATCAAAAGAAACACCTTTTGTTACAGCAGCCATGATTGCACCCTTACAATAGGCTTGAAATGGACCAATGCTCTGTGGCAAAAATGTGTATATAAGGGGTTACACCCCACACCCCTTAAGTTGAAAAGTTGAATCATCCCTGGACATCGGAAGCAGAAGGATTACACTACAGCGTTATTGTGGATATCAGTGTGCCTGAAGACCTCAGCCACTTAGGTGAATATAAGGACTTCCAAAGAAGGAGGAAGACCTTCCGCTCACTCATCCCAGATGAGCATTTGGGGAGATCTGGTGTTTGGACAAGGCCTTCCTGCTGCCTGAACACTGATGGCCAAGACTCTCCATCTGCAAATGGCATCCTCTGCAGGTTCTCTCTGGCAATCATCCTGAGTGGGAAGGGCACAAGAAGGGCTCAGTTTCCTACTTTGAATCACTTGTGAGCTAGGCCTACCCAGATATCGCCTTCCTGTTCCACAGATTCTTTGTACCAGGTGCCATTTCTGCTTGTTGAACCTCTCACCAACTCAATGCCCAATCACCACCTTAAAGCTTCTAGACCCCCGGATCGAGGCTCAAAGAACAACGCTAAAAGGCATCTGTAGTAGTACTGTCCCCTGTGCCTGATTTTAAAGTCTTTAGTGACATTTAACACCATTCTCTTTACATATCTAAAATACTTATCCTTTGAACTTGAACATTGCTGCACAGACTATTGCCCACCTATCCCTGGCATCAGCCCTACTGTGCCATTTCTATTCAAAGGTCTGCACACTCTGTGTCACAGGAGTCGGCTAAACGTGTTTTTTTAGAGTTTTTAGAAGTTTGCATTTTTAGTTAAATTAAAGACGTGTATGCCTTTAAGCGAACCCTGATTGGACATTCTTTTTTCTTGGCATCACAGTACTATTGTTGTGTGGATGCTTCTGTGCTAGATCATAACACTCTTGAAGAGTATAGCCTTTCCTCGGCCCATGCTACCTTTAAGAGGTGATGCAAGTGTACGATTCATGTTGTGCCTGCTTCACCTTAACGAGTGAGGTCACTGCTGGTCGATTGATAGGGTGGTGCTGAGAAGGAATTTAAAATACACCGCTCACTCTTGTACTCTTGCAGAGCAGAGCAGTGGTCATTATGTCACAATGCCATAATCCTGAGGCCGTCCCCAGAGTTCAGAAACCTAGGAGGAGCAATAACCAACCTGCACAGATGTCTGAAGGAAAATCAGCAGCACTGATTTACAGGATTGCAGGAGGATTACTTTTTCCAAAATAGGTATTCATTCTTGCCTGTCTGCCTGCAGCAGGCTGTTAGAGTGTTGAGTTTCCTTTCTAAGAATAGTAACTATAACCTCCATCCCTGACTGATCCAACCACCTCCCTGAAACCACCTACAGTCATTCTAGGCAGATGAAATAGCTATGAATGTTCTTTCGGTTGTATGCTTACTTAGAAATAATTATCAGATACAACCTTGGGAAATGTCTGAATCCCGAAATAAGCTCTCCCTGTGAATTATCCCTGTGAAAGCACCAGTTAGAGGCAACATTTCCCACAGCTCCTGATGGCAATCTTCCACTTGCCTCCATGACTTGCCTTTCGTCTTTGCTCTCCAAAAATTCCTCTATTTTGGAACTTGCTTTGCACCCCGATATCGTCTTATGGCTTCTCCAATCAACTCTTTGCTGACAACACTCAAATCTTCTCCTTTTACTTCTTATCTGACGAGCTGTTGTCAAAAATGTCAAACTGTCTCACTACGATCAAAATTTGCATGGCGTCTCACTCGCTCATGCTGAACTTCGCTAAGACTACAGTTCACTAATTACCAGCCAACCAGGCTATCTCTTCCTCTCCTACTCTTGTTCTCTTCTCTCCTGACTACCTTCCTTACTTTGCTTCTGCTCTTAACCTTGGTGTCATCTCTGACCCATCACACACCTTATCACTCTTCATCTCCAAATCTGCCACTGCAGCCAGACTCAACATCCTGAATATCAGAAAAATCTGCCATCTTCTTCCTTTCAAAACTGCAAAACAGCTAATCTCCTTGGTCCTTTCTAGCTATGGCTACTTGCCAGTCTTCTCAATGGCTTTCCCAACTATGCTTTTTAACCTCTGGAGAAAGTCATAAACTTTGCGGTCTGCACACTTTTCAACTTTTCTCGCTTTACCTCTACCTCCTCTGCCTGTTGCTAGATTAGGTGGCTATCTATGAAAAAAGGGCTAAGTATAAACTTCAAAACTATCCATGGACTCTCGACCCACCCTGCCTATTTGCTCATCTCACTCCCTGCTCTCCTCTTGCTCGTTAAGATCATCCGCAGCTCACCTTCTTGTCACCTGTTCTCCCTCTCTTTTCTGCTCTCTTTCTCTCCTTGTTCCCCTACTCTGGACTGATCTTCCTCTCCCTCTCCGTACTACACCAACTCTACCACTATTTAAATCCAACCTCAATGCTCTCCTTCTTTCTGAAGAACCTGTTTCCTATCACTCTACACTATTGCATCACCCTGTTTTCCTCCCTCCCTACCCTTCATGGACAATCCTACAGCACTTTTCCGTCACCCCTCCATCCTTAATTCAGCACTTTCTGCACCATTCCGTTCCTATCCCATTCTGTCCTGTCCTCATCCCTGGTTTATGTTTCCACCTTTCCCTGCAACATCTGGTCTTCGAATCATATTTTCTCACCCCATTGTAAAGGACACATGTCCTCCGCTCTGTTATCTATGGAACATTCCGTATGCGTTTTTGTGCCAGAAATGCATTGTTTTCTTGTGATTTTTATTAATAAATAAATATATTAAATAACTTTGGGTCTCATCACGAATTGCTGTGCCGCTCGCGAGCTGTCTGTTGTGTGAGGACTACTTAGCATACGTAGACTAGATGATCCTTAACGACGCAGCTTGGTGTGAGGCCATGGGCAGCATGACAGACATGAGGATAAAACCAGCATCACACTAGCAATGAAAATAAAAGTGTGAGATATAACTTGAAATTTGAACTTTGGCGTAGTATCTGTCACGCAAATAGACAGGACCAGTCTGTGATGTTAAAGCACGAGGGTTGCGTTTTCCTGGCCTGAGTTGGCGCAGTTTTGCGCACATTTGTGCATGGCTCCGCTTCTTTGGATGTGACCACCAAGGAGCTCTATTTCCTATTTTCACAGTTTTGTTCATCAAGTATGTCCACAAATTGTTTATTGCCCTGATGAAGGCTGGATCCACTGTAATTATCTGAACTCGACAGCTGAAGCTCGAGTAGGCCAACTACAAGTAATACTTCGCGAAAAGATGATTGAGGATTAACTGAGCCATAGTTACGCAGTTTGAAGCTGCGATGGATCTCTTGGGTAAACTACAATTAGTCACTGTTGTCAGACTGGAATTTCTTCAGTCAATTGTTTACGTATATTGCAATCTTTTCTGCACTGCATTGCGTCATTTGCTGATTTATTCTCTTTGTACATTTCTCTACTATGATATATATTGTGTTCGTGGTGATTTTGCCAGGTTTTATGCATGATTGAGAGCATGTGGTAATTTGTAGACATATAATTGAGTTGGATAAAGTATTAGCTTTTTAGCTGGTGTAATAACTGGTTGTCACATCATGTACAATTCTATTTTAAAATAATAAAGACAATGGGCCTAATTATAAGTTTGCCGGTCCGGGAACTACGGTACCGGTAAGCTTGCCGGTACCGTAGTTCCCGGAACGGCAAACTACGAGTTGTGTTCGCAGGCGCCTTTCTGCCCACCAGGTCTGACCTGGCGGGCAGAAGGGCACCCACGAGCACAGCATGTCCGACCTCCCCATTCCCATTCGAATGGGCAAATACCTGGTCCGTCAGGGCTGGAATGCCCCGGTAATTGCCCATTTGCGGGCACCGGAACTTTCCGGAAGTTTGGCGGCAGCCTCCCGGTTTTACCGGCAAGGCTACTGCCAAACTTATAATGAGGCCCAATATCAAATAATTCACTGTGTCTGATATAAATTACATATGAACCACTTAGTGACCCATCAGTACCGCTCAAAAGAATGATACAGGAGATTGCTTTTGTTTTGCTCATTACGAGTTTGGCAGTAATTAGGTGGCAATTCTACTGATTTACCGCCAGAATCGTTTACCGTTACTGCCACTTAGTCCCATTGGGGTTACCATGGGATTACAAGTGGTCATAGGGTTGTGTAATTCCCCATTTTTGGGGACCTTAGGACTCCATGGGTATTTTGACAGAATTATCGCAAGCAGTAATTCCGCCAATTTGTTTAGGCCAAGTGGAGGATTTACCTCCAGCGTGATGCTGGAGGTTATCCCCCCCTTTTCCTCCAAACTCAGAACACGGCAGTGCAGTAAAAAGAGCTGTAATTACGTTACCTCCCCAAAAAAGGAATTACCACCACTCTTTTACCACATCACCGAAGGCGTAATGAGCCCTTTGTCATTTGTTTCAGCTGTGGGTCCCATACATTTTGATTGGCCCCTTTCATTCCTAAGCACATTTTCATTGGCCATCTAGTACGGTAATGTTATCCTAAGACTTCATTATCCTATGGACTAAATTGCTACCACGCGTCTGTCAGACTGCCACACTAGATTGCAGTGTGTACATATATGTTATTGTTATCAGTTAAAAGTGATTTGTGGAAAGTGGCCTTCACCTATATATTTTTGAAGTACGTGAGAAAAAGGTAAAACATTGCTTACGTTTGTAAAACTATGTAGATTGTAAACATTTTAAGTGCAATACTTTGTCCTACACATTTTAGATAGACAATATAGCTGTCTAAATATAATTCCTAATATTTCAAGGAAACTGCTCTAGCTGGCTTTGTATTGAATAATATGTTATTTAAATTTGTAAATGTTTTGGCTGGTCTTAATTGTGTTGTTTATTTGTTTTCTGTTTTGATAAGCCGATTAGATGCTTCCCCCTTCTGCGCCCAACCCCCCACAACAACTCTAGGAAGAAAGTTCCTATAGGCACTATAAACTATTTCCTACTGGTGGCAGAAGTTCAAGGGTGCCAGTCAACCCAGGTATTGGTTTGGTTTCCTGAAAGATTCAGTAGATTGCTGGCACCACAACCTGAAGCACAAGACCTCCTGAAATCTCTCGATAGCAGGAACCACCATGGTTTGGCCAAGGATTCCTCCAAGAGACTGGCTTAGGCTTGAAGTTGTAGATGGCGGTGCCTCTGGAAGACGTCGATTTCTAGACAATTGGAAGAAGAGGAAGTGTATGCATCTTTTAATCTTCCCCGTGGTTTGGGGGCCACAATCATATGACTCCGAAGTGACTCTGCATGGACCCGCTGCATTCAGTAAAGAAAAGTCACTAACCTAGGTTTTGCCAAAAAGCAGGAACAGCGCCTACCTATTTAAATGTAGACCCAAGCGCGTGCCCATGCTCAGATGCCTGACTCGGTACACAAGGTGGAAATAGGAGAGGAATGGGAGCGCTGGAAAAAGGGACCACTGACCAGTTCCTCCGATGAATTTGATGAGGAAAAAGGAGGTATAGTGCGCAGTGTATGCAAGGCAGGCAGCGACAGAGGAGAACCGCTGTAACTCTGCTGCAAGGCTTCCAGCAGCACCCCTGTAGTGAGAACATTTCACCTGTATCAAAAGCCACACACGTACCTGACTAAATTAAGGACAGTTGCGACAGACAGGCAACCCTTAGGAGAAAAGATATACACTGAATGGGGATGTCAGGCTTTTAAATTATAGGATCATGCAAGTGTTTTTGGGAGGTCAAGGAGTTTTAGGCCCTAACACCTGTCCAATTATTCCTGGAGTTAACTTGAACATGATACATGTAAAATGCATACATGTTTTAACACGTAAGTGCTGGGGTGGGCGAGCCTACAATGATTACTTATAGGAATTCAGAACGAATATAGATGCTGTGGCGTACCAGATGCATACTTTTACTACAGACGTTTTATGTAAATTAAAGAAACCGCCTTACTGACCTATTGCTAATGGGGAAGTTCCCTGACTAACAAACTAAAGTAAGGGTGCTCCCCAAAATGTACTTAAAATCAAAAGTCCTTTGTCCAAATCCCAACTTCTAAACTGGTTCTTACACTTAGAAAAAGAATTTAAAAGAGAATGCAGGCAATATTGGATGCCCTGAGTGTTCTTTACCCTGCTCTTTCTCAGTATTTTCAGGAATCCCTCCTAGTTTCAGTTCCCACAATTATTTAATAGGAGACAGGTCTCTTGACCTTATCAGTACATGTTCAGCTGATCAGAGTTCCAAACAAAGAGAAAGTGTTCCTCGGGTATATAGCATAAACTCTCAAGTTCCAAAAAAAATCAATTCTCTCAGTGATCGTAGAGGAAGGGATATTTCGTTAACCCTCCTCCACTAACTACGTGGGTCTCTCCCCACAAGATTCCAGTCTTGCTTGATTCCGGTTTCCTTTTGGAATAATTACTTGCTTGCTTAATAGAGCCGTCATGGCTCCCTTGGTTCTGTTGATCGTAGTTTCTCGCTTGATTTGTAAGGGTATGTGTATCCCTTCCTAGTACATCTTTCTCTTGGTTCTTGGATGTGGCTTTGAGCCATTTGGCTGATTCCAAGGTTCAGGTTTCTAGGGCTCCCGTAACCACTCTTATTATTTATGTCTGTCTCCCTCTCTGGACCTGGTTGCCCCTTGTAGGGAGCTAGAGACTTTGTTCCATCTACCGTTCTCATGATCTAGTCTCTGGACCCCCCTCTAGTGTGAGCAACCTGCTTACCCTCTCTGTACCAGGTCCTGCTCCAACAAGGGGGGTTTTGGCCTGGTGGCACTGGCATTATCCCCTGCTCCTGGGCATCCTCTCATGAACACAAGCAGGAATGTTTTTCTTTGATCGTTGCTATGTTGCTCTCTCTCTCTCTCTCTGGTTTTGCATAGTACAAGCAGGGAACTTGTTCCTCTCCCGCTCTCCGGATTTGGCATTGTTTCCTGGGCTCCAGGCCCACCATGTCCTCTGCGTGGTCACATCTTCCCTTGGGGCTGGCTCCGTTTGGGTTTGTCGACTCTGCACGACCCTGTGCCTCATCAGCCACATTTCTCACTCTCTCTGGCTTATCTCGTGGTTTCTCGGCAGGTCTCCCTCCAGACCTCCTTCTGGGTCTTTCTCCGCGCTACAGCCGTCTCTGCACTGCAAAGGAGAAAGTCCTTTTATTCTAGCTACCAGAAACCAAATGGGTGTGTTTAACTGTCAAGCCCACTGAGAGACCAGCATTGCCTTGAGCCAACTGTTCAAATGCACTGAAAAAGAGGTACATGGTCCCCTCTACAAGAACAAACAATGCTTAATGACCGTTTCTATGGGAAGGTGCCCACTCAAGAGTCTGCAGCCACATTTTAGCTCACTGTACCTTTCCCAAGGGAGGAATATCCATTTGCCTATTAGTCTTTGTCCCGCCCACTTGCTAAAGTGTAGCAAAAAGCTGGCGGTAAATCTTTCACTTTACCTACAGATATCGGCAGATATACCACGTGGTATTGCTGCTTGCAGAATAACTGCTGAAAATCCTAGTGGGGTCCTTTGGACTCCAAAAAGGGGGATTTAGACCGACCTACAATGGCTCATACACCCGTGTTAAGCCAACAGGACCGAATGGTGCTAGCGGTAAACGGGTTTGGCAGTAAATCGGTCATAATGAGGCTTGTTTTGCCCAGAAATACTTATGAAAGAAAACAACACTAATCAAGGCAACCCTGTACTGGGTGTCGTACACTTGAGGGAGAGGTAGTGTGCAGCTGACCAGTTGATTGTGGTGAATACAGAGCAAAAAGACCTGGGATGGAACAACGCACACGATAGGCAGTAACTAAAGGTGACTGGATATGTAGTGGGTCATAGCTACAGCGAAGTTAGGCACAGAGTACATTGGGGTTGACTGTAAGTAAAGGGGGCTTCTTCACTACTCAGGCGGTTGCGTATCAGGACTAGTTGAACACGGGGATTGTGGCAGAGTTACAGTCAGTTACAGTGATGTGAGGACAGGAGACGGAGTGGCAGTGAGAGAATGTGCAGGGACAGTTGGAGTACCGAGAGATGGAGGGTGTTAGTGTGGTGGTTGCAAGGAGGAGAGAGTGGCAGACAATGTCAGCCAGGTAAAGGGTGAAGTATTTCAATACAATCTGTACGAATTTGAAGAGGGGCAATTTCTCATAGAGAGCCAACCGGAGTAAGGCAGTGAGGGAAAGTGGGGAAACAGTGAAGAAAACTCTGGAGAGTCTCCAAGCCCTCTCTCCTTCTGATAACATATTGATAAAATCTCATATCATGCTGTATCAGCTAAACCTCCTCCGGAAGATAAATCCCTTCCTTCCACCTGAGGACTTCAAAACTACAGTCCAGGCCCTGGTAATCTTGCATATCGATGGGGTAAAATATCCTCCTCAATGGCATTCCCGTTGTGCATCTGCCCCCACTGTGGCCCACCTAACACACAGAGGCGACTCATAGCGGAAAACAAGAAATCTGACCTAATTTCTTCCATTCTAATGAAGATGCACTGGCTTCCCAGGCCAGCCAGAATACTCTTGAAGTTTGACTGTATTACCTATAAGGCTACCCACTTGGACACCTGCCTAACTAGCTGCAAAACCCTGTGGCTCAGATGAGTTATGCGACTTCAGTAGCCAGGTCATCACTAGTCTCGATACGCAGCTGGTGCACAAGGACAAAAGTAGGGAACAGGCCATCTTTTGCTGAGCCCCTGCTCACTGGAATACCATACCAAAACAATATGGACCACACCAATGCTCTTGCAGTTCAGGATGGTTCTCAAGTACTTAGTTAATATTTTGGCACAACCTAGGCTCCTTGTTTTCCCGCATCTCATCCCACTCCATTGTCCGGAACATCCCATGCCATATATTGTAACCCCCTCCTTAACTTATAGGTTATCCTCAATGGCACGTACAACACTCTGCAGCCTCCTAACTGGATATGGGCTATATAAAACCAAAATACAAATGCAAACTACAAGGCAAAAAGGCAGCAGCATATGAGAATCCTTGAAGGAGCAGTCGGCCCGGGCTAGAGGGAGAGAGATCAGGGGGAGAAGAGGGGTGGGGAGAGATGAGAAGGGTAATAGTAAAAGGAGTGGAGAGGAGGGCCAGCAGTAGAAGGAAGGAGGAGTGGAGAGAAAGAAAGAAGAAGAGGAGGAAAGGGGGACCCCCAGTAGTAGGATGAAGAGGGTGAAAAGAATGGGGAGGAGGAGAGGTGTACCACCAGTGGAATGAAGGAGGAGGGGGGAAGGAGTGGAGAAGGGGTAGGGGGGCCATCAGAAGAAGCAAGGAAGATGATGAAAGGAGTGGAGAGGAGGTCCACCATTAGAATGAGGGAGGACAGGGAAAGGAGTGGAGAGATCCATCAGTGGGAGGAAGGGAGAACGAGTGGCCAGGGGAAGAGAATGAACATTAGTGGGAAGAAAAGGAGAATGGACAGGATAGGAATGTTCAAGGAAGAGATATTGAGGGTAGAGAAGCAAGCCTCAAGTCTAATGTATCTGAGCCTGGGAGTGGGGGGATGGACGAGCACATGGGGAAGTATCACAAAAGGTGCAGAGAAGAGAGGGGATAGAGGAATATGAGCATGCGGTAAGGTATCGAGAAGGAGAGGGAAGCAGAGCTGGGGTGCTAGGGCTGGGTCCCTAAGAAAGAGAAGCCAATCTCTGCAGCTATTAACCTTCTTGCGCTTTCACTGCAAACTTTGGGAATGGAGACTTAGGGGCCCTGAAGACTGAGTTAAAGGTCTGAGCTCAGCAAGGGCATTTAATAAGGTCTTCAGGGCCCATACCCCCGGTGCGGCCTGATGGTGCGGTCTATAAAACTATTATGACCAGTGGATAGGGGTGTGGGGGTTAACAAAAAAAAGCAATATGCCTGAGGTGGTTGCTGGGTGCGGTCTGGCAAGGCAAGTGCCTGTGGCGGGGGTTTTGTACAGAAAACGGGGTGCGTATCGCAGTTGCCGGCTGATTGAAGATTTGGTAAGTGGGCAGAGCCATTCGCTCTACCCTCCACCATAATTAGGTAAGGAGGAGGGTGTGAGGGACAGGAGTTCGCTGCCTGGGCCGCATCTACGAGGTGCTGCCCAGGCAGACTTAGTGTTGTGGGTGGGAGGTAGGGCCCTCAGAGTAGCGACCGATCTCATCACGGGAGCACCACGCTAAGAGCCCTGCTGACAGTGGTAACAAGGGGGAGTCACGCAGCTCCACCTGCCATTGGCCAATTTCCGAGCCTTTTATTTAATCCCTGAGTCCGGATGGCTTTTGTATGTCTGGAAATTGGCCAATGGGGGAGTGCCACATAACTCACCCAGGCCATAATGCTTCTTATGGTTGCTACTTTATCATTGAAGAAGTGAATTTGATTAAGAGGACCAGCTGTGCTATTGGACAGGTGGCTTTGGTGACGGTAGTCCATTTTGTGTATATTTTAAATAGTTTGGCTATTTGAAATATAGTTTGGCCACTTGGTTTTCCCATCATGAGAGGCTTGCCTGGAACCGCTTTTCCTTATTCCTCCACTTTTTGTTAAACATTAGCGTGGGATCTTCTGTGAGATGTGTCAATTTCAGAAAAATAATGATGTGCATTGAATGATAAATCAATCTTTACAATGATAACCCTTTCCACGGGCAAGTGATTTATGATTGGGATGCTTGCCAGTGCAGCAGAGGTACTTTGCATCAGGCATGTTTCAATGATGTGGCAGCATGCATGTTGGACTACTGTGCATGCAGTGTGGCTTTCGGCATCTACATGGGTTGCTGCAACAGAATAACCTAATGTGTTGCTATCAGCAGGGCATCTGATCTACTGGAATATTCTATGCGTTCTTAAACAGATCTGCTTTTATGGCCCTCATTACGACCCTGGAAATCAAAAAACGATGGCGGAAATGCAATACCGCCATCGAATAGCGCTCGGTGCCATTATGACCCGTCACCGTAAAGTACGATGCCATTAGCGACACCGTAGTGAACGCCAACGCTAACTGCACCAAGTACGCGCACGCGCGCCATGCCAAACCGTAATTACCACCATGGCGCAATGGTATGCGAATTCTGACCCTAGCGGACATGTACCTAACGCCATCAAGCATGGCGGAAAGTACCATTCCGCCATGGTAAGAAGTACGGCATCGCGAATCAACCGTAAACGGCCCTACTGAGTGCCTGTACACCACTCCCTGGCCACATTGCACAACTCCTCGTAGGTGCAATGAAGTCACACAATGCAACCAGTGAAATGTACAAGTCACCCATGCATGCCAACGAACAAATGAATCTAGGGGCTCCAAGTGCCTTGTGAGTGGCCATCCATATTTGCCATGGCACCATTGCCGCACTGATGCAGCACAGGCATGTGAAGGTGCAAGTACAGCAACATGAGCAGAAAAATGAGACAAACAAAAACAGGCCCCCCCATCGACTGACACCAGTGTAAGGCAACATTCAAAGCAGTATCCTGAGGGAGACTGCACCAGCCCTGTACTCCTGCCAGTAAACAAACCAACCATCAGCATAAGCATGTACCACACAAGTTGGCAGAGTGACTGAGCAGCCAGGCTCATCTCAAGAGGGGCCAATGGGAGCTGCAGGGCACAGATGGCACGAATACAGAAGCCATTCCAATGGACATGACCTCAGTCTCCCTCCAAGAAACGCACGCAAACACAGGCACCTGTGACCAGCCATATTCTGATAATCACATCATTCCACCAATCCACCTGGCTGACCGGCATCTGTTACACAAAAGCTAATCCCCCGCCCCTGAGCATGACATCATTAAAACAGTCATAATGGTAGCCCCTATCCCTGACCACACTGGGCTTCGTAGGCAAACGCGGCCATTACAGTACCACGCAACTATACTGAGAAGCCGGAACCCAATGCAGATCTTCTCACAATACATCGCTCCACAAATAGGAATATGCTACATTACTTGCAAAGAATAACGCTACACGGTTAATATCAGAATAGAAATTTAATGCACCACAAAATCACCAAGCCCATACAGCCATTAGGTCATGAACCCCAAAATATATTTCATAATTGTGGGCTGCATCCGCAATAAATGACCAGCTTCTTCTTGTGTGACGCCCTGTTCCTTCATGGTACACAGGGGCTACATTCACGTTCAGAAAGGCAACATGGAAGCGCATAGAACCGCAGGGCCGTCCCATTAGGTAGGCACTAGTCCAGCTGAAAGGTCGAAATGTTGCTCCTAGCCACTAGTACTGCGTAAGGGCATGTGGCCCATTGGCGATCATCCCATAAGATCGTAATGGTGCTCCACTGATTAACTCGAAGCAGCAGGTGTCGGGAGTAAAAGCCATCTGCAGGAGTGGCATACAGATGGCAGCGGCAAAAGGGGAGGAGATACCTGTCACCCAAATGAAATGAAAAAGAATAGTATGGCCATCAGAACTTGATTTGTATTACTCACTTCAATGATCACACTAAATCTACAGCCATATGCATGCTAGCCCACTCCAAAGGATTATTCCCACCCAAAAATCACTTGCGAATCATAACTATAAAAATCGAGGTGAAAACACTATTACAAACGAGTGTTTGTGTGCATGCGTCTGTCAAAACAGAATCCATTTGATGGGATTAGTAACGTGCATAGACACAAGTGTTTGAAGGCGCATCGAGACAGGGAGGGTTCAACAAGGGCAGATAGACGATGGTCCCACTATGGCAGCTCTGCATCACATAGCGCAGGGGAGGTGGATAGATTCCAAAAAGCCCTGTACATGGCAAACTCTCCATCAAATCATCTGTCCATGCATCCATACATCATTCCCTCATCCCGGTATGAAAACGCCTGATTATGTACTCACATAACATGTGAAATTTCCATTGAGTCTGTGCGTAATGCAGTCTGCAAAATCCACTGTGCTCCAGGCCGGAATTCCAGTGTTGTGAAGTAACATGTATTTGGGAACGTCCTGCCTTATCGTCCACCACGCTATTGCGCATCCCATACTATTCATATCAATCATTGCATTCTCGCCATGGCCCCTGTCCCAAGGACATTAAACAATAGAACGTTATATTTGCAGTCAGACCTGTGGGCGTCTCCTCGCCGCTAGCTGAAGACCGAAAGCGCCGTCCTTCGAATTCCTCATTTGCAACATCACGTCGAAAAGGCATCTGTGACCGCTTGAAATCACAAATCCATCCATGTAGTGCGGCAATGTGTGAAAATGCAAAGTGGCTTCACTCACAAATGGGACGCCCCGCCCGTCGGTGAACCGCGGTACAGTGCTGCATGAGGGTCCACCGTTAATCAAGTACTACATTCCACTGACCCTTCACAAGTTTGTTCGCGACTGCAAAGATAGTATGTGAAACAATGGGACCATAGCAGAATGAACATATGAACCAATATTTCACTGCCATCGGGATCAAATACATGATTGTAATAGCAAGATGCCATGCGTCGAATTGCAGCGTTGTGTGCGGGACGTGCTCGCCCAAAGGGGATTGCAGCTTGCACAGGTGGAATGAATCACCACAGGTGGAGGCAATACAGCTTGAAAACACATAAATTGCACACCCAACCCCCTCACACAACCACACCCACTCCAAAATGCTACCGGCAGGACTAGCGATGTTGGCCCTGGGGGACCTGATAGCACTGCAAGTACTCCAACTTCAAGAAGAAGACGAACACCAACTACTACAACAACCGGCCGCACAGAGGAGACGCAGAAGGAGGAGGAGGGCAAGGCAGGGCCAGCAAGGCCCGCCAGCACAGCCACTACCACCACGCAGGCAGCCCGCAATCCCACGCCTCCGAGCACATCCGTTCAACCTCACGGATGAGCAGATCCACACCCTCTACCGTTTGGACCGGGACACCATAACCGCCATTGTGGACATAACACAGGCTGACCTTGTCAGCATGATAGATAGCCCAACCGCCATCCCACCCCTACTGAAGGTGGTGTCTGTACTCCACTTCCTGGCCACAGGCACCTACCAGCACACAGTCGGACAGTTGCATGGCATTTCACAGCCAGTGTTCTCACGGACACTATTGCAAGTGCTTGATGCCCTCCTGAAGCACGCAGACAACTACATCTCTCTACCACGCTCGGAGCAGGAAATTACGAACACAAAAGTGGGATTCCATGCACTTGGCGGCATACCGGGTTGCATTGGTGCCATCGACTGCACCCATGTGGAATTGGTCGTCCCACATGCCATGGAGGCCCAGTACCGCAACCGAAAACAATTTCATTCTCTTAATGTAAAAATGGTGTCTGACTCCAACAGGATCATTACACATTGTTGTGCACGCTTTCCTGGATCAACCCATGATTCTATGGTCTTGAGGAACTCTACAATACCACGCTACATGGAGCGACACGCAGGGAACAGATCCTGGCTACTCGGTGAGTCTCATTTCATGCATGATAATGTGGGGTATGTGATGCGGCAATGACCTGGCAGGAGGGGGGGGGCCTACGTAGCAATGTCATTCCACAAACATCCTTTATTGTCCACATACAGGTGATGCCGGGTATCCACTGAAGAGATGGCTCCTTACACCACTCCGGAACCCACAGAACCAGCATGAGGAGGACTACAACCATGCCCACTCACGTACCCGTGTAGTCATAGAACAGGCATTCGGCCTACTGAAGACTCGTTTCCGCTGCCTCAGCAGGTCTGGCGGGGCACTCCTGTACCGCCATGAGAAGGTTGCAAAGATGGTCATGGCATGTGTCATGCTACACAACATGTGTGTACGTAGAAATGTGCCCATGCCCCCTGACGCAGAACTCTCAACCACCTGAAGATGGTCATGATGAGGGTGGGGATGTGGCAGCACCTCAAGGAGTCTGCGAGGCACAGGAGGGCCGTGACATTCGTCAGATTCTCATTGATTCATGCTTCTAGCACTCACGCCTGTTGGCTGATATATGGACACGGCACTTGTGGCACTGTGTGTGTCTGGAACATGCACAATATGGACTGTACGCCTATAAAGGCCTCGTACACAAAGATCAATGTCCACACATCTCATTGGATGATCGTGCATTGTTTATAGCATATGTGAAATTATGTTACACACCCCATCGACCCGCCACCCAAGTGAGCCCAACACACCCCCTCCACCCTCCTACCTCCCCCCCGAACACCAGTGTCCGAAGATGCTCATTGTCAGTGGGCAGACGCTATTGCAAGCCCCCTCTCCGGGTATCAGGGGCACCCCTGCCTGTGGAGCGCAGGTTCCTCCCAGATCTACGTTGGGGGCTGCCCTGGACGGAACTTGCAACGGATGATGTCTCTGCCTGCTCACGTCCATGCATGTCCCTAAGGGTTTGTGAGAGCTCAGTGAGCACACGGCGCACAGCGGCAAGTTCAGCACATACGTCTTTGGACGTCGCATGCAGTTCCCCCCTCAGGCTCTCGGTGCTTCTCTCCATTTGTACTCTCAGGCTCTCGGTGCTTCTCTCCATTTGTGCCCTTAGTGTCTCTGTACTTCTCTCCATTTCTGCCCTAAGTGTCTCAGTTGATGTTTCTATGGCTGCCTTACTACCCCCACATTCATCAGCATGATCCTTGAGGAGCGTGGCCAGTTGCTGCTGTTGCACGATCACCTGGTCGAGGGACTGTTGCCTCTGCTGTGCCATGGCCATTTGCGGTGGTGTCACAGAGGGGCTGGTCACCTCATGTTGCCTTGCCACAGGGCTTGTGGGGAATGGCCAGTCGTCGTCTTGTGGGTGCCCCTGCGTGGTATCCTCATGGTGTACGGGATGGAACAAACAGGGGGATTGAGACAGGTCATGGATGGATCTTACTTCGACATCCCCGTTTTCTGTGTCGGAGCATGCTGCCATTAATGCAGTGTCACCTATGGTGCTGCTGCCACCAGAAGCAGTGCCTTCTGTGGCATCCATTGGGGGGACCTGTGGTGGTGCTGTTGTGGGCATGCTGGCTGCTGGGGTGCCTGTTGAAGTTCCCTCCTGTGTGCTGCCACTTGATTTGTGCTGCTGCCTTGTCTTGATGCGTGCAGCTGAGGTGGAGGGTCTTTGGCTGTTGGCCTTGGCCCTCTTTGCAGGTGTGCTGGTAGGGGTGTCCTGGAGCTCGTCGTTTGAATCGGACCCTGTGGTGGAGTAAAGGAGGGCGAGCGTTATTAATGGGTCTGTTGAAATTGGAATGGCAATGTATCACATGCATTGGGGTGGTACCTGAGGGTGATTTGGGTCCGGGCCTTGGAGGTGGTTTCATTTTTGTGTGGATTGAGGATGCAGTTGTTTTGCAGCCTGCAGTTAGGGTGTGCCTGCTGCACGTGTAGAGGGTGTTTTTAGGATTTTTAATTATTTATGTATTTAATGTGAGTTTTAAAGTGCGCTATCAGGCCAATGTATGTGGACGTTCTCCTGGACATGTGTTACTGTTGCACTATGTGGACACATGGTACTTCACATGATTGGACATTGTGGATTTAGCATTGTTTTATTTGGCCCACCTACCTGATTCTTCGGATGTCTGCACTCCTTTCTCCATCCCTCCGACTCCCTCTATACTCTCCATTCCAATGGTGGAGGCACAGATTTCTTCCCAGGGGGTCAACTTGATGGGTGATTCCGATCCTCCCCCGGTAGCTGTGGCAATGTTACGGTTGGCGGATAGTATGCTCCGTACGCGTATCCGCAGGTCGTCCCATCGCTTTCTGCATTGCTGTAGGTTGCGGGGTGCCGTCCCCACCGCACTTACCCGCTGTGCCACCAGGGCCCATATGGCCTTCTTGTTCGCAAGTGCCGTCCTGGTCATTTGCGTCGAGAAGACGACGGCAGCATTCTCCTGGAGGGTCTCTGTGAGCACGGTGAGTTCCTCACGGGAGAAGTGGACCTGCCGCTTGCGGTCGCACGCTTTTTTCGCTACTTTTCCCATTTATATTGCTTTCACTAGGGTGGATGACGGGTTGGGATGTGTCTCAGGGTAGTATTTTTTATGGTTGTGTGGGAATTCAGATTTTCTAGGTGTATGGCGTGCTGTTTCCCGTTCCGGGACCATTTTTTTACTTCCGTTTCCGTATATTTACGGTCACCGTACTTTCCGATTGCCGCTCATTACGGTGACCGCTCAGATGGGTGGCGCAATTGCACCTAGGGCGCCGTACGACGGCGGTGAGGGGCGTTTTGGGGACATTTCCGCCATCGCGGACTTTGCACTTCCGCCATGGCGTAGTGCTCGTGCCCGATGGGTCGGAATTAGCCGCACTTTGCTCCGTCGTGCAATGGCAGAAACGCTATTTACGCTATGGCGGTCAGGTCAGTCACTTTCCGCCAGGGTCGTAATGAGGGCCATGGACATTTATGCATTTTTCCCCGGAATTTAATTTTGTCTAATTTAGGATGAGAGCGCGAGAGTGCGCTAGTTCAAGTTTAAGGCTCACACGAACAATCAGCCAGGGGGAGGCAGTAACTTGGGGAACAGAAAGGGCCTTTTCTCACAGCAAATGAATATGATCAATAAGAAAAGGCTTTTCATATTTCCTCGTACTATTGTCTAATGCACCATCCATGACGCATGCAGCACACGCCTGACCCCAGCTCACGCTGCACGGTGGCATTTTACATGTCATTTTGATGCACCATCCAAGACGCATGCAGCACACGCCTGGCCCCAGCTCACGCTGCACGGTGGCATTTTACATGTCATTTTAATGCACCATCCAAGACGCATGCAGCACACGCCAGGCCCCAGCTCACGCTGCACGGTGTCATTTTACATGTCATTTTAATGCACCATCCAAGACGCATGCAGCACACGCCAGGCCCCAGCTCACGCTGCACGGTGGCATTTTACATGTCATTTTAATGCACCATCCAAGACGCATGCAGCACACTCCTGGCCCCAGCTCACGCTGCACGGTGGCATTTTACATGTCATTTTCTACACCACTTCCCCAATAATGGCTGCCTCTGTACCCCCATTCCTATAATGTTGCAGCCGTGCTCCCTAAGCAAAACTATTACATTCCAGACATACAGAGAGAGAGATTAATGACAGTAGAGATCTGCGTTTATTCTATGCCCATTGCAACTTAATGGACTCCAAGTCTTGGGTTCAAACTCTGTGTTCATAGAATTACTGCATTATATAGAGGCATGACTAAAAAGATATTGGTGTCGGGAAAAGGCCACCAGAGTCGCCTATTATGCGTATTTCTCTTACTGTTGCAAACATGTAGACCCTTCTTTGTCTCCTCTTCTGTATGGGCCTCATTACAACCATGCCGGTCCGGTAACAACGGCACCCGCCCCCAGAGTTTAACAGAAGCAGTGGCACTGTTATTAACAGTGCCAGTGCTTCCGTGGTCCCCATTCCCAGTGAGTCCTACGGGGCTCACTGGGAATGGGGATTAACATTTTCCGGCGCCTGACTCCCCGGAACGCCGGGGTCGTAATCCTGGTTCTGGCAAGCCAGGTGCCGGTAAATATTGCAAGTCCGGCGGCAACCTGCCAGTAGCACTGGCAGCATTACCGCCAGACTTGTGATGAGGCCCTATATGTTCTTATCTAGGTTAACGTAATAGAGGGGAGTTTTGGTAATGGGCAGGCAGAAGGAAGATGAAAGCCATCAAATTGATGCTACAGGAGGAGAAATGGTGCACTGGCCTAGACCATGGCCCTTTGGAGGGAAAACTGAAAACCCTTTATTTATCTTATTAATTGATCGCGAGAACATACACTCCAGGCTATTGTTTTTTGTAGCCTTCCAGCCATCAGCCTTCAGTTTTGGGTCCCATGCTTACTGTGTCTAGAAACCGAAGGTACACCTCACTGAGGATAGCTAACAAGCCTCAAACATGTCAGTGGTTGCTTGTGGTTTCGGGCAGAATGGATGTGACCTAGCAGTTCGGAATGGATGACCCCTTTTGGGGGTGAGAATAAGCCAGATTTGCATATAGTCTTTCCCCCTCTGTAAAGAAAAGGTAGGCTGAGAATGATGGTCTGCATGGTTGCCCAGAGCAATGCTATTTGCTTTGACTAATTCAAAACCTTCCAGACATCAACCTTCAGAAGAACGAACGCCCGATAACACACTTGATATGATATGATATGATAGGGCATTCATAACACACCTATACACAAGTGTTCCAAGCAGCGATGAAGCAAGGGAGGGAAAACAGAGGGAAGACAGAGACAACGATCCTACTAGGCCAGGTGTCATTGAGATCGTGCAAGTGCAGGGGAGGGTGGAAGGGGAAAAGACCGGGGTCAAGGGCAGGGGGCAGTGCAGTACATAGGATAACAGTAAAATAGTGAATACAATAAATAAAAGTGCGGCCAGCTGGTGGCAAGTGCAAGGGTAAGTACAGACATCAGGGTCAAGTGTTGGTAGGGGCTGTAGGGTTACAGAAACAGTCCCCGAGAGCAAGGGTTGGAAGGGGGGCAGTGCAGGTGTGCAACTGGCGGGGATGGAGCCTGGGTTCGAGATCAGAGGGTAGCCAGGTAACCAGTGCAATTTCAGATTCAGCCAGGAGATCAACAGGGGAGAAGAGGAGAGAAAGCAGAAGAGGAAGGTCTTAAGGTGCCTGAGCAAGTCCAAGCTTGTCAAAACCAGCAGGAAACTAAGTATCAACTTCGGTTGCAGTCACATGACATTTTGGCCAGCAACGTGGCGCGGATCTTCTTTACTCAACAGAAATGAGCTGCACAAGCACAAAGTCCAAGATCTGCAACCGCAAGCTGCCAACACTCGCACACATGGATGTATTTTAATAGTGCATTACTGGCCTGCCATTTTTATATTCCCCTTAAACAAAATGGGCCTCATTACACAGACGGCGGTGGACCAAGGTGCTATTAGCACCTTGGTCCATGCCGGTAAAATACCGGCACCGCCTTGGTGGAAAGGGGAATTACCGCCCTATTCCAAGGTTGGTGGGGCGGTAATTCCCCCTTCACCCATTGCCCTTCCCCATTCCCATTTTTGCCTCATAGGGCATAATGGGAATAGGGAAGGTTCTAATTACGGCACCGCAAATTGCGGTACCGTAATTAGCTCCCTGGTCCCTTTGCGGGTTGGTTTTTAACGCCTGCAAAAAGCAGGCGTTAAATTCTCCAAACCGCAAAGGGACCTCGTAGTAAGGCGGTAAGGGTTTACCGGTACCCTTACCACCTACCGTGTAATGTGGCCCAATGTCTTTTTTCACAAACATATTGTGTCTGATTCATTTAAAAGGAATTGGCTACGTTCTTGGTGTGTAGGAGATTTTCATTGTGTGCGGTCGTGGGTCCCAAAACACAGGTTCGAGCGACCTGTCCATGTGCCTATGCGTACTGGATCAGAACTTTCTATGCTTTCAGTGAGGATTCATCCATGCAACAGCGGAGTGGAGGTAGGGGTAGAGGTAGGTAGGCTGAAGCGCTGTGGGTGGCGCTTAAAGGATGGAAGCATCCCTGCTTCAGACACCTGCCTCTACATCTCACCATAAGAGGGAAAAATAAACTAAAATATGTGATCTTTCAAATCAGTGAGAGAGGTCCGGGGAAAATTCCAACAGTTGTTATCGATTTATCAGTTTGTATAATTAGACTTACAAACTATGCATTGGGATAATCGTTCATTAAGTAACAATAGCAAGCATACGTTTCAGCCTTTCGCTTTGTGTAACTTCCTCTTCCGGGTGAGGGGCGCAGAGGTGACTTGTCGGCCATACTAGGAAAACTGCGAGCAGCAGAAATGTCTCCATGGTCTCTCTGTGGAAGAATACAGACACTGGTTAGTTACATGGGTCGATACCTGGGCGTTTTATATCATTCTGAGACTCAAATGGACCCGAGAGGCGAGATTTCTTCCCCAGTAAGAGCGGGAATCTTTTTATTTTAGGTTTGATTCAAATGTGAATCTTTAGCCCTACCCAGCTTGCCACAGATTGGGACACCAGGCTAACCCTCTTCACATCCCTGACATTGTGATTTATTTCCAGCTGTACATGTGGTGCATTTTAGAGGCTCGGATATTTCATTTTGTCCGAATGATATAAAAAGCAACCAACACAAAGGATTGTGTACCTCCTTAAAGCTTCAGAAACTGTCTTAGTGTTAACAGTAGGTAAGGAAGGCATCCGTGTGGCTACTCATGCATCTTCTGTCATCTCTGCAGAAGTGGGAGCGTTTTCCTTACTGGGTCATGTAACAGCTCAACCAATTTCAAACCAAAATGCACACACATTTGCTCAGTACATTAGAATGCAAACCCAGCATTGGCAGATACACTCGTTGTGGATTTAGGATAGGTGTGAAATGGACATATCTGTGTTTTTATGACTGGTCGGTGATGGTATTTTTTAAAGGTGTGTGTTCTATTGATCTTTTGTTTGACATGTTGTTCTTGTAGTCAGTGTGTGACAAAAAAGGTTGCATGTGCCACAGTTTAATTCTAGTATTAAAACATTTTTTTGGGGATATGGAAATGTACATTCTAAACACATCTTGAGGTGCTCAACTTGTCCAGAAGTAGTAAGTTATGTGAACAAATTTGTCTCATAGTAAACAACAGGTACATCATTGATTTTGCACTAATAGTAAAAATAGCTTGTGCTGAGCAGCTCATCCACAACCTCTTTATTCATCATAGGAATTTAGAACAAACAGCAGCTTTCTCTCAGAAAACTATAATAACAGACACTATTACTGTTGGGACAGTAGAAGGATTAGCAAGGATATGAACTATAAAGGTACACCAATCACAATAAACGGCATGCATAGGCCACTTGTTGACTTAAAGGGTGGGGGGCAAGTTCGGCTGATTTGCTTAGTAGCGACTGCTTGCCACAACTGGGTGAGACACCTAACACAGGAGTTTAAGTATTTTACACCATGCAAATACTGTGCACCTAACTTGATCAAATCCACACTCCTCAAACACAGATCAGGAAATCAGGGCAGAAAGGAGAGAATGTGGAAGCACTATCGAGACGCGAAGGAAGGAGCCAATTAGATCATTCCAATAAACCGTAAAGCGAACCAGAGAGCCAACAAATCAAGCTTCATGTCCGGGGAAGCGATGACACCTTGTGAGAATGATCTGGTCAATATATCCCAGCTAATTTTGGGGACTGTTCGTTACCACAAAAATTTGATCAGAAGGGAGTGTAGCCTGACAAATAAGGGTCGTCTGGGCGATGCAGGAACAATTTCGAAGTTTGACCATTTGTATTAAGTAGGCCCTTCCAAAAGTCGAAATGGGAAGAGCCACACATATTTTACATTTCTACTCCATTTCTCTGAGATACTGCATGTGGTTAAGCTCCAAGAGTGTAGCCACATTTGCCACAATGCAAATGCACAGGTAGGTTAAAGATTCCCATGTCCAGCGGTGGTTACCTAACTTGAGGGGAGAAGCTGTGCTTTGACTCTAATGAAAAAGGTTGGATTTGGACAATTTCACACGCAACCCAGAGGCCACCACACACTTCCCAACCTCCGGGGTAACTGGATAGACATTAATATCAGGATTTCTCACCTATATCATCTGCATAGAGGGATATGATGTTTCTGCAGCAGCCCATCGAAAGCCCCAACGTGAGTGCCCCTATCTAATCAGCTTGGCTAGTGGCTCTATCGCAGTCGTAAACAAAAGTGGGCATAAAGGGCACCCCTCTCTCGTTCCGCATACCAGTGGAAACCTGAACGATTCACAACCCACAACACTGACTTCAGCAACTGAACTCGAGTACAATAACCAAATTGTTGGCAGGAAGTACCACTGGAATCCCAGTCCTTTCTGGAAATCAAACATCTGAATGGTGCCATTGTCACCAGTGATTGCAGTAATCTAAGGAGGACACAGATCTCTTCCCAATGATTTAGCTAGGGCACTGCCTGGCATATCTGTCCCAGGCTCCATAACCAGTGCTGGGCGAGATACAAACGTAATGGCTCTATCTACAGTGCTCGAAAGGTCTCCTGCTTCGTTTTGGTATTGAGTGAAAGAGACATATCGCCCGATTTCCCATGCTCAATTTCCCAAGATCGCGGGGAGCTCTCAACATCGGATAGCCCGCAGCAGATGGCTTTCAAAATGAAGTGACAGTGCCGTCTACACACCAATATGGCCCCCTAGGATTCAAAATAAGAAATAAAGCCACTGCTCGGGCTTTGCGGGGTGAATGAGTTTGCATCCACATGCTTATATTGTGAATTAGCCCCAATCACATTCTGATACAGACAACAAGTGCATTGTAAAAGAACCAGATCTGCAGACGTATAAAGCGTACGGGTCCTGACATCTAGCTCAGCATAGAGGTCCCCCAAGACCATGCCCAATTGGAATATAACTATGTGGGCTGGTGGAATGGTCCTCCCTCCCAGTGAAAGTGCATTGCACTGCAGGTACCAGTTATATAGTAAACACCTCTGCCATGCATACACTTCAGCGGGTTTAAGTTTTTGTACATAGCACTGCCTACTGCAGACCGAATTAGGAAGCAGGATCTTCGACAAGTTTTCGTGGACTCCTTTGCAAAGTAGTGCAGACCCACGGCCATTGATCCTCTGTTGTATTCCTTGTTGAAGCTAACTCAGGTAGCCCGGTCGGCCTTCACTATAGCACTCTTTTCCATTGCAGCTCTAGCTATGCATCCAGCCGAGGGGCCTCTACTGTCCTATGAATTAAGATATTGAAGCATGGGGGTTCGTTCCTCTGTAAGAGTATGGATTGTCCTTTAGCTGGGAAACCCAGGATGAGCATCTGTGAGACCTTACCTCCACAACCACAGAAGCCTCTACAAGATGTTCAGCCCGTGCCGCCTCTATTTCCTTTACACCTTGGGGGGATTTGTCAGGCTGTGAGCATCTGGTTCCGTACAGAGAAGAAACCATGACACTATTATGGAAGATTTGTCACTCCCAAAGCCATGGCATATCCTAAAACTGCCAGGAAAGACATCTCCTCTTTGCTTAGTGCTAGAGGAAAGGGGATGTCAGATCATCTCATAGAGTCCAACAGGACCATCACTTTCTGAGCTGATGTCTGAGATTGCATTCCTTAAACTGTTCATGTCCTAAACAAACAACAGCATGAGTAGAACTCAGGCTAACAATGGAAGCATTGATGTGAGTCTTGAAAAATATGAGACAAGAATTCAAACTGAATCTGAAGTCCCCATACTAGGCAAAATGGTCGAGTATTCAGATGATCACATCTGCAGCAATAACCTCCCCATTTATTGTGCTTTCTGGAAGACATAGAGGTCCCAATATTGGTGACAGAGATGATGACGGGACTCAGAGGTCCCAATATTGGTGACGGAGATGATGACCACCCTCTGCACATTCACTAGAGTCAAGGCTCCCGGCTTCAGATTGCCTCACTGACAAATTCTACTCTACCATTGCATCCGAACTGCCATTGAAATTATTCATATTATTCAATCAATTGATTATTACAGGCACTTCTTCATGTGCCTTTCTTGAGGCATCCATGATTTTATTTAAAAAACTCAGTATTCACCCGACATTTGTCCAAGATTACAGGCTCATCTCCCTTTTGAATTATGAATGCACGATTTCTTAAGATAACACACTATGTATGGTCTCATCTCCATCTCTCTTGGTGGGGAACAACAGAGTCCATTAAGATGGTGGTGTTTACGAAGATTCTGCACGTTTTGGCCATGATTCCCATTAGTATACTCTTTACTTTTCTAAAAGAAATAAATAAGGTTCTTCTCCAATTCCGTTGGGCCGGGAAAAGGATGTTATTAAAATGAGCACACTATAGCAGAAAATCAAGAAGGGAAACGTATGCTTCTCCAATCTGACTACCATGCAACATTTATGCTGCAGTAAGACTCCAGATGGATGCTAAAGACCCCCCTCTGTGCCGGTCAGATAGTACAGTGAGCTGAGCGCTCGTTCTGACATCTGTGTGCACCATGCTGATGCAGGTTCGAATCCTGGTAAGGACAACTCATCCTTCTGAGGTTGATAAATTGAGTACCATGGTGTGGGATAATAATTTCAACGCTTAAATACATGTGGCTTTGAAGCCCTACCCAAAACTAGATATTATCATGTGCTTTTTTTTTCCAAGATATTTGAAGGCTTGGGAGACGGCATGGTGGTCCTTCCTTAACATACTCTCTGGTTTCCATGTGGTTCAGTGATAATTATGGTGGGCAACAGTGGGGTCTGCTGGCTCCAATGGATTGATAAGCGAATTTTATTTGGGCATTCATTTTTGCAGGATAACAATGTTAGGCTCCCAGAGGTTCTGAGAAAGTAATATGCCTTACACAACACTATGTTCTCCACTATTTGCTCTCACTAAAGCAATCAAGACATGGTATTCCTCCGAAGTGGCACCTGGTTTCCCCCACAAGATATCTAACATACCCTAAGGTCAGCAGATTGGTACTGTATATTGAGATACCGGCTAATGATATGATATGATATGATATGGCATTTGTAACGCGTCTATACACAAGTGTTTCAAGGCGCGACGAGGCAGGGAGGGGGGAACAAAGGGAAGACAGACAATGATCCTACTAGGCCAGGTGTCATTCAGATCGCGCAAGTGCAGGGGGAAGGGAGAGGTGCATGGGGAAGGGGAGGGGGGAAGTGCAGTACAAGGTAAGTAGAATACATAAATAAAAGGACCAGCTGGTGGCAAGTGCAAGGTAAGTGCAGAACAAGTGCTGGGAAGGGGGGGCTGTAGGGATACAGAGACAGTCCCGCAGTGCAGGGGTTGCCAGGGAGGCAGTGCAAGTGGAGAGTGGCTGGGCCCAGAACCGAGGTCGGTGAGAGTGTCCAGTTGCAGATTCAGTGCAGTTTCAGCGAAGAATTAGCAGGGGAGAGGGAGAGAGAAAGCAGAAGCAAAGAGGAAGGTTTTGAGGTGCTTCCGGGACCAGAGATGGTTCTCCTCAAGTTTCAGGGGGGCAGGAAGGCTGTTCCAGAGGGAGGCCCCTGCCGCGGAGAGAGATCTACCCCCAGCTCCTTTCTTCGAGAAGCGGCTGACCCTGAGGGAGTTGGAGACGGATGAGCGAAGGGCTCGGGAAGGAAGATATTTAGGAAGAGAGAGTTGAAGGTATTTAGGCCCCAGGCCCCAGAAGGCCTTGTGGACAATGCAGAGGCTTTTGAACTTTATCCTCGCAGCCACTGGGAGCCAGTGTAGAGATTTCAGTCCTGGAGAGATACGGTCCCTGGGCTTGAGGCTAAGGACAAGTCTCGCAGTTCTGTTCTGGATGAGTTTCAGAGGGCGGAGTGTGGAGGCAGGCAGATTAAGATAGAGGCTGTTACAGTAGTCCAGCTTTGAGAGACCAAGGGCTCGGGAGACAGCGAGCCTCTGGGGGAAGGAGAGGAAGGGAAGAATACCTTTGAGGAGGTGCAGCTGGTAGTGTGACTTCTTAGAGACGTCAGATATATGAGGAGAGAAGGAGAGTGTGGAGTCGAAGATAACCCCGAGGTTTTTTGCCTTGCATGTAGGAGCAGTGGGTCTTCCATCTGATCTTTTATATGCACCATATTGACCATCTTCCTCATCCAACAGCCTTGGGCCCTAATTGTGAGTGACACGGTCTGGAAAAAAGTGCTGGTAACAACGGGTACCTGGACCTTTTCCGGACCGGGTCACTCAGAGTCTGCTGGTAGGGACTGTGAACTACTGGCAGGTTTGTGCTGCCTGTAGTTCAGGCCCCTACCAGCAAAAAAATCAGTGAAGCACCAGCACCGTTGCTATGGGTGACGGTGCTTCAGTGATCCAATTCCCGGGGGAGGGGGGCATTTGGACTCCCCGGGAATGGGAATGTACCGTTCCACCGCCACCCGTAATGTCCCGGTATTACTGACATATGGGGCATTGTAAACGGTAAGCCGAGCTTGCCCGACGGCAAACTCATAATGAGGGCCTTTGACTTGGTTTAATGTTTCTACTGTCTCTGTAGTGCTAATGCCTGTCGACTGAAACCATTGTTGGTGCTTGGTTCAAAGGTTATCACAAACAATTGGAAGACTTAAGTGCATTCATGAACTAATCTGGTGGAACTCGTTACTTGCAATTAACCATATCCTCATGACTCTGGTCTTCCTTATTGAGGCCGCAAGATAGATGAGCCTCATTTGATTCTTTCATTCAGACAATTCCTTCGATTCATGAGATACATCATAAGCAAATCGATTAATGTGCCAATTGATCCACCCTCAAGGCTATTCTTGGACATTTGGTGGGCTAGCCTTTTTGTTCCTAGAGCTTGGCTAATAAGCTTTTATATTGATATGATCAGACTGCCCATGCCTGATTAATCCCTGTGAACATGTGCATAATATGCTAGAGCTTTGTTCCTAGTGTTGCTGTCTTAGCTTCTTCTGTCTACAGGAGGAAATAACCTTTCAGACCCCCAAGATAATGGACGATAGACAGACACATCACCGTTCGGCATGCGATTGAAACTTTTTTGTTGTATGCCAACTGGTTGTTCACCTGATGTGTGTTGCAATATGATAGGATCCAACACCCCTCTGCCCATCTCTTCCTCTTCTCTGCCTCCTACTCACTGCCAGTCCAGTCCTGTTCCTTTTCCCACCACATCTGCTTTTCCCACTCCCTTTCTACAGTGGATTCGTTTTGGCACACAGCTGAACTGTTGTTCTTTTTGCTCTTTTGGATTGGACAGGAATGTTTGTAATATTGTTTTTTAATGCATTGCATTCTAGGCTTACGCCTGTTTTCTCCCCTTGGTGCAATGGTTACAAACTCCTAATCCTTGTACCCCTCACCCCTTCCCCAGTATGTTTACAAACCTCAATAAAAATGTGTTCAAAACAAGAAAAAAGATATTTGCTGTGAGAATCCCATATCTTAAGGTGTTTCCAAAAGGTGAAGGGCCACCTATAGGAGTAAGCTCCGTACATTTCTGCTGCCGCAAGTGGTAAAAACTTGCCATACATTCTAGCTTGGCAAACTTGTTTAACCAGTGCGCAAACTAGATCTACGAGAAAAGAACAAAAATAAAATATTGATGCCCAAAATAGCAAATTTTTGGGGGTTTAATTTCTAAGTTTTTTTTATTTTTTAATGCGGGTGGAGACCCCCACATGCCCTACCATATCTTATACCCTAACCTCACCCCCATCTATTTATTGTTAAAAATCTACTTGTAAAATTCGCTGTTTTGGGCCAAGCTAGTTTGGTTTTCTTTTTTATCAGGCGATACCTGCAGATTTTAAATGAGTAGTGGTGGTGTATTGAGTGATTGCATTACTGAGGACCTGAGGTCCAACCTTCTTTTTTAAACGGTGACATGATGTTAGACCCTATTGTGATTCAGACTGGTGTGGAACCCCGCGCACCCATTGCTATTGCAATAGAATTCCTGCATGAGACTGGCACCCATCTGGACATGTTGCTCTTCGTTCCCCTATCAAAGTCTTACCATATTTTCCTCACCCCTTCATTGCATATTGTGTTGAGAGAGACTGGGATTTGTCTGCTTCAAGTGGTCGGTCACATTCGGCCCTTGCGGTATCGGAGTAATACCTGCATGCAGCTATCTGCGACATGGCTCCTGTGTCTTGGCTAGTCATGGCACTGAGAAAAGTGCGCGTCAGTGGAATATGTCCGAGGTCGAGTGGAAGGCGACTCTAAGATTGAGCATAATCGAAGGAGCCAGCTACGATCAGTATGTGGTTCAGAGCCGTGTTGGGGGAGATGTGTTTGTTGGCGGTTCTGTCTCTGTGTTTGGGCAGTTGAGTGTGAACGCCTAATAGAAATCATTCATTGAATGAAAGCCAATGTTTCAAGGTGTCTGACCCCGGTGGAGACATGTTCTTATGTCACTACTGCACACATCTGTACGTCGAGCACTGAGGTGCACTCTGCAGATTCTGTGTTTATTGCCTCAGGCATGCCTGGAGCAGTGTAAAGCGTGTATCAGGTACTCTGAATTAATGTTTTTGTGGAACTGGCTGTCCATAAATCACCTAGCCTCCACTGAATTTGTCCCAGCCGATTGTCACACACAATAACGGTGTAATGGTACTCTGGGTGTCCTTTATTGCTGAATACTCAGTCATTTTGGATCATGAGCCAACTTTGGGCGGTGTTGAGGCTCTGCTCCACCAAATGGCTATGATGTACACCACCAACACTGTGCCCTGCAGTTGCCATGGGTTTTATGGCAGAAACTATTTGAAGGTACAGGATGGTCAGGGTTTTAGGGCCACAAAAAACTAGCTGTACTAAAGAAATGCTTCGGTCCTAAGGTGTTAACATTACTGAAGCATTTCCCTTTTGGGGAGGGATAGGCAGAAAAAGATATTTCTGAGAGATCACCATGGCCAAGCTTGGATCGAAGAATGGGAGAAAATCAATACTGTAATGGAAAGGTTCCGAGACAAGTGATTCATATCTGGCTGATATCAGGGGTCTTGCAGCAAGCTGTTCATTTGAAACAGTTGACACCGACCAGGTACTGAGCGATCAGATACTCATGCAAGCCTCTAATACAAAGAATATGGAGAGATTGTCGATGGGTAAGAATCCAGATTCAATCACTACTCTTGACCCAGCAGGGAACACTGAAATGTCAGTGTGAAATTTAAAGGAATCCTGTGGATGTCTCTTGTGCCTGGTGGGCAATGAAACCCAAAGGACTGACTACAGGGCGCACTCTAAGATGCAAAAGAAATAGAAATGTAACTTACTAGTAAGAACGTTTCATATGTGGGATTAGTGGGCATTGGGCTAATGATAAGAAATGCCCAGCCTTATTTCAAATAAGTTCAATTATGTAAGAAACAGGGGCATTTTGCCAAACTTGCACTTCAAGGCTTCCAATAAAGTGAGCGTGGCTCTTGATGAATAGGATGGCCAGGGTATTTTGGAGAACATGTGGTGTTGGTTGTGCATGATGAGGATGTATTTGATGAGGTAGTGTTTACACTGTGCATGAAAAATGAGGTTACACCCGGGCAAAGCAGACCTACTGTGGGCAGTAACAGAGAGTACTAATGCTGATTTAATGACAAGAACTCCCAAGTAATCAGGAGTGAGATTGGATGTCTGAAATGATTCTACCATAAGATTAAATGAAAGAAAATGTCTGTGCCCATTCAATTTTAACTGAAAAGGGTCCCTATGGGTTTCCGTCAGGAGCTGTCTGCCATGTTAGAGGATTTGTGCAAGAAACCCATTATTGAATGTAGACCATCATCTGAATGGGTGTCCCCATTGGTCCTCACAAAAAAATTGGATATCCAGTTTAGATTATGTGTTAATTTATGTACTCTCAATGAAATAGCATTCATGACTGTTACTTCTATCAAATTTAAAGTAAAGTTGGCAATTACATGGTAAGCACAGTACTTTACAACTCTTGGCATGACTAGCGCATAACATCAGATACCGTTGGAGCCAGGTTCCATGGAGTTAACAGCTTTCCTAACTCCCAATGTTTGTTAAGATTTAATAAGGCTTGCCATTTGGGTTAACAAGGGCCTTGTCTGTTTTACAGAAACTGATGTTGCACATGTTCAAGGGGATTAAAGGTGTGACCATATTGCATGATGACATCTTGGTTTTCTCCATTTCTCTTGAGGAGCACTGCCACATCCTCAGTGTGATGTTAGATGCACTGATGTGCCCAGGTCTTACTTTGCGAAAGGACAAATATCACTTTGGTTAAGAATCTATGGAGCACCTGAGTCACGTGTTGTCTGATGAATTAACTAAATCTAAGATTAAACTGGTGGAAGCAAATCAGAATGTTCCTGTACCTGCAAACAAGAATCAATTTACGTAATTCCTTGGGCTCGTAAAGTTTTATGCCAAATTTGTATGGAACTTTGCAGAGAGGACTCAAGTAGTGAAATAACCCCTTCCCAAGGAAACATAATTTGTCTTGGATATAAAACAGGAAATCATTAAGGCAGCTGCAATAAATCCATTTGATGTAACTCGTAAATGCATGTTATGTGGGTGCCAACACGTACCGTTCAGGACCCGTGTATTCTGTAATTGAAAAAGAATCCCCTGATTGTTGGTGGGCAGTGCAACATGTCCACATATTATTGTGGGGTAGAAAACTTTAGTTAGGCTGGTTACCAACATCTGGTAGAATAAATGCCAGCCGGTGAAGGTAAAATAGTTACTGAGGCTGGCAATATTGGTGGTAAAAATACAAATACATTTATGCACAGTATGTTATGTGCCAGGAAAAGCCTCTGTTTGTGTTGAGTTCTTGTGCCGATGACCAGTTGCCGATAGAGTGCTCACACATAAAGATGAATGTGAGGTGTCCTGGGTGAATGATTGGGTTTTTTCTATGTGGGATGTGCTGTGGTGGGACGTGTCTTTCATACATGAAGGTGAGTAGAAAGCAACATGCTCGGAAGATGATGACCTTGATGAGGTGAGGGAGCATTGCTTGATTGTGTGGTCCCTCGAGAAACTGGTGCACAACAGCGTATATCCCTTTACGAAGGAGAAGAAAGACATTCCCCTGAATAATGACAATGTTCTGAGGGCTGATGAGTTTGTTCCCCCACGGAATTTGAGAAAGAGGATTATGGATCTGGGTCACGGTGCCCACCTTCAGATTTCTGCAATGAAGAGGAGGATCAGACAAGATTTCCGGGTTAGCGGTCTAGATGCCGCCAGAGAGAAGCCTGATGCACAAAAAGGTACTGTGCGTAGGCTGGCGCTCAAGAGATCGTTGTGCTTCTCCATGGTGGCAGTTGTTACAGCCAGTGAGAAACAGATAAATGAGGTCAGCGGGGAAAGGTGGTGGGAGAGAAGAGGAGGGGCAGGAGGGACTGGCGATGGTGAGGGAGCAGAAAAAGGAGCTGCGGGAGGAACTCCCCACTCCCAAAAAGATGGACTGGGCAGGGGGAAGGGCTGAAAGCGAATTTGCGGATGGTGGTCTTTTAGCAGCGGCCTTCGGTAATGTCACTCTTTGAAAGGTAGCAAGCCGAGGCAGATCTGACCTCTGGTGGCCAGACATGGATAGGAAGATAGAGGGATTTGTGAAGAATTGTTCCCCATGTTGTTCTAGGGAGAAAGTTTTGTTCACCGCTACTTCCAGCAGACATGGCCTTCAGAGCGTGGAGCCAACTGTCCTGAACATCGTTTGCCCTTTGGCACCCTAAGCCCTGAGCACAGATATAGCATGGTAGTCTTAGATTATGATTCTAAATGACCCTATGTTGGAGGTATGCGCATAGTGGACACTGCTAGTGTCTAAACGTTCCTCAGCAAAGTTTTTACTTTTAAAGGGCTGTCTTCTGAGCTTGTAACCGGCAAAAGTGTTCAGTTTCTATTGGTGGAAATATAAGTGAGTTGTTAAAGGCCAGTGGCATCAAACACATATGTACCTCTCTGTAATACCCCCAGGTTAATGGACTTGTTGAGCGTTTCAACTATGCCACGAAACATAACGTGAGCTTTGCTATATGCAATGGGTGGGATTGGAGACAAGCTCTACAAGAAGTGTTAAATGAGGGGGTATGAACCGTGGGTAAACCATGGGTAGGTGCGCTTAGGCCGTCCACTAGTGATAAAAGGTAAGCAGCAGTGGCAGCACTTCGAGGTATTCCCCTAACCTCTGACAATGATGTAATTGTAAACAAATGGTGTGCTGTGAACTTGCGCTACACCCAGAAAGATAGATAGCATTTACAAAAGTCATATCATGATTCGATGGTACAGTGTGAAAGTTGCCTTTATTTGTGTGCTCCGTAACAGCCGACACGTGTTTCGACCCTTAGGTCGTCCTCAAGGCTGTATTATGCAAAATCTCATTACAGAATTCAAAATTCATAAAATCGGGCATACATGTGATACATTATATTTGACCCATGTGAAGTAATAATAATCATTTGGAGAAAAAGGTACATACCCATGATCAGTGGAAATTCGGGGTTTGGATGATGAAACTCTTCCATAAGAAGACAGAGGTTAATTCTACCCTACATGCAGACAGTTGTCATCGCAGGACTACTGTCAAAAACATACCTATGGGTGAGTTCTACAGAGCACGTCGTAACTGAAGTGAGGAGCAAGACTTCATCAAAGAATGTGATCTACTGTCTAGGAGATTCCAGGACAGGGGTTACTACTCGGATGAGATAATCAGCCAGGCACGAGGGGAGAATCAGAAAGCAGTCAAGAGCAGAGATGCTGAGACCCACTGGGGAACCGGCTAGTGAATGGAAAAGTATAGACATCATCACAAGATATTCCAAGGAGGCACATGCAATGCATCAAATAACACAAAGGCACTGGAATATGTTGCTCGTGCACCTGGCCTTAGCAGCGCATCTGTGTCAGAACCAAGATTCATTTACAGCAGGGCACCTACACTTCGGAATAAACTGTGCCCATTATTCCTTGAGACTGGGGGCAGGAGTGGAAGTGAACGGCTGTGGCACCTGCAGTATATGCCGTGAGTACACTGATAGGAAGACAAAGATCAAAGAATTCATCAACTGCAGGTCAACATACGTGGTCTACGCCAATATCTGCGTGTGTAAGAAATTGTACATAGGCAGTACAATTAGGCAACTACGTGTTAGGATTGGAAGCACATGGCCAGTTTGTGGAATCAGGACCAGCAATTACCACTGGCAAGCAAATCACCAGATGGCTGACCAAAAAGGCTTGCAATTCATAGGCCTCGTGAGGGCCAAGAGGAGTACAAGAGGGGGCGATCTGACACGCAAGCTTCGGCAGATGGCAGCACGATGCATATGTTAGTTACGATGCGTTAGGTTTAGGCTCAACTCGGAACACGAGATGAATGTATTTCGGTGAGAATGCTTGACATGTAAATGCAGATTGGTGGCTGCGCGCGTGGCGGTCCTTGCACACTGGCACCTCATTGGACCTGCCAGGCACACTATGATTGGAAAATGCACACGCTTCTTATTGAATACTCTAATTACATTTGCAGTTATCCATCCACAGATCCCTAGTAATCCGTTGCTAACTAATCAAAAACAATTTTTTACACATCCACAAATTCGATGGGATGACGCTATATAGTTGATTCCTGTTAGAGGCCCACCAATATGTTATGCCCACAGCACACTTAAGTAAATATAGGACGGACAAGATCTGACCTGCGGTTTATATTGGAAACGCAAATATTGCACTTATCTTTACTTATATATTTGACCAAAAATAGATGACTCTTATAATTGATCACAGTGAAAGGTTCTCAAGAAATACATGCACAAAGAAGAGTAAGTGATTGACCTATTTTAACCTGCATTATCCACCATTGTTTTTACTTTAAAAATGCATAGTTGCCACTCATAAACTTAACTTCACTGACATCCAACAGACAGATGCTGCCACAATCAGGCATTTCTCAATATATATAATATCAGGACTTACAATGGTTTGCATATCTGCACGGCACAGAATAAGTGTCGCTATCATGCTTAAGGGTACGCCCTTATAGACGCCTTAATTTACAGGACGGCGAGTCCCAGCGCACTCATACCACGCAATGTAAACACACACGATACTGATGACGTCACACGTAGTTATGTGTGACCTCACGCGCTGAGGACAGTACATCAAGAGATGTCCAAGATGGCTGGGCGCTTTGCTTGGGAAACCTTCACACTGACTACTCCCTTGCCAATAAGGTTAACCAGGGGAGTTGCTAGGTCTGGAAAAGACCAGGGGCTACGCTGATGTTGGAACTGTTGGGACTGGGGGCTAGCTAGCCTTTTGGCTGTAGCTCCTGAGATTCTATCCGGGGCTACAACCAAAAGATCAGGGGCTATAGCCCCCCCCCCTAGCAAAGCCCCTGAGGTTAACCTGATATTTAGAGATAGCACAGGTTTCAAGGACTGTGGTTCTAGCATTGGCATGGGATTTGGAATCAGGTTCGTGGACAAGAAGAGATACTTATATCGTGTGCCTCTATATGAATGCGATAAGGAGAAATTGGGCTCTAGATGTGAACACTCCTGTGCTGAGCTCTGTTCATTCGTTTTATAATCTGGATATGTCTGTGCAAGGTCACAGGTGGGTAGAGGTGAACCCACACCTCTAGAAAGGTATAGGTAGACAGTCCTGGCTACCTCACAGTTTTAGTTTTTTTGTGGATCCTATGTATAAATTGAGTCCCACGCTAAATGCAGTATTTTTCAGCGGGATTTACATTTTTTGCAGTGTAGACACATCGGGCCTCATTACGAGGTGGGCGCAAAGAGATACCGGGCACCGTTAAGGACATCGGTACTGGTAATCCCTTTGCGCCCTATTCTGAGGTCCCTTAGCGGTTCCCGCTATGGGGGCCTGGTTTTGCCAGGCGCCCTTAGCGGGAGCCGCAAAGGGACCAGGGAGCAAATAACGGTACCGCAAATTGCGGTACCGTTATTAGCTCCCTCCACATTCCCATTGAGCCCTATGGAGGCTCAAATGGGAATGGGGATTGCCTTTTTCAATGGGGACTTACCGGTACCTCCAAGGTCAGAATGGACCGGTAAGTCCCCATTGAACCAGGGCGGACTCGGTACCGGTATGGGAGGTAGTCATCGTGCAAATAGCGCCATGATTACCTCCATACTCGGAATGAGGCCCATAGTCTAGTGGTGGTCAGCTGACCCGTGTTTCCCTCACTTTATTTTCGATCTGCCACAACTGTGAACCACAGCCTCAGACAAGAGGGCTCAACCTGGGGCAACATCCCCAATTCCTACAACCATTCCCCCGCCTTGATAAGGACCCCACGGGATTGAAACACGTGTCGGCTGACCACCACTTGTGTCTACACTGCAAAAAATAAAAATCTTGCTGAAAAATACTACAATTAACGTGGGACTCAATTTATACATAGGATCCACAAAGAAACTAAAACTGTGAGGTAGCCAGGACTGTCTACCTATATGAATGGCACCTATTACAGGAATCTTTCTGTTTTCTCTCAATCTCCACGTTGCAGGTTATGAACAGGTAATGTGGCATTGAAGGGGCAACACGGACATGGTATTCATGCCGCACCGCACCATGGCTAAGCAGCCTTGATCCATATCATTCTTTTTGCCTGGAGCGCATTTATTGGAAAATAGGGACCCAATGGGTCAACACGTTCGCCCATATAGTAAACCCTTTTCTCTCACTTTTGTGTCTAGAAAAAGATGCTAAACTCTATATAAGATTGAAATCTAATGAGCAAGAGTAAGATTGCAAAGCACTCCAGCGAAAATATCTTTTGGTGGTAAGTGTTACCCAATGACACAAGCGGTAGAAGGGAGGGCTCATACCGCTATGGGGCTAAACTCTCCAATTTTTTCCCACAATAAAGATTGCAAGTGAAACAGTTGGTAAGAGATACACACATCTTTTGTAATTAGTTCAATGGGAGGTTACCTAGTATCCCCTCTGCTATATTTGGGTGCTACCAGCACACTAGCTCCAAGCATGCGCATTTTTTATGTCAACCGGCACGCTCGGACAGCAATAGACTAACCCATTACACGGGATCTATCATCACACATATAAGTCACACTGGCATGGTTTTATGAGGTGCTGTGCAACCACCCCATGGGCATGAGGTCACCCATTGGTGACCATGGGCATGAGGTCACCGCCACGGAAGATTTGCAATAATGGCATAACAAGCACTATGTGAACATTTGTCAAATGAATGTTTGGTATATACATGTGTGGCAATTAGCTAATTATATTACCCCTTATCTACATGCTTCTTCATCCAAACCCCGAATGTCCCCTGATCATGGGTATGTACATTTTTCTTCAATGGTTATTTTTACTTCACATGGGTCAAATATAATCTATCACATGTATGCCTGATTTTATGAATTATGAATTCTGTAATGGGATTTTGCATAATACCGTCTTGAGGACGACCTGAGGGTCGAAACACGTATCGGCTGTTACAGAGCACATGAATAAATGAAACTATCGGACTGTGCCGGCGAATCGTGATATGAGTTTTGTAAATGCTATCTATCTTTCTATGTGTAGCACAAGTTGATAGCACACCAGTTGTTTACATCTACAAGAAGTGTTGCTGGCGTCCTGGGAAACTCTGCTTTCCACTACTGGACATCACCCTTTGAGGTCATGCACGGACACTTGCCGTGCAATGACCATGTACCTTGTTGGCTGAGGGACATCACTCGAGAGTACAACACTAGCCCTTTGCATACAAAGACCATGAAGAAATGGGTTTGCTGAAGCAGGCCACGGTCGAAAACCTACGCTAATGCCAGTAGGTGTGCATATGAACACGGCCGTCTGTGGGTGATTAAGTGAGACTGAGAACATCATTTCGGGTGGCCAAGAGGCTCTCCAGTTTATTCCCGGGGCAAAGTTAGGCGGTGTGTCAGAAATAGTGCAGGACTTTGTGGATGTGCCGTGGTGGACCGTGGAAAGGAAATCATCTACCACATGCTGGCTCAATGCCAGTTGCTAGTGCAAGAAGGGGATGCCATGTGGAGATGCATGGTGCGGAGTGTCAGGAGGATGTGGAAGTGCCATGCACTGCAGTCCATCTCCCAACCCGTTTGTGCAACATGATACCCCTTCTAGGCTACTGATGGTGTGCCTGAAGGACTAGCCAGCAGGGATTCCATGATGATAAAATCCCATGATTATTCGATGTATTGATGTGATGTTTCTAATACCTTTTGTTCCTATACATTAAATAATGTAGCGTAACGCTAACCTGAACTGTTTTGGGGTAATAAGAATAAATTGAGCTTTTATATCGTGCCTCATGCCTGACACCAGCCTCTAAGAGTGAGGCCGGGATTTGACCCGTGATGCTCTGCGTTATCCTGTGAACACTAAATTGGACTACTGTAATGGCTTGTTGATTGCTTTACCCAAGCACCAACTCCAACGGTTTCAGGTGACACAGAATTCCGCAGTATGTCTGATTTTCTCGTTGTCTCGTAAAGACGCAATATAAGGTTTTCGGAGAAGCCTTCATTGGCTCCCAATTCAGGAATGAGTACAGTTTGAACTGTTGTGTCTGTTTTTTAAATGTGTCCACGAGGTCGCCCCCGCTTATTTAGTGTCGAAGATCAGAAAGTATGAACCTTCTCGTTTACTGAGCGCAGTGGCCAAATGTTTGTTGTTGGTCCCTCCTTCTAGAACCACCACCTGGGGTGACCAACGGAGGTCCCAGTGCCTGGAATTCCTTGCTGATACATCTTCATCAATTAAAGTCCTTACTGGTTTTTGGCAAACACTTGAAATCCTATCTGTTTGCATCATATCTTGATTGGTTGGCTTCTAGGCTTATATTACTTTTTTAACATATGCGCCTAGATGCAGCTTGCTGCCAGGTTCCCTCGGGATATAAATGTTAACATCAAATCAAATCAAAATGAAAACAAATCTTGCTTCCAAAATAAACCCTTTGCCTCTTCCTTGCACACACATGCACCTGTTGTTTGTATCGTGATGTTGGATACTCTTGTGATTCGGGCTGTCGCGCCCAGTCCTGCGCATTGCTCGCTGAATGTGGTAAAGTGTTTCCATGGGTTTAATGGTCATGGCAGGACTCCTCTCTGGGACCACCACCCTGCCAGACATGTTACTCTTCGCTCTCCCTGGAAAGCCTTTCCTTACCATATGACTTCCCCCCCACCATGCCATTGCATAGGGTCACACAGTGATGCACAGGAATACTCTCTGTGCCATTCTGACTGCAATGGTGTGAATACTTGATATTGAATGGCAGAGGATGTGAGTGTTGTAATGCATGATGAATGAGGGTGTCCGGTCAAATGTTCGAATCAAAAGGATCGAATTACCTTTTGATCGACAGTAAAAGGACCCTAAAAAAAGGATCAAATTATTTTTTTTACATTTCTTCATTTATACATTTTTTTAGTTTAGCATGTATAAAAAACTTTTTTAGGAGATGAATCAGTCTGAGACGGCCAGACATTTGTTGACTGAATGCCACCAGATGCTAAGTACCATAAACCTTGGCTTGGGCAATTTTGTACATAATCATGGATACATCAAAGAGGAATTATTCTGGCATCATTGCATTAATTCTAACAGCCTGAGACTTCTGATGGCATTGTATAATATTTGGCTAAAGGTGGAAATAAGTCTTAATATAACCAAATAGGAGGACATAAAGATAATCTACTGAACATTTACTGTCTAAGCCTATTTGGCTCTGTCATTTATCACGGGCGTGCATCTAAGCAAAAACTATTATAATGGCAAGCCACTATTGCCATGTAAACTATATGCTGGAAGCTCGCCCTGAAGATTAGCTGCTACTATGAGGCATTGGCCCTCATTACGACCCAGGCGGTGAGTTACCTCCTGGGCCGTGACTTTACCACCATGGCGTAAACTATGTTTACGCCATGGTGGTTGGCGGACTTACCGCCCCATTCCGACCTTGACGGGGCGGTAAGTCCCCAATCCCCATTTACCCTTCCCCATTCCCATTTTTGCCCCATAGGGCATAATGGGAGTGGGGAAGGCGTTAATTACGCCACCGTAAATTACGGTGGCGTAATTAACTCCATGGTCCCTTAGCGCCATGGATTTTAACACCTGCTAAAAGCAGGTGTTAAGTCCGCCATGGCGCTAAGGGACCTCGTACTCAGGCGGTAAGGGTCGGCGCTGTTAACGCCGCCATAAAACCCTTACCGCCTGAGTAGTAATGAGGCCCATTGTATGCTTTTTTGCTTAAACTGTAACTATTGTTCTCCTAAAGCTATGAGATGAAGATATGATGGCTTGATTGTTTAGGGAATTTGATGATAAATTGGTATGTATTCCTTTTTTTTATGATAATTTTTACTCTATATATGTTCTTTTTTTCTCTTTCTATGTAAAAGTTGTATTAATGTGTAAAGTTTCAACGTAAACTATATCACAATAAAATATTATTATTATAAAAGGAAAACTGGGGGCTGGGGCGGAACCCCCCCAAAAAAAATTGATTCTTTTTTTCGGTCCTTTTACTGTCGAAAAAAAGGCATTCGAGTCTTTTGTTTTCGAACATTTGACCTATAGCCATGCATGAGCAAACAGCAGCACATTGTGTAGACACCAGGGCATAACATGGGAGTGCCTGGCAAAGGCCTGTCCAATGTCTACACAAAAAGCAAAACAGAGGCTGTTTTCGATATGGCCACTGAGAGCAGCAGCAGCAAGGCCCTGCTGTGTGCAGCCTTTTAAATCCTGAGACTGTTTCCAGGGCACTCGAATTCCCAAATCCATTCCCGTGCTCCCAGGGTGGGGGCGGAATCTGGGTTTTCATATCAGCCTGAAAGCAACATTTGGAAATGAAACTATGGTGTTGTCTTCTTAGCTCTGCAATCTCTACAAGACCGTTCCTAATTCCAAATGGGTATCGAATAAATCAATCAATTTAGAGAACTGGTTTACGCATCCACCCTACCTGAACGGACCAAATAATTTTTTTTCTCTAAAATTGCCATAGATGAAACCGCCATTAAATACGAAAAGAAGTAATCATTTTATGAATCATCACATTGAAGTATTAGGCTTTAATCAGCTGGGAGAAAACAAAACAAAGTTTTAATGTATCTTGTGTCACAGAAGAGTGTACAGCACGCAGAAAGAAATGCGGGTGGGGCGGAAGGGGGTTGCATGAAACCTATGTAGAATTAATAAAAGGTACGCGCCTTTAAATCCAATAAATTAAATTGTGAAGTCAGGAAATACATTTTCTGACATCAATGAACGGGGAATACGGGCCGGCCATAGATGAGCAAGGAATAAAGCAGCCCGAGTAATCCTCGGATGCAGCCCTGCTGTGAGCTGAAGAGCTACGAAAGATGGGCGTCTTCGGAAAAGGTTTACTACTCAATCTCAGCAAAATAAATACATCCCGAGGATGTTCCAGAACTGGCACACTACTAAAGATACCTGATTTTGGCACAGGCCTGAACGGATCTGCAAATAATAGGCATATTTACCGCCAACATTCAAATCTCTCTTCTGTGGAATTCCTGCCAGCTGCACGAAGCGCCAAGGGGTATGGCGACGGTGTGCGGCGTCAGGGATTTGGCTCTGTTTATCTGATGACAGGCTGCCTAATCCCGCTAATGGAACATTCGGGGATTAGGCGACAGGATTACTCGGAAGGGTTCTCTTGGCGGGTTTATGCTGCAATCGAAGAACCTAACACCAGAGGGAGCCCTTTTCCCGCTTAATTGTGAAACGCCGGTGTTATTGCAGATCCAACTTTATTTTACTAGTATTACTGCATTATTGACCCAACGTGGTTCGATCATGACGTTGTAATAACGTTTGCATGAAATGCTTTTTGTTGCCAAGTAAAATCAGATCGTTTAGAAACGGCCAGAACATAAATAAGATGCAATTCTCAATAAAGAAAATGTTGCAGATAAAATGCTAGCGCACTGCTTCATCCAAATAGAGCGAAGGGGCAGCAAAAATAGCAGAAGTTGGGCTATAGACGAAGGCTTTACATTACAAATACACGCCACACAAGGGGAGCCGATTTATGAATTTCCTGGGAGGGGCCCAAATACAGGAAGTGACATCACTGGCAGTTATATGACCGCAAATTTGCATGTAGTCGCCAACTTGGTGCAACGGCGCGCGGACGTGGGGGCGCACGCAGCACAGAACGGTGGAAACATTGGCTAGCATGTACTGCATATACTAAAGTCAAGTAAGAAGGAGATTTAAGCCTTCGAGTTGCATTCCGGTAAGCCATCACTGCCCATACTCCACCCCGGGCTTGCACCCATGCTATCAGAAAACATCCCTGCCCACCCCCTAATCATGGCCCACCTCACAGGACTGGCATGCACCCCGGGCTTGCACCCTTGCCATCAGAAAACATTCCCGCCCACCCCCTAACCATGGGCCACCTAACAGGACTGACATGTACCCCGGGCTTGCACCCATGCAATCAGAAAACATTCCTGCCCACCCCTAATCATGGCCCACCTCACAGGACTGACATGCACCCTTGCTATCAGAAAACATTCCTGCCCACCCCCTAACCATGGCCCACCTAACAGGACTGACATGCACCCCCGGCTTGCACCCATGCTATCATAAAACATTCCCGCCCACCCCCTAACCATGGCCCACCTAACAGGACTGACATGCACCCCGGGCTTGCACCCATGCTATCAGAAAACATTCCCGCCCACCCCCTAACCATGGGCCACCTAACAGGACTGACATGCACCCCGGGCTTGCACCCATGCTATCAGAAAACATTCCCGCCCACCCCCTACCCATGGCCCACCTAACATGACTGACATGCACCCCGGACTTGCACCCATGCTATCAGAAAACATTCCCGCCCACCCCCTAACCATGGCCCACCTAACAGGACTGACATGCACCCCGGACTTGCACCCATGCTATCAGAAAACATTCCCGCCCACCCCCTAACCATGGCCCACCTAACAGGACTGGCATGCACCCCGGGCTTGCACCCATGCTATCAGAAAACATTCCCGCCCACCCCCTAACCATGGCCCACCTAACAGGACTGGCATGCACCCCGGACTTGCACACATGCTATCATAAAACATTCCCGCCCACCCCCTAACCATGGCCCACCTAACAGGACTGACATGCACCCCGGGCTTGCACCCATGCTATCAGAGAACATTCCCGCCCACCCCCTAACCATGGCCCACCTAACAGGACTGACATGCACCCCGGACTTGCACCCATGCTATCAGAAAACATTCCCGCCCACCCCCTAACCATGACCCACCTAACAGGACTGGCATGCACCCCGGGCTTGCACCCATGCTATCAGAAAACATTCCCACCCACCCCCTAACCATGGCCCACCTAACAGGACTGGCATGCACCCCGGACTTGCACACATGCTATCAGAAAACATTCCCGCCCACCCCCTAACCATGGCCCACCTAACAGGCCTGGCATGCACCCCGGGCTTGCACCCATGCTATCAGAAAACATTCCCGCCCACCCCCTAACCATGGGCCACCTAACAGGACTGACATGCACCCCGGGCTTGCACCCATGCTATCAGAAAACATTCCCTCCCACCCCCTAACCATGGCCCACCTAACAGGACTGACATGCACCCCGGACTTGCACCCATGCTATCAGAAAACATTCTCGCTCACCCCCTAACCATGGCCCACCTAACAGGACTGGCATGCACCCCGGGCTTGCACCCATGCTATCAGAAAACATTCCCGCCCACCCCCTTAACCATGGCCCACCTAACAGGACTGGCATGCACCCCGGGCTTGCACCCATTTGAAAAATAAATTAAAAGAACACATTACATTTAAATACATATCATACATATAAGATAATACAAACACAAATACATTTAATTTCATAGGACTCATTTAATATCTTAAACAGACTCTATGCATAGGTGCTTTAAAGTTTCAAAGGATTTACTTCACAGACCTGATCTACATATTCTTTTCATCTTAATCATACCCTGCCTGGCCCCCACCACTTCCCGGGTGTGCAAAAGATTGCAATGAACTCGTATGAAGACGCTACATAGAGAGGCAGCTGGCCAGCAGCAGGCAAGACTTTCCAGCACTCCACAAGCGAGGGACATTTTATTAAAGTGACATAACAACATAACAACAGGGTTACTTTCCTGTGCTGGAACCTATGTACTCCGAGAAAGCGTTAAAGTCATGGCTCGTGAATGATGGCCCATTTTCTGATTTCACCTGCTTGGGAATGCCATATGGCATAAAGATTGTGACCAGCATGGGGATGACATGGTGAGCTGCCGTGTAGGAGATCAATTGTGCTTCAGTATAACGAGAATACTCATCCATTATGGCTAACGCATATTTTCCCCCTTCCATCGTGCCAAAAAAGTCCACGGATACTTCTTCCCATACTCCACCACGTAGTGGTGACCTATTTAGTTCTGTGCGCTTTATAAATGCAAATAAATAAATAAAATTAGTGGCTCAGGATGTCGGCTGGGTGTGATTAGGCAGCATGTGGGACATTTCCAAAGTAGGTCTTGCACCATCGAGTCGAGGTTTGGCAACCACACCTTTTGTCTCAGCATTCTCTTTGTCGAGACTATTCCCCTGTGCCCCTTATGTGCTAAGTCAAACACCTGATGTCTCCGTCGATTTGGTATCACAATCTTGTTTCCTTTTAGCAATCCGTTGTCATCCGACATGGCTAACTCATTCTCAACCATCAGTAGGCTGTCCACGTCTTTCCTTCCTTCCTCTGATTCACCCCAGCCTCTCTCCTTTGCTCACTGCCATCTCCTCAACCGCATGCCTTCCATGATGATCTGAAATGCGATGTCTCCATCTGCTCCTTGGCCAGCTCCAGGGGATCTATCCCTTTGCGGGACGGTGTGTTGGATTAGGAATCTAATGTACCGATCCGCCACTAATGGCTCTGAGACACTTCCTAGTCTGAGGTGGCGTGACAGGAAGTAAGCCGGGGTATCCTCCTTCCCCAGCCTATGAATGATGCGAAGTGCATAGTCTTGCAACCGCACACCCCATTTTACGATGCAAGGTGGCATCTTCGCTTGCGGGCTACCATATAAGAAGAGTAAGGCCTGATGGTCTGTTACAATTGTGAAAGGCTTGCCATACAGGAATAGATAAAAATGTTTGCAGGCCCACACGACCGCCAGGCTTTCCTTCTCTGCTCTGTCTTCGATAGGCTTCTGCTCACATATGAGAGAATGTGCCGCTGACCTGAGCTATCTGGACCTTTCTGGGCCAGGATGGCCACCAGGCGCACAGGGCTGGCCTCCACTGTTAATCCCGTCTCCCTGTCCGCATGGAAATGGGCCATGTTCTCAGCCTTCGCTATCCCGTCACGGATGGACCTGAACGCTGCCTGGCACTCCGACAACCACTGGAAGGGCATGTGTTGTTTGGTCAAAGCCCTCAGTGGTTCACTGAGCGTGGCAAAATCCTTGATGTATCAGCCGCAAGAACTGGCCAGGCCCAGGAATGACCAGAGCTCCAAGACGTTGGTTGGGGGTAAAGTCTCATTCAACGCGTGAACTTTTTCTGGGGCCGGTGTGCCTTTCCTGAATTTGCACTTGTCACGGTTCAATGTGAGGTTTGCCGCTTGTAACACAATGCATACTCGGACCAAAGTAGCATTGTGTTTCTCAGTCGTCGTGCCAAATACTAGAATATCGTTGCTGTAGTGCATACAGTTCGGAATATGTTTTATGACATTGTGTATTTCTGCCTGAAATATCTCTGCTGTAGAAGATACACCAAACCTCAACCTCTTATACCTATATAAACCCAGATAGGTTACAAATGTGGTAATGTACCTGCTTTCTGGACTCAGAACCAGCTGATGATACCCTTTATTTAGGTCCAACTTCGAAAACACTTTGGCCTCAGTGAGCAGATGAGCCATGTCTGTGATGTGAGGAGCCAAATGTCCTGATTCGGTCTCCTCATGTCCACACATAGCCGAATGGCATCAGACCATTTCTTAGGGACGGGTAAAATGGGAGACACCCAAGGAGTGGGCCCCGTTGCTGGCTCGCTGATGCCCTGATTTAGCAGCCTATGCAGTTCCTCCTCCACCTGCCATTGGATATTCACCAGGATTCCTCGATAGTGCTGGGCTACAAGTGGGACATCTTGGTCGATGTGGAGCTTGATTTGTCGATTCTGGAGTTTTCCAATGCCTTTCAATAGGGATGGGTTTATCTTCTTGAAACTCATGATGCACCCACATTCGGTGAGAGTGGAGATTACATGTATCGGGATGTTCTTTGTCTCTTATAGCAGCACAATGCTTCAAATTGTCTCAGACATTTTAGCTGTGTTTTTGAGCCATACGGGTAAATGTCGACCTCTGCTGGGCGAAGTCTGGGTGCCTGCTGTAAGGCCTGGTATACCTGTTCACTGATCACATTTACGGTGGTGCCTGTGTCAATAAGAAATTCAGTTTGCGTTTCATTTAAGTGCATGAGAAGGGTTGGGCTATGTTTGGTCGCTTGCTGGTTTTCCAATGCATATAGATAGCCCTTCCGTCTTTGTTCCGTCTTTGTTCCCCTTCCAAGGAACTCAGTTGCATATCTGTCAGGGACTGTTCAACTAAGTATTGTACGTGTCGCCTGGATCGACGTTCTGGTGGCATCGTTGATGTGCGGTATCATCTTCCATCCCTCCCCGACCTTTCCTCCTTCTGTTCTCTTTGTTTTCTCTCATCAACTGAGCCGCCATCTCGTCTCTCCCCTTCCTTTCCTCTGCTGTGGACTTGCGCTGCCATGTGGGAGGTTTCTGTTGCCGTGGTGACGGTGCGCCTTTGTGGCCTATTAGTCATGCCACTTTCCTTGTCTTGGCCTAACCCTCTGGCCAGATGACATACCAACTTAAAATGGTTTTCTTTACAACATTCTGAGCATCTCTGTCAAGCACTGGGCATGTGCCCTTGTGTGGAAATTCGTAGCCACACCGATAGCAGAAAGTTTCACCCTGTGATCTGACGCTGCTAGTAACTTGTGTATGGCCTCCGGGTGTGTCTAGTGTCCTTTCGGGCTGTCGAAAGACTCTACTTGAGAATCTACCACCAATTTCTACCCTTGCCAGCCTGAGTATCTCTTCTAGCGATATTGCCTTTTGTAGTATTTTCCTCCTGAAATTGTGGGATTCGCAAACTGGAATCATCTGGGATCTTAACATCTCTGTGTTAGAATAGTTGTTAAAATCACAGTGCTTCATTTTAATGTGTAGTCTCATCACAAAGGCATCCATGGTTTCTCCATTTGCTGCTTTCGTGGTGCGAAATAAATGTCTTTCTTAATCCACGTTGGTGCGTGGTGTAAAGTAGGTGGCTAGAGCTGTCTTTAGTCTTTGAATCATGTTGATGGAGTCAGCGGGGAACTCATCTATTATGTCCCTTGTGGTGGGACCTACTCCGAGCTTAAGTAGGCATTGCTGCGAGGCGTCTTCTACTGGGCCGATCACCCCCACAGATAGGTAAAAGTCCCAGACTCACCTGACCTATCTCGGTCCCCTGAAGCTGGTATCCGCCACATCAAACATTCCTGGTAGTTTCACTGCTAGGGATTCTGACACCCTATGCTGGTCTTGCGGCTGTGGTGTCACTGGCATGTTGTGTGGTATGTCCTGGTCTGACATTCTGTGTTCTGTGTTCTGTGATGTGTTTTGTGACTTATCTTAGTTTTCCTGGTCTTCCTCCCTCTGTGGCTTATTTTCAAAATGTAGACAGTGGCAGAGAACCCCAGGGCCATGGTTCTCCTGGTGACTGGTGTGAACTGGATGAATCTGTGATGATTGTGCGTGTGTTTCGGCCGCCTTAGTCAGGCACGAGCACCGCTCCTGTGCACGTTCCCCCGGCCTCCTTCCCTCAGTCACACTTCACTGATGCGACCTCTGGACTTTTTTTTCTCCTCCCTCTCACAGCGACACGCTGTATAGCAGCCGCCGGTCAAGGCACGAGCACTGCTGTGTGATAAGCCCCTCCCTTGGGTGCCTGATGATAGGCCAGCATTTACCGTGGCAGACTCTGGGTTCCAAATGCTTCCCGGGCCATGTGCTGCCGTCAGAGTGCTCCTCTCCATGGAGCGACGTCGGCTCTGAACTGCTGACTGCTGTGCGGGTCTTCCGCACTGCGCCTTCGACCCACACGAGGGCCGGCATCCCTCGTCGCCAATGTAGGCTCTTGCCTCACATCACTGGGACCTCCAGTGGCGGGCATCCTGAGTTCGTGCAACACTGTGCAGGAACAAATAGACAGAGACGGAGCCAGTGCTACACTTGTCTTTATTCACTGTCTCCTTACAAGGTCTGCCCCCTTCCCATGTCACTTCCCTTCCCACTCTCTCGTCCCACCCTCTGTGGCCCCCGACTACATTTTCCGACATTATATGATGGAGGACGCCTACAAATGCTTAGACTGGGCCTTCTGCCCCAATAAATGTTTGTGGAAACTAGTGTCAAATTAGCAGAAAATGGTGCAATTTAAAGCACATTAGCCACGGATACGACCTGTAAACATGATATGATTGAAGGACAAACTGCACCTCTATTGGTACGTGCCTCTATGGTAATTCTGTTGTTGTGATGTGGTGTGTGGTTGGCTTTGCCAGCTGCTAGTTCACCGTGCATATCCAGTTGCGTTGAACCAATTTTGCCATTTCAATTGGAGTGTTGCTAAGGATGGAATGTCTTTGAGGTGTGAGAAGGGAGGCTCTGGGCAAGTAACTACAAAGAGTAGGTCCTTAAGTTGTGCCATGGCATAGCATAATGTGACATAGCATGACTGAACCTAACATCACAAAAGGTAGCATGACAACACATGACTGCTGGTGACAGAATTTTTTGCATGGATATGAACAAACACATGTGATCAACTTTGATATTCCTAACACGGAAAAAGGTTGTCACCAGTTTTTAGACATCTGCCCAGAAAGGTAAGTAACAAAAACATAAAAATAATTCCCACCCTGATAACTCATCTCAACACATAACTCCAGCACTGAAACAGTACCATATCATGTACACCACCCGAAGAATAGGGTATCTACACAAAATTTCCCAAAACATCACATCAACCCACAACATATATCTCGTTAAAATTTTATTTGGACGAAAGTCATAAAAGCCATGCAATTTCATACAAAACTCCAGAATATAATCAATTAATATTCACTACAATTAGATAAAACAACCTAAAAGAAGAATAAAAATTGCAGCAATAAAGAGGTTATGTGAAGTAATGCTGGGGGTTCATACATCAAATAGGAGAAGAGCAGGCTCGCAGCCTCCCTTATTTTATACACTAGTCATCCACCCATGAGATTTTCAGGCCCCATTGCTTCCCTGCACCTATTACGGAACATGTTCGGTCCTGGAAGCAACTAGGGTCCCATACCAGCCAAATTCCCTGGAATTTATAATGGTGGCCAGCAATTGCAGAAACTCAGAAACTCCCAAGACGTCCCTAGATACATTAATTCAGGGTTCACGCTAAGATTTTTAGTTCTTACACTCCAAGCTCATCATAAATACCTGCACGTTACAAAAACTGCCGGAACATCAGCAGAATGTAAGCAAATTACCATGGCACCTGCAATAGATCTGCAGCCGCGTAGGCGCCAAAGTGGCCTTAAGTGGCTTTTTCTCAGAGATAGTGTGGCCAGACACAGCGTAAGGAAGTGTTCTAGATCCTCTACAGCACATTTATGTAGGGGCCACAAATGAGAACCCTTTTTGCGCAACTTCCACGATACAGAAACTATCAGCAACATGCCAAATCGAAACTTTAGAATGATCTTTCGCACTTTGGATTAATATAATCAAGGTAATCCTTGAGTCCTGCCTGTGATTTAATGATTAAGTAACGTGCCAAAAGCAGGGAACCAAGAGCCTTTGTGGCTACATCATGCTTCAATTTTTCAAAAGCAGCGCTTATTACCACATCTTTTTATTTTTTGGTAATTAAGCTAGGGTAACTCCAATAGGCCCCAAGACCATGGGCTTCAAGAGACACTTCAACATTTGACACCCATTTCAGGGACGACACCCCCTGCTGTGAAAGAACTTCTATCATGTCATCCCTGTATTGAACCAGGTTCACAGTGGACCATAGGCGCACCCAGAACAGTACTGGGCGAAGCCAACAGACAGACTTGATCCCCTGCATGCCTGTTTCTAAGAGTACTAACAAATTGGCTGTACTCAAAGGTAGGCCCATTATGTTCTTCAAGTACCTGCCTTTCACAACAGCCAGTGAATGAGTATTGAGTTGCCCCCACAATTCACCCCCATAAATTGCGGCCTGTCTAGCTTGGGCCTTGTAGACTTCCAGGGGGATGCACACCTCCCCATTTCCATGTTCAGCTGTGAACCTGGCCAAGGCACCGCCATATCTACCCAGGGATGCCCTAGCCTTCTCAAGCTGCATGGACCAACTGCGAGAGGCCATCACCCTGACCCCCAGATAGTCATGGAAGGCCACTAGCTCAATGACACACTCTTCGAGAGACAGCTTGAGGCCCTTGTGTTTCCCCTTAGCATTAGTTTTAAAAACCATCATTATCGTTTTGGATATGTTTAATGCCAAGCCATTATTCCTACAAAAAGTAACAAATATGCCCAGTTGCCTGCGAACGCCAGCAAGTGTTAATGAAAGCAAAACTGCATCGTCTGCAAACATCAAGACTGGTATCTTGTCTCCCGCTACAACCGGAGCATCGGTCTGGGAGGCCAGCAATTCCTTGATGAAAACCTTTATCCAGCTTGAGGTCCTACCATCAATTCCCCAATACACTATCTGCCATGTTACCTGTGCAGAAGGGCCCCCTAAGCACCTCCCAGAGACGTTGCCTAGGTACCGTGTCAAACGCAGTTCTCAAATTGACGAAGACTGCGTAGACACTGATCTTCCTGAGGACTGCGTATTTGTCTATAATTAAACACAGCCTCATGCTCTGGTCCACGGTGCTCAATCCTTCACAGCACCCAGCTTGCCTATTGTCAATTATTTGATTGTTGCTTACACATGTCTCCAACTGGAACAGTAAGGCCCTGGCAAATGTTTTACCTCCTGAGTCCAGCAAAGAAATGGGCCTATTGTTGCATGGTTGGTCTCTGCAGCCTTTCTTATAAATAGAGACCAGCTATGCTTTTGTCCATGAATCCAGGACCTAATTCCGGTTCAGGGCAGCAGTAAATAGTTTTGTCCAATATGGCACCCAAATATCGGATTTGCTTGCATAAAAATGGATTGGGACCCTGTCTGGGCCCCGACACCTTACCCAATTTTTGACATCTCAATGCTCCGCCCATCTCCTCATGAGTTAACATCAGAGGTGGCGTATTTGAGCCGACCCCCTGACTACATCCAGTTCTACTCAGGGTTGGTGTCTCACTGTCCTGCACTCCTCCATCACCATAAAGGCTACCATAATAGTCCACCTATACTTGCTCAGGGATGCTACACTGCAAAGAGTTTCTGCCTGTCTTTAGCCCTGTCCCGATCAGCCCCTTTACAATAGCGCTAAGCAATGTACCCCAGGTGTCCTCCTGCCATGCCCTCTTTTTCTCCCTCAGTAGCTTGCGATAAGTAAGCCTTACTGACATCAGCTCCTATCCTTTACCCCCTTTCTTATGTCATGCAGCAACAATAAAACGTCCCTTAGCCAGTCTACACTCTTTGTCATACCAGGGGGCGGTGGACTCGGATTGCTTGCGGATAGCTCTGTGCGGCTTCGAAAGCCTGAATCCAACGAGAGCCACCATGTTGTCGTGAGAATATATTAGTAAACTGACATCCGTAGGATCCAGCATTGCCACCTTCTCCAAGAGGGAAACAATATCACCATAGAGCTGAGGTAGAAGCTGCTGCAAGCTCAGCTTCCCCCAGCTTAAATTACATCTTGCATGACCATGTACTTCCAGAGGGACTGCTCCCGACTCAGGGTTACCCAACCCCCTACACTGGAGCCCCCATAGGTCTTCACTGGACACCATAGCCAGGGGGTGGTGATCACGCTCACTACTATTAATTCCTTGGAAAGCTTTAACGCTATCCCAGACCTCAGGATTCACAAGAATGTAAGCAATCAGCAAGTTAAAGTTACAAAAACACCTCAAAATCATTCCCACCCTGACAGCTCATCTCAACACATAATTCCAGCACCGAAACAGTACCATATAATGTACACTACCCGAACAACAAGTTGTCCATATTAAATTTCCCAAAACATCACACCAACCCACAACATATATGTCAACACAACTCTCCTTAACCACTACTCTGTCAGACACAACAGACAATGACACAATTTGCATTATCAACATGGAGCGCACAATAACTGTTGCTCCAGACAACTCACAAAATATCTAAAATGAACACACCACAGAGAGCCCTGTCTATTCACATCTGCACACAACACTTCTCTAACTCTCCATTGGAAGATCCTGAAGTGTCAAGAAACCATGGAAACTGCAGAGATGGTGCTGTACAAGACTCATTAACATAGTGTAACGGCATGGCAAAGTCCTTTGCTCATTCTCCTAAGAGGTAGGGCTTTGAACTGCCGAGAAAATGGGGAGGGCATTAATATCCATCTACGCAACTAATGTTGAATGGCTACACCTCAGAAAGAATCAATATCCAGGGGTGCCCTCTATCCCCGCTCATATTTGCCATGGCAATGGAACCATTTGCCTGCAGAATAAGGGAAGACCCGGGAATTAGAGGGGTGCGCACCGGGGAGATTCAAAACAAGATAGCCCTCTACGCAGATGATATCATGCTTTATATGGCAGACTCAAGACACACATTACCCAGAATAATCAGAGAACTGCAGAAGTTCGAAAAGACATCAGGGTTCACAATAAACTATTCAAAATCCAAAGCGTTGAATATAACCGAAGGTAGTGGGGACATAGCTTTCCTGAAGGAACATTATCCCCTGAAATGGGAAAAACAGTCCCTCGAATACCTAGGAATCCACATCACTAGAACCGTCAAGAATCTACTCAAGGCAAACATTACACCTCTATGGAAGCGCCTGCAGGAAGACCTGCAGAGATGGGATGCCCAAGAATTGTCCTGGTTTGCTAGAATAGCGGCGATAAAGATGACCTTGCTACCGAAAGTACTGTATGTAGTAAGCTCAACCCCAGTGGACATCCCCCCAAAACAGATCCTAGAACTCCAAAAGACGGTGTTTAAATTCATCTGGGGAAATAAGAAGCAGAGGATCCAAAAAAGGATCCTAATGCGGCCCACACTACTTGGGGGCTGGGGGTCCCGGATATGGGGATATACGTGTTAGCAGCTCAATTAGCACCAGCATTGAAATGGGCGGGTAAAGACCCTCTTCCAGGTTGGGGGAAAATAGAACAGACTGCGACAGATATCCCTTTCAGTAAGCTACCATTCCTAAAAACAAAAGCAAGAGATACGGTAGGTATCCTATTAGCAGCCACTAAAACAACCCTACACAGCTGGGATAAGGCTATCCGTAGCAGGTGGGTTAAACTAGGTCTGGGCCCACTATCCCCTATCACGCATAATCCAGATTTCTCACCTGGCCTTCACAAAAGATTCTGGGAAGGCTGGAACGAAGCAGACACATTGTCCCTACAAGATATGTATCAGGACGACGCCCCACTCACCTTCGAAGGATGTAAACATAGATTCGGCCTCGTCGAAAACCACAGATTCAAATATATTCAATTGCGTCACTGGATCTCACACCCAGAGGTTAAAAGAGCAGGGTTACGACCCCCGGTAGGCCTAGAACTAACAATACAGGAGGGGACACATGAAAAAGGGATAAACTAGACTATACAAGCTACTGGATAAGGCGCAAACAGACGACTCCCTCCAGTACATGAAAGATTGGGAGCGGGACATAGGAGAAGAGATTACGCAGGAAGAATGGAGTCAAATCTGGAGGAGGGCGCACAAATTATCCAAATCCACGGCAATTAAAGAATCGGCATACAAACTATGTTACCGCTGGTATTTACCCACAAGTAGAATACACAGAATGACCCCCACGTACACCCCAGAATGCTGGCGTCAGTGTGGAGATAGAGGAGACATGTTCCATATGTGGTATATGTGGTATATTCTGGAAAGAAATACTGAGCCTGATCAGGGACATAACGGGCACAGACCTACCATGGTCCCCGAAAGTCATTCTGCTGGGGCAGTGGCAGAAGGGAACTATGCAGCCTCAGGAAACAGAGCGGCCCTCATAACCCACCTTCTGGCTGCAGCAAGGATGACAGTGGCCCAACGATGGAAGACAGTGGAGGGCCCTACAACTCCATGGTGGTGGGTGAAAGTGTGGGGAGTTATGGCAATGGAAAACATCTGCGCCACAAAATCAGGGTCATATCTGAAATTCTTGGCCGTATGGGACCCCCTTCAGGACTATGTGGGGGAGCGGGAGAATCAATACTTTAAACCCCAGGCTCTTAGAAAAATCCATATCAGATAAAGGCAGCAGAAGATATCGCGAGGGGTTGCCTCTTGGAATTGTAATTGGAAGGGGGGGCGGTTGGGGGAAAGAGGGGGGAGGGGTGGGGAAAAGTATGAAGACAATACTAGACTCTACCAGAAAGTTCAAGGGTGTTGAATAAAAGGTTCATGTTGATAACAATGTTCTTAACACATGTTGTGACGAAAGCCCAACCATTGTCTTAAGTTAAAAATGAAAATAAAGTTGGTTAAAAAAAAATATTGGGTCTGCGGCAGTCAGTCCACTAGACTCGAATCACTCGGTGAGAATATATATCTGCCTGATAAATCAAGCAATGTGGAACTGATGGAAGGCTAGTGCGTTAATAACTCAATTCTAGGTGACAGGTTTGGGGGCTACCAATGAGGAGCATGAGGGGACAGCACTTTGTCCATAAAATCATTAAATTTGCTAGTCTCCCCCACCTCCGGATAGCGTGAATCAATACTAAGGCCTCCAATTTTTGCAGCTAAGGCACAGTGGGCCTCATTATGAGTTTGTAGGTAGCCATGCCCTTTATAAGGGCATGGCTACCGCCAAATCCGGGTCCAGGTTCGGGTCCCGCAAAAGGGGATTTACCGGGCCATTCCGACCTTGGAGGGCCCGGTAATTCCCTTTCGCGGGACCCGGACCCGGTACGTCCCCATTCCCATTTGAGCCCCCATAGAACTCAATGGGAATGGGGAGGATGCTAACAATGGGCCCGTTGTTAGCATCCTGTTCTGCTAGCGGGTCCCACACTGCACACCTGGTCTGACCAGGAGTCCAGAGTGGCACCTGCAAGCATACTCGGAATGTTGCGGTGAGGTAACAATGGCGCCGGTAGCACTACCTAATCCTTTGATCATTTTACCTTTATTTTCCATACCCTTAATGGAGGATTACAAGCCTCAGAATGCAAAATCAGTTTTCATTGCATGTCAAACAAATAAACCCAATGGATATAAACTCATTTTGGGGCTCTCTTTGTTTCTGTGGCTATTCTTCAACTGAACCTTTACTGTTAAAAGCTGCAATAACTCTGTCCGTCTGCTCTGAAACCAGCCACTTGAGGACTGCTGTGAAGACGAGAGCTGTCTCCTGTCCCCTCTTATCCTCACAGTCTCTCCTGCCATGCAAGTGCTGACATTCTGATTACTTAGCTAGCACCTGACTTCTTGCCATCAATCATTTATCATAGAGCTTTCCTGTTTCACTTCTGAAGTTTGTGCCCTATGTTTACAAATAAACTACCTGTGATACACTTGGACTGTCTTGCAGGCAGGCACACATTCTGCAGGCACACATTCTGCAGGCAATTGCAGCTGTGTAGGGGCTTTCCATTGGGAACGCCTACCACGGTTTTAATTGCCTAAAAATCTATGTATAAGAAAAGCACAGCTGCTAACATTGAAATGTGTTACCAAAGTAATTGCCAGTGCTTTGTTAACAGTAAAGCCACAGACACTGGTTATCATCTGCGTCCTGTCCTGCTCTGGACAGATCTGTAGGTGAGCGTGGTCCATCAGCACAACCCAGAAAATTGGGGGCGAGGGGGATATGCCCCATTCACCCAATGGCCGTTTCATGCCGATGTTCCTCCATTTTAATGGATTTTACATTCATGGACTGTATGTATTCAAGTTTGTCAATAGCCCTGATCCCATACACTAGCCCTGATCCCATACACTAGCCCTGATCCCATACGCTAGCCCTGATATTGTTTGTAAACTGTCAGCGTTTTTGCAAGACTGAAACGGCCTTGTCCTTCATTATGAGTCTAGCAGAAATGCACACCTGTTATGAGTAAACACGACAAGCTGTAAACGACATGCACCAAATACAGCATGCAGACAATAATGGATGCAGTAAATTCTGCGAGAGGACAATACTTTATATTTTAAATGCTGCATGATTAATAGTTGAATAACATGTACACATCAATTGCTATAGCTTAGTATTTTTAACTCCACCTAACTGTCAAACATAAAAACAGAACAAATATATTTGAATAAAAAATTGGTTTGACAGTAAACATGAAATAAACACACAACATCGATCATTTGTCCCCAGACATCTCATAGTGCCACTTCCCCAAAAGCCCACCTGATCTGAAAACCCCCAACCCTTCTCCTCTTCACTGGTGCTAACCTAACACCCCCCAAAACACCCTAGATACCCATTGCTAATACCTCTACCCAAACTCAGTAACACCCAACCACTTCCCATATCCACCAGTTCCTTACCCACCATAAAATAACACACTCCTAACATTCCAGGTACTCAGTGCTCCGGCCCCCGCCCCAGACAATACTCACGAAAACAGCTCAAAAGTCCACCCCAACCCAACATATTACCAAAACTACTCCAGGTAACCTTCTCACCAGTACCGTTGTATCCCAATATAATCTCTGGTGGCCGTCCTATGGTTTGTGAGTTCTGTTTTCTGTGACACACATATGGCTGGGAGTGAAGTCCATCTACACTAGCTAAATGCTTCCATACCCTCGGACTGGCTAACTCAGAGGGGTACACAGGTGAGGAGGATAACCTGACTTGGTAATAAACAGTAACATTCCTGAACAAGCACAATTCCATCAGTGCAGGGATCCGTTCTTGGCACTCAAGTATGTAGGTCATCCCTGCAAAAAAATTGTCTTGTCTCCACAGCAGCCATATCCAACCGGCTCCACTGAACCCTGTTAGATGTAGCCAGGTGGTTTGGGATCTTCCACTAAGCTGGAAAATGTATTCTTGCCGGCATGTCTAGCATCCCAAAGGTGGCCGCTAGCTTATCCAGGGTGGCAAGAAATGTGTATTACCTTTACCACGAGAGTCACAGTCTGCACCTACTCCCTGGAAATGATTTCCTAGATAGACAGGTGTTCATCCTTCACCATACTCCATCACTGTGATCTGCATTGCTATACATGCAAACACATCAGCACTAATATGTATTGGAACGATTTGTTTATAGGTCCAGCTAAAGTGGAATAACTGATTTCATGCCCCCTGATATACAGTCCCACCCCACAATTCTAGGCAAGAAAACCACATTTAAACAAAGGTGGTCTCCAGCTTTACTGAGGAACTTGCTAAAATGTTATAGGCTGAAATACAATTGGTCACCTAATGCTAGGTGCATCTTGCTAGCATTAATTCACATATTTTAAAATTCTTCAAAACATTTGATTTTCTTTAGTATTAAGACCAGTACGGTATCAGAGACAAATTACTTGAACAAATAACGTTTATAGATAAACATCCATTCTAGTCAGCTCATCTGTGTAAGTGTGGGGTTGTGAATGTGTTGGCTATGTGCAGGTCATTTAAATGTAGGCAAGAACAAGTGGTATATGGCTCCTACAGGTTTGGATTAGGCAAATACTCTCATGGACTGCGATGTCTTCTCTGAACGTCAGAGATAAATATGTTTCACAATTATGTCCACATTTTTCAATTACACCCCAGGTGAATTCTAAATTGACTGAACAGCATATTTGTTATCTACAATTTTGCAACTGGTCACACTTTAATATGACCTTGCTTTCAAAAGATATGATTTTACAAATAATGAATATTTGGGTTTGAACTGCCACAAGTCCGATCTATGAAAGTATTGTCAAAACAGGTTCACCCCTGTTACTCCAGAACCATTAAGGACCACAATGACACCCTCGCCCCTCCTCCGCCTGATTTCTCCAACCACTCCTTCACCACTGGAGTCTTCCCGTCCCCCCTGAAGTACTCCCTTGTGTACCCTCTTCTTAAGAAACCCTATGCCGAACCTTCCTATCGTCCAATCTCCATCACTCCCAGGGCCGGACTTACACCAGATTGAACTCCAGGCAGGAAGCATCGTTGGCGCCCCCCCATTCATCAGAATGCGCACCTCCTCCCCCGACTGGCTCACGTCACTCCCAAACTACACCTCTGTTGTTCGTCAAAACCCCTCCTCAATATGAATAAATAATTGCTATATAAATGCAGCTGGGGTCATTACGTTGTAATTCAAGTACGTTACAGAAGAATTCTAATGTGAGAACACATCTGTTGCTGCCCAAGTAAATGATTTTTCTGTCACCTGCTCTTAGGGAAGGCCTTGCCTGAATGCAGTTTCAACAAACTGTCCGTACTGGCACACTGCGGTGTGATCAGCCTGCAGGGGTCTGAGGGCCCACTGACCACTGGCCCTGTGCTGCAGGTGTTCTGTTCTTACCACCTCATAAAAGGCAATAGTAGACTAACCATTTGAATAATTTTCTGATAGTAGGTCATCATTCCAAGATGTGACAGATGGAAATGTGAGAATGTGGTTTTACTTTGTTTCAGGTGGCGACAAGAACTGCAAGCAGCGATATCTCCCAATAGACATACTAAGCCACTGCACACATGGTGAAAATTCGAAATGGCCCAGAAAACAGAGGCACTTTGACAGCACTCAGGGTCAGCGGCGCTAGACAAACACACCAAAACAAGCCAGTTCCCAAAATCTCTTGGAGACTGGCATATTATGGCGATGAGAATAACCTGGCTGCCTGGCAGTACCTGTTGCAAACTTTAGTCTGCATGCCGTGCTAGATCTCCAGGTGCTTGGAATTCCCACCTCCCACTTGAGCTGGCATCCCTTCATCATTGTCAACAAACGCCCAATCCTTAATAAAGGTCATACATAAAGTAAGAAATAGCCATCTTAAGACAACTGAGCATGCTAGAACGAGTGCAACTAGTTTTAAAATAGATGTGATAACAGACATGGGCAACATAATGACAAACTATACAATGACACCAACCGATTTAGCCGCTCCCATCATGCCTAGTATAAAGCTTATTAAACGTAGCCCCTATACGCAAGACGATATCACCACTGCCCCTATATGCCGAGTAAACTTCATCAAAAGAATGCAAGTAAGTAGAGGTCTCACACGCATCACATTTTTATAGTTCGACAACATCTGCAGTTCAGTGACCTAGTCCACCTGGGCGCCTAAAAAGATACCGCTTTTTAATGTCACACACTTTAAGGGATTATGCATTGCCTATTCTAATTTTCGGGCGTTTTACACAAATGTGCATTCTTTTTTTGTAGCACAGGCAGCAATGAATAATGTGGAATACGCAGTTTAGCTACCTCTGGTGGGATTACTTTTCAAAAGGAGCTCTATAAGAGCAGAGGGATAATAATAATGATGACTTGGTGCCATACCTGCCTAACCTCTGGATTTTTCCCATAAACTCAGGAATTTTTAACATTTCTATGGGTCTCCGGGAAAGATCCTGGAATCTCAGGAATTGTTATGGGGGAACGCTTTCACTGATTGTTTTTTTAAATTTTGCAGGACTTCGACGCCACGGACTCCCTGCCCGAGTGTGGCTTTATCTCTGCAGCAATGACTGTAACGCTTCCAGCACATTGGCAAAAAGAATGCAGGTGAAGAAGCAAAATAACCCGCGTTTATCTTGCTTCACCTTTCATTCTTTTTTGCCGACTTTCAATGCAAACGCGCGTTTCTTTTGCTTTCTTTCTTTTTGCCCACTCAGCCCCATTGAACCACAGCCATCAGGTCTGCAGGCTGGACAACTCTCCACTGCACTACATACCTTGATGAAAAACAACTAAGGTGAAATGTCCAATGTCGGTACTGCAACATTCAGAGAAAACCTTTGTATTGGTTCTTGGAGTTTACATGTGCACATTTTAACGTGTTGATTTTATGGAAGGCGAATGCCTTTTGTCCTATGCAATTTGGATGGTTGTGAATAGGCAATTTAATGAAATATGCATATTTCAATTGGAACTGCAAATTTCTGACGTCACATCACATTACAACAGAGTTTACCTTTTTAACATGTGGGCGGAGGCATGTGAAAATGGGCAGAGTTTTGTGTGACTGTGGGCAGTGCATAAAAATCAGGAATTTTGATTTTCAAATGTAAGCAGGCATGCTTGGTGCACCGCCGTAGCGTTTCACGCTGGATTCCAACTTCCAAGCGCTGCGCTCTAATAATGGACGCAGTCTGCCTTAGGAGTGGGCAGGCGTTGGACAGGAAGCCGTGCCTTCACCATGCTACCTGCCCTGTCCCTGTTTCGGTATGGGGATACACTTAGGGGGAAACTGCCCAAGTTTGCGTACAGCTGGTAAACAGCTGTGAGGGGTCAGGCCAGCCGGCTGCACAGCAGACAACTTCCCTCAGCCTTAACTCCTGATTAACCACCCATTGGTTAATATTGTGAAATACATAGAAAAGTGCAGCCGATACATGCCACACAAGCATTGCCTGGCTAACCGAATGCCCTGCTTTTTAGTACCCCCTCTCTTTAGTTAGAATTACTTTAGTCAAACCCATGTATATACAGGCGTCTGGTTTAATGGACACCGGAACAAAGGGAGAACTGGACCCAACTATGCAGCACACGGACACACTGAGGCCTGCATGGATGAAAATACACTTGCATACGCCTTAAGCTACGTGGAGGAGTAGGCACATGTTTGGAGCAATAAACAAAATCAAATGCTGGCATACAGGTGGCAAGATTAGATACCATGCAGGTGTGGGTTGTGCAGGGAAACATATGTCTTGAAAGGCACACAAAAAGCAGCAAAGGCGCAAATGGGAATAGCCTCAAATAGCTGCAGAAGCCGAGATTAGGGACAGACCGTAACATGAAGGTGCACAGCAATAGCCCAGACGCCATAAATGAGGCCCAGAGCATTGAGCAATACACAGGGCCTACGTTTTGGGACAATTTGTGGAAAAGGCATCTTTTAACCTTTTGGGCCACTAACACTGGTCAGACCTCCTAGTTGCATCAGGTCAAACTGGCCCATATTAGCTAGCCATTATGCCTTGTCCCAAATAGCGGGTAGACACGCAAAGGAAGAAATGCCATTGCGAAGATGAGCATGGAGTAATTTATAGAGGTGGCCACCAGTAGTACAGCAGACGCTTCAGGGTTGTTGGGGCTTGGTGAGTTTATGAATGCTTATTTCCTTGATGCTGACTTGCTCTTTTCCGGCAAGCCCTGGAAACTCACTCAATAGCAGGGGAGACAAACACACATTGCAAATTCTTGTGCTGACTCAACTGGTGGAAAGCAGTTTGCGCTCCCAGGTATTTTGCCCCAGTAAAATGAAGCTCGATCACTGCCGGGTGTGTATTTAAGTTCTACACACTCGTGCTACTAGTGCACTTTGACAGAGATTATTTTCCTCCAAACTCTGTCAAAGTGCACTAGAGCACTGGGGAACACACGCAGAGTCGGCCCAAACAAACACTTACCTGATGTGCTGCTGGCTCCACCGGCTCTCGCTCCTCTTTTCCGAATGGTGGGGGCGCCAGCCAGTCCCAATCTCAATCTATCAGTGCGCGCACGGCGCGCACATACCCTGAGGGCACGCTGCACGTGCGGTGTGCCCTTGCAGCCCATGGGCCTGGCTGGCACCAGCGGGGCCCAAGGCGGGGAAGTGAAAGCAACAAAAATGTTGCTAATTTATTAGTCAATTGCTGCACGGCCTGCCCTGCCTGAGGGCAAAGGCCTGAAGCAGTAGTAATACAACACGGACGTGAGTGACGTTCGTTGTTTGTTTTTGTTTTTGTTTGTGACATGAATAATTTTTTATAATGTCATGATGCCATTATAAAAAAATATTCTGAATAGAACTGGCTGGGTGCGTGTGGCCTGGCTTGCAGCCAGAACTCAGAGCACTGCCATGCAGCGCCCCCTAGTGGCTGACAGACGTCAGGCAGACGCCTGAGCTGCCTGATGCAAAGACCGGCCCTGATCACTCCTTTCCTGGGCAAACTCCTGGAAACTCTGGCCATCTCCCAGCTTAATTTTCACAATGAATCTGTTGATTGTCTCCATGACCATCCATTAGTCTAGCTTCAGAGCTGCCAGAAGCACAGACACTGCTCTCCTGAACATCCGTGAAGACCTGCTCTCCAACCTTGATTCCAGCACCCCTTGTGTCCTCATCTTACTTGATCTCTCTTCTGCCTTTGACATGGTCAACCATGCCATCCTGCTCAACTGTCTCCGTGATAACCTCGGTATCACCGATTAGGCCCTGGCTTGGCTGACCTCCTCTCTCTCTGATCGACCCTCCCAGGTCCAACTTGGGTCCTTCCTCTCCTCTATCTCTATCTCTACCTCTACCTGTGGTTTTCCCCAGGGCTCTAACCTCTCTCCCTGGCTGTTCAACCATTACCTGGCACTTCTTGCCCACCACATTGCCGCTCTCTGCCCCAACTTTCAGTGCTATGCGGATGACACTCAACTCATTTTCAGGCTCCCTTCCGCCACCTCTTCTCCTTCTCTCATCTCTGACTGTCTGTCCACCATCCAGGAGTGGCGTGCCACCAATGGTCTCTGCCTTAATACCAGTAAGATTGAGATTCTCCTCATCGGCACACCTTCTCCCTCCTTTCCTGTCACTCTCTGGCCGGCCTCTCTTGGCCCTCTTCCTGCTCCCACCTGTGAGGCTAAAAATCTCAGGGTTATCTTTGACTCCACACTTTCCTTCTACCCTCACATCTCTGATGTCTCTAAGAAGTCACACTACCAGCTGCACTTCCTCAGAGGTATTCTTCCTTTCCTCTCCTTCCCCCAGAAGCTCACTGCCTCCAGAGCTCTGGTTCTCTTTAGGCTGGACTACTGCAACAGCCTCTTTCTAAACATGCCTGCCTCTACTCTCCGCCCTCTGCAACGCATCCAAAACAGCACTGCGAGACTTGTCCTTGGCCTCAAGCCCAGGGATCGTATCTCTCCAGGACTGAAATCTCTGCACTGGCTCCCAGTGGCGGCAAGGATTAAGTTCAAAACCCTCTGCATTGTCCACAAGGCCTTCTGGGGCCTATGAACTCAATACCTTCAACTCTCTCTTTCTAAATATCTTCCCTCTCGAGCTCTTCGCTCATCCGCCTCCAACTCCCTCAGAGTCAGTCGCTTCTCCAACCAGCGTGTTGGTGGTAGATTTCTTTCTTCTGCTGCGGCCTCCCTCTGGAACAGCCTCCCTCTGCAACAGCCTCCCTGCCTCTTTGAAACTTCAGGAGAACCATCTCTACTTCCGGAAGCACCTCAAGACCTTCCTCTTTGCCTCTGCTTTCTCTCCTCCTCTCCCATGCTAATCTCCTGGCTGAATCTGAAACTGCACTGGTTACCTGGCTACCCTCTGATCTTGGGACCAGGTCCCCTCCCCACAAGTTGCACAGCTGCACTGCCCCGTTGGCAACCCTTGCACTCGGGGACTTTTTCTCAGTGCTTTAAGTGGGGTAAGAAATTGAGGGGGGGCCCTCGTTTGGGGGCGTGGCTTTCATTGTGGGCATGGCCTAAAAGTGCACAAATCATAGTAAGGTGCGCAAACAAATATGTAAATGTATGTGAGCATTTATATGTTTGTATGCGTACTACTATGGTGTGTGTACTTTTCAAGCCATATTTTATAAACATAGCAATGTTACATATTTCTATGTTTATAAAAGGTGGTTTGAAAAGTGCACAAACCATAGTAAGTTATGCACACTTGTGTGCTTACCTTACTATGGTTTGTGTACGTTTCAAGCCACCTTTTATAAACATAGATATTCGTAACATGTTTCTATGTTTCTAAAAGATGGCTTGACACGTAAACAATTCAAGGCATGACGGACAAAACAAACCGCAAGGTGGCTTTGTCCGTCGACAAAGCTTTATAAAAGATGCCTTGAATTGTGCACGTTTCAAGCCGTCTTTTATAAACATAGAAATATTTCTACCTTTATAAAAGATGGCTTGAAACGTACACAGTTCAAGGCATCTTTTATAAAGCTTTGCCGACGGAGAAAGGCACCTCGGGCTCTGTGATCTATCTGCTATCACTGAGCCCGAGGTGTCTTTCACCCTCTGCGAACCCGCGGACTCCATGATTTAATCTGCATATTAGATCACGGAGCCCGCGGGGGTCAGTGACCTGGGGAGGGAAAACAAAGGGACAGTAACTTCCTCTGATGACCCTGATGAGGGGTCATCAGAGGGAGTTACACTAACTGACAGAAGTGCCGCCAGCCTCAGCATCGCTGTGGCTGGCTGGCACTTCTGTCAGCTTGGCCAACATAATGACGGGCGCATCTCCCGTCGCGGCTGCGGCCGGGGCGGGATAATGCATCCCGCAATGTTGTGTGGGACGGGGGGCCCCGGCTCGGCCCCGGCTCAGCCCCACTTTCTGGAGACTGCCGGGGCCTGGCCCCGGCAGGCCCCGGCCCACTTAAAGCACTGCTTTTTCTGTATCCTTACATCCCCTACTAGCGCTTGACCCCTGATGTCTGCTCTTACCCTTGCACTTGCCACCAGCTGGCGGGACTTTTATTTATTGTCTTTATTTATTTTTCTGTTATCCTATGCACTGACCCCCTCCCCTTCCCCCCGCACTTTTCCCCTTCCCCCCTCCCCTGCATTTCCACAATCTCAATGTCGCCTGGCCTAGTAGGATTGTTGTCTGTCTTCCCTCCCTTGCCTCGTCGCGCCTTGAAACACTTGTGCATAGGCGTGTTTTAAATGTCATATATCATATCATATCATGTAACGTTCCCATTCAATTGGTAAAAGGAGAAATGCTGACTTTGGCCAATAGAGGTCAATGTTCGTCTCCAGCACAAAATGCTGTATCTCGTGATGCCAGCTAATGGATTTTATGAGAGGCCTAGGGTTTGATATAAGTGACAGGTTTCTTTGAGGTTTATCTATTCAGCCAGCAATTTGGCAGTGTTTAAGAGCTGGGCTGTCAGAACCAGTTTGAACATGATACATGCCAATATTCTGTGTGGCCTCTGTCCTGTGATGTGGATGGGCTTTCTGCAGGTGGGGTACATTTTTGGTCAGCACAATTCAACAGCAAGCTATGTTCATGCATGTTTTATTTCAAATTAATTAAATCACAGATTTATTTATGGTGAAGGTGCAAGTGGATCTACGTCATATGACGTAAGCCCCACCCACATTTCAATTGCTGCTAATTTGTTGTGCCTTCTTGTTTTGCTGCCCTTTTTAAATACTTAAGCAGCCCTCCAGCCTCTTTTGCTTTGCAGTTGAACAGGTACGGTTGATCTAGTTCACGTGACCTAAGCCCCACCCACCTGTCAATCACTGATAATCTGTTGGTTCATTCTTGTTTAGCTGCCCTTTCCCCCCACTTAATCAGCAGTGGATTTAGGTCACATGACCTAATTTATTTGATTTTTATTTATATATTTATAGTGCACCAAAGCCTGCAGGCATCAAGGCACAGTGCACAAACACAAAATGACTTTGAAAAACAGGACAGGGAAATCTGAGCATGATCTAAGACCCACCCACCTTCTGAACCTTGCCTCTTTCTTCCCTTTCTTAACTCTTAGATCAAGGGTGTGTCACGTCCAGCCATACGAAGCAAAGGGCACTCTGAGAAAAGGCTATATTCTCTTTGGACCTGATTGGACCAGAAGGGGCCAGTACCAGAACCCCTGCCTCTCTAACATTAGGTAAGCTCCCTTCAATATGTGTTTCACCTCTCTCTCCCAACAGCCCATCCCTACCATCACCACTCATCGCCAACTATGCAGCTCACCAGCAGCATCATGGACACTGCATCACAGCAACCTCGCCCCACCCATGTCACTAGACACCCCAATAGCACTCCATCACCCACCACTACACAAAAACAGATGCTCGCCAATGTCTACTCAGCAATCAACCATGCAGCAGACATTGCCAACCTCATCACCACACATGACTTGGATGCCATCTTCATTAGTGACAGCAGGATGGCATCAACCTCCACCCACATCCTAGACGTATCTCATCCCTAATGGCTACAGAATTCTACAACAATACTGCCCAAACAAGACTGGTGAAGGCCTCGCCATCATTCACAAAGCATCATGGACATGCACCCAACTGGACGTCGCCACCATTGGCTCTTTTGAAAACCTATCCTGCCACTTTTCACTCTCACCAACGAATACAGTCACTTTTCACCTCATCTACAGACCACCAAAGACTAACACCGCCTTCATCAAAGACTTCACTGACTTATTCACCATCATGTCTCTCACGCATGCCAACACCATCTTCCTCTACAACTTCAACATCTCTGGCAACCCAGCAACCAAATTAATGTGGAAGACCTCCACTGCTTACTTGACACTCTGAACCTCACAAAGCACACAAACCATCCAACTCACAGGAACTGTAATATCCTCATCCTCATCATCACCACCCTGCCCAAGCTCCATCACAGCCCTGCTAGCCCGCTTAACTAGTCAGACCATCTTGCAATCCCTTTTGAGATTAGTCACACCACATCTCTCAAGCAAACCTATCGGAAACCCAGCAAACAAACCTTCAGATCATTCAAGAACTTTCTAGTATAGGCCATCATTGAAGACTGTCACAAACAACATGTGACATGGTCTGATCTACCTCTGACCAACAGAAACTTAAACTTGCTTCTCCAAGAACTCAACACCACCCTCACAAACAACATCAACATCCATGCACCAAGAGAAACAACGTAAACTCAGGCCTAAACCTTCCGCACCATGACACACTAAAGAACTGAATTTCCACAAACGAATCATCAGAAAACATGAAAAGAATTGGCAAAAATCCTGCAGTGCATCCAACCACACCCTGCTCAAAAAACTCTGTACTACGTGAAGATGACTGATCACCACTTCCAACACCACCTACTACCAAACACCATAGCCAAAGCCAACAATGAAAGCAGAGCCTTCTTAAAATCTATAAAGCACTGCATCAAACCCCTGCCTGACCCACTCGTACTGCACTCCATTGAAAAATCTGCAGCCATCAAATATTTCTCCATCAACAAGATCTGCATGATCCATATGATATGATTTAGTATTTATAATGCGCCTGTGCAGAAGTGTTTCTAGGCGTGACAAGACAAGGAAGGGGGAGTGGAAAGACAATACAAATGATCCAACTAGGCCTTGTGTCATTCGGATCGGGCAAGTGTGACAGCAAAAGTGCAAGGGGAGAGGGGAAGTGCAGTGGAGAGGGTAGGGGAAAATACAGTCAGGGCACCATGGCTCTGAGTAAGTGCAGCGAGGGCAGGGAAGCTCTCGGCAAGTGCATGGAAGGCAGGGGGCAGTAGGAGTTACAGTTACTGCCCCTAAGTGCGCGGTAGGACTGGAGGCAGCGCAGGGAGACTGGTCATGAAGGAGCCTGGAACCCTGTGAGACTCTGAGGGCACCCGGCAGCCAGCCAGGTAGCCGAGCGAAGGGTTCTAGAAGGAAGGTATTTAGGCAGAGAGAGTTAGATATAGTGTGGACCCTGGCCCCGAAAGCCCTGTGAACGATGTAAAGGGTCTTCAACTTGATCCTTGCAGCCACTGGGAGCCAGTGCAGAGATTTCAGGGCTGGAGAGATGTGGTCCCTGGGATTGAGGCCAAGGATAAGTCTTGCGGTCCTGTTCTGGATTAGTTGAAGGGGGCGAAGAGTAGAGTTATTCAGATTGAGAAAGACGCTGTTGCAGTAATCCAGTTTGGAGAGAACCAGAGCTCTGGAGACAGTGAGCTTCTGGGGGAAGGTGAGAAAAGGTAGAATACGTCTGAGGAGGTCCAGCTGGAAGTGGGCCTTCTTCACCAGGTCCGTGATGTGAGGAGAGAAGGAGAGAGTGAAGTCGAGGATGACCCCAAGGTTTTTAGCCTCTGCAGAGGGCGAGGGTAGAGGGCCCAAGGAGGGCGACCAGAGTGCAAGAAGCAAAGCGGGAGCACGGGTCCCAATGAGCAGAATCTCAGTCTTAGTGGTGTTGTGGCAGATATCATTGGAGGCGCACCATTCCTGAATTGTGGATAGACAGTCAGGAATGAGCGAGGAAGGAGTGGAGGCTAAGGGAAGCCTGCAAGAGAGCTGTGTGTCATCCGCATAACAATGTTCCCTCTAATTTGTTTGGGCTGTGTGTGCCAAAGAATAGTTGTGTGCGGGCTGTTTTTCAGTCATGTGCGCAACTGAGTGATGCGCTGCCAGACCGGTGGTGGTCAGCAGCGGCGCGGCGGCGCAGCGCCCCACCAGTGAGCGAGGCTTAGTGATCAGATTCCATAGTGTGCAAGCGAGGAATGCGAATTTGCAGCACAAAAAGCTCTACTTCAAGGGACATTTGGGTGCTCTATTCTCCTCCCAAGACTTTAGCCCATCTGAAATTGTGTCCCTTTACATCTCTAAACATTAGCAAGATCTTTCGTTTTATGATGGGTTGGTACAAGAACAGAGGGGTTCTTGTAGTGGAACACAGATTCTGCCTCCCAAATTCACTGAATGTATGGAATATAAAGAAATGCTTTCTATTGGTTTAATGAAATAAACAGTACATGAACATGATTAATGACAAAGAAGACGTAATAGAAGGGGGGGTATCAATGGACATTGGACTCTGACAGTTAAATAAAAAGCACTGAATCATGTAATCATGTAATCTCAGATGATTGTCCTGGAACTAGCTAACCCGACAGTCTCAGAGTCTTCAAATAAAAGGGTGCCTATACGACTACTAGTACAGCATCAAAGAGGACTGTCTGCAACCAAATCAGAGGTCCAGCAAGAGGCAACACTCTAACAAGGAAGGGTTTATATTAGGTTTACTATTTTATTCAACATGAACAATACATATAAAGATGAAGGAACTGGGGGATCGGATTCATGGGGGACTCCGGGACCGGTACAGTGCACTAGCAGCCAGGTAGCACATAACAAAATAAATTGTTTTACAATCAATAAAGAAAATAAATTAAACTATCATATAAATAACACAGAAAACAAATGTCATCAGAACAGGACAGAGAGCACCACCAGTTTTCCATATATTGTAAGCTGATGACATGTTAATACAAGAAAAAATACACATCTAAACATTTTCATTTAAATGAAGGGATATGGGAATGGCATACATACCAATTGCTGTTCGTTAAAGTTGGAACATTTCAACAGCATAAACAAGTTTCCATTGAAAGCTTCTTTCTAATATGCTTTGGTTTTTAAATGTCAAAGTTCTCTCTGGTGAGCAAAGCATCAATAAGCTCTAAAAGCCACAAAGTGAGAAGTCAGGCCAAACAAAGTGTCAGCATTGGCAATGGCATTGATGAGAAGTTGACGGTGTCTGTATCTACACTTCAGTGGTGCTACCACTCGCCAATGGCAGTGCACTGCCCGCCGTAGCAGCACTACTGAAACTTGAGTCTTTTGAGCTCCTGTCAGACTCCCCCTGATTCACATGCTTCTCTCGCCTGTCTTTGCCGCTCTTCCAGTGCTGACACACATCATCAAGATTTACTTCATTGTGTAATAGGTACACCTTTGTTCGCATGAGCATGTCAAGGTGACTTTCTTCCAGTCGATTCCTTGATTTGATCTTAATGCTGTTCATGAGACTGAACCCTCGCTCACACTCTGCGCTTGAGGCTTGAAATGTGGCGCAGATGTCCATGAGCTTTGCCACTACATTGTACTCCATGGCATGTTGAAGTGTGAAATTCACCATGTCTTGAAAACATTTTAAAGAACCACACTTGTTCCTCTCTGCTACCACGTACTTTAAGGCATTATACTGCATAACGATGGAATCCACCGCAAGCATGGTAGGGTCTGATTCTAAACAGTCCACCTCCTTACAATCTAAAATGTCTTTGTATTTTTCAACAAGATGCTTAACATTTTCTATTCCAAAGTCAAAGCTGCATTGTTGAGTGGCTAGTGAATCAAAATCAAAACTGGCCCAGTCCTTCAGTTCGTTTTCAGTAAACCTTTTCTCCATATGCTCACACACTAAGCCAATAAAACTCAGAATAGATACAGGACTGAAGTCCTTTTCATTGTCAGAGTATGTTGAGATCAGATCTCTAACTGTGCTGCTCCAGAACACTTCCTGACCAAGGTACTGTCCCCTGATCTGATTGATCTTGCCGCGTGCAAACTGCATGGCTTCAATTGGGGTAAGACTGCTTTTTTGGAGTAACTTGGACAAGTCCGCTAGATCGCGAAGAATATCATTTAACACTGCCAAAGAAATGTGATAAGTGGGGTCAGACAGTTTCTTGAAACAGTATTTCGCTATAGGATCATTTTCCTCCTTCATTTCCTGACCAAAGTATTTTAGCAACACCTCATAATTGCGCATTAATGAATTCACTGCAAAATGCCTTGATAACCACCTCACTTCATTGAGGGGTCGAAATGACAAAGCATCACATTCAATGACGGATGCCATTTCTTCAAATTTAGATTTTCTCAATGGAGATCTGCAAAACACAGAATACACAGTCCTTAGCAAGGTTTCTACTTCCCTAATCATTGGCACCTTCTTCCAAGCATCCCCGATGCCTAATTCTTCACGGTGAGCTACACAGTGTTGCTCAATTAAATGTGGAACAGATTGTTTAAGCCTTCTAGTAACACCGTTGTTTTTGCCAAGCATAACGGATGCACCATCTGATGTGAACATCACCATGTTCTGCAGACTCAGACCATTGGCAGAGTAAAATTCAGTAATTGCTGTAGTGACAGCTTCTGCATTGCAAGATGTTAACTTGACAATCCCACCGAACACAGTTTTGTACATTGAATGTGGTGTTGTTGGTGCAAGAGATCTGATTCTAAAGTAAATAACTAGCATTTTGCTGACTGAAATGTCAGTGCTTTCATCAACAATCAAAGTGTGAAATGGAGCATTGCAAACGTCTGCCAAGATTTCTGATTTTATTACGCTGCTGATGGACTCCAGGAATTCAAACGCATAATTTTTACTTCTCCAGCTATCTGGTATTTTGGTGTACTGCGCTATGTGATTGTGGATTTCTTGCACAGATAGCATGGAAGTGTTTCATTTTACAGCTAGCAAAACATTGTGCAGTAGAACTTTCACCTCTTCAGGCTTGGACCGTTGTCGCTCAACCATGGCCAATCTATTACCTCTCTCAGTTGACGTTTGTGCCAGCATACTACGCAATCCAAACCCCAGTTTCTCTGCTGAATTCTTGCGCCTGAGAGCCTGTACAACAGAGCCATGAACTTTTCCAACTAAATGGCGTTTCATGTAGTCCAATTTCCAACCATCGGCCCATTTCTTTCCTGTAGAAAATTCTCCAGTAACTTTAGCTTCCGCACATACTATGCAAATCAGGCCCACATCAGCATTGTACTGAAAAATCTCTCCAATTCGCACATGTACCTTATCTTGTGATTTCTGGGACTCTGTTTCGACTATTTCCTTTAACCAATCTTCTTTGAAAGCAGCGCAACTTTTCTTCTTAGGTGGTGCTGGTGCAGCAGTTGCTGCAGCGCTACCTTCCCCTTCCTTTGATGAAGAAGACTTGGATCTTCTGAAGTTGAAGAGTTTATCCATTATCTGGTTAAAAAAGAAATAGCATTTATTTGCACTGAAACAAAGTACTGTGCTTCTGCTTTCTATGTGCAAGTGGAGAACTTGTATTCATCACACCCCAGGCCAAGGGCAGATGCTTTTATGCCTGGCTATTCGCTTGCATCTTGAATTGTTTACCCACAGGCAGCCACAAAAGTACAAGTAGCAAAATGCTTATCTAATATGAGCTACAGAACACTTGATGACTAAATGAGCATCTTACACCTCTCAGTTGGACTTGACTGACTGCCCATAACAAGCTGGTCTAGGGAAGCACTGTGGACAAGGCTGGCTAGAACTGTAGTACCACTGCCTGTTGCGCTTGAAAATGTCTAATGTTGGTTTTCTTCCCAGACCACCATCAGTCCACCACCACACCCATGTCAAGTGGCCAGGTTGAGATTCAGCCCTCCCCCTCCCTCATCCCCTGAAATGTTGGGTTATGGTGAGTCAGAGTCTGTTGACATTACCTATCTGACGTACACTACAGATCCTTTGGCAGGCAGGGCACAGACGAAAAACCGTGCTCCCCGCAGCTGCACAGTTAACAAAGGCTCTGCAATTACTAATGTAAAGGGTTTCATTGTTAGCAACCCCATTCATATGCATGCGTTTTTAGGCAATTGATGGGGTTAGTGTCAGGGCAGGGACTGGGTGGGAGTGATTAGAAGGGTACTAAGGGGCAGGAGACAGCTCATTCGCACAGCACTCCTTTACTGTGTGGTTTCAGATGTGAAGGAGAGAGTTAACTGCTAGTAACATTGAAGCTGCACTAGAATAGTCTCATTATAATGTGTGAAGAAGTTAGAGGACCCCACACAAGTAAGTTTGCTCTGACCCCACAATCTATGAAGTTGGCACCTCTCCCACATTTAAAGGGTTAGACCTCCTCCCCCCAACATTTTGACTTAGGTTCACCCATGCCTCCTTGTAGATCGCTATATGCAATGAAGAGGATATACACAATCGAATAGACACAACAAGTCATGTTGAGATAATAATCAGCAAAGCATAAAGGTGTGGGCACTGCAGCCATTATTCCTCTGTATAGAAACACACAACAGTGGTTCACTAAGGGTGACGGCTGCGAAGAATCTCCTCCAATCACGCAGTAGCGATTACTTTGTCAAATTTTTTTTTTACCAGTCATCACAGGATTAAGATTTAGAGCAGTATAATCGTGTATTCCCTTCCCTATTTTGTTTCCGTGTACATTCGACCTATTACACAGTGTCTCAACATTCATGCAAACTTAAAATGTTAGGTGTAGGAAAACATATCCTTGTACAATGGAGGAGAGCGCCTCCCATGGACTATAGATCGATTTACATTTCATTGAAAAAGATACGGCCAGAAGAAGTAGTCTACCCATTACCAGATTATGGGAGTCTATTATTGCCGGATTTTAGGGGAATGAAGGCATTATTCTTGCTCTGTTCTTAATGTCCTCTGTGATGGCCCTGTTGGGCCCAGGGGCAGTCAGGGACTAAGACTAACATGGCTGTTCATTGGTGTAAGTCCCCATGCCTTTCCCACAACTTGACATAGACACGTTTATCTTGTTGCACCACTCGTATAATGGCATAATAGTGCAACATCCAGCCTACACCATTTTGCATGGCACTCGCCTGGCAAGGCAAGCACTAACGAAAAAGAAAAACTACCTCCATTCCTGTGTCCGAGAATCGTATCTTTCTTTTTTCAACAACATGAAAACTATCTGATGCTGAAGTGCCACTATAATGTAAACACGAATCCAGCTGTGCAGACTGGAGACTTTTCGTCCATTCCGTCCCTCTCCACCCGCTGTGTTTTATATACCAATCTTAAAACTTGCCCTGAAATGGACAGGGCAAGAGGGGAACATGTGCCATATTAAAACTACGTCTACGTTTATGCGTTGAGCAATTGTTCATTCAGTCTGGGCGTTCGGGACTGGGAGTCGGACCTCGGGTATCCTGACCTGCACCCAGAGACCACGTTACTCCTGTGCCCTCACCTGCACATACATGCAAGACTCGGCGCGCGCTCACAATCACACCTTTCTTTGCTAGGCAAATTAGACAAATACTGCAGTGCCAAATGTAAGTACGCAGGAACATAAAATATGACATGTTCTCCAGCAGTGATCACATTGGTCAGGTCAGGTCACGGTGTACAGCGTTTTTTTGTGAAAGTTCACAGAGCTCGCAAGTTTCTCCCTGCCGTGAAAGAGAACGCCAGCCATGCATGTTTTTACTCGCTTTGACTTCTAGTTTAAAATGGATAAGAAAAAAAATTCAAGAATCAAAATTTCAAGAAAATACAGGACTGGATGACTCCCTGGATGACATGGAGTAAGATGCCAGCTGCCACAGTTAATATTGCTTTATGCACTATGCATTCTTTGGTGACATGCCTGCGCCTTCTTTGGTGACATGCCTGCACCTTCTTTGGTGACACTCCCATGCCTTCTTTGGGGACACTCCTGTGCCTTCTTTGGGGACACGCCTGCGCCCTCTTTGGGGACACCCTGTGCCTTCTTTGCTGAAGCATGGGCCTATCTTTCTCTTAATTCTGGTGCACGTCCCTTTATGGTGCAGAGATGCTCTTGCCCTGTGTTACTTCCTTACTCTCGCAGAAAAAGGGGAAATAAGCGGCCCGTGGCCGTGGGACAGAACGGATGCGGACCGGGCAGAGGGAAAGAAAGAACGGGGTCACGTGCGTCACAGTAAGTACCCGAAGGGGGAAGCGGCCTGCAGGACAGAACGGATGCGGACCGGACAGAGGGAAAGAAAGAACGGGGTCACGTCACAGTAAGTACCCGAAGGGGGAAGCGGCCTGCAGGACAGAACGGAGGCGGACCGGACAGAGCCAAAGAAAGAACGGGGTCAGGTCACAGTAAGTACCCAAAGGGGGAAGCGGCCTGCAGGACAGAACGGAGGTGGACCGGACAGAGGGAAAGAAAGAACGCGGTCACGTCACAGTAAGTACCCGAAGGGGGAAGCGCCCTGCAGGACAGAACGGAGGCGGACCGGACAGAGGGAAAGAAAGAACGGGGTCACTCACATCACAGTAAGTACCTGAAGGGGGAAGCGGCCTGCAGGACAGAACGGAGGCGGACCGGACAGAGGGAAAGAAAGAACGGGGTCACTCACGTCACAGTAAGTACCCGAAGGGGGAAGCGGCCTGCAGGACAGAACGGAGGTGGACCGGACAGAGGGAAAGAAAGAACGAACGGGGTCACTCACGTCACAGTAAGTACCCGAAGGGGGAAGCGGCCTGCAGGACAGAACGAATGCGGACCGGACAGAGGGAAAGAAAGAACAGGGTCACGTCACAGACAGTAAGTACCCAAAGTGGGAAGCGGCCTGCAGGACAGAACGGAGGCGGACAGGGGGAAAGAAAGAACGGAAGGGAAGAAGAAAAACAATATAGCGGTCCTGTGTGGGGGGGGCTGCTCAGTGCTCACTCACCTTTTAAAATCCTTGGCACAGCACTGGCAACAGGATTTTTAATGGTGCCCGTCCCGAATGGAGTGCTGCTCAACTGTCTCTGACACTGTCAGTGAGGTGGTTTCACGTGCCTTCACGAATTCTGGAATGTTCCAGTGAGCCCGGGCAAACTCCACCTCCTCAAGCTACAAACCCCACCTCCTCCAAGCATGGTGAAGCAGCCCAGCCCATGCGGGGTCCAGGCAAACTCCACCTCCTAGGCCCTGGCAAACTCCACCTCCTCCACCCAGCAGGCCCCTTCCTGAAGCCCTAGATACCGAAGCAGACTCATGCCGAGTGCTGAGTGCTGCTGTGCTGACAGGGCCATCCTCCTAGTTCGGCAAGGGCCATCCTCCTAGTTCAGCACATTACCAGCCCAGCCAACGGGTCCCCAAAAAAGAAATTTGTTTTATAAAAAAAAAAAAAAAAAAAAAAAATGTTAAAAATGATTTGCAGCAAAATGAGCATGTGCGCGGTAAAATATGCAATATGCGCGACTCCCAAATCAAAGGTGCGCGGCCGCACAGGCGCGCACCTTACAGGGAACGTTGGAAATGAGGTGGGCCAATGGGGCTGGGTAGACATTGAAGAGCAAGGGTGAGAGGCTAGAGCCCCGAGGGATACCACAAGTGAAGAGAGAGGTGGTGGTGAGAAAGGACCCAAGTTGGACCTGGGAGGGTCTGTCCATGAGGAAGGAGGTTAACCACGCCAGAGCCTGATCCGTGATGCCCTGGATCTCGCAGAGTCGATTAATCAGGATGGAGTGATTGACCTTATCAAAGGCAAAGGAAAGGTCAAGGAGGATGAGGACAGCTGGAGAGCTGGAGTCAAGGTTAGAGAGCAGATCTTCACAGGTGTTAAGAAGAGCAGTTATCAACAGCTCCCTAACACAAGGCACCTTCCCCTCGACCCCCAAGACAAGACAAATCCTCCAGCTTCTCAAGAAACAAACATCACCCATCTTCCCTTCCTAGGCAAGATCCTTAAAGAAGTAGTATCACCACAATTCCTCCAACACATCGAAGCCAATCACTTCCTTCAGTCCTACCAATCTAGCTTCAGACCCAGATGCAGCACAGAAACAGCCTCCATCAAGCTGATCGACAATGAGCTTAAAATCCCAGATGATGGCCATCCTTGCCTCATGGATCTTCTTGAACTCTCAGCAGCATTTGTCATAGTAGACCACCATTCACTCACCAACAATGTACAGCGTTGCATGTGAATCAGTGAGATTGTCCTCAGCTGGTTCAAATCCTACCTTGCTAATCACCAAAGGTTTGTACAAATGTATTCCTCCAGATCAACAACTCTACCAATCACCTGTGGAGTCCTGCAAGGATCCATTTCGTCCCCTGTGGTCTTCAATCTTTACATGGCTCAGAACCCTTCTCGCTCCAAAGAACATCCTCACCAATATGCAGATGACACATCTACCTCAAGATATCCTCCATCTACCTCAAGATATCCTCCATTGAAGATATCCGCAGGCTCAAGGCCTGCCTCACATTGATCCAGTCGTTATATCCATTGCTTGCCTGAAGCTCAACAACTCAAAGACTATTCCTACTTCTGACTAACAACACTGAACACCCCGACATCCAGACGTGGCTCTCTGCTATGAATCTCAAGGGCTTCAAACTCCAGTTTGCCATCTGCGCCAAATACCTTGGGTTCGACATCAACAGACACCTCACCTTCAGACAGCACAATACAAGGAAGACACAAATGGCTTGGTACTAACTTTCTCTCCTGCAGAAATAAATCCCTTTAGCCCAGAAAACAACTTCAGATCCTCTGTCCAAGCCTTGGTCCTCTCCCACCTGGATAGTGGCAATGCCCTTTGGGAAAGCCCTGCGGCCACTACTCTGCCACCCCTAATATGTGTCCTGCATGCAGCAGCATGACCTATCAAAGGACTCTGCAACTTTGACCACATCACCTGGACCCTCATCGAACTTCAGCGACTCCCGCTGCAAGCCTGTTTCATCATCAAATCCTGTTGCCTCACCTATAATGCTCTCATGCTGAAGTCTGCAAGCTACCTCACTGAGAAACTAAGCAGCTCCAGAGGCCTGTGATCCACCAGAAGTAAGGGCATGTGCAAAATTGAACCCCGCCAGTGAAGGAAGTAAAGAACCAGAATAAAGGCCTTCCCTGTCTACACCCTAAGACTGTGGAACCTCTTCCCCATCAACATCAGACTCACCCCATCACTTCTACAGTTCAGAAAAGAGCTCAAGACCTTCCTCTTCAAGAAATGGCTCCTCCCTAACACGTAGGTCCCCACACCCTCCACTCCCCATCGGACTTGATGATCTGATCCTCACTATTATTTCCCCTTGGTGCTTGTAGATCCAGTGCTGTCAAATGCCCGTCCCTGCCCTGTTGTTAACTCGCTGCTCCCTTTCCCTGTACTCCCCTCACTGTGTTCTTCGCCTTCGATTGTAAAGCGCGCTGTTGCTTCCCAAAGCTAGCTTAATAATATTAATAGTAACAGTAATAATAATACTAAGAAATTATTTCAAATCAGGTTACATTTTTCATACTAAACTTACAAATATTTTAGTTTAACAAAATAGAGAGCAAGTACAGTCATTGAACACAAAGCAGGCTCTTTTAATAACAAAGTGCAATTTCATTTCTCTGTGCTTGTGACCAAGGACATAACTGTAATGAAATTCCAGACATTTGTATTCATTTTATGTTCTCCAATAAATGTTTTGCAGCCTGTTGAATTATTTTTGAGGTGGCTGCGCTCCAAAATTCTGGACCTTACCTTTTATAATGGAGAAACTTTCCTGTTTGGGTTTAGGCCTGTCCTTAGCAGTGAAAAGCCAGGAATCATGGTGAAGGCCATTTTGCTCTGTTGAAAAATGTTCTTGGGCACGCGCACATTTTTCTACACTTCGCATCCTACAGGGGCATGCCTTTTCATCATGGCAGAGAGCAAGATGTGTAATCCAACCCGAGGCACACATTTGTAAATGCTCTTTTCTCGCTCTCTCAGAAAGGCTTTTCTGTTGTGCACTTTATTTCAGGCTGTGCACATGCGCTGCATTTTCTGCACATGTTGAAGGATGTCCTCATTCTTCTAACCCCGCCCTATTCTACCACTGAGTTATCAGCGATGGAGGTCAGGACCATAGCATACAGGGATTTGTGTTGGTGAGACTTTTGTTCTGCCAGAGCTGACCTCTCATCCCCTGACCTTGGGAATAGGGCTTCAAAGGGGTACATGCCTGTATTTAAGCCTTTTTCACACGACAAGCAAAACTAGCAAGTAAGGCCATGATGCGGTTTTACGTAATTCTAATTGGTGATGTAATTTAATTCAATATGTGCAATGCCTAGCACAGTTTTACATTTAAACTGTGTCTTTCTTGCACATTCAAATACAGTTTGTGAATTTATTATGTAATGTGGTTGAGCCAAAAAAAACACTTGTTTGATTTAAAACATTTTGCTTAAAAACATTTCAATGAGATTGTACATTGCAGAGATGACACAGTATATTTTACAGCACATGTTTTGTGTCATTTGTGTAACATGGCTGTCAAAAAGTAATAACCCTGTTTGTATTTAACATTGGAGGTTGGCGGTAGCCCACCGGTAGGTTGCCACCAACACTGTAACACTGAATCCGGCACCTGACTTCCCGGTGCCACCCCGGGACATTACAAGTCCCGGCTGTGCGGGAAGTCAGGCACAGGATTTTGTACATCCCTATTCCCATGGAGTCATAGGACTCCATGGGAGTGGGGAGACAGAAGCATTGGCACCGTTGTTTACGGTGCTGGTGCTTCCATGACAAATCTGCCTACTGGGGCCACTGCGCCCGCCAGGGTCAGACCTGTCGGGGTGCCAGCGGCCCCAGCAGGCAGACTCACAGTATGGCGGTCCCGAAACAAGTGTGCCAGTGAGCTTACCGGCACCCTTGTTTCCGGACCGCCACATTTGTAATGAGGCCCAAATGTTTGGTTGACGTTTTACATTATAAGGAAGACAAGGCACTCACAATACGGCTTACTTAGGGAAATGGGTTTCATTCACATGAAAAATATTTTACAGACCCCTCCCAAGGGTTCCCTGTTCCAGTGAGGGTTGGCACCTGTGGGCGTAAATGAGTAATGGGCTCTGACTGGCTACAATTATTTAAATTAGCTGTGTTTATTTGGGCAATTCCAGGTGGGACCAAGCATTTAAAAAGCAGGCCCGCCATTTTGATTTGAGTATCAGTATTGGTGGGGTGAGCCCTGCAGGGAAACACGTGCAGTGTTTGGATCTGAGGCTTACGCTCAGTGTGTTGATTATGAGAAAGCATGGCATGGATCTAATGTCCGCACTAGCTAGCAAGAAAGCCTGGTGTGCCTCCGAGGCCCATGAGGCTGTGCCATGCAAGAATCCGAAAAAGATGTAACAGACAGAGAAACATGGCATGTGCTGATGCCTGAACAGGTGTTCGCTATCCGCAACACAGATTTATTTTCTTTGCTACAGTCTTTCCCAGATGTTTCTGCTTCAAAAACACAGCAAGCAGTGGTGTTTGCGTAAGGGGAAAGCATGGTGTTAAGGATTGCGTTTTTCTGGCTTTCCAGCTGTAGGGCTTGGCACCTCTAAATGGACAGTGCCACTTACTGAAAAAGGAATATTCATGGGATGTTTTGGTTTGTCGAATATGTTGTAGGAAGGTTCTTGGGTGCATGTTTCAGGTATGGCAAGGGGCACCTCTCTAAGCTTTAGGGAGGGAAGTTGCAATGGACAGTATGCAGTGGCAGGCTCTCGGGAGGATAGCTCAGGGGCTACGTGCTCGCCTTGGAAGCAAAACGACACAGAGCAACACAGGTCCGATCCCCGGGTCCCCGCTTAGGAACATTTGGGTATTAAGTAAGTTATAAATAACCAATCATATGTAACAGAGGCACCACCAAGTGGGGGGGGGCATGGGGCATGGCCACCCTTATAAAAATGCTGCCCCCCCTGCTTCTTAGAGTCACATCTGAGTGATGCTGCTTCCTTGTCCCAGTGAAGTGTAATCTTTTGAAATATCGCAACTGATAATTCTGCTATTCAACATCTGGGCCTTCTTGTCACTGATGGGTATAGATAACATCATTTTGCTGTGGCCACAGTGGCTTGATAAATATGCAGTTCTGATGTGTTGTACCTCCTGTTCCTTTCTCGTAACCTGAGTTACCCACCTTGTCTAGGTGCTTCCAGACACTAAGCCTGCAGGCTTTCAGCGCTACAGAAGCAAATAAATAAATAAAAAAATAAGCCTGCGTTATATACACCAAATCTCCTTCACATGGGTTACACCAGTGTCTGCCTGCCCTTCCATTTCACTGCCCCATTTCCAACTTGCTGGTACATACGAAATAGTCTGCCCACTTGTCCTGCTCAGGATAGGGATTGCAAACAAGACTTCTTCGTACCTAATCATATCAGATGTAAGCGAGCAAGAAAATCTTTGAAAATACAAACCCCACAAAATTTGAATCGCCTTTTGCAGACTGTTTCCTGTCAATTGAAAACCATCAGTAGTGTATTCACACTTGCATTAAAGCAAGAAGCCTAGACAAGTGGGTGTCTATTGCCAGGACTATATTCACCATCAAAGATGAGCATAGCTTGCATGCAGGTCTGTGCTTGCAAACTGCCTTACCTTCCCCAATGTCCACATAAATTACCTTCAATACATTTGAAAATTGCACCCTAATGTAACAAACTAAACACTCGACCCTAGAGGTCCTACACAACATTCTCACAGCCATGATAAACATGGCCAGCTCCTGCCCACCTGTAGAAGTGGGACATAAGGCAATCACTGACTTCATAGGACAGTAAGTAAGACATCAACATGTGAAATCCAGCCCGCAATTTTCAGGATCACGCTTACCCATCTATCAGCCTACTGCTCTCTCTAAAATGGACTCAACCACTCAACACAGCATACCACCCCCAATGGCATAGGACCGAATCTCGCACAGTTATCCATCAGTCCAACACAGCTTGCTTTCTACCCAGGAATAACCTACAACGCCCCCCCCCCCATTCGAAAATTAGCCATATCACACTGTAATCTCCTTCACCGCAGCACATTTTCAACTTTTAATTTCAGGTCCTCTTATATAACAAGGCGGCAAATAGCTAGATCGTAATAGAGGATTTTAATATTACTGTTTTAGGTGTGACAGAAACCCGAGTTTCTGACGAGTTCATCACCATAGACAACACTCTGGTTCCACCAGATTACGACATCTACATCCACAATAGAAGTGGCAAATAACTGGCAGGGTTGGCATTAATCTACCCCCCCCAAAAGACTGTGCAATTGTAATTGGTTATTTATAAGGCGCTTAATACCCAGAGGTTACTAAGCCTGGACCCGGGGATCAAACTAGTGTTGCTCCGCATGTCTTGCTTCGAAGGCGAGCGCATTGCTGCTGAGCTATCCTCCCGTGCCTTAGTGAACAAAATCCCACCGTATCTGTCTTAGTGGCCTACTACTTTCCTGGCTCGAATGCTGCAGTTCTCTTAGAATAGGCTGACCTACAAATTAGCTTACAGACCACATCTAAGAGGATTCTGGCAGGGGCAGGGAAGCAGCACACGTGGCAGCCCTCTGTACATGTTTCTGGGTTTGTGACTTGTTTTTCTCCTAGCCAGGTTTAATCCCAGGCCTGACTGAGAGTGCGGCTCTGTGTTTTTGTGCTCTCCCTTAAACGTCCTTGTGACCCCAGAGCTACTTCTTAACCACCCAAAGAGACTACCCTCTCTTTGTTAGGCATGTGGCTAGGCTAACGGTAGCTTTTTCACATGCGGAAGGTGGTTCCACTGGGTGGGCTCCATTTTACCTAGCTGTGTCGTTTTTGACCTCTTCCTCCTCCATTCATCAAAAGGAAGGCTGTCGTTGTTTGTCCCTCTTTGTGTGTGCATGAGGAGGTGGCTACCTTTGGCCACTGGTTGCACTTATGTGCCAGGCCTGGACACTGTAGCCATCCTGAAACCAGTCAGTTCTGACTGGCATATGCAGACGTCCGTCTGGGACAGTGTCGATTCATTCCTTTTTTAGACCCTTCTAGAAGGCCGCTGTATGCTTGGAGGCATGCTCTGCCATTGGCTGACCACTGCCCTGTTTGAATCATGCTTTGTATGTGATTGGGTGCAGTGTTCACTAGGGATGTAACGGTATTACGGTATACCATTAAAGATACCGGAGGCGGAAGCCGGCCCACGTCCACAAGGGCCACGGAGTACAAGGGCCACAGAGTACACGGGTCCTTCCTGTCTGCCCCTGTCCGCCACTGCGCTACGGCGTGAGACGCTTCCCTGCCGTCCAACGCCTCCTCTCCCTCCGAGCCAGGCAAGCACACCTCCCGCATCGTCGTGAAATCCATGACCCCTCCTGCTTGCCCTCCTCTAACGAAGGCCCTCACCCATTAACTCTGGCACCTGAGCCAATGACTATGGGCTAGAACAAGCTCAATCTTAGCTCACGGAAGAGACAGTAACCGTAAGTCACTACCATTTGCCTGCTAATGTTACTGCATAGCATCTCCCTAGACAGCATTGTGTTAGCCTCCCAGCATTTATGATATCCTGCCAGCATTGTGTTAGCCTGCCAGCATTGTGTTAGCCTGCCAGCATTTATGATATCCTGCCAGCATTGTGTTAGCCTGCCAGCATTGTGATAGTCTGCCCCCGCGCAACAAACACTTGCTCAGTATGTCCCCCCGCTCCTCCACACCTGCCTAATATGTGCGCTACTAACCCTCATGATCACATTACTCAGCAGTAACAGAGAGCTTCACCCGCACGACCTACATTCACAGAGACCCTCAACTATAATGGACCGCTTCAGTACACGCACGCCGCCACTACAACTCACGGCACTAACACCTGACTCGAACATTAGATTAGTCAGACTCAGAGCCCGCACAGCACCCATCCAACACCAGGCCAACACGGCACACACAACACTCAGAAACTACAGACTTAGCTCACATACCACGAAAGTCAACACACCCTACTATCATAGGAAGAATACCTCATACCACAGTAGGAAGTCTACTGTCTATACACCCAGCAGCAATCCCTGCACCCCAATTAACACTGCCGCTACACCAAATCCTCTCACCCCAGGACCTCAGAACGCCAGCCATACTCAATACAAGTGCGCTCTCCTTAACGTAAGATCCCTCAACGCCCACGCCATAGAAGTACATGATCTACTAACCACTAATGACCTAGACATACTAGCCATTACTGAGACATGGCTTCACCAAGCGTCTGGCCCTGCCATCGCTCTAGCCCTACCTCCAGGGTATGCCATCATCAGACAAGACAGATTGACCAAAACAGGAGGGGGGGTTGCCCTTATACACAAAGAAACTCTACCCATTAGAACCACACCACACCAAGAAGAGGGAAATGTTTACATTCAATCGATCAAACTAGCACCCTAGCCGAACTGCACAATCAATATTCATACAATTTACCGTCCACCTGGCCCTGCCACCAACTTCCAAGGCCAAATTAACCACCTAGTAGGAAATAACATTAAAAAATCCACGAAATCACTCCTCTTAGGAGACTTAAACTTAGGACTCAACGACCTCAAGGACAAAGCTGCCTTATCTCTAGCCAAGGACCTCCACAATCTAGGATTCTCTCAAAAAATCGTAACGCCTACACACGCTAAAGGACGCACCATAGACTGGATCTCTGACCACAATTGCAACATAGCAATCACAGCCAACACCAGCCTCCCGTGGACAGATCATAATCTCATTCTCTTCGATATCCCCAGCACCAAGAGCAGTAGAGTGCCCACCAAAGCTACGGCTACCCTAGCTAGAAGTTCCAAAAAACTCACAGCAGCCAACATCGGCGCACTACTTAACGTGCCCTGTCAAAAGCCCCCTTTCCCATCAGACCCTAATATACTCGCGGAAATATTCAGAGATTCCATCACAAGGGCAGTGAACACTGTCACCCCCCTAGAAAGCAAAAAAGAGAAAAAATCCTTCCACTCCAACTCGTGGTTCTCAGAGGATCTCCAATCAATGCGCACAGACAAACGCCAAGCGCTCAAAAATTGGCAACGCATTCCCTGCGACAACACAAAAGATATATTCAAAACCATAGCCAAAAAATACAAAGAGGCCATCTTCCTAGCTAAATCCGAAGCATACAACCAACGCATCACTGCAGCGAACTCTCAAACTAAAGAGCTATTCTGCATCTTTAAAGAACTAACCATACCTCCCACATGCCCAGACGAGATCGTCAAGGATGAGGCTTGGTGTACAGGCATACAAACAGCCATGCTAGAAAAAATAAACCTCCTCCAAAAAAAGATATCACACCATTACAACTCCTTACCCAAGCAAAGCTCACTCACACCCATGAAACCTAATGTCAAAGCCAACAACATACCCAAGTTCACCTTCACCGAAATCTCCAATACTGAGGTCATCAACATCCTTAAACATCTCAAACCATCACTATGTAAGGGTGACGTATGCCCCCCAAAAATTATCAAAGAATGTGTGGAGCAGCTCGCACCCATCCTCACCGCGTTCATCAACGCATCATTTAGGTCAGAAATAGTCCCAGACACCCTCAAAGAGGCCTGGGTGCGCCCCCTCCTAAAAAAACCTACACTTGACCCCACGAACCCCAACAACTATCGACCCATAACCACAGTCCCATTCCTTCTAAAATTACTTGACAAGGCCGCCCATATACAGATCCAACACTACCTGGAATCGAACGCAATCTTAGGTAAAAGGCAATCTGGATTCCGTAAAGGACATGGAACTGAAACCGCCCTTCTAGATTTAAAAAACGAAATCACCAACATTCTCGACATAGGCAAGCCCGCTCTCCTCCTCCTCCTCGACCTATCAGCAGCATTTGACCTGGTAGATCACAGCACACTCACCAACCATCTAACACATGCAGCACACTTCTCTAAAGACGCTGCCTCATGGGTAACCTCATTCCTACAAAACAGAGCTATGAAAGTCTTCTCCAACACAGCTCATGCAGCGCCTTCCATCATCCACTGCGGGGTCCCACAAGGCTCGTGCACGGCCCCAACGCTATACAATCTCTTCACCAAGCCCCTATTCGACAAGCTAGACACTATGGGGATCACCTACACAAATTACGCTGACGACACGCAGATACTCTTGCCCATGACGGGTAACTATCATCAAGACTCCACCGCCCTTCAACTAATCTACTCCACCATACAAGCCTGGATGGCCACCAACGGCCTCTGCTTGAATGGGGACAAAACTGAAATCCTCATCTTAGGACAGAAGCCCACTCTTGCCAACCTCAACACCCCAAACACTAACTTTAACATAGACAACTGCATTATCCCAGTCCTATCATCAGTCAAAACATTAGGAGTCCACATAGATGCCACCCTATCTATGGATAAACAAGTAAGCGCAATAGTCTCAGCCTCGGCATTAAGTACCAAACTCATCAACGCAATAAAACCGTTCTTAACTAAAGATAACTGCCTGTCCATAGCAAGAGCCACCATTGGAGCCAAGCTGGATTACTGCAACGCGCTCCTAGCCGGCACATCCAAGAACAACATATCAAAGCTCCAAACCACCCAAAATAATGCTCTCAGAGCAGCGCTCAGCATACCAAAAAGAGAGCACATCACTCTAGCTAGGAAAGCGGTCCATTGGCTCCCAGTCAAGGATAGGATTGCTTTCAAAATCCTAACCATAACGCATAAATGCATCAACCATACAGCACCTTCCTACCTATCCGACACCCTGTCTAGATCCCAGTCCATTAGACCTACCAGATCTACATACACCAACCGTCTCATCATACCACGCATCAATAGATCCAAGGCAGGAGGTATAGGCTTCCCCTACCTGGCACCAAAGCTTTGGAACACACTGCCCACTAACCACAGAGCAGAAACATCCCTCCCCTCTTTCAGGAAACAACTCAAAACTGCTCTCTTCAACTAACATGCGCACCTGCACACCCTCTTGCTCTCTATTTACATGTACCTTAACCATAACCATTGCCCAATGTAACCAAGGGCACAACTGTATGTAACCAAGTACAAGAAACACTGTAACCAGCGCCACGATGCCTTCGGTCTGATGTGCGCTTAACAAATGCGAATAAATAAATAAATACCGTGAACCAATTAATCGAACAATAATAACCGTCACATTGTTTATACCGTTATACCGTTCATACCGTTAAGTGTGCTTTTCAATCTGATTTGGAAAGGCTGCAGTAAGCAAGTGCTGCGCAGTCTTAGTCTTGCACTGTTGGATGTGCCGTCTGCCAAGTAGTTTCAGTTTGAGCAGTTTTTAATGCCATTTCATAAACCACACGTGCCTGACACAAAATCAGTATGTTAGCATCGAGGCGCTGTTAAAGAAATTGTTTTTGTTTATTTAGTTGCATAATTGTTTTTGTCTTAGTTGCGCATTTATAACGTGCTTAAACACCCAGAGGTTTCTAAGCGCGGACCCTGGGATCGAACCTGTGTTGCTTCGTGTCGTCTTGCTTAGAAGGCACGCACGTTGCCGCTGAGCTATCCTCCCAGGACTTTGGGTTGGCGGCTTTGGGGTTTATATATTTATAATGGATAATGTTTTCTAAACATATGACAATGGGGGATTTCCCTGGTTCTATCATTGAATTTACATATAATAAGTCATACTATGAAATGCACTCATCTCTGTGGGTATTCCCTGCTGCCATACCAAAGGGTAACATGTCCGTGATTACTGAATACCTTTTGGCCCGGAAGTAAACTAAAGGCTGTAATGTAAAGAGAGAGTGCGTGTGCGTGTGCATGTGTGTGTGTATGTGCACAAGCATATACTACCATCAGACTCCATTGATCTGTGGCATGCAGGTTATCAAGATGGCAACATGTTCATCTTCGCCAGTGGGGGAGCTAAAAGCCTAAATGACCACTTAAGAAAAGCTATTCAGTTTGTTTTGCCAGTGGCAGCAGGGCTCCCCCCACCTCCTCCTCTCCACACGTGTGTTTGTGTTTGGTGGAAGCAAGGGGTGGCATTTCAGTGGAAAGCATGTTGAAAAGCCCAATTCTGGCCCTGGGTGCCTGGTTTTGTTTGTGATGATAAATCTGACAATTTATGACCTTTTAGAAAATATTTGTTAAGATTAATTAACTCCACCTGCTATACCGTGATAACCATGATATACCGTCATTTGGCAAGAAGGTTATTGTACCGTCATAAAACTAATACCGTGACACCCCTAGTGTTCACTCACTGGTTCCCGATGGAGATGAGAGCAGACCCCTGGCTCTCTGAACCTGCACTCTGGAAGGCCTGCTGCTCGAGGAAGGACCGAAGCTCTACACCAGCTCGCTAACAATCTGAATGCGAAGGTTTAACATTCTGCACAGTTCATCCACAAAAATATATTCGGAGCAAGTGCATCGTTCCTCATTGAAAGCATTCTCCACCACATTCCAACAAGGAACCTTGGGTCACCCATTCACACACGGTGTTATGTCCACCATTGAAGAAGAAACAGCGAGAAGTATCGATATTCACAGAGTATCGTAGACACTGTGGTAGAAATGGTGTAACAAGAGTATTCATTTACTATGTTTTAAATATATTTTGAACAAATAAAAATTTTATTAATTTTAGATATCTTAAAAAAAATGAAACCAGAATCAATTTGAATAGTTTTAAATTTAGGATTATATTGACCCAAGTATTGTATGTGAAGATTGTTGAATTTGTTGTATTTGTTGTATTTGTATGTACTGTATTATGTATTGTATATCATGTACTGTATATTACATTTGAATTTGTATTGATGTAAATATATATATTTAAAGGAATGGTTCGGTCAAAAATTTGTATTGTCCCTATGGGTCGGCCATGTGTTTTTAAGCCTAAGTCGCTTGATTTTAGAAAGATTTCCTATGGACCTTACCTGGGTATTCATCCATTAAACGCATGCAAAAACAGGAATCAGGGCGCTGCCATTTTGTGATAATCCTATCACTTGCCGCATCGCCCTGGCTGACCTGCTTTTGCAGCACTAAATCATATCCCCCGCCCCTGAGCCTGTCATCAGCAGGCGCGTACCGCCCATTTCACAACGCCAAAGCACGTCTCGTGTCAACATTCGCTGCGCTTCAGCTAATGACGTGTCGCCATGGAAATGGCAAGACGTCTCTTTCCTCAATAAGTATAAACAGACCGTTTCACAACACACAGCAGCAGATTTTCGATTCCATTCCTCTCTCTGTGTTACTTTGAGTATTCTGTGACTCGTTTCTGTGCTCTGGTCAGCTACCTTCATTGCGTGTAGTCCGTGTGAACAGATACCAGTACCACCGCTATAAATTATTTTAGTTTGTTTAACACACAATGACTACAATAATGCCCTACATGTACGAGCCCAAGTATACCGAGGAGGAACTACTGGAAAGGGAAACACGTGAAAACGATGGGTCTTCGGACGGCAGTTGGGAGGACGATTCAACAGCTGAAGAGCCTGGACCTAGTCTCATGGACGGTGTTTCCACCTAGTGCACATGCAATCGGTGCGAGCTAATGTCAACCGAGGACGAGAACTGCTGCTGCTGTGAAAACTCAGGATGCATGGCCTACATTTTGGAAGGCGAGCCACGACCGCAATGCATCACCGAGCTGCCAGACTTCAGGGCAGCCTGCCTCACACGGTCCGTGTTGAGGATAATGATGGTGCTTATGCACGAACTTCGCGCAACTGTTCGTCCTCGTAATCCGAGTAACGAGTAAGTATACTCTGCTTGTCATGCGACTCCTGTTTCATGGTCTTCTACTATATCCAAAATTACATATACATATCATTGTAACGCATGAAAGTCGTTCAATAGTGTGCAGTGGCTAGATAGCATTTGTCCAAGCAGAATGCCATCAGTTACAAGAATTGTCATTGACAACAAACGTTTATTAAACTTATCGTGGTCATTTAAAAACAGTTTGTTTAATTTCTTTTCACAGGTGGTACAGGCTGGTGGCCTATCGTTCCTTTTCATGGTGGCTTCACGGGAGGCTTGGACACCGCTTTCGAAGAGTAATACCCGCCTGTGCCGTTCGTGCCATAAGAGAAACTTTCCCAAGTGACAGCGGTCAGTACAGGGGATTTTCACTCGCTGTGCTGCAACCTGACCTGTACAATGTTTAAAGTCTTGTATTTTTGTGTCATCAAAATAAGATACAAAATAAAACACCACATATATTTTAACAACGGTTGTTTCGATTTTTTAAATGAATCAAGTGTGTCTCCATTCAAGGATGGACGTCAGACATCTGTGCTCCGAATGGGTGAAGGTCATGTCGCTGTGAAGCAGGGTGGTCACTATCTAAGCTAACATGATATATTCTCAATAATGCATGCACTAAATAACACTTGTTCAAAGTCTTTCAGACGGTTATGTCTCTATAAAAGTCACACCTATATCTATACTATCAATTAACATTGGATTATACAGGCCTTAGGTTAAGGGTCTTGACCACTATAATACACTGTTTGAAGTGTGGGTCTGTGCTCACAAGAATCTCCGGTATATGGCATTTGTTATTGATAGGCAACGATATACTGCAGTAGGGGTCTAATGTTAGTTGGGGATCTGCTAGGTGGGCATCATGGCGTGGTCAGTGGTCTGGCACATGAAGAGAATACCTTGCAGGGACACAGGGTCAGAATGGCAGGAAGTTTCCACTGGCGAGGGTGCGTGGGCAAGGACACGTTTGTGGAGATGAAGGAGCTATATGCTTAGTTCAGGCTGTTTCACATGCAGGACCGTGATCTCAGAGGAAGAGTGATGTGTTACATTTATTAGCTGTTGCAAATACCTCTGGAGTTTTCCAGTCAGAGTGGGAATGAAGGTGGGGGCCATGTGCTCTGCGCAGTGAGGCCTGGTCACCAAGATGGAGTGGAAAGGGGGTCCAAAAATGGATGCCCCGTGTCCTGCTCAGTGGTCCCATCTACGCGAATGTCAACCAAAGTTAACATCACATAAGGGCAAGGGGCGAACCCACTACTGGAGGCACTTGGTCCGAGTTTCTACTGAGAAGTAAAGGATGAGAGGGGCCTGATGGCCCCTCGCTCCCACACACTTGCCTGCACGCCCACCGGCCCATCCATCCCACCCCCCTCTATCAAAGGCGGTTCGCACCCGGGGATGAGCGCTGGCATGGGGGGCTGTCACGGGCGCAAACGGCCAAGGTGCCAAACAGCATGTACACTTCAAAAGGTATCCCACGCCCAGGGGCCATCGCTCACATGGCCTCCTCAGACCCCGTGTCTCCAGGCAGGCCTCCCCTGAGGCAGGCCGCCTCCCCTGCAATTCACATAAGTGTGTCTCCATTCAGCAGTCTTCCTGTGCCTTATCTGCACGCCCCTGGCCCATCCATCCCACCCCCCTCTATCAAAGGCGGTTTGCACTCGGGGATGAGCTCTGGCATGGGGGGCTGTCACGGGCGCAAACGGCCAAGGTGCCAAACAGCATGTACACTTCAAAAGGTATCCCACGCCCAGGGGCCATCACTCACATGGCCTCCTCAGAACCCGTGTCTCCAGGCAGGCCTCCTCTGAGGCAGGCCGCTCCCCTGCAAACCACATAATACCACGACATACACTCGTCATTCATTCACAAACACACCCCTGTTTCTAATACTTTATAAACCACTTGATATGTCTCATGAGAACATCTTTGTGCTTTGCAAGTCAACTCCTGAACCTTCTACCTGAGAAGCACTGAGATCTATGCTAATCTGCTCGTAGTCGTGCTATCTGTGACCGCTTCAAGCAAACTCGTCAGTGTGCTACCTGCATCATTTGTGGTTACCTCTTTATATGTACCTGTGCCGTCCACCCCAAGTGTGTGTTATGTTTACAATATTGAAAACCATACTAATGCAAGTACTGTGTTTCAGGGAGTTGCTGATGCCTCCTCTCCAATACAATCATTCATGGCAGTCCATGCAGAGCCAGTGGTATGGATACAGACAGTTCCATGGATCTAGGTCATCAGAGCTCAAATACTTGTCGTTTGATTGTTCAACACAATGTTTAATTCGTGTTGAGCTAATTGAGATGTACCTGTGTGTTCGTCCTCACGTGTGTTTTATGTTATCAATATTGTGATACATAGTAATGAAAGTACTATGTTTCAGGGAGTCGATGGAGCCTCATTCCGTGCTGTCTATGCGGATACAGAAAATATAGTCGTTGCAGCGCAAGAGGAAGGGAAGAGATGCGGAAACGAATCGGAGCTACAGCGTGCAGATGTTCAAGGTCGAGTCAAGAAAGTTGCAAAGAAAAGAAACAAAAATATGGTTAGTTACAAACAGTTCATAACTTTTGAATTTCTTTGTGCTGGGGACTATTTTATGTTTTTTCCAGTCTATTGTACTATACTTTATCTTGTGTTTAAACTGAACATCCCTTTTCCAATCTGTCCTGTAGTTACCCGTGGGTTTACGAACTATACATACACAGACAGTGAAGCGAATCAGAGATGTTGCATGCCAGACCATTTACACTATGGAGGAACTATTAATTCAGACGCCGCATGTTGAGACTAGAGATGCTCATATCCAATGGCCAGAACATGAAATGAATGTGTCCGGAGAATCCAGTAAAGTTGTAATGGACCATTGCTACAGTGTAACTGCACCACCACAAGAAGATGATACTGAATGTATTGAGGATAGCTCGGAAGTAGTCGGAGATTAATTCACACAATCTACACCCGCCAAAAAATTGCCACCAAAAAAGCTGTCGACAATGTTGTGTTCTCCCATCAATGTTGAAGTAACAGATGTTGAAATGACAGAGAAGGAACCAGCAGCAGCATTCACTGACGCATCATAACCTGATATCGGCGATATTGCTTTCAGTTGTGGTGAAATGTCCTCAACGATGCAGTCCGAAACAAGTGTAACACCAGATGACAGTCTAATGAAAGAGGGCAAATACATACTATTCGACAGTTGTTTGATGGATATTATAAGTATGCTGAAATGTGGGCATTCCGTCAGAGGGAAAGTATGTCGGAGGCCATTAATTCATGTGACTCGTCAAAAACAAGGCAGTAACGTCACAATACATGCTGCCTGTAGATTAAATCATGCATTCTCATGGTCTGCTCAACCGATGCTGGGGAAGCTGCCAGCAGGCAATCTACTGTGTGCAGCTGCATCACTTTTTAGTGGGTTCAGTTTTAGAAAGTTAGAGTCTCTCTTTCAGTTTGTGGGACTTCATTTCATTTCTAAAACACAGTACTACAAATACCAACGTGATTATCTGTTTCCGGCCATTAGTGATGCTTGGAAAATTGAACAATTGTCTCTAGCAAGTACATTCGAAGGCAAACGATTCAGGCTAGCCGGCGATGGACAGTGCGACAGCCCTGGATTTTCTGCCAAGTACTGCACCTACCACTTTCAGGACATGGATAGTAAGAAAATTGTGAGTTCAGTAGTCGTGCAGGTAACACAATGTATATCCTCAGTGGCCATGGAGAAACTAGGATTTATAAAATCAGTGGAATATCTACAATCGAGGGGAATGCACATCAACCTCATAGCCATGGACAGACACGTTTCAATTGCCAAGACAATGAGAGAGCAGTTCCCACATATTAAACATCAATTTGATGTATGGCATCTTGCTAAATCAATCAATAAGAAAATCTCGGCTGCAGGGAAAAAAAAGGTTTGGAAAGTATTTCACAGTGGTCCCAGTCTATCAGCAACCATCTTTGGTGGAGCTCCAAAACTTGTGAAGGGTCAGTGGAAATACTACTTGAAAAATGGCGGTCACTGATGCACCACTGTACCAACGTTTACCGCTGGTCAGAAAACCTACATTTCCACCAATGTGAACATGGCTCTTTATCCCCAGAGGAGGCACGGAAGAAGAAGTGGTTGAATCCATCTTCACCGACACACAACGCCATTGAGAAGATTGTTTTCGATAAAACTCTATCAAGAGATTGGAGGGGACTGACAGAATTCTGTCACGCAGGAGGTTTGGAGGTGTTCTACAATATGTGCCTCAAGTACAGGCCAAAGCGCTTGCATTTCAGCATACAGGGCATGAAACATAGGACTCTACTTGCGGTCTTGGCCCATAACGAGAATCTCTGCCGTGAACGATCTAAGACTATGGGTAATGTAAGGATGCCTCACTACACTAAGGTGTTTTCTAAAAGAAGTAAGCAATGGGTCATCAAACCAGTCTTTGAGGAAATGGAGTTCGACTTTGTAAAAAGCCTTATTATTGCTGTACTCGAGAAGCACAGATATGGAATTTTGAACGCTTCTGTGCAGAGCACTGATGCATTGCCACCAAACATTGCCACTGTGCCATGTCCACCCAAAGCAGAGCTGTTTGTGAAGTACAAATCCCGGTTTAAATAATTGTAATATGACTTTTTGTAAATAAATGTTATTGTACAGGGTACATACAAAGTATGCTAACCCTAACCCCTCCCTTCACCATCCTGGGTGGCGAACAACCTGGGTGTCATGTTTGACTTCTCACTCTAATCACCTCATATCGCTGAGCTTGTCAATATGCGCATGTATATATTTTTGTTGCTGTAACTAAGTTTCGCAAGGCTTGCGTATTGCAAATAATAAAACAAAAAAATAAATCTCACTTTCAACTCAACTCCTCGGGTACGTTATACTTTCCCTGACCTTCCCCCAAAAAGTCAATGTCTCCATAGTTATGGTTCTCTAGGGCTGCAAAGCTCGCAGACAACGAGGACAAAATTGGGGGCCTCAGAACGCGCCAAGCGAGCCGTTGCAGATGGGAGAGAAGCCAGTTCACATTTGCACATTGAGGCCTAGTACATAGATGGATTCGAAAATTCAAGTTCTCACAGATGGCTTTACTACTGGATGTTGCAAAGTAAGAATGTATGCTCGTTTAGAGTGAAGGTCAGCGGCTTTGATTTTCAGCTGGCAGCCTGAAGAGGCCCACAACTCACACTGGCAGTATAAGGTTCTTTTGCTTTTTGACCTTGAGAGACAGGGACCATGCCGAAAGGGCTTCATTTGAAGGAGGGGTGCAATAACGTAAAAGACGATAAGGCAGAACATTTTGAAACTAGACCGAGTTTCATGTTAGTTCAGTATACGAAAAATCGTTGTCAAGAGCACAGTGGGATTTACGGACTGCATTACGCAGAGACAAAATGGAAATTGCAAATATAATGTAAGTAACTCTTTAGACGCTTTTATACCGGAATGAAGAATTCATGAATGGATGAATGAATGAAGAGCAAGTAAAACGTTTGTGGGATCGTCTTTGTACCGGGCACATGGGCATGCAGGTCCACATTCCACAACGCATGTAGACAAACAGTCGTTTCTCATTGTGTGTTAACCTCGATTTATTTCATTAGTTTCCGCATTGATTTTAGAGCCGCACATACTCCATTGCACTATCCTTGAAAGCAAATAGTTTCAGATCGGCCGTAATAAATAAAATGAATAATATTAATAAAGATCGGCTGGCGAGACTAATTATAATTTTTATGTTTTCAAAACAAGTATATCCTACCCTACTGCTACTGCCACCAGTTTCAGACCCCGGCAGACGGTTTCTTCAACCGCCAGCTGCAGCTTATCGTAAACAACTGCACCACTTTGACGATCTTATGGGACGATCGCCAAGGGCCCATATGCTCTTACGCGGTTCTAGCGGCTAGAAGCAACATATCAACCTTTACGCTGGCTTAGTGCCTAGTTGATGGAACAGCCTTGCGGTTCACCGTGCGACCAAAGTGCTTCTTTTAACGAAAACCAACACCCTGTGTATCATAAAGGAACAGCGCGTGACACACGATAAAACGGAACAGGATTTGTGGATAGAGAGAAAAGAAAAAAAATGACATTCCGATTTAATTTGCAATTGCTGAATATTCTATAAACATTTAATGTTAAATAAATGTACTTTACCAAATGTACCGTGTTGCTGTTTGATTTGAAAGTACAGTTTCATATTCCGAATTGTGGCGAGCTGTGTTGTGAGTTGATCTGTGTTGGTTTCCGGGTTCTGTGTGAAGTCGCGTAGAAGACGACTGGGCGCGTTTGCCTACGCAGCACAGTAACGTCACGGAGAGAGGCGGGGAATATGAATGTTTTGATAATGTCAGGCTCAGGGGCGGGGGATATGATTTACTGCCGCAAAAGCAGGTCAGCCAGGGCGATGAGGCAAGTGATAGGATTATCACAAAATGGCAGCGCCCTGATGCCTGTTTTCGCGTGCGCTTAATGGACGAAAACTCGGGTAAGGTCCATAGGAAATTTTTCTAAAATCGAGCGACTTAGGCTTAAAAACACATGGCCGACCCATAGGGACAATAAACATTTTTGACCGAACCATTCCTTTAATTGATTTTGTAAAAGTTCAATTATGAACTGATTACAAATAAATAAATAAATAAAATGAAGAAACACTGTGGCGGAAGAACTTTGGTATACCCGCCCTCTGGAAATTAGACTGGAAAACGACTTCTTTACATACAAGAAGCTGTTTAGGGACTGGTTGTGGGTTCAGCTTCAATGACCTCCGAGTACAACATTTGTATCCCAGAACCATTCTCCTGTAATAATACCTTAAACTCTCTCAACCCTTTACCTTCCATAATCACTACCAGCACTGGGATGCTGTTGTCTTGTTCTCCCTATCTCCATTTCTTTCCCTCTAAAAGACCCACTAGCATGCCTTTGTGGTTTACTGGAATCTACAGTATTTGTACGGAGCTTTCAATCCTCCTACCTCCTTGCTGCTCACTTTCCGATTCCTCAAATGGTCTCCAAGTGGCATTCCCCATGGAACATTTTCTACACAAATGTATGACATCAGGTCTTTGGGCCTCATTACACGGTAGGCGGTAAGGGATTACAGGCACCGGTAAGGGCACCGGTGCCGGTAATCCCTTACCGCCCTACTACGAGGTCCCTTAGCGGGTCCCGTCCCTAACATCTGGTTTTACCAGGCGTTATGGAAGGGTCCCTTTGAGAGACTTCAGAGCTAATAACGGTACCGCAAATTGCGGTACCGTTATTAGCTCCATCCCCATTCCCATTGAGCCCTATAGGGGCTCGAATGGGAATGGGGAATGGTTCCCGGAATGGGAGCTTACCGGGTCCTCCAAGGTCGGAATGACCTGGTAAGTCCCTATTCCAGGAACACGGACCGGGAATGCGGTAAGGGGGTAGCCATGGCTACCGCCTACCATGTAATGAGGCCCTTTGTCTTCTACTTGTGTCCTTTCACGTCTGTGACCCATCTTAGTGTTCTGAAGCAGCACGCCGCTATTTGGCACTATATGAAAAGAAAAGGAACCTCCTGGAAATGTTGCCGCGGTGCATATGCAATCTTTGCCGTAATACAGTTTTGCATGTTTTAATATGTCCTTTGTTTATAAGCAATTTCCCAAAGCGTGAATTCTGCAAAATGGAATAAAGTGCACATAAAGCTGGAAATTCCTAATAAACCCCAGGTTCTCATATCCTCCTAAAAAGTATGTCTATCTGTTTTAATATTAACTTTTGTTTTGTAAGCAATGCAATTTCCCAGAGAGTGAATTCTGCAAAACAAAGCTGAAAATGTTTTAATTCACTTCAGGTTCTCATATGATCCTAATTAGCATTCCTATCTTTAATCACTTGTAATTGTGTAGAACATCTGTCCAATTGTATACTTGTACATTTCTATCCACCTGTCCATGTGCATTTGAAAGTCAATAATTCTTCGCAATACTAAACCTACATATTCTTCCTTAACCTGTAGTAGTCACTCGTGGAAGGAAGATGTGTAGTGCGTATTGTGTGAGACAGGCATGGTATCAAGAGATGTGAATTCAACCATATGACTTGTATTAATTTTCAGGATGGATGTAATGTCTAACTTGCCCTATAACTATGGTGGAAATTCCCTACGTAAAAAAACGAAGGAATGTCTATGTCCATAAGTCCACATCAAAAGCCTGTCTGTGTCAAACACCTATGCTTGCCCTCATATCTAATACAAAAAGGTAGTGTATGGTTATTCTAACTTAATAGGTGTACAACATAAAGTCTGGAGCAGTCTCTAGCTCCCTTCCCCAAGTTCAGGATACAGTTCCAACAATTATAGGCTTCAACTGTTCTTTCAGGACTTGAGTGTATCTTCCCCCAAAGAGCACACTTGGTTTCCATATACAAAGTTCAGAAGGAGCTCAGGGTTCCCTTCCCCAAGCTTCAAGTACTAGTTCACCAAAACAATGTTCGAAAAGAGCTCAGGGTTCCCTTCCCCAAGCTTCAAGCATAGATGCAACAAATGTTCAACAAACACGTGTTCTTATGTTTTCTTCAACAACTTCCATACACTTGGTTGGGCCTCTCAAGTCTGGGCGCAGTTGTCAGACCGCACGGTCCACCCATTACAGGTCACGCAACCAGGGGCCCTTGGCGTTATTTTTTGGCTTGACACCTTGTCCAAGCATCTTCCTTGGCATTACTTGACTCTTTGTACTTTCAATTGTTACCTTTATATTCAGTCTGTCTCTTCCTTCACTGGGGTTTGCAGCCTTTAGGTTCTCTTTTGCTCTCACTTCAGTGCCGCCCCTTCTGCTGTTCGCCCAACCGCTTTTAACCACTTTCTCTTTACACATAGTGCTTTAAATACTTTTTATTCATCCTCAGATATCCAGAGACTTTCGAAAAGATGCCTATTGTTTGCACCTGACCACTCTGATATCCTTTTCCAAGATATTCTCTTGCCAACATGTCTTTCTCAGTTACTCAAAATGCTTTCAAAACCTTGCAAATCTTCTATACGCGAACACTCTGATACACAATATCTTCGTACAGCCTCGTTAGTATAGCGTTTGATTGTTCATACAGTTCAGAAGCACTTAGAAGTTTATTGGGACACGTGCCTGCTTTGCCACAATGTATCTTCTTTTCCTCTTGCTCAGGCACCGGGTTTCTTTAGACACAGACTCACTGGTCGCTTTATTTGATGCTCCGGCACTTGCAGAACCAAATGGGATAGACTGACACTGCATACATCTTCCTTCCTCCGACCTCACTGGCTCCTTGGAGACATGGTTCCCTTGCTAGTATTCTCGCTTTCTGCTCTCCTCTGGTTCCAAACGGTCCATCTGGGCTTTGCTGCTGCTCTCTTCTTCTATGCTGCTCGCTCCTTCCCTGCTGCTCTCTTCTTCCCCTCTGCTGCTGCCACACCAGCCTTTTATATACCTGTATCCCATCAAGGGTGTTCAGGTGTGCTTCTCTTGCCTGTTTTGCCTGATTCCAATTAGACCAATTACTGGGACATGCCTGACCTTCAGCTCTGTAGTGTTCAGACTCCCTCTTCTTCGTCCAGTACAATAGTGATGTTTCCAATAGGAATTGTGCATTACTCTTGGTAGCCTCTTCCTTGTCTCAGTAGTTGGTGTGAGATTACAGGGAAAAGCCAGAAAGGACTGACAATGTTCCATAAAGACGAGGGAGGGTCTAATAGGCCATTGTTAGTGATGGGGGGATACTATGGTTCGCCTTCAGGTACCCTCTCTCCAGTCCCCAAGGACCCTCCACCCAGGTGATCCTCCCTCACTAGTCCACCCCCAGGCTCGGGATCCAAAAGCAGGGGCCCTTCCCTGGCGACCTGAACAGAAGAACCCTGGGGAGTAGATGTGAGATTACCTTCAGGTTTATCACAAATGAAAAACGGATAATGACAAAGTCAGTCTGTTTTCTGTAGAGTGCATATAGGCATGACAGACATTTAGGGACCCAGGCACCCACAGGCAGCACGTTTGGATACACCCATGTACACAGTGAGAACACACATACAGATACCATTGCACACATAAGCTTCATGCATAAACCCACCCATACAGAACTCCTATGAGATGTTATAGATATGCTCCATATAGCTTATTGTAAATGTAAGGACAAACTCAGGTGTGTTCATGTTAGGCAGTATAGGTTGTAATGTCCTCCATCAAGCCCCCTTGAGGAAGTCTAAATAATGATGTTGCGATCACATTCTATACATAAGGTAGCTTTAGGCATTACAGGTAATAAGGTTCCCATCAAGTAGGATACATATGGCTCCATCTGTCAGTACTTGCAGTATTGGCATGAATGAATAATGCCACACATCAGGCAGTATAGGTACAGCCTTCTTCCTTGGTATATGTATAATGACCCCGTCAGGTAGTATAGGCAGGGCTCCATAAAGCAGTGTGTGTCATAATTACCCACATCAGGCAGCATAACTATGGGCAAATACAGCAATAGAAATATAATTTCACCCATCTGCCATTATAGGTAACAATGACTCTCATGAGGATGTATAGTTATGACCCTTTAAGGCAATTTCAGTAATAATAGCTCCAACCGTCTATATGTATTGCCTCATTAGGAAGCCTATGTAATCACTTCAGTCATGCAAGGTATCTGTATTAATGACTCCCCTCAGGCAGCATCTCCAGTAATGACCCCATCTGGTAAAGGCAGTTGTAGAGGACGTGGCACTGCACAGATGGCATTCAGAAAGCTGGGAGCCTGAAGGAAGCAGTGGCTGTGGTGATGTCCCCTTTAAGATTGTGAGTCATGACTCCGTCATGACTGTCTCCCAATAAAAGGAGCCTCAACGGGCACGTGCCAGCAGTACGGCAGTATACGCCATGAATGGCAACTCCCTCTCTGTGTCTCATAGTGTGCAGTTTGACGCTGTGTGATCACGGTCCTGCAGCAACCCAGCTGACCTGGGTGACCACAGATCTGTATGCCATGCCTGGGTGCCCCCACGGCCACGTTGGTAAGTCTGGATGCCCACAGCAATGGTTCCAGCCGTCTGATCATGACAATACATTTGTATGCTGTGTGCCCGAATAACTGATCCGGTCGGCCCATGTGACCACGAGGCTGCATTATAACAATGGCAATGAGGAGTTAGGAACACCCTGCAGTGATCGGTAGCTGCGGCTCCCTGCCATCATAGTCCCGCCTTGCTGAGGATGGTGAACACAGTGCACTCCATGACCAGATCTAAAATAAAGAGAAAGAGCCTGGGGCGCGAGGACAGTGAAGTTGATGCGCTCCATGTTTGGAGTGAAGGAAAAAGAAGGTGCCATAGCAGCGGCCCCCGGCTGGTCGCTAGAGCCAGCAATCCGGTACGCTCCATGATCGGAGCTGATTAGACAAGTGACTGGGCCCGCTCTGTGTTCAGAGCAAAGATAAATAAAGAAGTGGCATCTGTGCGCCCTGTTAGGTGGGACCCTCCTGTTTGCGTTGCCCCTTTAAGGGGATGTGTTTTCCTCACGTGTATGGCCCCTTTAAGATGGGCCATGACTGTGTCATGGCCCAAGCTAATAAAAGGAGCCTCTGCAGGCACGTGAGACAGAGCTGCTGCAGACTCCCAAAGAGGAACGACTGAGTCCGTGTCTCATTATCCATGTAGGCCACAGGCCTACACGTGGAGGCACAGGCCTGCACGCCCAGACACTGAGGGACCCGCCTGCCAGGATGGCAGCCGAGGTCCACTCAGTCAGAGGCCTGGCAGGCTGTGACCCCACGCCACGGTGCCGAGGCCCATGGCACCCGGGGCCATGCCGGACATCCACAGCAGGCCCCCACCCCCACACATAGTGGGACTGCACGGCGCTAGCAGAGATAGCGCCCAGGGGCGCCCGCCGGATGACCATGGCCGGCGACCCCCAACAATGGCGACGAGGAACATGAATCCGCGCGTCTCCCCCCCGTTATGTGGTGGGAGGAGGAGCATCCGACCCCACCGCGGATCCAGCGTGGCCTGCGCCTCACTGCCGTGGCGAGGGCGATGTAGGCCTGGGCTGCCCTGCGGTGGGGCACACGACTAGCAGCGTTCCGCCGCAAGGAGAAGAACATGAGCGGTGGCTGCCGAAAAGAAAACGAGGCCCCGCGGGGAGAGGGCGATGCTTCCTTTCCCCCGGCGATGTCCGCCGCGGAGGGCGGTACGCTCCCCTGGCCTTGTGGGGAGAGGAGAGAAGAAGTGAGAGCCCCGCCCTGGATTATCCCCGGCCGCGGCCCTCTGAGAGGGGGTGCTCGTGCGGCCGGGATGTTTGTCTCCCCTGCGGCCCTCATCGGTCCACCCCACTGGTGCAGCATCTCCCGACACCAGAGGGGAGTGTGAAGCTCCGTTCCCCTGCTGCAGAGGTGAGCGGCCGACGCCGTGAAGAAGGGAGAGTGACGCTCCGCTCCCCTGCGGCGTCCGCCGCACACCGAGGCCTTTGTCTGCCCTGGTCCCGTGGGGAAGAGAAGGGGTGGGCCATCCCAGCGCCCTGATGGCGGTCCCGTGCTCCTGGCCGCGGTCCTCATAAAAGAGGGTGCTCGTGCGGCCAGGGTGAAGATCCGCAGCGTGGCCTGTCCCCATGACACCCGCTGTGTGGGTGGGGATCCAAGAGCGGCTCCCCGCAGCACCCGCTGCGTGCAGGGAGGAGGCCGGCCCGTCGGCCACGGCGAACAGGAAGATGCAAGAAAACACCCAGACTACGCCTCGGGTGAGCGCCGGCTGCCCCGGCGCCTCCACCAGAGCAGAGGGATGGACTGCTGCCACTCCCATATCGTGATCTGGGGCCAACTGCTGGTAGGGAGGTGGGGGGTGCTTCAGCAGCAAAGTTATGCTGCCCGGAGCCCTCATTGTGCCCCGGTGGCGTTCCCCATGCCGACAAAGGGGAGGCTGTGCGTGCCCCGGCCCCCAGCGAAGAAGATCATGAGTGGCATCTGCTGCGAAAAGAGAGGCCGTGCTTGACCCGCCTCCTCCGCCCCCATGAAGGAACAGAAAGCGACTGCGGGAGGTCCCGGGCTGCTGGGCGGGATGATGGAGACAGGCTCCTGTCTAGAGCAGGAAAATAGAGGCCCACACGTGTGGGCACGATGGATGCCGGCGCCCCCAGTGTGATCCTGGGGCGCCAGTGGTGACGACTGCTACGCCTGCCATTGGAACAGGCGGGCCGTGAAGGGAGGGCCCTCCAGCGATCCCAGGCCTAGCTGGTAATGATTGAGGGCAGGTAACGTGCTCCAACCACTCAGCATATGCAGCCCCAGTAGTGATTCTGGGCCCCCAGTGGCGGTGAGATGCTTCAAAGTTAAACGCAAAGGTACCTAATGGAACTCTGAGAACATAAGTAATGCTGTGAAGTGCTGTGCACTACACCGGTGATCACCTCCCTGCACAGTGCCACCAGGAAAGCAAAAGGGGAAGCAATGGAAGTCAAATAGGTCACCCTCACAAGGAGGGCTCATGGCCAGCCCTGCAGACTGTCTCGACACCCTCCCACCAAAGTCCCCTACTGGACCATCTGAGGATCAAGGAGCTGGTGGCCCTGCCGGCCTGCTAATATCACCCGGCGGGCCACATAAGGACTGGCTCTGGCCTGGAGCCGTGAAAGAAGTGCCGCCCCTGTGGGGGTAATCTGCACTGCGGTCTGGTGGCCACACAATCACGGAGGACAGAGGTGTGACCTCCCCTGCGAGATGCCTTTCTCCTGCCTGGGGTGTGGGGGAGATGTCGAGAGGGCGTCATTGGTGGGTCAACGGGGCCCCACTACCATATGTATCCTGCACAATTCTATACCTGCAGGGAGCAGTGGCCTCAGAACCTTGTCGTAGAGGTGCCCTAACACAATGCCATGGAGGCCATCCTGACTGCCTGCCCCGTGAGGTGGCCCCCACCACCGAGCCATTGCAGTCACCTAGCCTGCCCTCTGGGGACGTGACTGCCAACCACGAGCCAGGAAAGCGGGGACATGCTCCAGTCTGGAGAAGGACAATGAGGAGGCAAGTTTGCTTTACAAGCTCCAGCACGGTATCGTGTCTCCCAGGCCAGGGTGCCTGAGCGCACTACACTCCACGCATCACGCACCTCACCACCAGCACAATGCCCAAGAGGCTGGACGTGATGGACGATTGGCTCTGTACTTCAAAGACTGCCCTGTGAAATTGTGGTATGGCAGTGACCCGGCACTAACAATGGGATCACTGCGGCCGACGTGGGACCCTCCCCCTCATTTCTCTCAAGGCTCACAGCCACGTGCAATTCTGCATTCTGTGCACCGCTCACCCCACCAAACCGGATGAGCAAGTGGTGCTGCCTGCGCTGGGCTGAATAAAGTGAGTGGCCCCAACTCCGAGGAAGAGGTGCTAGGCGCTGTCAGGTGGTCCAAAAGGGTGACGCCCGCCACGCATCTGGGACGCCAATCCAGCCTGGTATTGCCAGTCAGCCAGGGACTAGTGGTCTGTGCCAGTAATAGCAAAAGGAAGACCTACCAGCACAGAATCGGGCGTCTCCTGGCACAGCCCCATCGGAACACCAGCCTCCCTGCCTGCCATAGTGGTGGCCCGGACTGCCTGGCACTAATGACACCCTGCACGCCACGTCATCGAGGAAAGAGACACTCCAGACTGGGGAACATTGCTGCCTGTCACCCCGATCAACAGCACATGGAGCAGCGTGGGCGCCTTGTAAGTTCTGTCTCGCTGCTCTGCACATCAAAGGACAGTGCCGATGTGGCCCCTGGTACCTCCCAGGTGCGGCTTTGCCGGCCATGAACTGTACCGTAAATGGGCCTGGATGTGGGGAAGCGGCTCCTGAGCGGACGCTGATGGAAGACGAACTGGTCTCCGGCGGTCAGGCAATTGCGTAAAGATGACTCTGTAATCCTGTGTGTTTTGATGCTGTTCACCTGCCTAGTAGGCCCATGCTTAAAGTAGTCTCGGTAAAGAATAATGAGGTGAAGCGGTGGTCCTGCAGTTGCGGGGTGTGCACGTAGTGCTGGTCGCCGCTTTTGGCGTCTGGTCGGGAGTTGCAGTTCCAAATCCCAGGTTAATAAAGGTTTTAAGGTGGGGGGGCGATTTCACTGGCAGCTCACTGGTCATGATGGCCACCCGCGAATTATGCCTAGAATTAGTTAGTATGTGCTAGGTCTGTAACTGTTTGAGCAAGCTAAGTATGTAGCGGTGGCGTATGTTGGTTGCCTACCCCACAAGATCGGAACCGACAAGTGTTCTATTGTTTATAACAGGAGGGATGCCTGTATGTCTCAGCACTGTTTGTTTGTTTGTTATGAAAAAGGAGGAGTGTTAGGTGGGACCCTCCTGTTTGCGTTGCCCCTTTAAGGGGATGTGTTTTCCTCACGTGTATGGCCCCTTTAAGATGGGCCATGACTGTGTCATGGCCCAAGCTAATAAAAGGAGCCTCTGCAGGCACGTGAGACAGAGCGGCTGCAGACTCCCAAAGAGGAACGACTGAGTCTGTGTCTCATTATCCATGTAGGCCACAGGCCTACACGTGGAGGCACAGGCCTGCACGCCCAGACACTGAGGGACCCGCCTGCCAGGATGGCAGCCGAGGTCCACTCAGTCAGAGGCCTGGCAGGCTGTGACCCCACGCCAGGGTGCCGAGGCCCATGGCACCCGGGGCCATGCCGGACATCCACGGCAGGCCCCCACCCCCACACATAGTGGGACTGCACGGCGCTAGCAGAGATAGCGCCCAGGGGCGCCCGCCGGATGACCATGGCCGGCGACCCCCAACACGCCCCTACGCTCTGTGATCAGAGTTAAGTGAAAAACTAAAGTGTTCCACAGTGACCTGCGCATTCGTATGAAGAAATTGTCCTTGGGGCTCCTCCACACCTTGCGCAGCCAGCAGAGTGAGCCCTCCTGCTGACAGCAGGGGCTCTGTCTCGTGGCGGCACTGTCTCGCCCTCAGCGGTATGCGTTCCCTGGTCTGTGCTGCCGGGCGGAAGAAGAAGAGAAGGTGTCCTAGATGTGCTGCGTGGCTGGAGCTGGGGAAAGCCCCCTGGTGTTCCCGGGCTGCAGCAGCAGTGATTGGTGTTAGATCCGTGATTGCAGCAAAAATAAATGAAGGTGTCTGCCGCGTGCTCCATCACCAGAGCTCTAAAAAGCCCTTGGGTGTTACCGGGCCAAGAGGGTGGTGAGATCGGAGCTTGTAAAAAAAAAAAAAATAAGGTGTATGCTGGCTTTGATGTGCTTCTTGGTCGAAGCCAGTAAAGGAACAGTGCATGCTGCACGCTCTGTGCTTGGAGCCGAGAGAGAAATAAAAAGGTATCTGTTGTGCGCTCCATCACTGGAGCTGTGAAAACAAAATAAATATTTGGATGGTGTCTCCAGAGAGTGCTGGAAGGAGGGAGAAAGCAGAGGAAGGGAGAAGTAGAGGAGCATAGTGCACGTCTGCACTTGAAAAAATAAGCAGACAATACACATGGACGGTGAGTGGCATATGCTCACCAGACACAGGTATGCTTGAAAGTGCCTTCCAGGGTTGCGGATCCGCTAAGGAGTGCACGTGCATCCTGGTCAGTTACCTACCGGAAGGAGTACTGTAAAAGAGAGTGTGCCATTTCAGTATCCAGCATCTGCCCCTCTTTGCAAAGCCCTGGCAGTGAGGGAGAGAGGATGGTGTGGCTCGCCACATAAGAGCCTGCAGAAATACTGCAGCACACCAGAACCACGTCAACACAAGCTGCATTGTCCCCACGAGATATGCCCAGGTAAAGATTCATAGTGCACGTTTGTACTCATTGGGAGGACAGCAGACGTCCCCACAGCAGCAGGTACTAGAGGGCCTTTGAGGGTTGCGGCTCTAGTGTGGAGTGCTTGTGTGCCCTGGACAGTTGGGAAGATTCTGGCATCTGGGTGTTCCTAATACCTCTCCCACGTGGTTCTCACCAAGCCCTGGTTTGGTGGGAGTTGAATTGGGGTGACGTGCTGAATAAAGCCTCCTGCACGTATACATCACAGCTGTTAACCGAAGGGAGAGGCTGCGTAAAGACAACAAGAACTGTCAGTAGGGTGTGGTCCTCCTACCCATAAGGCCGCAGAGTAAGGAAAAGAGGGCGTGATCCTGGTGAAATGCCAGACAGCATGTGTCCGAAAACCACAGCACTAGGAATGAACATCTGTGGTGAAGCATCCAACAAGGCCCTGATCACCTTGCTCGAACCACTGATGGGCCTCACCTGAGGGTAAGAAAAGGGGGTGTTGGCCGGTCTGACCAGAGGTACCGAGAGGATAGTCCCACAAGAGTTGCGGACAGCCATCCCAGTGGTTTCGGTCCCAACAGCGGCCTATGTTAGTGAAAGAGGGCCATGGACCAGTCCAGATGTGAAGGGGACCCTAACCCTCGAACCGCCCCTGCTCTAGGCCAACAATGCAGATGGTGACAGCCTCAAATGGACCCACTGCAGTAATGTTGGTTAACATGCTTTATACATATGCTTGTTTGGTGGATCTGTTGTTACAAAAAAGGAGTGTGGTGATGTCCCCTTTAAGATTGTGAGTCATGACTCCATCATGACTGGTTCCCAATAGAAAAGAGCATCAATCGGCACATGCAGCAGTAATGCGGCGGACTCCATGAATGGCAACTCCTTCTCTGTGTTTCATTATGTGCAGGTTGAAGCTGTGTGATCTCATTACTGCAGCACCCCAGCTGATCCATGTGATCACGGATCTGCATGCTGTGCCTGGGTGCCCCCAGGTAACCGTCCATTCATGTGACCACAGCCAGGCCGACAAGTCCTGGTGCCCCCGGCGGGTATCAGGTAATAATGTCTCCATACATAATATATCGCCGGGAAAAGCCAATGGCGACATTATATATGGTGACATTATGTATGGGGACAGGTTGCCTGGATGTCCCCTGATCCCAGTTTAAAAAAAAAAAAACAGGGGTTGCAGAGTTCCCCCCCCCCCCCGCCTGTTCAATGTAATAACGTCTCAGCAAAAACAGCTACAATTTGGTCAGGCAACATTTTTGCAGGGACATTATTACATGGAACCCGCCGGCAATGGCTCCAGCCGTGTGATCACAGCAATAGATTTGTGTACTGTGTGCCTGCAGCCCTGATGCGGCTGGCCCTTTTGTTCAAGAGGCCGCCGTATAACAGTAGCAATCGCCATTGTTTTCAGAGTTTGCATCCTGTTGTGTTGTTCCGATTAAGGATAGAGCGACACAGAGACATGCTGCCTGATTGTGCTCTGCCAGAGACTTCCCACTTGCGCGCCTCTTCATTGTACTGTGCAGTGAAGCGTAATGTCACCTGTTTGTGTATGCATGCATATGTGCACGTAAGTGGTAGGCGTTCAGCCCAATGGGAGCATAGTCCTTAGATCCCCAGGGATCTGTACTCGGACCTTTCCTCTTCTCTCTCTATACCTCCTCCCTCGCTTTCATCATCTCTTCTTTCGGCATCTCCCACCACTTCTACGCAGACGATACCCAACTCTTTCTCTCCTTCTCTTCCTTCACTTCTGACCTCCACCACACTCCCTCTTCCTGCCTCATGGCCATAAAAAACTGGATGTCACCCCACTTTCTTTCCCTCAATCCTGACAAGATCGAAGTGCTTTTCTTTCCTCTTAACACTCTCTCACCCTCCCCGCCTCCTTTCATCCACTTTCCCCCTTCCAATCTTCCCGTCTCGACCCATGCCCGCAACCTAGGCCTTCACATTGACTCCTCTCTCTCCTTCTCCACCCACATCTCTCTAACCTCTTGTTCCTGTCGGCATCACCTTTTCAACACCCACAAGATCCGCCCCTCACTCACTTTTCACACTTCTAAACTCCTAATCTCCTCTCTTATTTTCTCCCGTCTCTTCTAATACTCCTCTCTTCTCTTTGACCTTCCTATCTCTCACCTGAATCCCCTGCAATCCATCTACCACTCCTCTATCCGCAATCTATGGGCCTCATTACACGGTAGGCAGTAAGGGTTTACCGGTACCGGTAAGGGCACCAGTACCGGTAAACCCTTACCGCCTTACTACTAGGTCCCTTTGCGGGACCCGACCTTAACAGCTGGTTTTACCAGCCGTTAAGGAATGGGCCCGCTAAGGGACCTTGGTGCTAATTACGGTACCGCAATTTGCGGTACCGTAATTAGCGCCTTCCCCATTCCCATTGAGCCCTATGGGGGCAAAAATGGGAATGGGGAAGTGCCTTGGTGAATGGGGAATTACCGCCCCTGCTGACCTTGGAGTAGGGCGGTAATTCCGCCATCCACCAAGGTGGACACGGTAAAATACCGGCGGCAACCATGGCGCTAATAGTTACCGCCTACCGTGTAATGAGGCCCTATGTCTCCTCGGCCCTCGAGACTATTTCTACATCACTCTCTCAACTCGGCTGGCTCCCATTCCACTCACAACTGAAATTTCAATTTGTCTGCTTCGTCTACAAATCTCTCCATGACCTCGCCCCACCTATCTTTCCTCCCTCTTCTCACTCTACTCTCCTTCCCGCACTACGCTCAGCTGACCAATACCTTCTCACCCTACCCCAGCCCCTTGTGCCTTCTCGTGCTTCCGCTCCTTCCAACTCTTGCACCCCCTCCACTGGAACTCCCTTCCTCTCCCTATCCGCTCCTCCCCCACCTACCCATCTTTCCGCTCCTCCCTGAAAGCCCTTCTTCTCCACTCCCACCTGACTCTCCTTCCCTACCTCACCCCCCTTACCCTCCCATACCTTCCCTCTCCCCTCCCTACACCCTCCCCCCATCCATATTGGATGCTGTCACCACCCAAAGGCGTTAAGACCCCGATGACCATATTGGACGCTGTAACTACCCAAAAGTGTTAAGACCCCTGAGTTCTCACCCCCCCCGCCCCCCGAGAAAATTGTTCTGTATACTGTACCACTGGTTTGTTTCAAGTTTGTAAATATGCTTCTGTCTTTTTGTACTGTTGTTATACTGTAAAGCACTTTGGTGTAAAGCGCTATATAAACTTAAAGGAATGGTTCGGTCAACATTTTTTATTGCCCCTACGGGTCGGCCATGTGTTTTTAAGCCTAAGTCGCTCGATTTTAGAAACATTTCCTATGGACCTTACCCGAGTTTTCGTCCATTAAACGCACGCGAAAACAGGCATCAGGGAGCTGCCATTTTGTGATAATCCTATCATTTCCCCCATCGCCCTGGCTGACCTGCTTTTGGGGCACTAAATCAGATCCCCCGCCCCTGAGCCTGCCATTATCAAAACAATCATATTCCCTGCTTCTCTCCGTGACGTTTCTGTGCTGCGTAGGCAAACACGCCCAGTCGTCTTCTACGCGACTTCACACAGATCAACTCACAACACAGTGCGCCACAATTCGGAATATGAAACTGTACTTTAAAATCAAACAGCAACACGGTACATTTGGTAAAGTACATTTATTTGACATTAAATGTTTATAGAATATTCAGCAATTTCCATATGAACTTCGAAAGCCATTTATTTTCTTTTATCTCTATCCGCAAATCCGTAAAAGTTTATCGTGAGTCACGCACTGTTCCTTTATGGTACACAGGGTGTTGGTTTTCGTTAAAAGAAGCACTCTTGTCGCACGTTGAACAGCAAGGCTGTTCCATCAAGTAGGCACTAGGCCAGCGTAAAGGTTGATATGTTGCTTCTAGCCGCTAGTACCGCGTAAGGGCATATGGGCCCTTGGCGATCGTCCCATAAGATCATCAGAATTGTGCAGTTGTTTACATTAAGCTGCCGGTGTCTGAAACTGGTGGCAGTAGCAAAAGGGAAGGATATACCTGTTTTGAAAACATAAAATTTATAATTAGTCTTGCCAGCCGATCTTTATTAATATTATTCATTTTATTTATTACGGCCGAGCTGAAACTATTTGCTTTTAATGATAGTGCAATGGAGTATGTTCGGCTCTAAAATCAATGTGAAAAGTAACGAAATAAATCGAGGTTAGTACACAATGAGAAATGACTTTTTGTCTACATGCGTGTGGAATGTGGACCTGCATGCCCATGTGCCCGCTACAAGGACAATCCCACAAACGTTTTCCAAGCTCTTCATTCATTCATTTATTCATGCATCCATTCATTAATTCTTCATTCTGGTATAAAAGCGTCTAAAGAGTTACTTACATTATATTTGCAATTTCCATTGTGTCTCTGCGTAATGCAGTCCGTAAATCCCACTGTGCTCTTGACAACGATTTTTCGTATACTGAACTAACATGAAACTCGGTCTAGTTTCAGAATTTTCTGCCTTATCGTCTCTTACGTTATTGCACCCCTGCCCCCTTCAAATGAAGTTCTTTCGGCATGGTCCCTGTCTCTCAAGGTCAAAAAACAATAGAACCTTATACAGCCATTGCGAGTTGTGGGCCTCTTCAGGGTGCGAGCTGAAAATCAAAGCCGCTGACCTTCACTAGAAATGAGCACACCTTCTTTCTTCGCAACATCTCGTAGTAAAGCCATCTGTGAGAACTTGAAGTTTCGAATCCATCTATGTAGTGCGCCTCAATGTGCAAATGCGAACTGGCTTCTCTCCCATCTGCAACGGCTCGCTTGGCACATTCTAAGGCCCCCAATTTTGTCCTTGTTGTCTGCGAGCTTTGAAGCCCCAAAGAACCATAACTATTGAGACTTTACATTTTTTGGAAAAGGTCAGGGAAAGTATAAAGTGCCCGAGGAGTTGAGTTGAAAGTGAGATTTATTGTTTGTTTGCTTTATTATTTGCAATACGCAAGCCTCCCCTCGGTTAACAGTGTGCAGCATTTACAAGAGATTGCGAAAATTAGTTACATCAACAAAAATATATACATACACATATAGACAAGGTCAGCAATATTAGGTGAATAGAGAGAGAATTCAAAGATGACACACAGGTTGTTCGGCACCCAGGATGGTGAAGGTAGGGGTTAGGGTTAGCGTACTTTGTATGAACACTGTACAATAACATTTATTTACAAAAAGACAATCATATTACAATTATTTAAACCGGGATTTGTACTTCACAACCAACTCTCCTTTGGGTGGACATGGCACAGTGGCAATGTTGGGTGGCAATGGATCAGTGCTCTGCACAGAAACGTTCCTGTACTTTAGGCACATATTGTGGAACACCTCCAAACCTCCTGTGTGACAGAATTCTGTCAGTCCCCTCAAATCCCTTGATAGAGTTTTATTGAAAACAATCTTCTCAATGGCTTTGTGTGTCGGTGAAGATGGATTCAACCACTCTTCTTCCGTTCCTCCACTGGGGACAAAGGGCCATGTTCACATTGGTGGAAATGTAGGTTTTCTGACCAGCGGTGCATCAGTGACCACCATTTTTCAAGTAGTATTTCCACTGACCCTTCACAAGTTTTGGAGCTCCACCAAAGATGGTTGCTGATAGACTGGGACCACTCTGCAATACTTTCCAAACCTTTTTTTTCCCTGCAGCCGAGATTTTCTTATTGATTGATTTAGCAAGATGCCATACGTCAAATTGATGTTTAATATGTGGGAACTGCTCTCTCATTGTCTTGGCAATTGAAACGTGTCTGTCCGTGGCTATGAGGTCGATGTGCATTCCCCTCGATTGCAGATATTCCACTGATTTTATAAATTCTAGTTTCTCCATGGCCACTGAGGATGTACATTGTGTTACCTGCACGACCACCGAACTCACAATTTCCTTACTATCCATGTCCTGAAAGTGGAAGGTGCAGTACTTGGCAGAAAATCCAGGGCTGTCGCACTGTCCATCGCCGGCTAGCCTGAATCGTTTGCCTTCGAATGTACTTGCTAGAGACAATTGTTAAATTTTCCAAGCATCACTAATGGCCGGAAACAGATAATCACGTTGGTATTTGCAGTACTGTGTTTTTGAAATAAAATGAAGTCCCACAAACTGAAAGAGAGACTCTAACTTTCTAAAACTGAACCCACTAAAAAGTGATGCAGCTGCACACAGTAGATTGCCTGCTGGCAGCTTCCCCAGCATCGGTTGAGCAGACCATGAGAATGCATGATTTAATCAAACTGAAAGAAAGACTCTAACTTTCTAAAACTAGAGCCACTAAAAAGTAATGCAGCTGCACACAGTAGATTGCCTGCTGACAGTTTACCCAGCATCGGTTGTGCAGACCATGAAAACGTATGATGTAATGTACAGGCGGCATGTATTGTGACGTTACTGCCTTGTTTTTGACGAGTCACATGAATCAATGGCTTCCCACATACTTTCCCTCTGATGGAATGCCCACATTTCAGCATACTTATAATACCCATCAAACAACTGTTGAACACTATGTATTTGCCCTCTTTCATTAGACTGTCATCCGGTGTCACACTTGTTTCGGACTGCATCGTTGAGGACATTTCACCACAACTGAAAGAAATATCGCCGATATCAGGTTCTGATGCGTGGGTGAATGCTGCTGCTGCTTCATCTCTCTTATTTCAACATCTGTCACTTCAACATTGATGGGAGAAGACAACATTGTCGACGGCTTTTTTGGTGGGAATTTTTTTGTCGGGTGTAGATTGTGTGAATTGATCTGCGACTACTTCTGAGCTATCCTCAATACATTCAGTATCATCTTCTTGTGGTGGTGCAGTCGCACTGTAGCAATGGTCCATTACAACTTTACTGGATTCTCCGGACACATTCATTTCATGTTCTGGCCATTGGATATGAGCATCTCTAGTCTCAACATGCGGCGTCTGAATGAATAGTTCCTCCATAGTGTAAATGGTCTGGCAAGCAACATCTCTCATTTGCTTCACTGTCTGTGTATGTATAGTTCGTAGACCCACGGGAAACTACAGGACAGATTGGAAAAGGGATGTTCAGTTTAAACACAAGATAAAGTATAGTACAATTGACTGGAAAAAACATAAAATAGACCCCAGCACAAAAACATTTCTAAAGTTATGAACTGTTTGTAACTAACCTTATTTTTGTTTCTTTTCTTTGCAACTTTTTTGACTCAACCTTCAACATCTGCACGCTGTTGCTCCGATACGTATCGACATGTCTCCCCTTCCTCTTGCGCTGCAACAACTATATTTTCTGTATCCGCATAGACAGCACGGAATGAGGCTCCATCGACATAGTATTTTCATTACTGTGTATCAAAATATTGTAAGCATAAAACACACGTGAGGACGAACACACATGTACATCTCAATAGCCAAACACGATTTAAACATTCTGTGGAACAATCAAACGACAAGTATTCGAGCTCTGATGACCTAGTTCGATGGAGCTGTCAGTTTCCATACCTCTGACTCTGCATGGACTGCCACAAATGATTGTATTGAAGAGGAGGCATCAGCAACTCCCTGAAACACAGTACTTGCGTTAGTATGGTTTTCAATATTGTAAACATAACACACACTTGGGGTCGACGGCCCAGGTACATATAAAGAGATAACCACAAATGTTGCATTGTCTAAAAGAATCAAGGAATATTTAAATATGATCAGATTTAAACAACTTATTTCTCCGATTTCTTTACATCTGCATCATCTAAATGGGATCTTGTGATTGTAGTGGAAGCTCCATCGTCTCCCTGAAACACAGTACTTGCGTTAATAGGGAAGAAAGTATAGCAAATGGAATCACGTTATATGATCACGCTCGATGGAGCTGTCAGTATCCATACCTCATGTTGCTGAAGAATATCTAGGGCTGTTGTCAATGTGGTGCGCACTTCCGAAAGCTGTTGCGCCGATTCGTATCCGCATGGTCCCGCTTCCCCTGGAATTACTTGAATGTCAGGCTCCGCATCAAGTGCGTGGGTTGATGATTCAGCAGATGCCTGAAACATAGTATTTCCATTAGTAAGGATTACAATATTGAAAACACAACACACGTCTGGGGTCGACCGCACAGGTACATATCAATGGCTAACCACGAATGAAACATGGTGTAGAACAATCAAAGGACAAGTGTTCAAGTCCTGATGATCACGGTCGATTGAGCTGTCAGTATCCATACCTCGTGCTGCTGAAGAACATCTAGGGCTGTTGTCAATGTGGGGGACGCTTCAGCATCTCCCTGAAAGACAGTACTTGCATTAGTATGGATAACACTAATTATAACTGAAAACAAACACCAGGGGACGACAACTAAGGTGTATATCAATTGGAAAGCACTAACCAAACTATTGGTAAAATAATCACACGATACATAAAAGCTATTACTTGACATGCATAAAACAAGTCTGTAGCGGAATAGCCAAGTATGATTACCTGATACGCGCTAGAAATGGTTGATAACTGCGAGCACGTCACAGAAGTAGAATGTTCTTGCTTCTGATTCAAGGGATAGTCAAGAAGTTGTAAAGGTAAATTATTGTTTGATAATGAAATGCCAATATTTAAAATTGCCAGGTAAGGAGACAGAATACTTGAGTAATGCGCAATATAGCACAGTTCCCTGTGCCCATATATAGATTTCGTTTGTGGGTTATCAAATCTAAAAATAATATGTTGATAAATGTCATTATTCAAAAAGCTATACACTCATATCAATGTCGAAAGTATTACAAATTGGAAACAACACCTAAAATATCAATGAATCCATTCGGCTACCTACACACTACCGCAAGGCCTAAAGCTAAAAACGGACACTTGACTCACCAGTGGCGGAATGTGGATGAATAGAGTGGGAATAGTGTTTGTGAGCAATTTTCGTGTCAATCGCCGTTTATTCTTCTTTGTTACCCAAGATGTGGTGTACATGTTCGAGGGAAAGTGCCGGCTGCAGATGCGGTATCGATCACCCCTCTTGTCCTCAAAGACTTGTTGGACTCTACTTTCCAGCTCATCCAGTGGATATCCGTAATGTCTGACCCATTCTCTTATTCGATCAACAGTTTTCGGGAATACATGCATTGTAGTGCCTTCAGATTTAGCATGGGTCTTTGAAGGGCAACCGCTAATCGAACAGGCAGGCATTGTTGAAAATTCTGAAAAGTAAATATCAAGATTATTATAAAACCTTGATGAATATAAATGTCATAAAAAAGTAAATGAACCATACCATGCTCAATGCAAGGTTTGTTTTGGTCACCGGAACTATACCAGTTCATCATGTGCGGCTTAGTATTTGCATAAGTTACAGACATTTTTTAAATTATGTGACTAAACTCTGAACATGTGACTCGTCCCTTGGATGTTATGTCTTGCACGAAATGGAAACATGCTTACATTATAGACTGGACCCCCAAAGGATGCAATTCGATGACAATTGACACAGATGAAAATAAATAGATCTATTGATAGCATAACAATTGAAACTCAAGTCAATAGCAATGAGACCAATGACCATAGCTCTATTGGGTACTGTAATCGCAAATAGATAGAAATGTAAAAATGACCGAAATATGACTAGGATACATGGCCTTACCTTGACCAACAAACAGTTGGATTCAGAAGGCCGAGCAGATTAGCATAGATCTCAGTGCTTCTGAGGTAGAAGGTTCAGGAGTTGACTTGCAAAGCACAAAGATGTTCTCATGAGACATATCAAGTGGTTTATAAAGTATTAGAAACAGGGGTGTGTTTGTGAATGAATGACGTGTGTATGTTGTGGTATTATGTGGATTGCAGGGGGGGTGGCCTGCCTCAGGGGAGGCCTGCCTGGAGACACAGGGTCTGAGGAGGCCATGTGAGCGATGGCTCCTGGGTGTGGGATACCTTTTGAAGTGTACATGCTGTTTGGCACCTTGGCCGTTTGCGCCCGTGACAGCCCCCCATGCCAGCGCTCATCCCCGGGTGCGAACCGCCTTTGATAGAGGGGGGTGGGATGGATGGGTCTGGGGCATGCAGATAAGGCACAGGAACACTGCTGAATGGAGACACACTTATGTGGATTGCAGGGGGGCTGCCTGCCTCAGGGGAGGTCTGCCTGGAGACACGGGGTCTGAGGAGGCCATGTGAGCGATGGCCCCTGGGCGTGGGATACCTTTTGAAGTGTACATGCTGTTTGGCACCTTGGCCGTTTGCGCCTGTGACAGCCCCCATGCCAACGCTCATCCCCGGGTGCGAACCGCCTTTGATAGAGGGGGGTGGGATGGATGGGTCTGGGGCATGCAGATAAGGCACAGGAACACTGCTGAATGGAGACACACTTATGTGGATTGCAGGGGGGCTGCCTGCCTCAGGGGAGGTCTGCCTGGAGACACGGGGTCTGAGGAGGCCATGTGAGCGATGGCCCCTGGGCGTGGGATACCTTTTGAAGTGTACATGCTGTTTGGCACCTTGGCCGTTTGCGCCCGTGACAGCCCCCATGCCAACGCTCATCCCCGGGTGCGAACCGCCTTTGATAGAGGGGGGGTGCGATGATGGGCATCGGGCGTGCAGGAAAGTGTGTGGGAGCGAGGGGCCATCAGGCCCCTCTCATCCTTTACTTCTCAGTAGAAACTTGTACCAAGTGCCTCCAGTAGTGGGTTCGCCCCTTGCCCTTATGTGATGTTAACTTTGGATGACATTCCCGTAGATGGGAACACTGAGCAGGACACGGGGCATCCATTTTTGTACCCCCTTTCCACTCCATCTTGGTGACCAGGCCTCACTGCGATAGTACAGCGCGCAGAGCACATGGCCCACACCCTCGTAACACATCACTCTTCCTCTGAGATCACGGTCCTGCATGTGAACCAGCCTGAACTAAGCACAAAGCTCGTTCATCTCCACAAACGTGTCCTTGCCCACGCACCCTCGCCAGTGGAAACTTACTGCCATTCTGACCCTGTGTCCGTGCAAGGTATTCTCTTCACGTGCCAGACCACTGACCACGCCATGATGCCCACGTAGCAGATCCCCAACTAACATTAGACCCCTACTGCAGTATATCGTTGCCTATCAATAACAAATGCCACATACCGGAGATTCTTGTGAGCACAGACCCACACTTCAAACAGTGTATTATAGTGGTCAAGACCCTTGACCTAAGGCCTGTATAATCCAATGTTAATTGATAGTATAGATATAGGTGTGACTTTTATAGAGACATAACCGACTGAAAGACTTTGAACAAGTGTTTTTTAGTGCATGCATTATTGATAATATATTATGTTAGCTTAGATAGTGACCACCCTGCTTCACAGCGACCTGACCTTCACCCATTCCGAGCACAGATGTCTGACGTCATCCTTGAATGGAGACACACTTGATTCATTTAAAAAAAACGAAACAACCGTTGTTAAAATATATGTGGTGTTTTATTTTATATCTTATTTTGATGACACAAAAATACAAGACTTTAAATATTGGACAGCTCAGGTTGCAGCACAGCGAGAGAAAAACCCCTGTACTGACTGCTGTCACTCGGGAACGTTTCTCTTATGGAACGAATGGCACAGGCGGGTATCACTCTTCGAACGCGGTGTCCAAGCCTCCCGTGAAGCCACCATGTAAAGGAACGATAGGCCACCAGCCTGTACCACCTGTGAAAAGGAATGAAACAAACTGTTTTTAAATGACCAAGATAATTTTAATAAACATTTGTTGTCAATGACAATTCTTGTAACTAATGGCATTCTGCTCGGACAAATGCTATCTAGACACTGCACACTATTGAACGACTTTCATGCGTTACAATGATATGTATATGTAATTTTGGATATAGTAGAAGACCATGAAATAGGAGTCGCATGACAAGCAGAGTATACTTACTTGTTACTCGGATTACGAGGACGAACAGTTGCGTGAAGTTCGTGCATAAGCACCATCATTATCCTCAACACGGACCGTGTGAAGCAGGCTGCCCTGAAGTCTGGCAGCTCAGTGATGCATTGCGGCCGTGGCTCGCCTTCCAAAATGTAGGCCACGCATCCCGAGTTTTCACAGCAGCAGCAGTTCTTGTTCTCGGTTGGCATTAGCTTGCACCGATTGCATGTGCACTAGGTGGAAACACCATCCATGCGACTGGGTCCAGGCTCTTCAGCTGTTGAATCATCCTCCCAACTGCCGTCCAAAGACCCATCGTTTTCGCGTGTTTCCCTTTCCAGTAGTTCCTCCTCGGTATACTCGGCTCGTACATGTAGGGCATTATTGTAGCCATTCTGTGTTAAACAAACTAAAATAATTTATAGCGGTGGTACTGGTATCTGTTCACACGGGCTACAAGCAACGATGGTAGCTGACTAGAGCACAGAAACAAGTCACAGAATACTCAAAATAACACAGAGAGAGGAATGGAATCGAAAATCTGCTGCTGTGTGTTGTGAAACAGTCTGTTTATACTTATTGAGGAAAGAGGCGTCCTGCCATTTCCATGGCAACACGTCATTAGCTGAAGCACAGCGAATGTTGACACGAGACGTGCTTTGGCGTTGTGAAATGGGTGTTACGCGTCTGCTGATGACAGGCTCAGGGGCGGTGGATATGATTTAGTGCCGCAAAAGCAGGTCAGCCAGGTTGATGGGGCAACTGATAGGATTATCACAAAATGGCAGCGCCCTGATGCTTGTATTCGCGTGCGTTTAATGGACGAAAACTCGGGTAAGGTCCATAGGAAATTTTTCTAAAATCGAGCGACTTAGGCTTAAAAACACATGGCCGACCCGTAGAGGCAATAAACATTTTTGACCGAACCATTCCTTTAATAAACATAAACATAAACATGGGAACCAGAGTGCACCCCTCACCCCCTTTTCTGTCAAATGTTTTTTGGGAGTCCCGGGCTCCAGAGGTGGCGGCACCGGGGTGACACATGCCCCTACTAAGGAGAGCCACATTGTTGGTTTTTCCCCCCGCCCCCCAACTGGGGTTTTACACTTTGTAATTGGAGGGTGAGTTGGTTCCTGGCTACTTGAATGACTACAGCAACCAGAATTCCCTGAGGCCATCACTGGTAGTAACCATTAACACCTGAACAAACACCTGAACAGACTGCCTCCTTGATGATTGCAAGAGGCAAGAAAGCGCTAGGGGGAGAAGATCTACTGGACTGTGGAAAGGTACACCTAGCTGGGAACCAGAGTGCACCCCTCACCCCCTTTTCTGTCAAATGTTTTTGGGAGTCCCGGGCTCCAGAGGTGGCAGCACCGGGGTGACACATGCCCCTACTAAGGAAAGCCACACTGTTGGTTTTTCCCCCCTCCCCCCAACGGGGGTTTTACACTTTGTAATTGGAGGGTGAGTTGGTTCCTGGCTACTTGAATGACTACAGCAACCAGAATTCCCTGAGGCCATCACTGCTAGTAACCATCAACACCTGAACAAACACCTGAACAGACTGCCTCCGTGATGATTGCAAGAGGCAAGAAAGCGCTAGGAGGAGAAGATCTACTGGACTGTGGAAAGGTACACCTACCTGGGAACCAGAGTGCACCCCTCACCCCCTTTTCTGATAAACATAAACATAGTCACATGACTGAACAGTACATCTCTCCAAAAGTTCAAATCGCTAACAGCTGTAGTGAATACTGTATTGGAAGAGTGTTTAAGTTCACCTGCTGAGATTACAGTGATAAACCTGGCATGTATTGGGAGTTTACCACCCTGCTGCAGACTTTGGGAGATTTCGGTGACTGGGTTGGATCACAGACAATAGTAATCTTCGGATACCAATTCTGGGATAAAGTTGATCCCTTCGTCCCCTTGAAGACCTTCAGTTCCTTCTGCCCTTCCCCGGAGATTCCAGAGTTCGGACATTATGCTCCAATGCACGGAGTAGCATCCATTCTCTGAAAGTGGGAAACATTACGAGTGACGGTGCCCAGTTGTTTTCCACTGTTATGACGGATCCTTCGAGGTAGACCACCTTTAGGGGGTAGCTTCAAAGGGTATGTTAGACATATGATATGATATGATAGGTTTTTTATGACACGCTTAATACCAGAGGTTTCGGGATCGAACCTGTGTTGCTCTGTGTAGTCTTGCTTCCAAGGCGATCACGTTGTCCCTGAGCTAGCCACCCGTGACTGAGGTGTCTGATTCACACCAGCACGCTATCACCGCACTCCCATGCTTTGTGAGTGCAGCACATCTTGTCATTAACCTGTTTCATCCAAACTGCCACTTTGACTGGATCCAGCATGGGGGGAGACCATGAGTCATGTGTAGGGGTGCTGGTTTTATTGGTTGGTTGGAGAGCAGAGATACCAAACTACACCAGGTTGATGAAGGTTGAATATTAAGGTAGTTCGCAGGAATTGGTACATCTCACACACCATGACTTTTGGTGGTTATTCATGAGACCTTATTCAGGGTATTCATAAACCATTCAGGCATCTTGCAATGCTGCACCCCCAATCAGTTTAGGTATACCCGGAAGTCTGCACCCTGAAACAGTGCCCATTATCTTTGGGGACCCGGTGGGAGACCATCATCTTTTCAAGTTTGGGTGTCACTGCGCTACCTGCTGGAAAGGGCAACATTTTAATCTCTGGGTATCAAAAACATTGTCAACAACTACAAGCAGAAATCTGCCGCATAACTGGCAGCAGAAATATGCATTGACTTTTCTCCTGGTTCACCTACCTCATTCTTGTGCTCAAATAGGTGGCTGTGTGTCCCCCTTTCCAGATGCTTAGAACATCAAACAGGTGGAAACGACCATTTCCACCCATCTTGTCAACATTGGGGGAAACAGAGTCTTTTCCTCAAACAGATCTTTGTTTTGAAAATGCCTTGGTGTCACTCATCTGATTGCTGGACTAGGCAGTCAGCAAAGGATTATGGGAGTGCAATTTGGGTGCCTCGAATTAGTAAACCTTTATGGGACTTGGAGAGTTCTTGGTAGATGGTCAATAAACTGCAGCGACCTTGAAGTCGGGAGTCCACTAGTCAGGTTCTCAGAGTCTGGTTTTCCATTGGTCCAATTCTATCACGCCTATGGCTGCTTGTAGGCACTTGTCCATGAGGGTCTTGTCTAAGAGTTCCTGTAGGGGATGGATTTAGAGGCTGCTGCTTCAATGATCATCTGCATGTGTTCCTCAGTGTGGTTGGCCTCAGCGGCTTTCCAGGTGGTGCTGGCAGGGTGGGCTGCCGTGAAAGAAATTCTGCTGGGTTATTGCTGCCTTGTTCAAATTCCAGTAAGGAATTGTAAATGTGGGGATGGAAAAGCCATATTTCAATTCCGATTGGAGGATTTAGAGTCGACACTTCGGAAGTGGGCCTTGCTGGCTCACGGCAGGTTATTTCTCAGCTGGGGTGACTATTTGTGTAGAGGAAGTACTGGATACTCCAGAGGACAACAAATGCTTCCTTATCAATCTGGGAATACCATTGCTTCTTCTCAGTAAGTGCTCTGCTGGCTAATGCTACTGCTTGTGGCTAACCCTTTCAATCCAGCGGTGTCACGATGGTGTATAGGTGCAAGGACTGGTGTACACAGTAATTCTGTTGGATTTTTTTTAATGACGAAGTACACCATTGTTGTTTCACAGCCCAGAGCATCCTTTGTGCTCTGAAAGGCATTTTGGTGTTGTTCGGTATGCTCCCCATGGCGTGTTGGCTCGGGGGAAGTCACAGAGATGTTCAGTCATTGTTGATAATCCTGGAATGAAACTCCTGCAGTAATGTGTCATCCCCAAGAAGCTGCGTAGCTCAATGATAGATTCTGGGAAGGGGCCGACTTATTATCCTTCACTGTTTTGGGGTCAGGGTGCATACCTTGTTTGTCAAAAATGTACCTAAATGTTGGCTTGAAATATTCAGACTTTTCAATGTGCAGGTTGAGGCCATTCTCTTTTAGGTCCTGGAATGTGGCTATGTTGCCCCTGAAGATGCTGGAGATGACCTTTCTCTGACCTGTCTTTGAGACCAACTAGTTTGCTCCTTATGGTATTTTGGAAGGCATCTGTGGCCTAAGAGACTCTGAAGGTGATTCTTTAATACCTTTGGAGTCTCACGTGTGTTGAGAATGTGGTGTACGTTCCAGATTGTTTCTTTAGTTGGAGCTGGTGATAACACAATTTGAGAACCAGCTTGGAGAACCGGACGCCTCTGAGGTATGCAAACCTGCTGTTGATTGTGGGAGTGATGTGTCATTTCCTCCATACCACCTGATTGGGTAGACGCATGTCCAGCATATGCAGACTTGGCCGGCTCTTTGGCCTTCTGGGCGATAATTTATATGGACACCCACAGGGTGGGTCTGGCGATCTTGTTGATTATTCTGTCAGTTTCTAATATGTCCAGCTCTACCTCTTCCTCTACTCTGCCTCAGAGGTCAAACGGAATGCGGCAGTGCTGAAGGCAGACTGGTTCAATGGTGTTGTCTATGTGTAGTTTCACCGTCTGGTTTCTCAGGAATCCTTTTCCATTTAATAGTGACATGTATTTTTTTAGCAGTTCCGCCAGGTAGAATCTACGTAGTTGAAATGTGATTCTGCCTGGGTTGCAAATGCTCCCTAATTCTGTGATGAATACCCTTTCATATATGCTGTTGGTCTAGTGGGGTATCTCCTGTATAAACACTCTGGTGGGGGACTGCAGTCTTCTCTCCGTAGGCAAATATGTGTGTTATTGTGCTTGTAGGCATGGTTGTAGTTTCATCAGTACATTTACAGATGTGTCAGTGTCCATTACTGCAAAGGCGCATATATTGTTTATGTGTACTTTGCAGCGGAAGGGGGTGGGGGGTGTTGTCTTCCTGCCTTTGGTTCCTTTGTAGATTTAATTCATGAAGACTACCTCATCTTCTCCAGACACATAGGCCTCGTACGCCGTTTGCCATTTGGCAAATGGCTCATCCGTTCTTACCACATCTCTTCGTACTACTCCCCCTTGTTTTCGTTCGGTCGAGATCCACAGACATTGGAGAGACGGTTAAGTTTGTTGAAGCTCCTTCATGTGCCCTCATGCAGGACACTCTTGGAGACCATGTGGGGTGCCCCCACACTGCAAGCACCAGCACCTGGAGATTGAAAGCTCCTGGAGGTCTCGTCCTTGTCGATGTTCTTTAGGCGTCTCCACCTGATGTGGGTTGGCATGTGATGTATGGTGTCCAGACTGTATTGTTTGCAAATGCTCGACCATGTGCGCTCTGTCGGGTGTGGTATTTTTAAGTGATCTGGACTTGGCTGCCATTCTCTGTTGCAGCCTGGCATGGAAGGCATTGAGTGACGTGGCCTGTTTTTGGACTGCTTGGTCTAAATTAAAGCATCTGTAATCATGATATATTTGTACTTTGAAATGGGCCGACAAGGTCTTGGTTGCCGAATCATAATCATCATTGACTCCCGCATTGGGGAGCAAGTTAAAGAGGTCATGACATCTTCTCCCACCAGATTAAGTCGTGTTGATCAGTTTACCCCAGGATTTGGTTCCTTGATTGCCTGGAAGTAATTATTGAGGAGATGAAGCCACACTGTTTAGCTGAAGCCCAGAGAGAATGGGTGCTGCACCATGTAAACCAGTGACAGTGGTGTGAGGGCAGAACTTGGTGGCCTGGCAACGGCAGTGGGTGGTGCAGCAGTGGCATCCCTGGTAGCAGGCATGCCATCTGATGGTTGGCCGATCTAACAGAGGGAGCGTATTCACTTGATCACCTCTGGTCTGGTATTTTCTGGTGGGCACAATGCGCCATCGCATAGTCCACCTGTTCACAGAGTCAGCATTTGCAGCAACAGGGTCTTTGAGAATCATGTCAGTTTCGCAGAAGATATGCCCATGATTGTGTAGAAGTCCAGAGATGCCGTCAGCAATGTCTTGTAATCGAGCTCACTGGGCCAGCGTGCCATGCAGACCGGCGTAACGGTGGCCCACGCAGCCCCCTTGGTGTAGGGGCCCCATGCGACCATGCCCACCTGTGTCATGACCCGGCGAAATTGCCCCTTCTGGACCTCATGGTCATTGTCACGAAGGGCTTGTACTCCTTGTTCCTCCCAACATGGCCGTACCAAGCTCTGTGCTACGCACTAGCTTTCACGTCGTAGCACGTACTATAAATTGGTCACGCCCCTGCGGGTCCGCGCGTCTCAACGCTATCTTCGATAGTGACCCGACGTGTGTTTGCTCTCTACATTTGCTTCCTTGATCCTCATACTTCCTTCCTTGACTTATTTCCTGTTCCTGGACTTCCGCCCTACATTGCTTGTTTATCGCTAATCCTGGACACCCTGGAACCACAAACTTCCCGGAACTCTGAATGTGCTATGCAACCTGACGAGGCTCGGGCGAGCCTATTCAAGACCCGAACCACCCACAGGAAGAGTCCTGCGGCCGAACAAGGGAGATCCCGATCACCGGTGAGACGGGGGAGATTTATGACAGTTTGAGACGCTGAACGATCAATACGGATTCTACCATGGAGAATGCTATTCAGGACCTGATGCGCGGAATGCAAGAACTTTCCACAGAGATGCAGAATATAAAAGCCGAGAATGCGGCGCTAAAACAGCTCGTCCTGTCACGCGACTCCGCGAACAAGGACAGCGTATTATTGGGAGGAGTGGTTGATAAATACGACGGTTCAACAAAGACCTTACGTGGCTTCCTGGATTCTTGTTTGGTACATTTTACCTTTAAGCCCTACTATTTCACAACTCCTAGGGCTAAGGTGGGCTTCATAATATCGCATCTTTCCGGTAATGCCCTTACATGGGCCACTCCATTACTCAATTCAGGGGATGCTCTCCTGGATGATTATGAAGGGTTCATCGCGGAACTCAAGACCATGTTCGAACGACCAGAGCTGGTTCACAGTGCTCAAGAAAAGCTACTTGACTTCCAACAAGGATCCCAAGACATGTTGACCTATGTTACCAGAATCAAACAGCTAGCCAAAGAGGCGGACTGGCCCCTGGAAGCCAGTTTTACTTTGTTTCGCAGAGGTCTAAATGAAGAGATTAAGGACGAACTAGCCAGGGTGGCATGTCCTAGTCCATTCCAGGCCCTCCTGGACTTATCTATGCAAATAGACTTTAGAATCCAAGAAAGAAATGCCGAAAAGAAAAAGAATAAAGTATCAATTCAAAGATACTCCCTAGAGAATACTACAAGGACAGAATCTGCCAAGAGTCCGAGCACTGATTCTGAACCCATGCAACTTGGAGCCTTTCGTGGACCAATATTCCTGCAGGAAAGGTTAAGAAGAATACATAGAGGCGTATGCATGTATTGTGCCTTGGATAAACATCTAGTTAAAGAATGTCCTCTGGCTCCTCCCCGACGCTCGGGAAACGCCAGCTCCCGATCCTAAATGGAGCAAGGTTTCGGGAGAGCGATGTTTGCTCCACATCAATTCCATCCTTGAACTCTCCTGGACAAAACAAATTGGTGATTTTACAGGACTTTTTATCGCCATCCAAGGACAAGGTCTACCCCATACTGGCCTTGGTGGATTACGGAGCAATGGGAGTCTTCATTGATCAAGATTGGGTCAGAAGTCATAACATTCCGTATGAAGCAAGAAGTTTTTCACAGCCAGTGGAAGCGATTGACGGAAGACCTCTTTCCTCAGGACCCATAAGTCTGCAAACAAGGGAGATCCATCTTTCCATAAATCATCATCAAGAAAGAATTGTGTTTGACATTATAAAATCAGCCCATTACCCTTTGGTTTTGGGCATGCCCTGGTTACAAAGGTACAATCCATATATCAACTGGACGGCCGGATCCTTATTCCTGGGCTCGGAGTTCTGTATGAACCATTGTTTAAACCTGGATACCTCAGTCACAGCCCCTAAAAGTCCACCAAAGTGTCCAGAGACACCACTCATGGTTTCCAATATTGTACAAGTTCCAGAGATCTATCAAGGGTATACTGATGTATTCACTACTGCCATTGTTCAAGCCTTACCTCCACATAGACCCGAAGACTGTGCCAAAGATACTGAACCCTCAGCAGTGATTCCCTTTGGCAGGATGTTTATCCTTTCAGAACCAGAGAAGAGAGCCCTCCGGGAATACCTAGACACTAATCTTGAGAATGGCACTATAAGACCTTCAAAATCACCAGCTGGTGCTTCATTGTTCTTCGTTCCTAAAAAGGATACCAGAGAGCTCAGACCTTGCCTGGACTATCGGGGCCTAAATCAACACACCCTGAAAGACAGATACCGACTACCCCTGATATCCTTGAAGCTGTGAGAGGTGCAGTGATATTCACGAAACTGAATCTCCGAGGTGCTTACCATTTGATCCGTATTCGGGAAGGAGACAAATGGAAAACAGCCTTTAGAACACCCTTTGGTCACTTTGAATACCTAGTCATGCTCTGACTAATGCTCCCACAGTCTTCCAGCATTTTATGGATAGGGTGTTCTCTGACATGTTATTTCTCAATGTTATCGTCTACCTGGATGACATATTGATCTTCTCAAAGGATTCCTTGAAACATGAAGAACATGTAAAGCAGTACTTCAACGTCTCCGTGAAAATCAACTCTTAGCCAAACCAGAAAAATGTTTGTTTCATGCTACATCAGTTCACTATCTGGGGTTTGTCCTTAGTTCAGAAGGAATTAGTATGGATCCTTCAAAGGTGAAGGCCATACTGGCTTGGCCCGCCCCAACATCGATAAAGCAAATACAGTCCTTCCTGGGGCTTGCCAACTTCTACCGGAAATTCATTCCCACCTTTTCCGAGATTGTTCAACCCATTGTTAATCTCCTGAAGAAAGACGTTCCATTCAACTGGTCTATACCACAAGACATTCCAACGCTTGAAAAAAGAATTCACTCAGGCCCCCATTCTGGCCCAACCTGACATAAATCGTCCTTTTCTAGTGGAAACAGATGCCTCCAAAAACGCCATAGGAGCAGTTTTAAAACAAGAATCCGATGATAAGTTGGAACATCCCATTGCTTACCTTTCACGGACCCTGACTACCAGTGAGACTCACTACTCAGTTCTGGAGAAGGAGTTATTGGCCATTCGTCATGCCTTCACTGAATGGAGACATCTACTCCTGGGTGCTAAATATCCAGTTCAAGTCCGTACTGATCATCGAAATCTTCAGGTCTTACAATCCATGGATTGCAGGAACAGTAGACAAGCTCGATGGGCCTACTTCTTTGCTCAATATCAATTTCAAATCTCACATGTTCCTGGACCGCAAAAGATGATTGCCGATGCCCTTTCTCGGCGTCCCGACTACGTTCCCTTGGAGGATAAGATCTATCCTAAAATGTTTCCACCTACAATCTTTGTAGCTCAAGCGATCAATCTCCTGGAAGAAATCAGAGTACAGACTCAATCATCTGAACTCTGGAAGGACATATCCGAGAAAAATCCCTGGCGTTTGACAATCAAGGAAGGACATTTATTCAAGAACAATTCAGTGGTCATTCCGACAAAAGAACTTCAACAGAAGGTAATGAAGCTATGCCATGATACTCTTCACTCCGGCCATCGAGGGGTAACCAACACCTTCTGTCTTATACAAAGACAGTTCTGGTGGCCAGGATTGAAGTCCAGTGTAGTTCAATACATCAAGACCTGTGCAATTTGTAGTCAGAACAAATACGATAATCAGAGGCCGGCGGGTCTGCTTCTACAACCTACGTTGCCAACCAGACCCTGGGAAGTTATTGCCACTGACTTCATTTTTGAATTATCACCTTCCCGAGGATATACAACCATCATGGTAACCATTGACTTGTTCACTCATCTAGCTCATTTTACACCATTGTATAAACTACCATCTTCCTCAGAACTTGCTGGAATTTTCCTGGAACATATTTTTCGTCTTCATGGCCTCCCTTCCAAGATTATTTTGGATCGGGGACCTCAATATATTTCACAATTCTGGAAACATCTCTGTCGTGTTCTAGGAATCCAACATGCCCTTTCTTCAGGCTATCATCCACAAACCAATGGGGCAACGGAACGAGTAAATCAAACCCTGGAACAATATCTTCGTTGTTTTGCCACCAAGGTTCAAGACGATTGGTCTCTCCTTATACCTTTAGCTGAATTCTCCTACAATAACTCAGATCATTCAGCTCTCAAGATCAGCCCTTTCTATTGCAGTCAAGGTTATCATCCGTCTATTTTACCATCAGTTCTTCCAGAATCTACTCCGGTACCTACCCTTGACTCTTGGATTCAGATGCTGATCGACTTACAAAGAGAGGCCAAGGATCAGTTAGAACAGGCCCAGACTCCAACCAAAAGATAGCAGACTCTAAGAGAAGACCTTCACCTTCCTATTCAGTTGGCGATCAAGTCTGGCTAGCCTCGAAACTGTTACCTCGACATCTACGACCAAACAAATTGGCTCCTCGCTATTATGGTCCATTTTCTATAAAGGAGATCATCAATCCTGTCTCCTTCCGACTTAAGCTCCCGGATTCCTGCAAGAAAATACATCCAGTCTTCCATACTTCCCTGTTGAAACCCTACGTTAGTTCTACTCAAAAACCCTTCAAACCCACACCTGTTGTTGTGGACGACCAGTTGGAATATGAGGTGTCCAGGATATGTGATTCCAGGTATAGAAGGGTTTGATTACAATATCTGGTCGAGTGGAAAGGCTACCCCCCCTAGCGAGAGAACATGGGAACTAGTTTCTAATTTAAAGACCCCTTGTTTGCTCAGAAGATTCCATCTTATTCACCCAGGCAAGTCTGGAGGAACCAGTCTTCGGAGGGGGCATGCTGTCATGACCCGGCGAAATTGCCCCTTCTGGACCTCATGGTCATTGTCGCGAAGGGCTTGTACTCCTTGTTCCTCCCAACATGGCCGTACCAAGCTCCGTGCTATGCACTAGCTTTCACGTCGTAGCACGTACTATAAATTGGTCACGCCCCTGCGGGTGCACGCGTCTCAACGCTATCTTCGATAGTGACCCGACGTGTGTTTGCTCTCTACATTTGCTTCCTTCATCCTCATACTTCCTTCCTTGCCTTTTTTCCTGTTCCTGGACTTCCCCCCTACATTGCTTGTTTATCGCTAATCCTGGACACCCTGGAACCACGAACTTCCCGGAACTCTGAACGCGCTCTGCAACCTGACGAGGCTCGGGCGAGCCTATGCAAGACCCGAACCACCCACAGGAAGAGTCCTGCGGCCGAACAAGGCAGATCCCGATCACAGGTGAGACGGGGGAGATTTATGACAATCTGCAGTTGCCAAAGGTTGTCCTGTCATTAAACACGTGGATGCACGATATCCTGGAGACAGTTATCTTGCAATCTTTATATCAGATATATATGGCTTCTTACAGCAAGTCTTTGACCACTGCACAGTCACGGTGCAGGGGTGGTATCACTTCAGAAATCAAACGGGAGTATAGTCAGAGTAAAACAAATCACACAAAACCCTCTTTACTAAAAAATGTTACAAACAAACGGACCCTTTCAAGCTCAATATATTGAGCACTCGATCAAAAATAGCCCTGTGCTGTTGGGGAAAAAATATTCTCTCAATGATTTTTTCCCCAGGGCAAATTACTATGACTAGGGCAAACGTTACCCTGGCGCAAAAATGCATTGAAAGAATATGTTCCAAGCACTATGGCGATTTCTGGCCTAATGCTATTTGCACTTGCATGGGCGCAAAATGTCAGTAATTCCTCCCCAATGTTTCTGGTCGGCGTTAGGAAAGATTCTGTTGTCTTGTGTTAAGCACGTGGTCTTGGGCATCTGGCCGTCACACACTACTTAGCCTGCGACACAATAGGTTTGGAAAAACTAGAGCGAGGCTACTTCCTCTTGGGAATTGGGATGGTGAGTGATGAAGAGAATAGGTTGAGCTGTCAAGGTTCTGCACTTGGGCTTTCCTTAGAGTTGGCGTTGGGCCAAAACCAACATTACTTTTTACAGCGTTTCTCTGCCTCTCTCCACTACTCAGTCTTCGCACTCGGGGCACGCAACGCACCCCAAACGTCTTTGCCTGGCCTCCACATACTGAATGCGCTCCCTCAGTCGCACTCTGTTGCCGAAGCCGTCCTTCAGCCACGCTCGGGGCACCTTTACCAAATGCTCTCACTCACCCACGCTGGTGCACTCATCTCCCCTATCATTTTAAAGGTGCACAATCAGAATGGCACAGAGTTAGATGACCTTCTCCTTTCTAAATGTTGCTCCAGCTGTCCACTACTACGTATCATGTTATAGTTGGGTGCCGAGCATGCAGCAAGCGGTAGACCGGTCTCTCACTGAGTCTGTTACCACATTACTGAGGACAATTGCTCCACACAATGACAACAGTTGCCCTATCTAGCCCACAGTCACCGTAATGGTCACTGCCCTCCTCACGCACGCATACGTGACTGCCCCTGCCTCTGCCCACGCGCACATGCTCACACGCTCACAGTGACCCATTTCCAGTGACTATGTTGTCACTCGTTCGCCTTCGAGCCAGTTATATAGCATTTCGTACTAGTTCACACATTTCTAATGTGTCACCATGACTTACCCTACTGATTTCCTGCTCTCGTCCTCACCCACATCCACTCGAAAAGACATTTGTGCTGAATGACCATTTAAAAAAATGTGTTTCGTATTTTGAGAAGAAAACGTGTATTTATGTATTACTTAATGCCCCCACAACAATGTCATCATGTACCTTGACTACACACCCACCCCATGTTTTGATATTTTGGATGTATGGTGCTGAATGAGGCCCAAACTCTCATTATGGATTTTACCTTAACAAAAAGTGCAACATGCACACATTCTCATTGGCGAAGTGGAGCCACTGATAAGCCTAGCATTATGGTTGAACGCACAGGCGCTGAACCACTTTGTCGGGACACTGCGGGTACTTAATTTGCATTTATTCACTGGAGAACGTAGTTTTCATTCTTGAGTATTTTAGAACATATCTGCACCTGCTTGACGGAGAAAACCTATTAAAGACTTACGAATTTTTTCATCCAGAAAGCAGCAGACACATGGACAGCCCACAGTGGTTATTTACCCATCCATTGACTATCCATATCCATGCTAATCCCTATGGCCATTTCCACCCGCTTACTGCCCCTCTCCACCTAAAACACATCCTCCTGGTATCTCTTTGAGCTAGCTTTATCAAGCCTTGCCATGAAACGTTGTGCTCAAAGTACCTGCCAGTGTTTTCTCAAAGCAGTCCTCTGAGATTTAATGACTTAGTTGGCACTGTGGATTTAATGACTTAGTTGGCACTGTAAACGCACTACTGGTGTAATCAAAATGTCAACCAGGTCTGCCTTCAGCCACTCGATTTATATGCACTATGCCTGCCCTTCATTGAAGTCCTCCTAAAAACTATCAATGTTAGGCATTCACCAGGCACTGCTATTATATGCCCAGGTACTCTCACCACTTTGCAGCTGCTACAAGTTAATACTACTACGGCAGTGATTGGCAAATGCCTTTCCCATGACTACACAAAAGCCCCAACTCTTGGTAAATTGATAGCCCTGTGGCGGCCTTTGCCAATGCTCATTTAAGAATACCTTTAATCAGTCAGCCAATCCCAGCATAGGAATAGGAGGAACTGGATTAGGGATGCATGTCTGGGCACCTTTAAAACCGGATGAATTTGTTTTATTCATCTGAAAAATGCGTAATGTCACAGGTCCCTCTATCATTGAAGATCTACTTTGATAGATCATGAACTTATTTAAAACATGACTTTTTAAATCCATATATGATTAAAACCTGCACTAATTTTGAATAATGTTATTCAACAGTTTCTTGGGGAATACTCCCAATCCCTTCATAGAATGGTTGGGCTCAATCGTTGCGCTCGCTCATTCGGCGAAATGTGGGGCCACTTTGAAAACGTTTTCCAAGGCCACATTTGGTTACCAGCCCGGCCCTGTGTGCAGGCAAGTAAGCTGCTGTCCTCCTGCCCAATGGGAGCTGAATCACGTGACTGAACATTACACGTCCGGTGCCTGCACGCCTTGAAAACGTGCATATTCCTACTGTATAGCGAGGTGCAGCAAGGTCAGCGGGGGCTCATAGGATTTTCAATATGAAAAGTGCGAGTGGCTTAGGGCTGATGACGTTTTTTAGAAGCCCACAGCAAACCCTTTCTTCTGCAGTGGTCATCTATGAACCAGGCAATCAAGTTTGGGTTTTTCTCCACCAAGCAACACGAACCTAGCTTGATTTGTCAACCGACAAAACTCTCACATAAAACACCTTGAGGCTTGGGCTTAAAGTATTACTGCCATGTAGCATTTAGGTTGCCAGGACCTTGAGACTATTAAACATTCTGATGCAGGATTAAAACAAAATCTCAGACATTAAAATTAATAATGTTTTCACTCTTCTCTGTGGCAATAATATTAAGACAATACATACACCTTAATCACAAAACCTTATGGTAGTGCCCCGTCCCCAAGCTAGTAAATAAACAAATATTACAACTATGAGGAGAGGGGAGGAGTATCTCTTTTTTTTCAGGAATGTTTTCTAGAAGGACTGGTTTGCTTTCTTTCCCCCCTATGATAAAGGTCAGTTTCTCCTTCCTTATTTGTTTATTATTTCTCTTTCCTTTTCGTTGACTTTTGTAGGCTAGACCCATTCCCCGGTGGCTGTGGATAGTCAATGTTCGATATGAACTGAACTGCACATGAAAACCAAAACTGCTGGCTATGAGCCCTTTTAGGTAACTCGGTCAAGGTTGTTGGACTAAGGGCAGGGGATCACACGGGCACAGGCAGGATCGGACAGCGATCTGGAAGGGTCAGTTAGAAGGGAATGGGTTCATGGATAGGGTGCTATTTGTCTTGAGAGCAAACTAATAAATCGCCTTCTGTTTCTACCATCACCGAAAATGAGAATGCAAGTCTGATTACTCCAACAATGTCCAATTACAGAGGTTGCCATACGCTCCTGCTATCACAAGTAAACCAATGATGTGGTCAATTCAAGAGCAAACACTTAGGTTTTATGTAACAGAAGGAGAAAACTCACTGCTTTGCCTTTGGTTAACATGCAATGAAAGCAATGTGCCTATTCTTCTAACACCCCTCAAATGCAGGCTGTTGCTAGGAAAATGGCCTTGTCTCCAGAGCAGTGGTCTGTGGGCCCCCCAATACCCTGCAGAGGTGGATTTCTGGGAAGTCACCCATCTGTACTGTGTGACCTATAGACAGATAATATCTGTCCCGGGTGCAGGTGGACCTTCCAACAGCAATGACTGCATTGGCTGCATTGGGCAAAAGAAAAACGTTCATCCACAGCGTGCTTTTAAAATGTATTGATTCCTATGGATAGCCTTATCTCCCATGGGTCATCATTTTATTCTATAGACTGCAATGATTTCAATGAGCTGGAATTTTCTACTGCTCCAGCTTTGCTGCTCAACCCATCTCCAGATCCTGCTTACCAGACTTTTCAGTTTGAGACAGTTGGAAAATGTCACATTGTTTTTTTTCCTCTCTCCCTATCCCTTTAAAGCAGGAAGGTTCCAGGACTGCCCTCTAAGGAAGAGATAGCCCGCCGGTGATTACGAGGACGGCAGACACTTTCTGGAAGCTGAATTTATTTATTTATCTTTATGACCTCAGATAACCTTATGTAATTTCTTTAATTGCTCATTGTTTTAACTAATTGGTCATTGTTTTTATAAATAGTTTTGTTGTTGCTACCCCATTATAGGAAGTGGTACTGTTCCGGTGGTCCCCCATTACAAGATACACTTGGTCTGCCCCTATCACAATTTGAGCATAAGCCCCTGGGTGTGGCCTTTTCCCTGGAGACCTTCTGGAGAGACTCTCCATCAGTCTGTGTTCTGCAGCCAGGCCTGCCTGAGGCCTGGTGCCCACTGTTGCTGGAGCCCTGTTCCCCTGACAGGCACTGAGATCTCCTGTAAACTACCTTACTGTGGTTCACCCTGCCATTGATGGGTCCCTTTACTTCATGTGGGGGTAGCTCCCAGCTTCCAGCAATCTATACTTGTGAATATGTTAGAGACCCTGGGCAGATTGAAGGCACGCCCCTAAACGCTCACACCAGATAAAATACAACCCACTAGGGAAAAAAGGGCAAGAGATTCTTGCAAGGATAACAAGTTTTAATTATACAAAAATAGGTATGTCAGCAAAGAATTCTGCTGCTTAAGAACGTTCTGAGCAAAAAGGGTGCAAGCAAGAGCTTAAAAGGGGGCACAGTGTCATACAGTAATAACCCACATGGCTGGTTGGTGCGACCCTATGCATGGTCAGCCTACTCCATAGGGGATGCCAGGCCATTGGCCCCAGCCCCGTCCGTCTTCCATTTTGTGTGGTCAGCTGGACTCATTGTCTCCAGGGAACCAAGCTCAAAGAGACAATTAAATGTACTATTGTAACAATGCTACTCTAATACTACACAGGGCACCTGGCATGATCATGGACTGATGCAGGGGGAGGCTTGAGGACACTCTGACCGACACACATTTCACTCATCCCAGTTGCGTCGTCAGGCGTCCAAGGCTTCCACCCTTGCTTTTGAACTATAATGTATCCCTCCCCGCTCCTCCCATTACAAAGCATGCCACTGTAAAGTACAGATAGGGGGATCATTCTTTTATGATTGTTGGGTTTATGGTCGGTGGCCTGGGGTCAACTGGCATCTTGCAATTGCGGGGTCTTGGGACTCGGGCAGTTGTAGGGGCTATAACTAGTAGTTGGCTGGGTGGGGGTCAGAGGCTTTCTCTGACATGGTTCAGATAACATGTACAGCGAGGCACGTAGCACCACCTCATGGCAAAGGAGGGTTTATGTGGAAACGAACAGCGCAGGTCTCTCTCTCATCAGTGCTTGGGCCGATTCAGGCTCATCAGGTTTTCGGCCTGTGTCTAACGCGCTGCCATGCAGGCCCTATGTTTCTGCCATAGCTACAAAATCGTGTCTTTTTATATGCACGCACTAAGTCTACACATTTACAATTCGGATAATAGTATGTTCATGCAGGGTCTCTTAGTACGCACATCACAGATTTCCTCATGGGATTCACCTCACCCTAAAGTGCCTAGGGGTTGGGAAAGGTTCATTTCCTCCCCAACATTCCCCCCTTTTCATTACTTCTACAGTAACAAACTCCCCCCTATGCATGTGTTCATTCTCCCTTCTCACTGCTGCCTCATACAGTGGACTTCCCTTTATTGGCATCCAGGCCCTGCACACTGACCGCAAACGTTCTCCTGCTTGCACAAATTCCTCGGGTGTGCATGTCATATAAATACATCCCTGATCTCCTGCTAGATCAACCCATACTTCCACATATTTTTTAGGGTCAGGGAGTTGGACAATGATGGTGAGGTATAAGCGGTCTACTTCGTCTCCAAAGGGAATAGGGAGCATTGGAGGAATGATGCCTGTTTGTATTTCAGTATCCTTTGTATTGCAAGGTGCTTTCGGAGCCCCATTTGAATCCATCATCATTGTGCTACTAGGCACTGCTTTGGCACAAGGTCAGAGTCCCATTTGGCAGGTGCAGAAGATGACCAAGATAAACATGATGACAGGTACCAGCATCTTCACAATGGCTCCTAGCCAGGGTGGAGCCCAATTGAAGGCGATGTCAAACCAATCCTCCTCCTTTATTGCAGCTTCTCCCAGACCATGTAATGTCGCTATTATGTGAGACAATCATCCATTCTCCACATCTTCGGGAGGCACGAATGTGTAACACGAATCCCCAATTTTTTGGCACGCGCCTCCTTCCACTGCCACCAGCATATCAAGGACGTAGCGGTTCTGCATCATCATTAGCCGCAGGGCACGCAGCTCAACCTTTATGACGTTGAACCCATGCTTGGTGTCGTTTGCCAACTGGACCAGTTCCCAGCGTATTATCTGCAGACATTTAGCTTTAGCAGCTGCCTGTACACCGGGGAGCAAGAGTGAGGCGAAAAAGGTTTCAGCTGAGCTGAACAGTCGGTATTCTTCAGGGATTTCCCTAAGCAATGAGACTGAGTCTTTTGATAGATAATTTGATTACCTCTTCTTACTCTGCAGTTTTTCATACTGGCTTTTCCCGGGGAGGATGCAAAATTCTCTTGGCGGCACTGAGTTCTATTCCTCGAAATCAGGGGAAACTATTGGGGTTGTGTCAGGTATTGGCCCCCCTTTCAAGTGTTCTTCTAGGATTACTAGTAGCGCTGAGTCCAGCGTGGCCAGTGAACAATAGCCCCTCACGATCGTGGGAGGTGGAGGTACGTGTGTTAGCCACAAACCAAGAAGTAATCAATTACCGCTGCCGGGCCCCTCTTCAGGTCTGGGATGAGGAGGGTCTTGTTGCACTTCTTATTTGAACTGATAAAGGTAGTTCCTTCACTGTGGTTCATATGTTTCTTCTCAATGCACTTTCACCACTGGTTTCTCTATCCATGTCAATGTTGCAATGTTCTCTGTCCAAATTCGTGCACAGGTTGCATACACTGGGACCACGAGTTCCTCTTCGTAACCTAAAACTCCTTCTGCCAGACAAGTAAGTGTAGTTTCTTGCCACTTGCTATTTGTATATTTAAGTCCTCCAGTAACCAAGTATGGCTGCTGCAGGCATTTAATGACTCTTGGGTTGTCATTACATTGCAGGGGATCTGGATTGACGAGCTCTAGTGCGCCTGTGTGCCTGGAAGGTACCTTTAATCCTACATAGCACAAGATGACCCAGGCACTGCGCCTCTATAATTAGTACTTCCTTTGGTACTAATAACTTGGTTGTCCCTGACGTGTGGATTGTGTGATTAGTGAACAGATGTAGCAGCTACCATTTACAGTTTGCCTTCCTACCATACTCATGTCTGTGTACCAGCTATTTGACATTTCCGGATGTCGTACATCTTCAATGGCATCGAAGCCAAGCCCGTGATAGGTGTCGTATTTCACCCTATGTGCTTGCTGTTTCTTTCTTTTACGTAATTCTAAAGATTTCTTAACAACACTTCCACTACTAATGTCATCATAAATGCTTACGTTTTGCAAAACACTCATAAAAATAAATGGAAAAAGGTTTTCTAATATAATACTCATTTTCTTACTAATATATTCAAGTGCACTTGTTGGTGTGTTATAGCTGTTATTATGCTCATTACTGATGCTATATATATTTAAAGTTCTGTTGATGAGGGTGGTTGCCTGTTTGAAACTTTATAAAAACGACAGTGCCAGGCTACTGCACACCCAGCAAACATTTAATGCTTCAACAAATTACCTGAATACACGGACTGACCGACTGCTATGCTGCCAAGGCAAACCCTTGATCCGCACACCCCGGGATGCACAGCCTATAGTGATGGGCAAAAGTATTCAACGAGGACCACCTGGCGGCCCTGCAGATTGTCCATTAGCAATGCTTCCCTATCCTACGCACAAGAGGTGGCCACCCCACCCCCCCGCCCCCAACCTCCTGGTAGAATGACAAGTGCCCTCCCAGGAAGTGTAGGAAGTGTAACAGCAGACACTAAAGCAATTGTGTCCTTAATCCACATACTGATGGAAAGAGAGGCGGCCTTGTGTACCCTGTTGGTCCCCCCAAAAATTACAAACTTTTGGAACATCAGAAAGGGGTGTTCCTATCCAAAACAGCAGGGTAGGAATCACCTCCCTCACACCTCCCTCACACGCAGAGATGCCAACTCGTTTATGGAGGAAGTTCACTAGGAATGGCCAGAATCACAATCTCTTGTGAAAAATGAAGTGGAAACCACTTTTGGATGAAAAGTGGATTCACACGTGAATGTAACTTGTGTTGAGAAAGAAAGGTAAGAAGGAGAACATATTATCATCCCCGGCTCCCCTATTCCACCGGCCAAGATGATGGTGGTCATGAAAAACGTGTTTGGGGCAAGCTGCCTGAGATCGGCAATTACAAGAGGCTCATAAAACAGGACCCTGGAGGGCCCTGAGCACCAGGGGACGTACCCAGGGGGGTTTGGGGGTGAGAGACTTAATCCTCGGATGTATAATAATTTTGCAGGCCACACCCTAGAAATGACAGAGTCAGTTTTGCGTGCCTCAAAGCCCATATAGCCGCTTACTGAGCTCTGAAAAACAAAACTGAAAGTCCGAGGTGAAGCCCATCGTGCAAAGCCCTAGCAATGTCTCGAGACCGATAGTCCAGTGGGAGCAGGTCCTTCCTGGTTCGCCAGTCAACAAAAGCACTCCAGTGTGGGTCATAAGCATGAAGTGTAAATGTCTTTTTGTACTCCTGGACTGCCAATGAGCTAGGAGAGGAACGGCCCCTCCCTTCTCTTCGGCCCTTCCCTTTCAAGGACAAGACTGCTAGTTTCCGGTTTCTGAATGACATTAGGGCTACAGCTAAAATTGACGAGGGTGAATTCAGTAGAAGAAGGGGAGGAGCCACTGCCAGGAGGAATAGAAGGGGGACCCAAGACCTGTGAACCCAGTATGGGACAACCAGAAGAACCTGGACATTGGACACCCTGATTCACCTCAGAATGCTGGGAAGCAGCGGGAGAGGGGTAGACACATCTAGTAGGCTGGGAGGCACTAAGCTACCTTACTGACTGCCACACTCTGCTACTGCTTGCCCTATCCAGGCACTGTGTGTAATGACCTTTGACTTTGAAAACTACCTTGCATAACATAACTGGTGTATTTGTATAGCTTTCTTTCACTCGGGGGTGTAGGTTGGTGCTATAGACATATAACAGATGTTTGCTACCCAGCTCAGATTTCATATATGCCTTGGTAATGCAGGACAGAATAAAAGTCCTCTGATTTTTTTTATCATGTTGCTTTCATAAATTAGCATACAAAAGAGATGGAAGGTTTTGTGCTAGAATATCGTTTTCTTTTTTTTTATCTATTGAGTAACCGCTACGCATACCTAGATATTTTTCTTTAAAGTGCACATTGAGGCCATCAACATGTGCACTTACGTGCACTCAAGTTCGCTCTGTGAAGTTTTCATTGTTTGCACTTTAAAGTACAATAAATTAAGGTATCCCCCTGTAGACGGAGGGACAAATCTGACCCTCACCCCCCCCACAAGGATCTCAACACAAAGGCAGAGAAACGACAGATGTGCCTCACTTTTATGCCCATCACCGCAAACTTCGATGTATCGCAGGTGTGAGAAACGTTATTCTCTCAGACAACCGTTCAGACCATACCCAATCAATAATTTGGACAACATGGAAATGGCATCGATCGAGCAAGGCGACTAACTGCTAAACCAGACATTAATAAAGTCATCACTGACATTACGACGTAGCTGCATTATACATGAAGTACACATTCATCCATTCATGAAGTTACACGAACATGGGAATAGGACAAAATGACTGAGGGCAAAAAGTCCGACCCCCAAAAGTCTGATACCCATTTTTCTACAAATATATAAAATGTGGGGGGGTAACGTTAATAAAAATGTATAGGGGTAAGGTGGAGGGTGTGGGGGGTCTCCCCCACATATATATTTGCGGATTAATAAAAAGGTCGGACTTTTGCATTCCGTCATTTTACGCAGATCCCAAACATGCACTAGTTTATTGCATCGAGGCATGAAGCACATGCTTATGACCCACATAGGTAGAGGACGGATAGCCATACATATCTTTATACTCATATCTTTCACTGAAGCTGAAACCACAAAATGCAAGGTATTCATATATTGAACTTGCACATGCTTGAATGCTACTAACATGGAGAAGCCATAAGGAATGATATGGAAGGTATAGGTCTCTGAAACAAGTGGCAAAGGAGAGACAGGCTTCGAGTACATGGAAAATCTGTGACCCTGTACTTTTGTTTGCTAATAAGAGACAGTAACTCTGTTCGCTGCTGATAATTGGGGTGATTGCTAGTGAGCCCCGGCCACACCTATACAAAGTGGTAGCAGAGGAGGCTTGCTAGGATTTTTCAGCGAGAAGCCGTCTCTGCCGCCCTTTCACCACATTTGGTAAAAGGACATTTTACTACAATTTGCTGCAGTCGTTTTATAGGGGTGGCAAGTCAGGGGGTGCTAAAGGTGATACTGTAGGAATCCAATGCTTTTCTGTAAACATCAAAATGTGAGGCTGGTGGAAAAGGTGTCCGGTCAAAGGTTCGAATCCAAAAGGATCGAATGCCATAGGGTTGAGTCAATAGGACCTAAAACAAAAGGGTCGAATTTTATATATATTTTTTAGGTTTCCGTATAGGATAAAAAAGTGGTTCTTACCACAAAAAAGAGGGTTTGGGTGGGAACAAATCGGCCCTTTTGTTTTCGGTCCTTTTGATTCGACCCTATTGTATTTCGATCCTTTTGATTCAATCCTTTGACCTATAACCGGTGGAAAAGCATGTGATTTTGGCATGCATCTGGATGGGGTAGGCAGACACATAAAATGAGGTCTGTGCCCCCACTCAGCCTGGCAAATTGAGGTAAATGACCTAGAATGTTAAAATGGGAGTGAAGCCATGTATACATGTATTATGAATAATCTTTACAGCTGTTGTAGCTCTCCAGAATCTTCCAAAATGAGCCCCAGGGTGTACCATGTCACTTATGTGGACTTAGTTACGTCGTCTAAGCGATGCTGAGCAGCTTTTGTTTCATTTTTTTTATTAAATGCAAATATGTTGCTGTTTAACTGCTTTGTATTTATTTCCAATAATTTTGCTTATCTCAAATGATTTGATTCCGCAATATAAATCCACACTGTACTTCCAATATTCAAATAATGTCGCATTTGTCTGTCAACACGTGTTTCGCACTATTAAGTACTTTTTCAAGGCTTCAATATATTGCTCAAATAATGTTTTTGCCAGTGTGAAAACTGTAAAAACATACCTTACAATACCTAATAGGTACCCTTAAATAGTACATAGAGGTCTATGATAGCTGAAACGTGGTCCTCGCTGCACTATTTTGGTTATTTGTGCGAAAGAGTGTAATTTGTGCACAGATATCCAGGCGTTTCCGTGCTTCCATGCCATTTTACACCCAATCACAAAAACGATCCTAATTGCCTCCCAATATTTACACACATGGCGGATGGCTTTTACACAAATGTGTCCAGACTCTACCTGTATTTTGCAGGTACTCACACACCAAGCGGCCGCATGATCATTCAGTGCAGGCGGAGATGTACGCGGATTGGGAGATGCAGAATCAGACTTTATGCGCCATTCCCCAGCTCTGTGTACTATATCCATGAAAATTGCACAGGTGGCAATTCAATTATTACCCCCCTGCCCCCATACATCCCGCCTGCATCACAAATGAGCCCTATAAGGTATGTCATAACACCAGTGCTGGTCATTGGGCCGGCTCTCGGCGGATCCGAGATCTGGCACCAGATGTGTAGCCGGATCTCAGGATCCGGCCAGAGTCAGCCGCCCAAGCCCATGAACCGCGCTGGAAAAAAGAAAGAAGGAAAAAAAAAAGCGTCCGCGACGGCAGCATTGCCGTTTATCGCGGCTTTGGCACTGATGTGTAATGCACAATGCTCACTACATGTACAACTGAAAGGAATCAGTTGTACATGGTGCGAGCATTGTGCTTTACACGCCAGAACCGCGTAAAAGGCAATGCTGCCCTCGCAGGCGTTTTTTTTTGGCACAACAAAATGAGCCAGGGCTCATCAAGGGGGCCTGGCCTAACTGCAGGCGTCCTGCTGGCCCATTAGGCCACGCCCCCCTGAAGAGCCCCGGCTCAATGGGCTACTGGCACCCCTGCCAGGCAGCCTTTTGTAGTGATCAACACCCTCTCCTTCATCTCTGCATTTATTTTCTATTGGGTTGCCTGGCAGTGGACAGCGCCTCGCCTATTCAGCCTTAATGGTGGCGCTTCCCCTCGGCAGCTGGGGAGGGGCAGCGTCGCCATTAAGGCTGAAGGGGTGAGGCTGCTGGAAGCTGAGGCCATTTTCCTGAAGACTGAAACTCACGGAGTTTCAGTCTTCAGGAAAAAGGCCTCAGCTTCCAGCGGCCTCACGTTTCTCTCCACAATGGTGGCAGCGGCCCACGGGCATCTCCTGCTTAAAGGTATGCCTCGCAGGTGCGGCGCCACCATTATGGCTGAAGGCATTTTTTTCTGGAGCCTGAAGCTTTTGCACACGAGAGAGAGCTTCAGGCTTCGGAAAAATATCCTTTTCTTGTAGTGGCCGGGGCTGGCAGGGGAGATTAGTGGGCCCCACAGGGCCCCGCCTCAGATTGAAATTTCGGAGCCCTGGCAGGCCCCGTCCCACTTAAAGCCCTGGCCGGTGGTAAAAGGCAATGTTGCCTTTGTGGGCACTTTTTTTAAAAAGTATTTATCTGATCGGATGGCCACTACCAACCCCGCCCCCTCTAGACCACGCCCCCTCTCCCCCAACTCCTCCCCCACCCGCACTTGTGGGATCCCCCACCACATTTTTTCCATTTCCACCACTGCATAACACCGAATAAATCGGCCAACGGTGTTACCCAAATTCAAGCTTATATTCAAGCACAAAACCTCTCTCTACTTTGTACAATGCATCTGTTCGCGCAGGTCTAGCTGCCTGCTTTTGTGACAGAAACTGAAAGAATACACTCCAGTAACCTCCTCTCTTTATAATTATTCTGAACACTTATAGAAGCACCGACACCGTAGAGAAAGCGGGCGAAATAGTTGCAATGATTCCTCAAGTATTGCCTGTGTAGAGCTATCGCACCACTCCAAAATGGCGAATGCTAGTATATGTGAGGTACATGCATTCTCTAATTTTACTGTACATTCCTGACTGGTTTAGTAGGTGCCATTATATAGATGTTATGTTTTCCACGGTTTCCACTTGTCCATACTGGCTGAAGCCTGCTGTCTATATTGGCCGCACATGTTTTGATGCTGCATTTACACTGAAGGCTTTCCATGCCGAGTTCAGCTGGGCAAAATTAGGTTCTTTAAAGTAAACCAAGGAAAACAATTCACCCCATTGGGGATTAAGATGTTTGCTTGCTTTTACTGTCAACCAATGTATGTGTTTAGCGAGTGAGCAATGGGGCTTTGAGCCAGCAGATGTTTAAAGGGCAGTCCAGGTCTGCTGGGGCAGCAGGGGGGTCTTCAGCACCTGGGACAATAGGGCCGTGCCCGGCCATCTTTCGTTTACATTGTAACTCTAGGTTTGTTTAGGTTTCTTGGTGTTGTTTACTGTTTGGACAGGTGCTGGGGGGTGTTGTGGGAGGTGAATGTGCGTGGTCCAATGGAATGGAAGTTAGAAAGTCGTCGTTGTGTTCCCTGTGGCACATTTCTGCACCAGTTCTGCTTTAGAGGACGCAGAAAGAAGGACTCGGGGCCTGATTTATATAGCACTTTTCAATGAGATTGCGCCATTGTAAATCGCTTTTTTTTTTTAAATCAGGCCCTCGGTGTTGGAAAACATGGCAGATTGAAATGAAATGAGGGGCTATAAAGGTGTTCTTTTTTTTTTTTATAGGGAATGGAGAGCTAGAGTATGGACAATGTGCCTAATTCTGCCGTTACAAAATAGGCATACCCCAATACGCAAATCGCTGCTTTAGCACGGGGGCGGGTAAGAGAGCGGGACATACGCAGACATATTTGAAACGTTTTATCTGACAATGGTCGTGGCCGTTAGTCACCTAGGCCACTGAAACCGGCGCATACAATAACACATTTCTCTTTCCTTGTCATTCACATTGTTTGGTCTGTCTGCAGTTGGTGACACCCGCATTGTGAGAATGTGTGTGCTGTGCAAATTGTTGAAGGCAATGTTGTAGCCCAGACGAGACAAGTGGCGGCAACAACACAACCACCGTGTGGTTTGGACTTCATTGGTGAGGTTTTGCTTGCATCTAGCTCTGTAATTAGGCGGCGGGTGGATACGCCAGAGGTTAACGTGTCTTCTGCTTTTCCTGCAGCGTCGTAGAATCCAGATATTGTCCCGGAAGTGCGTGTCTGTGTTTGTGTGGCATTGTCTGCCAGGATTGTACCAGAATATGCCTACAACAAGCAAGAGCAGCATCCATTGCGAAGCATACATGTGATGTGTGTTCGGATGTTAGTCTGTGACTTGTCTGTATTTATCATGAACGTGCCTCAGGCAGGGGGTGGACTGGCATATAGGGGACTCTGGAGTTTTCCCGGTAGGCCTCTGCACCCTGGGCATCTTTTGTGTTTTATTTCCAATTGTTCTCATAGGAAAAGGGTTGGGCTTGTTGAACATGTGTAATATGGGGCCACTCTGTACATTGTTTTCAGGGCCTCTTCTGGTTCCCATTCCACCCCTGGCCTTTATGTTCAGAGCCCAGGGCTCTTAGGGTAGGACCACTTCTGATAGCGGACGCGTGGCACATTTTATTTTGATGACATTGGCCTTTGGAGATTCAACCCTACTTAATTTGGGGTTCCTATGAAAAAGAATGTTGGCTAATCACTTGGGATAACACAGTGAACTGGAAAGGTTATCCGGATACCGCTGTTTGTCCGGTGTGTGGGTACGTTACTGAAAATTTGGGGCATTTGTTACTATTTTGCCCGAGGTACATAGGGATACGGAGAGCGACAATAATTCCAGTGCTTAGGGAAACTAAGATTCGCCATTACAGAGAGGCTATTCCATTTCTTTTAAGTGCAGACTCTGTTTTGGTTGCATGGACTTTACTTACCTTTTTGAAAAGAGCGATGTATTTTAGAAAAGGGTTATTGAGGTTACAGGGCGCAGAGTGTTGTTGACTCCCCCGTCTAGCTACATTGGGAAGGGTTCTCAAATTTGAGATTTGATATTGTTGCGGTAATGGCAGTTTTTATTGTACTTTATTTTGTATTTTATTATGTGAATGTTTTTGCAGATGTATAATGTGGTTTTTGTGAATGTTCTTAAGGGAAGGGTTTTATCAATTGTATTTATTGTCTGGATTTACGTGTTTTATGGATTTTGAATCCGAAATAAACTTTTCTGACTGACTGATTACATTGCTGCCACTCCATGTGCTAATGACCCTGGCAAAAAATTAACAAAGAGATCTGATAACATTAATTTTGGATTCACCAACGTATGCCTTAAGCTTCAATTCTGTATGACTTAATTTGCACCATGGTCCTACGGATTACCATAAAATGATCGGGAAAAAAAACCTCATGAGAAATGACTGAATTTATTTTGGTCGAATGTTTTTTTTTTATAATGCGGGGGAGAACCCCACATCCCCCGCACTTCCCCCTACCTTCACCTATACCCTTAGCCCACCCCACATCTATATACTTTCAAAAATTTACAAAAATACCTAACTAAATTGACCAAATAAATTCGGTCATTTCTCATTAGGTATTTTTGGATTTGTTTATTTCTGCGGATACCGGTCCTACCACTTTGGGTTTAAAAAGTGCTAAATAGCAGAACAACTAAAAAACGGTTACTTTGCCAGCAATCAGTATGGGTGGCATGTAGGATCATGTTTTGTCAATTACTTTGAAACACAGTTCAACATTTTATTTGACATCCCTCCCGCCAGGAGAACACGGATCAAACCAAGTACTGGATTTAGTCTCGGCTTCGTATTAACCTTCATTGCATTCAAGTCTTCCTTGTCCATCCCTGTACTGGTCACCACCCTTCCTCCTGTTTCACCCACGCCTGCCAGCACCCTCAACCATGGATCTCCCGGGCCATGCATCTGCTGAGGACAACCAAGCGTCACGTCTTATGCCGCCTCGGGTCAGAAGACCGATCATCCACTATCCTCTCTGCCTACAAGAACTCGAAACTGAAGCTGAACACTGCTCTTGGTACAAATAAAACCTCTTACTTACACTACTCCCGCAACTTCCAAAATTACAATCTATCCATGGCCCTCAAGGTCTTGTTGCCCCTTTAATAACTGCCCAATATTCTTCCCTCTTTCAATTGATTTGGCTCCTATATCTCCACTCAAATCACCAACAAGTGGGATACCTTGCCCCTCCCTCGTTCTCTCCTCCTACCATCTCCCCACTCCCTCATCTCTATCCTGCTTCTCTCCCACCACCCCATTTGCCTTCTACCACTCCTTTGCTCTGCAACACATTCTGCGCTCCAATTGACCCGGTAGCACTTCAAACTATTTAGGAATTTGCACCTGCCGCCTCTGCTCATGTCTCTGCGCATTTAGTCGCTCTCTCTGAACTGGCATTTTCCCAGTCTATTGCAAAACAGTCACAGCCTTACATTTTCTAAAAATAGCTTTGATGATCCCAACAAACCATATTACAGACCTACCTTCCCTTCAATTTTGAAATCCTTGACAAAATGTTTTCAACTGCATATTCAACTATCTCATGGCACACTCAGTGACCCCCGCCCCATCCAATCTGCCTTCTGGGCCAGATACGCCAAAGAGACTGCTTTCAACCATGACAACAGTTCTCTTCCCACTGTGCCCATCGCTCACATATCTCCTCCATCGTCATCCTTTTAAACCTTTTAGCTGCCCTTGACACTGTGGACCATCCCTCCCACCAGCAAACTCTCACCCTACTGGGCTTCAAGGATACCACTCGCAATTGGGTGCCTTCCTATATCTCTCTGATTGCTTCTTCCCCAACTCTTGGAACTCTGCCACCACTACCCAGCATCCCTCCCTCAAGAATCTGTACTAGACCCTCCCTCCTCACCCTGCACCTCATCCCGATTAAAATAATTTTTCTCCTTTGACATTAACTATCACCTCTTTGTGAGATTCTCAGATATTTTTGTGCTTCCCTTCCTTTTCCCTGCTATGTCTGAACGCAAAAACAGCTGCCTAACAATCATCCATCACTGGGCAGCTCTAACCCGCATCATGTTCAACTCTGCCGACAGATGCCACCTTTCACCCTGCCACACCCGTCTGTATTCTTCCATCACTTACCCCCTGACCTACTCATGCCCTCACCCATGGTTTGCAACTTTGGGACAGTAACCTGGAACTCTCCTAGTTCACCATGGCCACAGCCACCATAACCTGCCTCAACCTCCTTAGCATTAGAAGGATCTGCACACACCTCATGCACCATCCAACTAAGCCCTTATCGCTACTCTTGTGCTCGGCAAACTGGGCTACCGAGTGGGCCTACTCTTTGGTTTTTCCCTTTGCTCCTTTTCTGTCCTCAACAAAGACCTCAACTTTATGCCATGCTCCTTTTTCATCCCATCCAAATCTTCCCCACCTCTGTGTATCGTCACCACGTTGGATAGCTCTCCATGCAAAATCATTCTCTTTAACTCCCTGCTTCTCATTATTAAATCCATCCATGGTCTTGCACCCACTACCTCACGGCTTGTAACTCAGTTATCTTTCAAATTATCTGCTCCTCATCTCTCTAAAGCATATCAGTACCCTGACCCTTCCTATGCCTCCTTCTGCTTTACTCTGTTTCCCTACTCTACTTGCCCCACTCCAGAGAAATGTATCCCTCCACCTCCCCCGCCACGCCAGCATGTCTATCTTCTGGGTGGAGCGCTACAAAATTAGGCTCGAACTCCATCATCTACTCAAGGAGGGAGCCCCGCTACACTTAGACCTTCCTATTGAAACTAACTGTGCAACGTGCCACTTCTGAATTATGCGTTTAGTACTACTCTGTGTAAAGTGTAAGTAATTAAACAGTGGCCTCAAGCTCTCAATGTTACAATTAATGTCTCCTAGATACTTTCTCTGATGTATGCTCTCACTCTTACACCTTCCTTAAGCGGCATACCTTGTTAAATCAAGCAATGCTGTTTTGCAAATGCACATGATCCAAGGAGTGTCTCGGCTCAGGTATTGCCTACTCTGTAAATAATTTGACAATTTGCATCAAGGCCACCAAAATGGCAGACATACGCTCAACAAGACCACTTTGCATTGCAGCAGCCACTGATTATGAATTCTACTCATGCTCATCTTCATACAGTCAATCATTTCCATTTCTGATTCCCGCGCCACGCGCTGCTGTCACACATACAGTGTACAGTACTTATTACGCAAGCATTCTGTGCAGTTGGGTGATACGCGCTATCTGCCTGCCACTGTGACACAGTGCCACTGCTAATGTTGCCATGAATAGGAGGTTGAAAGTGCAAACACTAACACATGACTAACCGAGAAATGATGTGTGTTACACGGAGATCATTTCTCAAGCTTTCTACCTCCATCCATAATGACTCTTTCGAGACTGTTATACTATAAGATGGCCTACAGCAGGCACATGGGGCCCCACAGATTAACATGGGCCTGGGTGCACTGATTTTTATCCCAAGGACAGTCGCTATATCTGGCCTTGTGGGAAAGTGGCAATCAAGGCCTGTGACAGGCTGCTCAACCCAGCTCCATTGTGGTGTGCCTGGATGGCTGTGCAGTGGTCAATGCTGTCTGCAACAGAGATGACCAGCAGTGCTAACATCACCTGGCAATCCGAGTGGTGGCCCGGGATACTTTATATAGTATGAAGAAGGATGAGGAAGAGAGGTCAGGGGGATAATTTACAGGTAATTTTCATTACACCTAGTCCTCATCTTCATCATCACGGTCCTGCTGTCCCACCTCTCCCTCCCGGGATGGGGGAGGAGGGGGGCAATGACCCCATCACCTATGATATTGTCAGTAGTTTTGTGGTCACAGCTGGCCACTCTTAAACCATCCCAAGAAATGTGGGGGTTTATAATTGTAAAGGTGAGAAGCATTAAACTGTTATGAGGAAAAGTATGACTAGGTGTAATGAAGTTTATCAGTAAGTAAGCCAACCATTATTTAAGGGCTGACAGAAAACTCAGCAGTGTGCAGTTTACAAATGTGCAACCAAATATACATTATTAGAGGCTGGGAGGGTATCTCAGGGGCAACGTGTGTGTCTTGGTAGCAATAAAACGCATAGCAACACAGTTTCAAATCCCAGGCTCGTGCTTAAAAACTGATCTCCGGTATTAAGTGCGTTATAAAAGAACAATTATAATGAATTATAATCATGTACATTGAGGAAAGAACTTCCTTTAAGACAACAGTATTGTAATTAAAATAAGAGCTTTAAGATAATACCTTCAAATATAGGCTTTGAATGAGGGTCTGTAATGCTTTTCAATTGAGATGACATTTGAGGAGAGATACACAGTGTATTTGGTGTTGCTTGGTTATTGAATCCCTACCATTCCCTGCCCCTAGCCATGCTAATCCATATGGCTAATCCCACCCATTCCTGACTATCTCAGAACTCTTTGACCTCTGAACTCTTTCATGGAGGCAGACATTTTGGATGACTGTCTCTAAGGAACTAGCAGCCATCTTTGAATGGGAAAGATACCATGCATCGTCCAAATAAAAAGATAGATTGATTCATGCGAGAATAATCTTTTTTTTAAATAGCTAAAGTAAATTTCATTTTGGGAGCTTTTTTTGATTTGTTTTGATTTTTTAAATATGGCATGTGGTATTTTTTCAATAATTTCTTTTGACACAGCTTTGATGCTTTAGCGAGCCGCAGTAGAGTCTTAATAGTTACAGACCCCCTAGGATATTGCAAGCAGGTGTGCTTATTACTGCTTATGGTATATGTGATGGGAATATTGCAAAATTCTTAATGTAACCCTTGCTCTCTCTTCCTCCTTGTCTCTCATCCCCTCTGTTTCTCTCTGTCTCTTTCTCGACCACTCTGCCCCTCCTCTCCCCTGTTAGGGAGAATTTTCTGTTAAGGCTAATTTCCCAAACCTAGTGAGTCCCCCAGCAGCTTTGCTGGATTTTTGGGGTTTATTTGTTTCTCCTGCTAAGAGTGAGACTCTTTTTCTCCCACTCCTAGGCATGATTTGAGATGTTCTTTGACTTTGTATGTGTTTATGGGCTATGGGGTCTTTTACTCCATAAGGTATCATCTCTTTTTGTATGTGAGAATATTTCCTATGGGATTTTCCAATTCATTTTAAACGCACCACTTATTGGTGCAATGTTAAAGATACCGCCGGTTTATTTATTTAATATTAATTCACCGGTCGGGTCTTTTTGCCAGAACTCAGTTTTAAAATGGCGTTTGTGTTCGTCTCTGAAACTCTAACCCAAGTTGAGCCCTTTGGTCCACTTTTTGGCGGGCTTCTGCACCGTACCTTTTAATCGGGAACTCCGCGGCTGGTTTCATCCCTGGCAGTGCAACGACTTCCAGCTTTTTTCCTCGTTGAGATCAACTTTTCCCCTACTCTTCTTGAGAGAAGTCTGACTGCTCAGCCACAGCTACCAGGTAAATCTGGGTGGTACAGGCTGCTACCAATTGGGTTTACTGCTTACTCCTGTAGTCTTAATCTTTTTTCAGTGTTCCCTAAGAGAACTGCACAGGATTCTGCCTAACATCCCCCTTGACCTTTTTGTGTCTCTAGATTTGACCTCTCTTTGTAACCCTCCTTGTGGCTCAGTCTTCATGGTCACCCAGGTCCTAGTTCCATGTTGATATTTTCCTTTACTTTGCCGCAAGAAGAGATTAAAATAACAACCAAAAAATCATGAGGCCATGACGTGGATTGTTGTGTCTGTAACTCGCAATGGCTCGCCCACGGCTGCTTAAGTCGATCGTTCTTTATGGAACAGTCAAAGGCCTGCACTTAAAGTGCACACTCTGGTAAAATGCCATGTGTTACCCTTCTTGCTACGCTTCATTATCAAAGGGGACATGTGCCCGGAGGCTATGCTACTGGCCGCTTCCTTTTATGTGCTCATGAAATAGTGAGCTTTTGGCAAGGTCTGTAAAGCATTTTTTTTTATATTCCTATAGCTGAATATAATCAACTTTACAATACAATAACTTAAATTACATACAAATAAATTTACATTCATTCAATCAATCTAAATGCATTTTCGCATTTCAACATTTTTAATCCATAAAACATAATAAACGTATTTAAGAATGATGTATCTACATATTATTAAAAAACAAAAAACAGAATACAAAATCAGTAACAAATCAAATTAAGATTTTACACATGAAAATTCTAGACATCCATGCATCTGACCAAAGCTCTTAAGTATATTCCTACTTTTCAAAGTACCAGTTGATTAAATTGCGATCAGTGTCATACAAAGGTTTTTATATTTACCTCTTTCAATTTTAATTCATGAAGAAACCCAATAGCTCTGATTCTCATGTGTGTAAGGAAGCCAGAATGAATGATCTTCCACAAAAACTCTGGCGATAAAGCCCTATAAACCTCCATGGCCTGCTTCAAGTGTTTAGTGCGTTGGTCTGACAATCCAACACACTCTGTCAAAAGATGTCTCAATGTCTCTTTTTGATCGATTTTGATACAGAAGCGACAAGAAATCTCAGAGTGCTTTATGATTCTCCATCGGGCCAACACCTCTTTAGTAGGCCAAAGATTGAATCTCAGTCGCATGAAATCATTTCTTTGCGATTGAGATGGCTATTTCAACATATACTGCTCTGGATTACTATATTTTATAACTGCAAACAAATTTGCGTCAAAATCCAAGTATAATTTGCATTTTTCTCTGGTATTGATCCGATCTCTTTGAAAGAGTTTCGTTTTAACTTTCATCGGGTTTTGCAAAAGAACCAATAGTGAGGCATCAGCAGGAGCTAGTGCATGGATTACCAAATCGCGCCATTTGGAAATGAATTTATCTGTGGAGGAGAAGACATAATCAGACAATATTCCTAACACTGTGGAAGTCTGTTGTGCCAGGAGACACTTCCTAAATAAAGGCACCAGCTGCCAAATGTAATGAGCATACAATGAAATTAGACCAAGCTAGTTTAGTATCCATACTACTGGAATACATGTGGGTAGCTGTAGGATACTCCACCAGTATTTCCCCTCTAGGTCAGTCCAAACCTTCTCTGGTAGTATGGGTTTGGTTTCTGAAGCATACAGAAGAATCGGTATAACCTTCTGAGAGTAATATGTTATGGCTGGAACTATGGTGAATTTGCCATATTTGGCTTGTATGATCTTAGCTTGATAAATGGAGGTTGTTACCTTGGCTTGTAGTGTCTGTTTGTGCATTTCCACTCCTCTTGCTTGCAATGATTGTGCCTAAATAGGTGTAATATTGCACACATTGCAGTTGGTGCCCCTTAAGAGACCGAGTTGGATGTTTCTTGATGTGTTTTCTTGATGGGTGGCACTGCATGATTTTTGTCTTTTGCAAATTTATCTTAAGAGAATTTTCATCAACGTAGGTTGCAAAAGCATCCAGTGCTCTTTGGAGGCCTTTGGGTGTTTTTGAAATCAAAAAGGGGTCGTCTGCGTATAATAGAAATAACACAGACTTGTTGGCCAATTTAGGAGCATCAGTGATCACATGGAAAAAGCTCTTCCTTCACCTGAAATTAAGAAGTTAAAGAGAGCTGTGGCAAGGGTACAACCCTTCCTCAGCACTCTATAGGTCATGATTGGTGCAGTCAGTCTACCATCTGATGTAAGTCTCACCTGAATAGTGTTCCCTGAATGTAAGTCTCTTATTAGGGAGACAATATATGAAGGACACCCTTGTTGAACCAATTTCTTAAATAATAACTCTCTTGAAATTGAATCAAATGCAGCTCGCAAGTTGACGAAGATTAGATACAATGGTTGATTCAAGATGTCGTGATGTGAGATGATGGATGTGAGAGTTAGTAAGTTCATGCAGGTACCCATACCTGGAATAAATCCAGTTTGAAATGGATCCCTCTTAAAATATTCAGAGGTCCATTTACTAAGGTCCCTCAGGATGAATTTGGAGAAAAGTTTACCTGGCGCATTGAGAAGCACGATCGGTCTATAATTGCTGGTGCAAGATAGATCATCCTTTTTAAAGATGGGAACTATCACCGACGAGCGACATGACGGAGGGATTACATTCGTTGTTATGATCTAATGGAAGATGTTGTACAGAATTTTTGATCATCGGATAGGATACTGTTTAAACATAAGGTTACATAACCCATACGGGCCAGGAGCCCGAGAATTGTTTAATTTTGTAATATAGAACAAAATATCCTCCTCTAGGATTTGTAATCCCTCATAATCAGACGACTCTGAGATAGTTTCATCCTTTTTGGAAGATGGTCTTGCATACATATTAGTAAAATATGTCACCCAGTCATTCTCATTCACTTGATTCAGTTGCACCAGCTTTTGAACTGCATGATTGGCGATATTTATCAAAGCCCATATTTGTGCAGCGTATATTTGAGAAATACTTTGCAGCATAGCCTCGCCATCAGATTGTAACAGTTGTGCTTGATGTGAGCGTAACCAGTTTTGTATTTACAATTGAGTGCTCTTATTGCCTTTCTTTTATCTGAGATGTTTGAGATGGCAATCACCTTCTTCTGCTTATGCAACAAGGATTTCTTCATTGGAACTTTAGCATCAAATTCATGTGTGGGTTTGTGGTGCATGTTGGTCATCGTTCGATATTGTGTATGGTATAAATTCAAATAGGACAAATAAACCTTCTTAGAGGATGTTCCATCTAAATAATTACTCCCAACATTGGTATAGAACAATGTTAACGCATGGGTTTTCCAGGTAAAACGTGTTCTGACATTATTAACGACCATGTGCTGCTGAAATTTCATGTTGTCACTATCATTTACGAAATCATTTACACTCCAAGTAAGATTAAGCAGTACATGATCGCTATAAGTTTGTTTTATCACGTTAAAGCTTATTGCTGCATCGAACGTATGTGGATCAACATAAGTATAGTCAATTATCAAGGCACTCTGTCCTCTTCACCATGCATGTTAGGTAGGTGTATCTCCAACAAGGGAACCATTGCACATCCGAAAACATCTTCTCTCATCAGTGAAAGCCACCTCAAACAAGACAAATTAAATTTGGGATTCTCTGGGGGCAACAATTGCATGTTTAAATCACCATTGAGTATAGTATTAGTTATTTCCGGTGTCATTAGTATAGTGTTCATTAGTTGCTCAAGATCAAAAAAGAACTCATCATCAATTATTCCTCTTGCACTTTGGTACATATTAACAATAGCAATCACACCTCCAGGGTGTGTTACTTTTTCCAAGAAAAGATGCAAATTAGGAGCTGCCCAAGATGTAATGTGCCAATCCTTGTGATTCTTAATAGCAATCATTAGGCCTGACGAGGGTCGTCCACGGGGAGATGTTGTAGCAGAATGTAACATGATGGTATGATCTTCCCATATGGGTTTTTCAACTAGCCAAGTCTCTTGCAGTACTAGGATGTCATGCACTGCAAGAAAGTCAGCACTGGCCCCCATCAGGTTAGAGAAACCACAAGTGTTCCAACTTATTAGGGATATGGCATGTTTATCATTGCCCACTGTTGGTTATAAATTTATGTCGTGAGCTCTCCTCTGCAATTCCTTTTGTATACCGTGATCAGTTTTATTTGATCCCATATATTCTGAGCATTTATTAACCGGTCCTGTGAAGTCATGTGATAAATATTGGCCAGGTAATGGGGAACGCAAGCCTTGCTCGTGAGTGGCAAAACATCAGGTATGTAGCTTGCTAGTCCAGCTTTATTCCATTGCCATGTTATTGCGCCTTCGCCATTTGACAGAACGTGGCAACGTCACAGCTTCAGGAACGGTGCTTTGGCCCCGTATCTGGCCTATGAGTGAAGTTCAAGACTTTCAAAGAGGCTGCTGTCTCTGAGAAGCCGGTATAGCCAGGCGTGTAGGTTGCTCTGTAATATTGTGGTATGTGTGTGTGTGTACGGTGGGGTGATTGTGACATTTCCCAACGAGCAATAGGATGTATCCAACTAAAAGATATGTCAGGAGACCACACATTTTCAATACTTTTAAATTGAATAATAACTAATACTACTACAATTACTGTACCTTCATATCTTCCATTATATTGTTCTACGTTTGCAGGATGCATCTCTGTCATAATTGTTCATGTGTGAACCCATTTGAGGGAAACTCACAGCACTCCAGATTCTGGGGGTTTGAGGTTCCTGAAACTTTCAAACCTTTTCAGCAATTTATGGCCAAACATGTTCAAGGGTCTAAAGTACACAAGGGTCCTGGCATCTGATGGCAGTCCCTGTAGACAAGGGCTGTCATCCACTCCTGGGCCTTAGGGGCCTCGTTACAAGTTCAGCAATGCGGTAAAAAAAAGTGGTGGTAATTGTGTTACCGCCACTTTTCTGGTGGTAGTGGAATTACTGCTGTTTTTTCCCAAACCACCGAATTATACATTTGGAGGTTAAGTGTTGCTGGAGGTAAATTTGCCACTTTCCTCCAAAGAAGGGTTTATTTACCACACAATAAATCTGCTGGCAGTAAATCCTCAAAAAAAGAGAAATACACCACTTGTAATCATAGATGTATTTACAACAAGGCTGACTAGGCCCAGGCCTAGAGCAGCAAATTGCCAGAAGAGTGCAATTTGATTTTCAATTTACTGGTTGTCATTTTTTAAATATGAAGCCAATTCTGTTTCTCAGAGTCTGGCTAATCCACAACTCTGCAATTTTGAGCTGTTATCAGTCATTCCACTCTAAAATCTAAAGTCTTTGATGGCGAAACTTGGATATATGTTTGATATTTGCAAAAGTTTTATTGTTAGGATGACTTGTTTTATTTTTTTTTAAAAAGGAAGGAAAGGCGGACATAACCCAGCGTGGTTTAGGTATTTAGTGATTCAGTCATACAACTCTCACAGGCATATATGACAGATATATAGCTCTTTGGTCATTCTTATATTCCCAAAATGTCATTAATATGCAAAACAGCCAAAACATAATTGGTTTTATTGGTGCCACTTGACATTATCTTTGGAGTTCTTTCTAATCAATTCACGAATACACTGTGTTAAGCAATCACTTTTATATTCAAATACACAACATGCATTTTTTAAACCGTTGCCAAAAAGAGGGGTTTCTCTTCAGAAAAGTAAAGAAAAAAATCATGCCTCATTTTAAAATATTTAACGCATGCCTATGCTTAAGTCCAGCACAGAATTCCCACAGGTGGCACTAAAATGAGGTTCAGAAGCAAGCACTAAACTCCCTTCCTGTACCCACATTTCCGAGGTCTGTGGCCACCCAAAAGGTGCAAGCATGAACTAGATCATTGAGAAGTTAAAATGGCGAAGAGTAAATCTGAATGTGCAAATGCATCAGGAAACCCGTGAAAGGATACCCAAAGCCATAGACTGGTGAGAACAAAAACTGTGTGGCAAAGGTACTCACTGTTTCACAGCTGTAAAGGTGTCCCGTAAAGATATCCATACAGCCATCTTTACAGAAGCTGCTCAGTGCTAAGCAGGCAAATGGTATCTTTGCTGGGTTTATCATGTGCCTTTGATGACATTCTGCAGCAAGCTCGGTACTACTAGGAGAACCAACTGTAAAGTATGTCACAGAATGCATAACTGTGATGCTTATAAGTCATCTTTACATTAATTATATTTTAGAAAATAAAAGGTAAGACTTCTACTGTAAAACACTACTTCAAATGGTTCCATGTAATAATGTTGCCACAAAAATCTCGCCATGCAAAAATATCGCCGAAAAATGGCTGTTTTTTGTGGCGACATTATTGCATGGAACATGCGGGGGACACCCCCGCAACCCCGAAACTTTTTTTCTTTCTTTTTTTTCTTTTTTTTGTACATTTTGTTTTTGTCCCTGTCCCCATATATATGGTCACCCAAATCAAATAATATTGCCACAACATTTTCCCGGCAATATTATTTACGGCGACCATATATATGGGGATATTATTACCTGATACCCCCAAACGACAGCAGAACATCTATATCTATACCCACACATCTGAAAATGTTCCTATGTATTGTACAGTCCAACCTACTCAACAGAGTTAACAAAAACATTAAATTACCTTAAACACAAGCTGGCAAGACCCATAGCCTAAACCACACCCACTCTTTATCCTGGAGAGTTGGGTAATTTGAACAAATGCACAAACAGCAATGATGTGTACAGTATGCACTACATCATGTGTTATAAAAGGTGCCTGCATTGTGCAGCTACCAGGAATGTGGTTGCTTCCGTATTGAATCCTGCAGAGTCCTCACAAAACCCTACCTAAAGTCTCCTCCCAGGTGGCCAGGGCAAGGCAGACCCTTCCCGATCCTGACCCTGGGGGCAGTTTTTGCCGGAGGATCACCTGGGAGAAGGGCCCCAGAGGAGAAGGAAGACTTTGTTGGATGAGACACAGTATTTATCTTCTTCAAGGGGAAAAAGATCAGTAATCCCAAAATATGTAATGGTCTGCTGTCAGAAAGACCTGTTAACTTCCCAAGCTAATTATATCAATGTGGATAAAAACCATCCTAAACAATTATGCATTGGGAAGAAGAAAATCCCTTTTGAGGTCACAAACTGTCACAGAGATGAAAACCTCTTTGACTTACAGGCAATTAAAAATGAAACACTAAACATTAACAATGGATATTCAAAAAACTCTAATTACTCTGTACAGCAAAAACCTTCATTATATCGTTATAATAGTCCTTTATGGAATTTAAATAAGGATAGAAATTAAGTTAATAATGATATTGTCATGAAAAGAAGTGGGAGTTCAAATCCCACAATGCTCAGAGTACTGTGACGAAGAAGAGGGAAGCGGAGGCTCAAAACTGCCATGTGCAGTTAATTGATGTTATTGACCCACACCTGAGAGGTACTGAGAGGTATTTAAAACCCCTTCAGGTGTGGGCCAGGAGCAGCAGTAGAAGTAGTTGGAGGCGTGGTAGTACTAGGAGCTGTGAGCGGCTGTTGGTGAATGCACAAGACACTGGGACCACATCCGATGCGTTAGTGGAACTGGGTCCTGAAAGGGTCATCAGAGCAGGACCTCTGAGCTGCAGAGACCACTCATTTGGAAGCGGTGCCATGAAGGACCGTTTCTCCAGCGACAGAGAGACTCTCTGAAATGGTTGTTCGCTCCGGGTGGCTGGCGAGCACCAGAGTGTCAAAGGGGCAGAACAGGCTCTTTTTCCAGGTGGCGCGGACCGATGGAAAGCAACTGAAGTGGGCAGAGCCCTTGAAGCAGGAGAAGAAGCAGTGGAAGTGTTTTGCAGACTGGTGAGTTTGCCTAAGCGTGGAAACCCTGGAAAGCTCCGTAAGCAAACGCTTGCCTTTAATCATAATTTTGAATATCGAACAGATATTAAGGAGCCAATTGGGCAGAGCAGAAACATTGTGAACATAAAGAAAGGTTACGGTTACAAGGACCAACTAAAGTACAAATATAAAAAGGCAATCAACCAGACTTGAACAAGTCAAACAGAACTATCATTGCCAAAGTCAAGAGGGAGTGATATTAAAGAAAGCTAACAATGCCTGTATTGTTTAATAACTATTTTATGCCTCAGACTCTATTTGCCGTATTGTAGCATAAGCATGCTTTGCCTGATATGTACTGCCGGTGGCTTAATCAACCATCCTAACCCTCACTGCACTGCAACTTCCCTCCCTGTAACCAGTTAAGCCTGTTTATGCATCATACGCCATAATACCTCTGGGTTTGGGCATGTAACAAATGTAAACATAAATAAATAAAATAAATAACCATAGCCCACATTACCCAAGCCAGGAGTTCTACCAACAATTCAGAGAAAGAGCAATACAACAACAGAATGGTTATAAACAATGTTGCTGAGGCCAAGAAGGGCAAAGGTCATAAATGAAGATTGTTCACAGTGATTTGTTGAACGAAATGGGAAACAAGAGTGGCAGGAAGGCTGCCCTTCTTGTAGAAAATATTCAGAAGGAGTGGCACATAATCTGCATTGCATGTGGAAATTACAAGTGTGTGACAAACAGCACTAGTGCGGTTCTGGTTTTCCTTGAAGAGATTCCTAAATGTGATGTTGTGAAGCAAGAGACATTTATAATTCATTGGAACCTTACCTTTACCACAAAAGTACTGTTAGTTAGTAGTTCAGTCTGGCCTGGGAGGAGAGTACACCAGGTCAGAGGACTGTGTAGCCTTTTTATTCTGTTCTGGCAGGAGAGTATACCAGAGCAGAGAACTTTGTAGTAGTAGGCCTGGCATGGGAGTAGACCAGGTGCAAGTTGCAGAAGTACTGTGGTGTGGTGGTGAAATATTGTAAAGAAGAACTGGCAGAACCATTAAGATGGTTGTATGAATTGTTACAGAGTCATCCTGAGAAACATGTATCACTGAAGCAAACATTGGCTGAACTGCTGATGAATTGTCCAACATTGATGAAACAAGTGTTTTGTGAACTGTTGCAGACAACTCTTAACAAATAAATGTTTATTGATTCTAAAGAAACAAGAAAGCATTCTTGGTGTAAGAGAAGAAGTTGCTTAAGTTCTTTTTTCTTAAAATTAAAAAGAGGAAAACATTGTGGTATACTTTTAATGTGTTGGCCGAGTTCAAGTTGGAACAAGTGGCATTATATTGGAACTTTTGTTGACAGATTGGAGCCAAAATAACTGAGTTAGAACTTTATTATAAAACAGGCTTTCCTTGTTCTTTGGAGCTGTTGAATAGAATCCCACTTGAATCTGGGGTAGGGGAATTCACCCAGATTAAAAGGAGAAACAGCTATCAGATTGTGAATATAACTGTTATATTTGTCAATTTTGATTTGCCATATATTACCTTATTGAATATTTGTATGTATAAGTGTGAGGGACATAAACCTTTTCTCAGAGTGTTTCCTTTAGTTTATTTTATGCAGGGAAATCAACATCAGGGTAGGGATTCTGAGGCGTTTATCCAACCTTTGAAGTTAATAACATGGCATCTTTTGAAAAATCTAGATAGCGGAAAGACATCCAAAGGAAACAATTCAAAAATAAAGGTATCAAGGATTTTACTAAACCTGATACTAATTTAATATATCAAACAAATCATGATTAAATCTGCACTTGTAATAACAATTTACATAGCAGGAAACAACTTTTATTAAAAAAGACACATCTATATAATAAAAATCATCTTATTCAATCATCCAAGCATACAACCTCATCCATCCATTTAGACAAACCATTCATACTAAACACCAATCAATATACGACATAAAATCTATAAGAAAATTCATCATAATTAATTTATCTGAAAGATTTATAGAAAGAACATGAAATCAATTTGACGGGCCACAGCAGATGACATCAGTGGCCTAGGCAATTAAGATGGGTCCCAGAGTTTTCTGACCACGACCTCATCTTAGTCCAAACTATCTTAATTGCCTAGGCCACTGATGTCATCTGCTGTGGCCCGTCAAATTGATTTCATGTTCTTTCTATAAATCTTTCAGATAAATTAAGTATGATGAATTTTCTTATAGATTTTATGTCGTATATTGATTGGTGTTTAGTATGAATGGTTTGTCTAAATGGATGGATGAGGTTGTATGCTTGGATGATTGAATAAGATGATTTTTATTATATAGATGTGTCTTTTTTAATAAAAGTTGTTTCCTGCTATGTAAATTGTTATTACAAGTGCAGATTTAATCATGATTTGTTTGATATATTAAATTAGTATCAGGTTTAATAAAATCCTTGATACCTTTATTTTTGAATTGTTTCCTTTGGATGTCTTTCCGCTATCTAAATCTTAATTAATACTCCAATCCAAAGCGTGGGGTTTCCTGTGTCTTTCAGAGAATACATCTTTTGAAAAATCTTCACAAAGTGGTTCGCCTCACATTTCTGTCCCCTCAAACCTCCCAACCATGAATGTACACGCTCACCCTTATCCATTACTCCACCGTTTGAATGCACA